>NC_139681.1:81277306-81877306 GCF_964106915.1 Podarcis gaigeae | reverse complement strand
GAAATTAAATTTTGCTTTTTTAAAAAAAATACCTTTGAAAGGCGGAAAACAATGCTTGAATTAAACTTGGTCTGTCACGCTAATTTGTTCTTAGTTAATAAGATTTTCTTCCGTTTTCTCTCTGCTGTCTTGCTTTGTTGTTGTTTTTGTTTCAATGCTTTTTTAGCTTAAGATGAAAATCATGTAATTTATCTGGTGGGATGTCACGTGTGTAGGGGCAAGAGATTATATCAACCGGGAAATACAGAAACACCCTTGCGAACCCACACTTCTTGAAATTTTGCAGTGCACTTCTCCAGCCAATAAACATGTGCAAAAGTACATTTACTAAGTGCATGAAAATGTGTATATTAGTTTAAATAACCGAGAAGGCCCTCTACCCTGTCCCAACAAACATGCCTGCGTGGGTGGCTGGATAGAGAAAAGTGCCTCCCCCAAAGATCTCAGAGCCCAGGCAGGTTGGTATGGGAGAATACGGTCCTTCAGATAATAATAATATTAATAATTTTATTATTTATAACCCACCCATCTGGCTGGAGTCTAAGCCATATAGAGCTTTATAGGTCATAACCAGCACTTTGCATTGTGTCTGAAAACAGACCAGTAGACAGTAGAGCTGTTGACATGAGCACTCTGTAACCGCCCTTGCCAACAGTTTGGCTGCAGC
Source organism: Podarcis gaigeae (assembly GCF_964106915.1). Taxonomy (NCBI): domain Eukaryota; kingdom Metazoa; phylum Chordata; class Lepidosauria; order Squamata; family Lacertidae; genus Podarcis; species Podarcis gaigeae. Next base: position 81,876,639 of record NC_139681.1, on the reverse strand, counting down.
TCTAGTGGACGTTCCTGAGCCCTTTCCGAAAGCAGCCACAGGTTACAGCAAGTTACAGTGATCCAAATGAAGACTTGGTTGAAAGGGCAATGCTAGCAGACAAACCTAGATTTGCTGCACTGAGCTAACATAAGAAGAACTTTCTTGGATCAGGCCAAGGGCCCAACATAGTCCAGCATCCTGTTTTCACAGGAGCCAACTGGATGCCTATGGAAAGTCCATAGACAGTATCGGAGCGCAACAGCACTCTCCCAACTTGTGATTCCCAGCAACTGGTATGGAGGCATATTGGTGGTGGTAGAACCTAGCTGTCATGGCAACCTAGCTGTCATGGCTGTCATTGACGGCTTCATCCTCCACGAAGTTGTCTATTCTCCTGAAGCCATTCTCCTGAAGCCAAGTTGCAGGGACACCATGACATCATGTGATAGTGACTTCCCTTGTTGGGCTGTGCACTGGAAGTACTTTATTCTGCTGTCCGGAATCTTCCAACATTCTGTTCCATTGGATTTCCCCCAGTTCTAGTATTATGAGAGGGGGGGGCTCACCCTGTACATACATTAGATGCATTGATATGTTTGTGAACAAGTATAAAGTAAAGGTAAAGGGACCCCTGACCATTAGGTCCAGTCGTGACCGACTCTGGAGTTGCGGCACTCATCTCGCTTTATTGGCCGAGGGAGCCGGCCTACAGCTTCCGGGTCATGTGGCCAGCATGACTAAGCCGCTTCTGGCAAACCAGAGCAGTGCACGGAAACGCCGTTTACCTTCCCGCCGGAGTGGTACCTATTTATCTACTTGCACTTTGACATGCTTTCGAACTGCTAGTTTGGCAGGAGTAGGGACCGAGCAATGGGAGCTCTGGTTTAACCCACAGTGCCACCCGCATCCCCAGTGACCAAGTATAAGTGCTTGTAAATTTAGTTCCCATTGTTAGATAGTACCAGGTTGCTACTTCCAAAAGCCTTGTTTATCCCCCCCTTGGCAGTGCTCATAACCAATTGCCCCCCAAATTGGGTCCCCCAATAAATGGGTTAATCTCTCTGCTATAAAGGAGTCAATAAGCTCTTAGGTTTCTGCTGTGCCCTAATGTGGATCAGGATGCTGAATAATTCCAGAAATCCATGGATTTGCCTGCGGAAAACCACTTGGAAGTTAATGACGCTCTTAGCAGTATTAGCTACTGATCCATGATCTTCAGACTCGTTGCGGATGGAGAGGATGGATTAGTCACTCCCCTGAGTAATGAAAAGTCTAGGGGTAGTGCTGGAGGCTTTCGCTTCCTTTGAGTGACAGAGCATGGGAGAGTTCACAGCGCTTTCATACTATTTGGGTTCTATTAAGAAAGATGCAAACAGAGCGCCATGGAGGCAAATAGGAAGCCTTCAGCTGCCAGCAAAACTGCTGATTCTACACCAGATTACCGCGTAGATTCCTGCAGCCCTTTAGGCTGCCTCCTGTCCAACTATACTTGCAACTGCAGACTCTGTGCTTGCCCAGATTCAAAATACCATCTGCTTTCTTTTCAACCCCTTTCTTGCCAGTCAGTAATTTCTGACTTATTAGCAGGCAACAGGGTCTGCTCCGTGGTTGAGGGATCCCTCTACAAGTGCTTTCCAGTGGGGGCCCTTTGTGGGTAATGGTTGGCTGTTCCCTCCAGGGTTCATGGGGTGCAGGGCTGGCCTTGATTGCCTTGCTGCCTGCAATCATGGGTGTAGCTGGGGGGGCAGGGAGGATCAGCTGCCCCCCTAAATCAATAAGAATCAATAGAAATGCATAGCAAACTGAGGTTCTGTTCCCCTCCCAACAAAAATCCTGGCTACGCCCATGCATGCAAGGACCATGTTTTTCCACACAGCGCCCTGAAAAATGAACCCAACTTCCAAGACAATGTGCTGCCAGTACATTTTTCTTGTTTTTCTTTAAACGTCGGGACATAGGACGCTGTCTTATATCGAATTGGATCATTGATCTATCTAGCTCAGTATTGTAGACACAGACAAGTCCAGCCTCTTGCCGTGCAAGAATCTCCACTAGAGCATCCGTAGCAGATGGCCATCAAACTTCAGTTTAGAAATCTCCCAAGGAAGGAGAGTCTACAACCTCCAAGGGAGTCCGTTCCACCGTTGAACAGCTCTTACTGTCATAAAATTCTTCCTGATGTTTAGTCGCAATCTCCTCCATTGTAACTTGAAGCCATTCGTTCGAGGCCTACCCTCCAGAGCAGGAGAAAACAAGCTTTGCACCATCTTCCATGTGACTACACAGACTTCGTGGCTTCAGGTTAGGATTGTTCCCGGTCCCACCTGGTGATTTAACCTGGGACCATTTGTGGAACTTGCATTCAAAAATGTTTCATTAATATGCATGCTTTGGAGGTGGTTGTAAAGCAGCTGAACAACAGCCTGTACTCTCTGAGATGGGACTTTGTACATATGCCATGATTCCATAGGAAGATAGAATTTAATTCTGCCAGAAACAGCACAGAATCCAGAAAAAGCACTAATAATCCCAGCTTTCTTTCCTTTCCTTTTGAATGCATGTTTCTAGCCCTTATGACTGAGAAGATACCGTATTTTTCGGCCCATAGGACGCACCGGCCCATAGGACGCACCTAGTTTTTTGGGGGGGAAATAAAGGAATTTCCCCCCCTTTATTCCCCCCCCCAAAAAAAACCAGGTTGGGCAATCCAAACCAGTCTAGGGAGCCCTGCAGGAACTCCCACAGGCTCCCCAGGCTTGCTGATAGCTTCCCGAAGCCTGGAGAGCGAGAGGGGTCAGTGCGCACCGACCCCTCTCACTCTCCAAGCTTCAGCGAAAGCCTGCATTCGCCCCATAGGACGCACACAGATTTCCCCTTCATTTTTGGAGGGGGAAAAGTGCGTCCTATAGGGCGAAAAATACGGTAGTTTTGAATGTGTGCTGCTGAAATCTCAAGGTTGGTTGAATGAGATTTCTAGTGGCTAGATATAAGACTTCAGTAGCCTGCATTATTGCCATCACTGGGAAAAAATATTTGGAATAATTTGTAAAATCTATACAGGTAATAGGTTTCAGATTTTATTTGCACACAATATCATTTATCCAAGTGCAGTGTTTTATAATTTTTGTAGTTGCGCTGTTTCCCCTTTATTTAATATGATTTCTTTAACTCTGTCTCCCTCTTTGTTCTGTGCATGTATGTGTGTGGGTGTTGTTATTCCTGCTGCTCTTAGGCACTTGGTCCACTTTGAGCCACCACATTTTCCCACAGTCCCAAGGCTGCATATGACTTGACACTTTCCTATATTCCCTTCTTTCAGTATAAACTCACCCTTAACAAATACATGTTGCATGGAAGATGCACAGCCAGTTCTCTCTGTTTTATTTATTTTTTTACTTAAAGCAGCCACAGAGAGGAAGGTGTAAATTGGAGCGGAGCTTGAGGCAGTTAACCCTTTTACCGTAGCACCATTTCCCCTAAATTGACCTTGTGAATTGGATATTTGATTTGGGGAAACGGTATGGAGGGAAACGTTTAAGTGTGTCACTCTGCCTCTGTCTGCTGTCAAATCAGGCTATAGTGTGTAGCCTGGCCCTTATTCTTGGCCATCTTCTGTTAAATTGTATTGCTTGTGCCATGATCTGTCACAACTCCCAAATTCAAACAATAATAGGCCTTTTTTCAATGCAGGCTCTTGTAAAGCAGCATTTTGAGTTTAGGACTCTGATAAAATAAAACAAAGGAAAGTGCCATAGGCATATAAACAGAAAACAACATTTTAAGAAAATGAAACAAAGCTTGAATGCATAATTTTAAATCCATTTTAGTTCAGTGTTCATTGACAGATTTTACATCATTGGAAGCAAAAAATGCCTCCCTTAGAGTCAGCGAGATAGTTGGATCATGTAAGGTTGATCCTGTAAGGTTAGTTGATCATGTAAGGACAACTAAGCCAGCTTCCTTCAGTCTGATCCTACATAGCCCTTGTGTTTTAATCCTCTCTTTGTGGAATGTTTGAGCCTATGAAGATTGCTGATCTTCAACTAGTGGGTTGGGCCCTGCTGTTAGTCATGGCTTAACTAAGGTAGGTTGTCATCTGTTCAGCTCCTGTGGCCATGGAGGAGATGGGGATGGTCCCTTTCCCCAGTTCTGAGCAGGGATGACTGGAACCCTTTAGCTCTTCTGGGTCCCTGGCTGTTTGGAGAGCTTCTAGTGAAACCTGCTGCTGTTCCTCCAAGGGGATCATAGGTTTCAACTTCTGACTGTGACTGAACGCTGCCATTTTTTGTTGTTGCAGTTAGTATGGTACCCTTACACAGGGATCAATCTACTCAATCTACTGGCACAGAAGTTGATGCTAGGGAAGTAATGCTTTACGTGCTGGGTGTGCTACTCTGGTTGAGGGTTGGATGACATGACATGTTCACCTTGTATCCATGTGATTTAATGTGATTGTAATGTTATTTCGGGGGGGGGGGGAGTTCCTGGTTACTCAGGTGAAAAAGAGGTCCTTATCATGGTCAGGTGGAATGACAGCATTTCAACACTATACAATGTATAAAACACTATATACTAAAGCCTCCTTTTCTCCGTGCATGTAAATTGAGGTTAGCTCCTCTGGGGTGTCCCAATGGAGATTAAATGTATGAACATAGAAATTCTTATTTAAGCTGAACAGGAAAACGGGGCGAAAACAACTGAGTGCCAATCAGCCTGGGGAAACTTTCTTTCAAAAGGAACACTTTTGATTTGTCATTGCCTTGCATGCTTGAGAGTTTTCAAGCTAGCATTTAAATAAAAAATGTTTTGCGCTAGAAGGATCATAGAAACCGCATTAATTCATCCACCCAAGGGATTGTGATTTCAGTCGGCTTTCAGAAGACAGAAGAAGCTATATTCTTAACTACTTGGTACTTTCATGAATACGACTCATAGGGAAGACTCTTGCTGCTGCACTTTGCTGAAGCCTTTGGTAGGGATCTGGGCAGGGCTTCTCCTTCCACAACTTGAGCACCTGTGCTAGAATACCAAGAAGAGCAGGATTATGCGTTCCCCTCAAAATAGAGGGTGCATGACTAGCAATACCAGGACACCGGTTGGCCGGAAGGACTTGGTAAGAGTTTATTTTATTCTCAATTCCAGTAGACTATGGGAAGTGGAAGGGGACGTGTGTTTTGTTTAAAGTATCATCAGCTGCCAAATATTTATTTTTAAGAGGAGGAAGTTGTGGCCAATGTTGTTTGTTTCCTCAAGTCAGGAAGGCTGAAGTTTCAAAGGCAGCCGTTGCTTCAGCAATGAAACATCTCAGGCTTGGAGCTTATATAGAGGAACTGGAGGTTCTGCCCCTTCCTGGCTCTTAGCCAGGCCCCGTTCTGGGCAAGTCTTCAATGTGCTCCTCTATTCTCCAAAGTAGCCTCATGTGGAGATCGCCTGCCTGGCTTGCCATCCTCTCTTCTTTTGTGGGGTGGACTCAAGAGGCAGACAGGAACTGAGGCATCAGCTGCAGTGACTCTAGTTCTGGAACAGGAATGTCTGCATCTAATGTCACTTCAGGGTTACTGGCAGTGTAGAGATCTGCTGGGGTATCCTTCTCCCCCTGCTCCTCCTCTGAGGAGATCTCAGGTTAAAGGTCTGGGTAGGGCTTAATCCTGACAACTGCAGGTACAAAAACTGCCAGTCTTGGACATGAGCTCACCCCACCTCCCTTTCTTTCTTCTTTGGCACACATTCCTTTTTAATGTTGCCTTTAATCATGTAGACGTTGCATTGAACCATGGGTAGGACTGGGAATGAAGTGAAGAATTTGCATGGTAAGTTAGGGGGAAGAGAGAGAGCCCAAGAGCCCAAACTCTTCAACCAAAGTTGAGAAATCAGCAATGTTTTTGTCTTGCACCGGGAGTCAAGGTGCACATCAAGCCATCTATATGCCCTCTGAGCATCCATTTGCAGTATTCTGGGAAGAAGTATAATTCTGTGCCTAAGGTTGTAATGCTAGCCTGCAAGAAATCTGGGTTGAAACTTCAGCTCATCCATTGTGCATTCAGGGCAAGCTCCTTTGATTTTTTCCATTTGTAATTCAATAATGATAAAAGCTTCTGCCTTTTATCTATTGAGATGGTGATTGCACTCCATCATCTGCCAGGCCTCTCTTCCCTTCCCATTCTTCTCTTCTTATCTACTCCCATTCTGTTCTATATCCCTGGAACAGCCTTCCTGTCTGAGCCTCTTATTTGTCAAGCTGTTTTCCTTTTCCTTCTTCACATCCCATTTGCTAAGCACAGCCTGCCATTTATTAATCTGAGCCCCATCTTGGCAGCTTCTCCATTGTCACTTCATCCCCTACTCGCTGTGTACACCTTGGCCCCTTATTTTCCAGCCCCTCAATTCCCATACTTCCATTAGGCCAGGGGTTCTCAACTTGTGGGTCCCCAGATGTTGTTGGACTACAACTCCCATCACCCCTGAGCTCTGGCCTTGCTAGCTAGGGGTGATGGGAGTTGTAGTTCAACAACATCTGGGGACCCACAGATTGAGAAAGGCTGCATTAGGCATGTAAGCCCTTTGAGTAGGAAGTGTAAGGTTGGTTGATGTAAGAAAATGCAATAGTACATCCCAAGAGCCTTAACATACTCTTAGCATTCTTACCCTAATTCATCAGAGTGATCTAGATAGAGAAATAATGATGAATCCATGTTTAATAACATATAGGTTGACTATTTCAGAAACCAATAGCCCCATGCTGTAGCTCATGGCTTACGGGTAGAAGATCCCAGATTCAGACTCTTGCATCACCAGCAAATAAGGGATTTTGCATAGCAGGGGAGCTTGAGACTTTGAAGGGGTGTTGTCAGTCAGAGTAGAAGATGCTGAGGGAGCCACATCACTGGTTTGAGTCCAGCATAAGGCAGCTTCATATGTTCAACAGTTTATAACCCACCCCCTGGTTTATGTCTAACTGAAGTGGAATGGGTGACTTGGTGTCAAATTAAAGTAGAATTGAAATTGACAGCTGTCAATAACAAAAGGGCATGACCCTTGGGGCACATGCTTGATGGGCAGCCTGGTCCTCCAGCCCATTTCAGGACATCCACATCTGATTAGTTAGTAGTAAGAATGTGCCCTCCCCAACAGATGTAAAACTAATTTTGGGATCTGCATGCCCAGACTCAATATGGCTTGAAAATGTTCCATAGCAGTACAAGGTTCCTGTACTGGAAAGTGCACCACTTAAGCACTCAACCAGGCAAGCTTTATGTTTCATGGCAACTCTGACACCCACAGATTGTTTAGAACTGCTGGCTCAACCCTATTTAAATTTTTCTTCAGACTTCCAGAAGGGGGAAGAAAGTTAAAATATATTTGGGAACTTTCCAAAACATTAAGCTCCTTCGCCAACAAGTTGCCTTGTTACATGTTCCCGATAAAGGTACACACGTTCCGTTAATCTCGAGACTTGCTGTGAAATATGAAAGGTTGGGGCTGTGTCAGTTTAAAATATACAAACAGAGTGAGTGATACAAAAGGCTTGAAATCAAAGTGGTGCCGTTATCTCGTCCGACCAGGAGCTCTTTCAAGGAGGTTCTCCCGGAAAAGGCAGAATAACTTCCCGTTGTGTCTTTGAAGTTCTCTGTTGAGATATCATGGACATTAAATGCTCATTATGGCTAGCCTCAGAAGTAGTTGAATTGAAGCAAAAGCTCAGGGTGTTGGTTGGAATATTTTGGCAGTTTCACATTTTGTGCGGAGTGCTTTGGCACTGCCATGAAATAAATCCAGTCATGCCCATTTATTGCTGCCAGCTTGATAAAGATGAAATTGCGGGTGGAGGGGTTAGCACTCTGTATATTGTGCTGTTAAGATACACTAAGATATATGAGCTTTGGAATGAGGTGGTTACAACTCGCACTGTAAAGGTTCGCGGCGTGTGGCCATTATCGCACTCGGTGTCGTAGCAAGTTTGTGATAGACCTTGGAAGAGGTCACACAGTCTGCAACATGCCACAAGTTTTCATTTTTTGAGAAAGTGATGGGTTTTGCTGGATCATACAGAATGCTTCCACTCCCAAGATTGCTTTTTCCAAAGACAACAAACCATCTGTGCGGTTTCTGATTTCTCTGGACGAGTCTAGAGAAGGGAGAAGCTGGAGCATCGCAGCTGTGCTTTCCCCTCCATGCAGAGGCTTGTTTGCAGGCCCAGGTACAGGATGCCTGTAGCTGGCAGGGCCCAATAAGACAAATAAAGACACAGGACGAGGGTCTTGGGTTTTAATAGGCCACAAGTTTATTGATTGCAGGTGTAAGTAGGCTTTGGTGTGGGCATTGGGTGGGTATCCCAAATCAGCCGGCCCAACTGAGACAGCCAACTTATTTTGGCTGAGTCAACGCTGGTGTAAGAGTCTGCCTTCGATGCAAATCAATTCTGGGCCAGGGCCACCATTTGGAAGGGTGCTATGGGCTATCAGTTCCCCGTTTGGGCATCTGGGGAAAAGCCAGCCCCTCTCTGGTCATGCTACAGTGATTTTTAAAAATCCACCAAAAGAGAATTCAACCTGAGCCTTCCCCCTTTCCTAGAACTATCACATTTCTTATTGTCCCCTATTTGTCCCCTCCAGGGGCAAGAGAGCTCTACACAGTCCCTGCTCAAAATGTGCTCCCTATGCCCACACCCACGGTGCCCCTTAAGGGGTGTGTGTTAAAGAACAGCCTTCAACAGTAACGTGCCACTCCCTCAAGATGGCTGCCAGTTCCCCAAAATTGGTCCCCTTGTCCAGCCGCTTCTAGCAATTAGGTTTGCCCTTGTAGTGATTCAACTGGGGCACTGAAAAGTGCCTTTTTATTTGTTGCTCCCTTGACATTGTGGCTGAAAAGGAGGGAGGGGGAGGGAGTCAAACCCAGCCTCCCCCAACTCACCACAACATGTGGTTCCTCTGCCTCCTTGCTCCTTGGCTTGGATACCACCACACCACTAGGAGCTTCACACTCCTCTGAGCTGCTTTTCCGCCCAAGCACTTTGGGCTCTTCCGTTCGCAGCCACCAATCCTCCTTCTGCCCATGTGCCGCCACCAGGTATTTTGGCCTCTTCTCAGGCCTGCTTCTCTGACTTCATCCATCTTCTTCTGAGGAAATGGGCAGGAAACTAGAAGCTCATGGGAAAGGAGGAGGATGTCCTCTAATGGTCACACAGGGCAAAAGAGGGGACCCAGGCTGGTCCATAGCTGCCCCGGGCCATGACCGCCACTCAACCGCCATTTGACGGTTCTTGTAAACTTGATTATTATTGACTATGTCACTCCACTTATCATCAGTATAGAGCTTAGCAAGAAAATGGCTTTCAAAATTCAGCACCAGTTAAACTGTGATCCTTTACCTCTGGTGATTTTATACGCAAATCGGTATTTTTTTCTAAAATGCACAGTATTTGTTTTTTTAAAAGAATAACAATAACAAAACCCCACGACAGAAAATCAAATGTAAGTTGCTTTTCCATCTCCTATACCATAAAATCTTAAATACATTTTGCATCTCTTTAGAGAAGAAGAAAATGGTAATCATGTGTGTTCATCAAAGATTCTTTCCATCTGAACATCTGTTTCAAACTGATTATACTGAACCCAAAAATAGGCAAGAGACTAACCTCCCATAAAAACACATGTACACCTCCATAGGGTTCAATCTCCCTTCCATAAACTGATAAAATGAACAGTCTTCGTGTAGTCCAGGTTTTACATTGCTGTTTCCTTGCCAGTGGGGGAATATAGAGGTAAAATTGTAGGTGGCAATTGAGCTTTCAATAGTGTTTCAAGAGGAAAGGAGTTGGCAGAGAATAGGAATGGCAAAGGGGGGCGGGTGTGCCAAGTCCCAAAGAAGCAAAGTAGTCAAGCGGATAAAAATGAAGAACTACAGAAAGAGGTAAAAATTAAAAAGGGTTCTTACCTCTCCAAGTGCTGGTAGCCTTCTGTAGGTACTTTAAGGAGGGCCAAAGGCGTGGGGGGAGAAGGCAGCTATTTTAAGGTATTCTGGTCCCCAAGCCATATACAGGTGCTAGCACACCAACCCTTTTGAATTGTGTCTGTAAACTAACTGACAGGGACGCGGGTGGCGCTGTGGGTAAAACCTCAGTGCCTAGGACTTGCCGATCACATGGTCAGCGGTTCGAATCCTCGTGGCGGGGTGAGCTCCCGTCCTTCGGTCCCAGCTCCTGCCCACCTAGCAGTTCGAAAGCACCCCCGGGTGCAAGTAGATAAATAGGTACCGCTTTATAGCGGGAAGGGAACGGCGTTTCCGTGTGCTGCGCTGGTACTGGCTCGCCAGAGCAGCTTTGTCATGCTGGCCACGTGACCCGGAAGTATCTGCGGACAGCGCTGGCTCCCGGCCTATAGAGTGAGATGAGCGCACAACCCTAGAGTCGGTCACGACTGGCCCGTACGGGCAGGGGACCTTTACCTTTACCTTTTAAAACTAACTGGAAGCCCACTAAAAGTGGAGGCAGGGGCATAGGGAGCATGCAATTCCCTCTCAGTGGAAGTGGGAGGCACCTGAAGAGAGGAGGACTCTGAAGGGGAGGATGAGATAACAGATGGGGGGAAACAACCTCTGCCTCCAGATGCACCCACATCTGCTGATGAGGCAGGAGTCCCAGAGGCTGCCTCTCCCCTGCCCATGGAGGAGTGGGTGCTATCGATGACCAGGAAGGTTTGGGGAGGGGGAGGGTTTGGGAGGAAGGGAAGAGTGTCCAGCGATGTCTCTCAGAGGCAGCACATCAAGAGAAAGGGGAAGAGTCGTTCCCCTAGGAAAGGGTTTCCCAGACTTGGGTCTCCAGCTGTTTTTGGACTACAACTCCCATCATCCCTAGCTAGCAGGTCCAGTGGTCAGGGATGATGGGAACTGTACTCCAAAAACAGCTGGAGACCCAAGTTTGGAAAAGTTTACCCTAGGAGGGGCTCCTGCATTCAGGCCAGAAACTCCCACAGGGACAGGGATTCTCATGAGTTGCTGCTGATTCTCTGTTTAAGTTTGGTGAGTAGACAGGAAAACTGATTGGAGCAACTTCTCAGCTCCAAATTAATTTTATGCATCAAGACAGCAAAGTGCACAAGCTCAACACATTTGGGACATGGTCTGTATTCCAGCCTTTCTCAACCTGTGGGTCCCCAGATGTTGTTGAACTACAACTCCCATCACCCCTAGCTAGCAAGGCCAGAGCTCAGGGATGATGGGAGTTGGTAATCCAACAACATCTAGGGACCCACAGGTTGAGAACCACTGCTTGTATTCCCACAGGAATCATCATGCACAGCTGTTGCACAAGTGGGGAGGGATGGTGGATAATGGAGAGAGTTCACAGACAGAGACTCCTACCCACCCTGCTTCCAAAGGAGACCACCATGTCCCTCCTCCACCAAACATAGTGATCAGGCACACCTGCATATCTAAAAAGGAAGGGAGGTTGGTGAGGGTGCTTTGTATTTCTCAGCCAGAGCAGCATTGTATGGGGACAGCAGCGCACACTAGAAAGACAGAGCATCAATGCCTGGTGGTGATTGCTCCCACAAGAGTTGCCAATGGCCACCAACCAAAGAGGATTAAATGAATTCATGGAGGATATGGCTACCATCACAGGTGGGGAGAGCACATATGTCCTGCTTTCAGGTTTCCCATAAACACCTGGTTGGCCACTGATTGGCGAGATCCAGCAGGGCTCTTCTAATGCCCTTGGAACACCCATTCAGTGGAAGCATCACTCAAGGCCATAGAACTATATCTTCCTCCCCTGTGCTAAAAAATGTACTGGACATTACTAACAGATTATGGTATACACACACACACACACACACATATATACACACACAAACAGAGAGAAGTAATTGTTGCTGTTGTGTCATGAGGCCTTGAAGGGTGATAGGATCGGCATGCTGATTTTATCCCTAAGATGAATGCCTGAATGTTGTTGCTGCGGAAAAGCATTCAAAACCCCAGTAACATTTTCTTTGGTATTAAAGTTTTGGGAATGTTCTTCTGAAGTTTCTGTTGCCCTATTTCATTTGCAGTAAAACAAACAGACAAGATGCAGTCAGTCACAAAGTTGTGGGAACAATTAGAAATTTGACGGCACTTCAGAGGTATCTACACAAATATAATCAGATTGCTGGGGCAATTCCCCCTTTCCTTTCCCCATGTATAGATTTCACCAGCTTGGTTACTCTCTTTTGAGGATTTGCTAATGAGAATCCCATGCACTTGCATTTTGGTTAGTGCTTTAATTACTGTAAAAAAGGTAAAGGAAGTTCTGTAGGAAGAGACACACAAAGCAACCTATATTGGGTTCTATTCATTTCTTGTTCTTTGGCAATGACTGCGGGGTGAAAGAAATGGGATTATAAGAGCCAGTTCCTGTTCAAAGAGAAGCCGTTGCTCGCACCTGCACCGCTGACGTTTTGTTCCACCTTGCCTATACTATCTGTTATGTATTATCCATGCTGAGGGGTGGCAGTTCTTTGGCTGTGAATGTGACGGACAGGCAGGGATGATGGCTGTGAATGCTTTGCCTGAATGTTGTCGTTCATGATCAATTTGCCCGTGCCCTTGGAGAAAGAGACTGAAGCAGCACTTTTTCTCAATGAGCCTTCCCGTTCCTGATAGCACAGGTCAATGTACTGGCCTTAAAAAAACCAACCCAAAAGTAATCTGAAGTGAAGAATGAGCATCGGAGAAGAAGCCATAATCACGTTTAAGCAGAGTGCACTGAATCAGAAAAGTCATTACCAGCACAATATTTAATTTACATGTACACCGCTAAAGGGAAATGTCATCTGGCCCTCCTGCTAAATTCCTTTCAAAGAGTCGTTGTTTTAACTCCCCCTCACCTTCAACTGTTCTCAGCAAGTATTCGTCACAGCTACCAGATTCTGCGAGGCTCCAATTGGATTTAAGTTAGCCAACCATCCAAAATTCTGCTGGCCTGGCTGGTTCCCTATCACCAGCACACCTCCCCCTTAGCTCAGATTTTCTTTTAATCCTGAAATCTTTTATCCAGAGGATTTCTTTTTAATTGCAGGCTTGCAGAAGTTGATGCGGGAAAGGGACGGATTATGACGAGCTTCTCAAGTACTTTGTTTTTCAATTCTGTGGGTCTGGTGGCAGTTGTGTTGTTTGGATTAGCCAGGAATTCTTGCCTGACGTCCCATTGCTGAGAGGCTGGGTGTTGGGAACAAGAAGAGTACAGAAGCAGAGATCACCTTTGGGGGTTTATTTATTTGCTTTTGTTTCAGAGCTGTACAACGCTAGAGGGAGAAGCATTGCCTTAAATTAAGAACCACCTGGCAGTTTAGAAAAGCAAAAGGCATGAGTGGGCCAGCTCAGATGATCATAGAGCCAAGATACAATTGCTGGTGTCTGTGTAAAAAAAAAGTGGAGGTATGTCTGACACCTTCATTATATACCTTTAAGTCCAGGCAAAAACGTTCCTCTTTAACCAGACCTGATCCAATGCCCTTTTAAATGTGTCAGGGAGAGGGATTATTGGGTTGTTGTTGTTTTTATTATGTATTTTGTGTTTTTATATTGTGATTTTATCTTGTAAACTGCCCTGAGACCTGTGGGTATAAGGTGGTATACAAATTTAGTTACAGATAGGTAGCCGTGTTGGTCTGCCATAGTCAAAACAAAAAAATTCCTTCCAGTAGCACCTTAAAGACCAACTAAGTTAGTTCTTGGTATGAGCTTTCGTGTGCATGCACACTTCTTCAGATACACTGAAACAGAAGTTTCCAGACCCTTCTATATAGTGAGAAGGTGGGGAGGGGTATTACTCAGAAGGGTGGTGGGAATGGGTGATTGGCAGATAGCTGTGATGAGCCTGTTGACGACTCTTAATGACTGCAATAGGTCTTACAGGAAAAAGCAAGGGGTGAGAAGGTGAAAAATGGCTTTGTCATGTATAATGAGATAAGAATCCAAGGTCTTTGTTCAGACCAGGTCTCTCCATGGTTTTAAGTTTGGTAATAAGTTGCAATTCAGCAGCTTCTCTTTCCAGTCTATTTCTGAAATTCCTTTGTAGTAAAACAGCTACTTTGAGATCTTGTATAGAATGTCCTGGGAGACTGAAGTGTTCTCCTACTGGTTTCTCTGTCTTGTGATTCCTGATGTCAGATTTATGTCCGTTTATTCTTTGGCGTAAGGTTTGGCCTGTTTCTCCAATATAGAGAGCTGAAGGACACTGTTGGCATTTGATGGCATATACAATGTTAGACGATGAGCAATTAAATAGTCCCAAGATGGTATGTGTGATGTTGTTGGGGCAGCAAAGTTGGCATCTGGGTTTATTGCAGGCTCTGGTGCCAGTGTCTGTGTTAAGTCTGGTTGTAGTATTGTGGGTTAGGAGTTGTTTAAGATTGGGTGGCTGTCTGTAGGCAATGAAAGGTCTTCCTCCCAGAGCTTGAGAAAGAGAACTGTCATTGTCCAGGAGAGGTTGTAGATCTCTGATGATGTGTTGTACTGTTTTAACTTGGGAGCTGTATGTGATGACTAGAGGTGTTCTGTTATTTTCTTTTTTGGGGTCTGTCTTGCAGCAAGTTCTCTCTGGGTATCAGTCTGGCTCACACATACCATCTCGGGACTATTTAATTGCTCATCGTCTCACTATATAGAAGGGTCTGGTAACTTCTGTTTCAGTGTATCTGAAGAAGTGTGCATGCACACGAAAGCTCATACCAAGAACTAACTTAGTTGGTCTTTAAGGTGCTACTGGAAGGAATTTTTTTGTTTATACAAATTTAATTCATCATCATCTGAGCTTCTTCTCTTTTTTATTGTAATGTGCAATGCAATCTCACAATTTATTTCTTGATAGGTGTTTTAATGCAAATGCACAACCCACCAAGTGGTAAGCGTCCGTTGCAAACCACAGGGTCTGTCCTGAGAAACCTCCCGTTGCAGGTCATCATAGCCCCCTCTAGTCAATTTGGGTACACTCCTCAACTCGCTTTGAACACTTAGCTTCAATCAGTGTTTTCCATATAAGGTTAGGATTGTATTAGGGGTTATGGGTAGAAAGGGCATGCCTGGTATTATGGTACAACTGTAGTCTCTCAACCATAGATTTCCATACATTTCAAGTAGGACTGTACTATGAAAAGTAGAACATATCTGTTTGTCCCCCAAACATATAACAAGCTTCAAAGTTATCATATTTTTCGCCCTATAGGACGCACTTTTCCCCCTCCAAAAATGAAGGGGAAATGTGTGTGAGTCCTATGGGGCGAATACAGGCTTTCACTGAAGCCTGGAGAGCGAGAGGGGTCGGTGCGCACCGACCCCTCTCGCTCTCCAGGCTTCAGGAAGCTATCCGCAAGTCTTGCGAGCCCGGGGGAGTTCCCGCAGGCTCTCCAGGCTTGTGGGCAGCAGCCTGCATCCCGGAGCACGGGGTGCCCTCCGGAGGACGCCCCGTGCTTTGGGAAGGTGTCCGCAAGCCTCCCGCGTGAGGCTTGGAGTTGCAGCCTGCAACCTGAAGCACGGGGCGCCCTCTGGAGGACGCCCCGTGCTTCGGGAAGGTGTCTGCAAGCGTCCCGCTCCCGGCGAGAGGTCCCGCCAGGCTCTCAAGGCTTGCAGGCAGCAGGCTGTTCTGGGGGTTGAGGTCGGGGGAAGCTCGGGCTTCCCCCACGCCAGCCCCGCGCCTGGGGGGGAAATAAAAAAAAATTCTTTATTTTCCCCCCCAAAAAACCTAGGTGCGTCCTATGGGGTGTAAAATACGGTACTTGTTTTTTAATTTAGCACCAGGTTGTGTCAATAGCAGCTCTAGGAAATGATGTTGACTGGGGAAATGGGATAGAAGGAATGCATTAAACATTATCTCTACTAGCACTACAAAAAATGAAAATGTGGCCATAAAAGAAGTCTTAAAATAAGAAGCCAAGCTATTGGATCATGAAATACCCACATTTTTTTTTTTAATAGCTCAGAATACCCTCTAAATATCTTGTAGACTTTGGTGGAAAATTGACACACTTCCAAAGAACAAATTAATAAAGCACTCACAAAGAAAGCTATTGCATAGTGGGTTTGGTAGTTAAACTTCCTTGCTTGCTTGCCTCTTGCACTAAATATTCTTCCCCCTGCACCAAAGTACCAAAATCAAAAGTCACCTATCTCTATTGCTTCCTCTTTTTAAGCTGCCACATATCCCCACCCCCACCCCACTCATTTTAAATGCAAAGGTGTCAGTGTCCAAAATGTGCCTACCTCTGTATATTGGATAAATCCAAATGAGCCTTAATTGCTAAAAACATCTGCTGTTCAAGGAGCTGTGCTGATATATGCTGCGTTAGGAGAATATCAGATACACCAGATACCATTTTTGAAGAGGTTGCAAAATATGGCAATTCTGTCACAGGCCTGGTTTCTTTAGCCTCCCTCCACCCCCACTTTCTCCCTGTGTCTTGTATGCTTAACGAAAATAAAAAGTAAAGAAAACATTTGGCTCTGTTAAGGGAGGGTTGGAATAGACCTCAAGTGCAAGGGTAGCAATGCACAGCTATTATAAAGTTTGCTGTCGACCTGAGCACCTGATAATTGCCATGCCAGTTGAAACCCAAGCTCAGTCCAGTCCAGCATTCGGATGACCCTACAAACCTTGCAAGCAAAGAGGTATAACAGCTTCTCTCTGATGTTTGTTCTCCGCATCAGATAATTGGAGGTGCACTACTCTTAACATGGAATTTTCATTTGGAGCTATTACAGCTAAAAGCTGCTAATAGGCTGTTCTCCATGAATCTATCTAATCCATTTTAAAGCACCTTATGTCAGCAGCCATCAAAATACCTGTAATAACGAATTCTAAAAGGAAATGCATAGCTAACTTTTATAGATGCTTAAAAAGGAAATCCAGACTGATTCCTTAAGATGCCTTTTCCCATGCCTCCATTTTTGCACCTCTTTTCCACATTTGGAGTGTTTCCGCTAGGTGTGTTCTGTGCTCACAGTTGGATGCTCATATACTAAACTGGAAGAAATAGTAAGGTATCAGGTGATAACCTTGTACAATGATTCATTTTATATACACTGCAGTTACCGGCTATAGATATGGCAGCTGAAGTGTTGCCGAAGAAGAAAATAGCAGGATCGTAGCAACAAGAAGTAATTAAATAAAAACCCTTCAGCATGCTGTAATTTATTGGCCATAGCCTGCCTGTGTGTGGACAAACAGAAAGCCAGCATGAGCTAAGGTCCCGAGAAAATGCTGCTTGCAGGGATGTGATAACGTGGGTACTCTTTGATTCTCCCTTCCTAAAATCCTAAAACACATTTTGCATACATTCCATTTAAGAACACAAGAGCATCAGAAAAAGCCTCGCTGGGGCAGGCCATAGTCTGTCTGTCCAGTCCAGCATCCTATTGGTCCAGAGTGCCAAACATATCATAGAAGCTAAGAGTTGGAAGGGGTCTTGGGGACAGGATCAGAAGCTGAGGGTCACAGCATGCGTGCAGACAGTCCCAGTCCTGCTGACTCTCTCCCCCCCCCCCGACTCCCTGCTCGAGGGGGTCCTACCAGGCCCAGAGAAGGAGCCCACTGTCAGCATCGCCCTTGAGCCTTATCCACTTCAGCCCGACTGGGCCAGGCGAGCTGGGGTAGCACTTTCAGAGACCACCTTCTGCACAGGAACAGGTCAAAGTGCTGTGGACTCACAACTCAGAGTTGTGAGCACCAGATTCACTCCTGAAGACAGTTGTTGCACAGCAGAGTATAGCAGAGCATAAACCACTCGGAGAACAGCTCTGTAGAATAACTACTTTTATTCTATCTACAACTATCATACAAACTATATACAGAGCTAAATGGAGAGGCTGAACTGCACTGAGTGTCTGCAGCTGCTCTTAGCAGCAACCTTATCTATACAGAGATAACACTCTCTCTCTCTAACACTCAGTCTCTCTCTGATGTGAGGCTGGAGCGGAATAAGTAGTGAGCAGAAATCACCCCCCTCCTCTCTGGAGAATCAGCAGAAAACGTCAGCAGATTCTTGGAACGGGAGGGGTGAAATCTCCTCACCCACCCCTTCAACACAGCCTTTGACTGCTTGGGAGGGATCCAGAGTGAGGGGCTAGAGGGGAAGAGGATGCCTAGAGCTTAGTTTCAGCAACCCCATTCATTGAGTTAAGACTTACCAGAAACGTTGCTGTCTTGTTGTTTTTCTACTAATGGAAAGCTAATTGCATTCTGTGTGTGTGCCTGCCCTGTGGATGACCTGGATCATTGACAGCCCCCTGACACTGGGTGGGTTCACACCACCGGTCTTCTGGTTAACAGCCAGACACACTGACCCATTGCAGCACCTGAGGTGTTCGATGGGATGCCCATGGGAAGCCTGTGATTCCCAGGGACTGGCATTCTAAGACAGTGGAGGTAGAGCATAGCCATTCTAGCTAATAGCCATTGGTGGCATTATCTTCCATTTGTTTCCATTGAGGCTTGCGCACACACAAAAAATTGTTTGAATTTGACCCCATATTTCAATTCCAAAGGATCCCTAATGTGGTTTAAACTAAAAAAAAAAAAAAGTAATATACAATGATGTTTGGGCTGCTTTTGATCCATCCAACAGTTGGCACATTTTCCCTCTCTTCCCCCACCTGTTCACAAAACCTAGTTCTCATTAGATTTTTGCACTGTTTCTTCAACCCCATCGCAGTGTTTAGTGTTGGCAATAGGGTGGTTTGTGCCTTCTTGGCTCCTTTCCACCCAGGGCAACAGACCTCCCAACTACTGTAATGGCAGAAAGGGAGGAGCCGGACACAGCACCTGTGCTTCAGGTGAGCTGCTGAACAATCATGAATTTTCTTTCTGTTCTTTCTGCCTGACCAAGCTTTTTCGGAAGAAATTGTGGGGACTCAGCAAACAAAGATTTTTTTTTTTTATCACTTCTGTTAATGAGTTGGGAGTCATACTAGGCCCTTGAGACTGCATTATCGTCACAATTTCTAAAGTAATAGGCTCTTTGCATTGCCAAGTGATAAAAATGTAAGCTTTCCTTAGATTTAGTGAAAACTTTTAATCTCCCAAGTTACAACGTTTTTAGGTTGATTCTGTTTTCCGTATGTAGACCTACAGTATTTTAGTTCTTCCTGTGCTTCATGTTGGCCACAGCATTTGGAGCTGTTGTAGAAGCGTCGCATTTTACTTTAGCGTACTAAAATAATATGGCATTATCTCCTGTTTGTTGTTGGCGAAGACAATGGAGTGCACCTCTGGGGGCAAAGTCAAACCATTTGAGAATCACAGTAACTGCTGCCTTTTGCATTGTTTTTGCTGCTTTAGCAGCACCAAAGTGTATGGAAGTCCTGGGCTGCTCATATGGCATTGCTCTTGCTGATGTGGTCCAAAAGGAAGCAGAACAATACATTTGGCACCAGCTTGGCTGCAGGAGTTGCCTGCAGGAGGTGTACAAGGTGCCATCCAACCATCTTAGGGATTTGTGTAGGACATCTTAGGGATTTGTGTAGGACTTAGGCTTTTCTTCTCCCAAAGATGTTCCACAAGGCACTGGGTATGGATTTTTCCTCAGGGTTTACTCTTGAAGCCTATCTCACAGATGAGTATAGCCACAAGGCAACAGAGGTTTAGGACCAGATATTTCCTTCTCCTACAGATGGGCTACCTTCCCAGGTTGATGAGCTCCAACTGCCTCTATTTTTCCTCTGCAGCACATGCAGAAATTTCTTCCTGACTGCTGGACCCACTATTGGTCTCATCCACTCAAATCTGCTGGAGCCTGTATTCGCATGTTAACAAAGTAGAATACATAAATTAACGGCGAGCAGTTTGATTTCATCACCATTCAGTAGCATCTGCTTTTAGTTAGGGTTCAGTTAGGCTTGTAGTTGGAAAAATATCACACCAGTTCCATTTTGGGGATTTGGAAGACAGTTATTACCCTAATTATAACTTGTTTCAGGGATATATATTTTTAAAATGCCACACATTATCTTATTTCCTCCTGCAGTACTGCCTGATTTCCTTCATGAACTGATCCAGTTCAGGGCATGCTACGTTCTGCTAAATATTTGGAACAACCAGCCTTAGATTTTCTAATCCAAAAACCATATATGTGCCTATGAATTGCAAACAATAATTAATTGGCACACTTAGTTCTCACTAGGTTTGTGAACTGAGATGTGAACTTAAATTAATATTTTAGCCTTCCTATTAAGGAATTATTAAGTTGCAATGTGTGTGTGTGTGGGGGGGGTGTTTTGTCTCCATCTTGGCATTTTATCTGTAAACACAGTTAAAACATTATATAAACTTTTGGCATTCTAGGGTGGCTACTTGCACGTCAGCAAGGGAGAGAAAAGAGGACACAAATTTACACAATAATTACTATGATTTAAAATACTAAAAATGATTATTATATTTTAAATAGAAATGGAATACTTCTCACCATAGTAGGCAAGGTCGTGTCCAAGTGATCTGTGTCTGGCATCTAGGAGCTAACTGTTGATGGGCAACTTCAAGGTCTCATTATCTCCCTTCTTAAGATCCTTTACATTGGACTTAGAATGGGCATACTTTCAGGTTCAGGACTGTCCTCTGACAGCCCTTGAAAGAAGAGGGATGTCAATTGTAAAGTGGGGAACATGGACCTCTGATAGCATCACCATACATAAGAGCGGCATATTAGAGCTTTCCATCGCGAACTCTCTTGTGAATTTTTGAGCAGTAACATGCCTTTGTTTCTGTATCCATCTGATGTAATAATAGCAGCAGCTCCAGTCCTTGGAGTACCACATCCTTTCATTCCTTCTGCCTGCCTGTCATTGAGCATTCCAAGGAAATGTGAAATTAAAAATTGTTCACCCCAAAACCTCTCAAGGCTTTGGATGAAGAAGGTTGGTGAGAGGGTCAATCCCTCCAGCGTCTTGCCAGTGACCCAGTGGTAATCTGCCCTTCCGAATTAGAAAAGGCAATAGTCATCCTGAGATGAAACGTGAAACTATGGTTTGGCACTCTGACAGGAGTGGCCTGCCAGCCCTCACTATAAGACCCTCAAGATTCTCCCTTCAATACAGCTCCGTCAAGTGCTTTTGCCTGGCTAGAATGTGTCTTTGAACTGTTGGTAATCCGTGTGTGTGTGTGTGTGTGTGTGTGTGTGTGTGTGTGTAACTCTGAATTTTGTACAGTTGTAATTCAGGCTTATGTACAAAAGTAAGAGTCACGTGCATTGCTCCTTTTGCCTCTGGCCCCACCCACACCAACCTGTGGATCCCATAAATTTGCGGCCCTCAGACTGAGTAACTTTCCCTACTCCTGCCCTACAAGAACCATCAAGGACACCCTGGGCTTGTTGCGTGCTCCTCTTCCCCTACCTCAGTCCCATCTCATTTGCCAGTTTCCATCCACCTTTCAAAGTTTGAGTCAAGCTGTAATTCAGTACTTCCATCAGAACCAGAAAACAAGTTTTCACTTGACCTGAAAATCAGGATCAATTGCATCGTCACAGAGATCCGCTCTCCGTTTTCTTTGCCTCGGCAAGAATCTGGTACGTCAAGCCAATGGTTATTGATTTATTTACACCTCAGAGTTTTAAGAATCTACTTTCTCTGCTCTATCTTTGCTATGCTTTTTGTTGTTGTGCTTGTTTCTCATTTAACTGTTGGTGATGTGATTTGTTGAATGGGAAAGCAGAGCATAAATGCTGAAACACACAAACCAGAATTGTAGGACCTGATCATGCTGCCAATTTGCAGTGACCTTGGCATGGCTCCTACATCTCTTCCCTTCCCTTCTGCCAAGTGTTATATCATTTTAATAATATCAACCGCTCTGTGTGGGTTTTGTGCCTTCTATTACTATACTCTAAGGTCTTCAGATGAATTATGCTGTCGGAAGTCCAGTTCAACATTTCTCGTGCTATATTTTCAAATGCCAGTTCTATTTAATCTTCCTGAAGCAGATGCACACATTGTCCTCACAAATAAGCGTGTACATTCTGTGCTATAAACTTCATTATCTAAACAGGCTTCCATATAACTAACACATAGCATTAAGCAGAGTAGCTAATGTTGGTAGACCCAAATATACAGATCCCTTCTTTTAAACAAACAAGCATTGAAAGGAAAAAGATTGACAAGTGCATTTTGAACATACCAGAAGTATTTGAAAACCTCCATTTCCTCCTTTATTTCGACTGTCTTTCAATTTTGCCATGCTGTTATCTGGAAATACTAATAGCCATAAATCCATAAATGGATGATGTCAAGGAGGATCAAGCCCTCTTGTGTTCAAAGCATTAAGCTGAAGCCATGTCCTACAGCAGATGGCCTTTTCTTTCCATTTCATGGACACCAGTTCTCACTGGGCAATTCATTATTTTCTACAACTGAAGCAGCTGTGGATTACTGTAATTATGGATTTAATATATCCTTGACACTTCAGTGTGAATACTAATTCAAACTTAGCACATCTCCTTGGAACTACCAGTTTAATTTTCTCATGGCTATGTCATTTCTGATTTGAAAAAGGACTTTGAGAGTGCAGTGATTTTTGGCTCCTACAAAATCAGTGTTTTTCAGAAATTGTCGCATTGACTTTGTGTTGTTGTTGTTGTGTCTTTGGAGAATCTGGAGAGATCATTTGTGCCGCCTTTGGCTTCTAGGTCATAGGTTCTGGTTTTTGTTTTAAGTTCTGGAGACTGGTAGGAAAAGACGTCTCAACCAGCAGGTTTATGGCGATACTTTCGTAGAAAAATGCAAGAGATCCACATGAAAATGACTTCTTTCTTGCTGAACCGTTAGCAGTGTACCAAATATTCTAAAAATGTGTTGCACCAAGGGAGTGCTATTTCTGAGTCCCCCCATAACTATTTTTAAACCTATTCCTTTCCTTTGAAGAGTAAATGCTCCTTGCACTTCCCAAGCGTGCTTATTATCTTCCACAGTCTGTGCTGTTTTTAATATTCTAGGTTTTGACTTCAGAATTATTACCAAGAGGCTAC
The DNA here is from genome assembly GCF_964106915.1 of Podarcis gaigeae. Taxonomy (NCBI): domain Eukaryota; kingdom Metazoa; phylum Chordata; class Lepidosauria; order Squamata; family Lacertidae; genus Podarcis; species Podarcis gaigeae. Next base: position 81,853,672 of record NC_139681.1, on the reverse strand, counting down.
TATTCTTTTGAATGCACATGAGGTTTGCCCCAGTGTGATTCCATTAACATCACTTGACTTATTCCATAAGTCACGGCATCAGAAGGAGCCCCTAAACATCTCAAGACATATTCTGACTGCGAATCTTTATGTTCAGCTTCCTCAGAAAGCATTTCAAGTTGCATACATATTTCTGAAGTTTGAGACACATTTCTTTTCAGATATTTCCTGGGTTTAAGTGTGTGGGAATTCATTGAATTGTAGAGTTGGAAGGGATCCCAAGGGTCATCTAGTCCAACCACCTGCAGTGCAGAAATCACAATTAGATCATCCATGACAGATGACCATCCAACCTCAGTTTAAAACCCTTCAAGGTTAAAAACCCTCTACACAACCTCCTGAGGGAATCTGTTCCATTGTCAGCTCTTACCACCAGAAAGTTCTTCCAGATTTTGAATCGGAATCTCCTTTCTTGTAACTTGAAGCCATTGGTTTGGGTCTTAGCCTCCAGAGCAGGAGAAAACAAGCTTGCTCCATCCTCCATGTGACAGCCCTTGAGATACTTGAAGATGGCCATCATATCTCCTCGGTCTCCTCTTTTTCAGGCTAAGCATACCCTTTTGTTGTTGTTGTTTAGTCGTGTCCGACTCTTTGTGACCCCATGGATCAGAGCACACCAGGCACTCCTGTCTTCCACTGCCTCCCGCAGTTTGGTCAAACTCATGCTGGTAGCTTTGAGAACACTGTCCAACCATCTCGTCCTCTGTCGTCCCCTTCTCCTTGTGCCCTCCATCTTTCCCAACATCAGGGTCTTTTCCAGGGAGTCTTCTCTTCTCAGGAGGTGGCCAAAGTATTGGAGCCTCAGCTTCAGGATCTGTCCTTCCAGTGAGCACTCAGGGCTGATTTCCTTAAGAATGGATAGGTTTGATCTTCTTGCAGTCCACGGGACTCTCAAGAGTCTCCTCCAACATCATAATTCAAAAAGCATACCCTACCCCCTCATAATGCTTGGTTTCCAGACCCTTGATCATCTTGGTTGCCCTCCTTGTCACACATTCCAGCTTGTCGATATACTTCTTAAATTGTGGTGCCCAGAACTGGACACAGTACTCCAGGTGTGGTCTGACCATTGCAGAATAGACTATTACTTCCCTTGGTCAGGACATAAATCTTCTCTTGATGCTACATTAGGGTTTTGTTGTTTTTGCTACCGCATCACAGTGTCGACTCAATTACAGATAGGTAGCCGTGTTGGTCTGCCATAGTCAAAACAAAAAAAAATCCTTCCAGTAGCACCTTAAAGACCAACTAAGTTAGTTCTTGGTATGAGCTTTCGTGTGCATGCACACTTCTTCAGATACACTGAAACAGAAGTTTCCAGACTCTTCTATATAGTGAGAAGGTGGGGAGGGGTATTACTCAGAAGGGTGGTGGGAATGGGTGATTGGCAGATAGCTGTGATGAGCCTGTTGACGACTCTTAACGACTGCAATAGGTCTTACAGGAAAAAGCAAGGGGTGAGAAGGTGAAAATGGCTTTGTCATGTATAATGAGATAAGAATCCAATGTCAGACCAGGTCTCTCCATGGTTTTAAGTTTGATGATAAGTTGCAATTCAGACAAGTTGCAAGTTTGGTGATAAGTTGCAATTCAGCAGTGTTGACTCAAATTAAGCTTTTGGTCTATTAACACCCCAAGATACTGTGCCATATGTAACCAAGCAAACTCCGGTGATACAGGTGAGAAGTCCAAGGATGGCCAAATGTGAACATTCTAAAAATGGCCAGTCTTGTTTTTTTAAGACCAGGGTTGCCAGAGTTGTGCCCTCAGGAATACCTGCTTTGCGCCACATGCTCTCTCTGGGCAAAATTAGGCTTCTCCTTCACTGGCCCTGAGCACACTTTCTTGCCCTAGCTGAGTCCCAGGTTGCAGCGAACCTTCCAGCAAGGCTGTTATGGGCACAGACAACAGCAACGTTCAGGGCCAGTCCACAGTCCAATTTCAGGCAAACAGTGGTTCCAACAAGGGCTTGCTCAGGTAAGAGGCAAGTCATGAAGCAGGCTGATGACCTATTGAGCAGGTGTCGGAATCAACTTCAAGAAACTTCTTCCAAAAAAGACGGGAAAGGGGGTTGGGAATGAAGCAGATGGGAAGGAAAAGTGGCTTTCAGCACAGGAAAACCTGATTTATTTTTAGCAACAGGATTAACCATGTGTAATTAATTTACTTGGTAGCGGGACACAGTTGCTGGGCAGGCAGGGTGGGTTGTAAACCCCTTTAACAATAGCAGCCATAAATTTCTGGTGAAGGCTGTGGGGAAGGGAGCCTTCATCCTGCCAGTTTCTGATGCAGGGAAATCTGTTTTATAAATGATAACCTACCTTCCAGCTAATTAGTTTCTTCAGCGGCATTATGGAAGACCATGCTTATCTTACCATAAAGGTTTTCTTCTGCGGTTTTTTTTTTTTTAATGAAAACTCTGTGCATATTTTTCAAGGTCTTGGTAGACCTGCTTATTTTTATGTAGCCTTAATGCATTTTTTGCAGGGGGGGGAGTTTGTGGAGGGAATAAGGCCATTTAGAAGTACGGTATGTCCATAAAATATTTCTTACAGTCATATCTATTTTTTCTGCTTTTCATATCTGAGGAAAGCCAGGATATTTCGGTGGGGATACTTCTCAGCACAGAACATTCTTGTAGATGACATTAATGATACACTCCCTCCTTTCTAATTGCTTAGCATTAGTTTTCAGTTTTCAGGCTTCAGTGTTATTCACCAGCTGCTGTTGTTACCCAGTAAAAATGTGGAGCAATTAAGAATGAGTTTGTTTGTTTTTTGTGTTATGGATCCCTATATTGTGTGCAGTTAATGGTTGTTTAAGGCAAGCCAGATTCTATCAGAGCATATGTAATTTCAAACAAGTGTTTCCCAAAATTCCAATATCTGAAAAATGCCTATAATCTTGTTTTGGTGTTTTCCTAACAGCCGTTTCATGGCAACAAAATCAGCAAAAGGAGATGCGCTTCCATTTTGCATGATGAAAACCCCAAAAGGTTTTGCTGGAGAGAATAATTTTATATTTACATTTTGTTTCCTCCCCTCGCCTTTCTGCTGCTGCTGTCGAGTCCCTAAATAGCCACTCCCTTTCTTTCCAGCAAGGAACCCCATTGCTGCCACAAGGTTCCTTGGAGTGGGTGGACTTTCTCCACCCCCAGCCACTTTTTTGGGGGATGCAGCTGTTCATTCTCCCCCCCCCCAACATGGAAAGAAACAGTGGCGTCTCCATTGATTGTATGGGGTGTGGAGGAGGAAGGTAGCACCCCAGGGGCGCTGAATTATAAAAAATATTGGGGGGGTGGGGGCCCATACCGACTTATAAAAAATATTGGGGGGCCCAAGACCTCCAAACCGCTGCTGCTGGGGGAACAAAAGGGGCGAGCCCTGGGCTGCCCCGACCTTAAGTGAACCTGTGAGGGCCCGCCCTTTGCGACAGCCGATTGGCTGCCGATGTGGGCGGTGAATATTAATGAGCTAGGGGGAATCCCCGCTTCTCGCGGGGCTGACGCCAGCCCCGCGAGATTGTTGATGGGTCGAGAGCCCGCAACCCCACCCCCTCTCTAGATCGGGAGTGGCTTTGTTTTAACTCATTACTGAATGTATTTTAAAAGGTAACTATCGTCAAACAAGGAAAATAAAAAATACCAACATAATTTTGTGATTTTAAAAAGCATAATATAACTAATAATTTTCTTAAATTATTGGGGGGGCAGAGCCCCCCCAAATGAATTTTTGAGGGGGCTCGGGCCCCCTCAGGCCCCATGGAGTCGGCGCCTATGTAGCACCCCAAAAAAACTGTTAGTGTGAAAGAGTTAAAAATGTAAAGACACCCACCCCAGCCATGATACTGTTGCCTTAAGAGTCCTTGACAAGGGACCCCCTCCACTCATTTTTGGTAATGCAGAGTCCCCCATAAGCAAATCTCTTCAGTTGTGTTGCGTTGTGTTGTGTTGTGCTGTGTTGTGTTGTGTTTGCTTGCTCTTAAATGATAAGGACACCTCTAGCCACTCTTCCACTACTAATAATGTCTGGTTGTGTTATGCTGGTCAGAAGCACTCTGAGCGTGCTATGCAACACACATCAGGAAAGTTCAGCCGGAGCGTGACCGTTTGTACCCTGCTGTTTCCAGTCAGATTGTGCCTCAAAACAAAACCCTGGTCAGTTTCTGTCAGGTGGCTGTTGCGGTTGCTTGAGAGTAACCAGGCAGGACTGCAACCTGTGTTTTACAGGCTTTATTGTGGTGCAAACTATTTACGGTGAAGAGCCCCAAAGCTCATGCCTGGCTCAATCGCTAGCAGAATCCAGGAGTGGTCTTTTTTTGGACCTCCCCCAACATAAAAGTTTCGTTACCCCCAACCTTTCCTCCCTTCTTTGCACCTTAGGCTACTGCACAGGATGGGCGATGGCAAGAGCCTGTTTCCCTCCAGTCCGGCTTGCCCAGGAGTGGTGTTAAGGCTCTTCCTAGCATCCTCTGGTCTTTGCACATCTTCTCCACTGGAGGTGGGGCTTTCCTCCTCCCCGGAAGAGGAACTGCTTCGCAAGATTTTCGGAGGCTCCCTATAACACAACTGCTCTTCTATTTCTCGCCTCTGAGCCGATGGCAGTTCCCTGACAGTTTCTAAACAAGCTGACTTCAAATCATGGGTTATGAATCTGGCTTCTTTAGCTAACCAGAGTTTGTGTTACCATAAGCAATGCTAAGACAGGAGCCTGTGCAAAATGGAAAGTGAATGCAAGCGTTTGCATCTTGGCCATGGAGGCAGGAAGAAGAGAAAGATGGTGGCTGGGTGAGGCCGTTTGGGTGTGTAGCTTGGCATTACATGGGCAATGCAGCCACTGGATCATCTGGCAAAATCTCCATGGTTTATTAATAATCTTCCAATGTGTTCTTAAAGGCCATAAAGCACTTTGCACATGCTGATGGCTATATAAATTATTACTAATATTTATTTTATTTTTTAAAAAAGACTGCTCTTTAAATCCATGCTACCCACATTAAAAGCTCCAAAAACACACATCATTAACAAGGATGTGCCACTATCCCTCACCCCCATTAGTCTTCTTGAATAGATTTATGGGGGAAGTGTGATTCGCTTTCAGACTCGCCTTTGCTTTTCCTGCGCAGAACATAGCAGTCTTCAGCAATGAATTAGTATGGATTTTTAAAACTCCTTTAGTTTGACTATAGATTTTTCATTAAGCAAAAAAGACATGATGTAGGAAAATAGACTGTAGCTGAAGGACACTTAATTACCTTTCAGACTGAGGCCGTTACACAGTGCACATACTGCAGGTTGTCCCTGTGAGGGTTTTTTCAAAAAACAGGTTCATTTGAAATGACTAAGAGGAAATATGTAATTTGGTGAGCATTGCTTCTTTTTTACCTTGTTCATCCCTGAGGAAGCAATTGGCATCTGTTAGTTCAACTGGGTACTTTCACCATAGCCATTAATACTCTCTTTGACTAACTGAAGATTACATGGCATGAACTTTTCAGCCTCTCACTAGGGCCAGCAAGGATTATTTATCTTGGCTGATTGAAATATAGGGGATCCTGAACAGCAGAGGAAGATACTTTGCTTACCAAAATAATCTTAAATTGCAATTTCTTTCTAGTTTCCTTATGCCTGCATTACATTGGGATCATGTACATGCAACTGAAAATACTAACACATTTATTACAGCATGCGCTTGTGCGGGCTATCATCTGCTTTACCAGGTGCATAAAGTGTTATCCTGAGTTACAGGAGTGTGTTTTGGAAGAGGGGGATTGTAAACGGTGAGGTTAGAGGGAAATGAAATGAAGAAAGTGACAGACAGTGATATTTAATTAACTAGCTGTGGTATTTGCCCAGAGTTCTTGATCACATAGAAAACGTGGCAATGGTAAACTAATTAACATATATTATGGGCTAAAAATCCTCAAAAGATATAGTATAAAGCTTAAATAAGACTCAAGAGAGCAGAATAAAACAGCATAGACCAAAACAGATTTTGGAGGCCTGGGAAAATAACAAGGCTTTTGCCTGTCAACAGAGTAAGTGCCAGGGCAACACGGTCTGGGAAGTGGATTCTACAACTGAGGTGCTACCACTGAAAAGGCCCTTTTATTGGTAGCCATACCTCACCTGGCAGGGGCATTTGCCTCTAGAAGATCTCAGAGTCTGCATAGGTACATGTAAAAAGAAACTGTCTTCGTATATGTGGATCCCAAGCTATGAAGGGCCTTAAATATCAAAAACAGTTGTTTGAATTCCCATAAATGGAGTGGGAACCAGGGAAGATTATATATCATTGGCATAATGTGTTCATACTGGCAGCCACATTCTGAACTAAACTGACGTTTCTGGCACTGCATACGATTCACTGTACAGGAGACTATGAAGCAGAGTGTCAGGGAACTGCCGTCAGCTCAGAGGCGAGAGGTGGAAGGGCAGTTGGGTTACAGGGAGCCTCCAAAGATCGTGAGAAGCACACTTCCTCCGCAGAGGAGGGAAGCCCCGCCTCCAGTGGGGAAGGGATGCAGGGCTCAGAGAGTGCAAGGGGGAGCCACAGCACCGAGCATGAACAAAGCGGGGGGGAGGCAGGTCCCCCTTTGCCCATGCCCTCTCTGTGCAGTCGGTTTACGCGCAGAGAGGGGAAGCGTGGGATGGGGGTCAAGAGACTACTCTGCTGGTGAAAGTTTAAGGACCGTCCACTCCCAGAATCTGCTAGTGACTGAGCAAGACATGGAACTGAGACGTTCTGCACTGTGAATGTTTTTGCACCGATAATAAAGCCTCTGAAAATACCAGTGAGGGTCTTGCCTGTTCGCTCACGAGCAACCACGCCGGCACACATAACACAGAGATTGGATGGCCATCTGACATGGATGCTTTAGCTGAGATTCCTGCATCACATGGGGTTGGACTGGGTTACTCCCGGGATCCAACTCTGTGATTCTATGAAGGCATGTATAACAGTTTCAAGGTTGTCTTTGTCCAAGTGGAGTCATATCTAAGTCTCCCACCCATACAGGCCACTTGGTGCCTCTGTTTGGTTTATCATCCCGACATTATAGACTCGATCCTTTCTAGGAATTCCTTTCAAATTCCATAGACTGCAAATAGGAAATGTAAGAAATTAAAAAGCAATAATATTTAATGCGATGGATGTGCTGTCTCCCTTCTTCAACCACTGCACTCGAATGAAGCTCACGAGCCACAGTTTGGGAACATCTGTTCTGGAACAAATTCAGATTACTAGAACTCTTCAGTTGTCAAATGGCAAGCAGTGAGACCTTCATAAGTGTGTCTATAAGACTGTAGAAGCAATAACCTTAATTGTCTGAATAACATTAGATCAGCCCAAATAATTAAGACTTAGGTGTTCAAAATACGAAGTGCGTTTTGTCTAGCTGGTGGAGAGCTTTTGATCTACAGGCACATTTCCTTGAACTGTCTTAAAGCAGGATGTGAGTTTCATCAAGGCCGAACAGAATTGCTTCATTTGATAATCAGTCTAAGCCCCGATGCTTCCAATTTTTCCAGAACTGCATTAAAGCTCAGCTTGGATCGTTGTACAGTTGGAAACGGAATGAAAAAGGAGAAGTCCACATTCTTCACACTTCATTGGACACATTTATAAAAGTCTTAATGGCTTCCAGCTTCAGTTGAAAAATCAGTGTTTTACAGGCAGTAGTGGAGCAGAGAACGACCAGTATTATATGTCTCGCATGCCTCAGATATTTCCCAAAACAACCTATTTCAGATAATAGTTCCTCAGTTTTGCTCTTAATACAGTAACGTATTCCAGTAGATCATATCTCAGAGTGTATAGAAAGATGCCTCTGAAAAATATGTACATCCTATACATATCTATTTATGTGGAAATCTGCTTTGGTCAGTTTTGGGTTTTTCCACAGTGATATTTAATGGTAGTTTTTAATAAAAAATCTAAGATTTGCCCTGTTGGGTCAAACTTTTCACCATGTGCCTGTCAGATTTCTGAATACTGGTTGCTGGAAACCATAGTGGGGGAGAGGGCTGTTGCACTCAGGTCTTGCTTGCGGACTTCATAAACATCTGGTTGGTCAATGTGAGAAGAAGATGGATGGGCCAGTGGCTTGATCCAGCAGACTTCTACATTGTTAAACAAATGACCCATCTAGTCCTAGAATCATAGAACTGTAGAGTTGGGAGGTCTGCAACCTGTAGAGGGGTCATTCTTGTTCAATCCCCTGCAACGCAGGAATCTTTTGCCCAACGTGGGGCTTGAACCCACGATCCTGGGATTAAGAGTCTCATGCATGTTGTTGTTAAGAATTTGCAAACCAGACCACTGAATACCTGGGGAGGGGATACATGGGGGGAGCCCCCATGTATAAAATTGCTGTTCATGTATAATTTCACCTGCTACATTTCTCAACTGTAATAGTGTGAATTGAAACCGGGTGAGGAGAGAAGTGTTTGCTTTTAGTGAAAATATTCCCGTGGCCAAAGGCAAGTTAGATACATAAAATGTTTCTCTCTAAAAACCAGAATTACTGCATTTGAAGTAGTGATTATATTGTATATTCCATGTCACTCCACATTTGAGTTCTGGGATTCACACATTTACTGTTGCAATAGCATCTAGTTTAAAAGTACAGTTGTAGTAATAGGTGGCATAAATCTTTGCTCGACAAATTACAGGCACGTAATCGGACATATAATCAGATTAAAAGAAAACAATTTTTAAAAGAGTGGAAGGTTCATTCCAGGATAAACCACAGGTGTGACTAGAAACAATATTTGATGAATTATTTCTTATTTCTTAGCTTGATGGGCACGGAATGCCTCAACTTCTAAATATCCACAGTAAGGCCTCATTAATTTAATGGCCTGAGGGAATTCAAAATGTTTGGTTACTTATGATCTTGCCTAAGAGGGATAAATGTTTATATGTGGTTGCATTCATATAGAGGACATAGAACATAAGGAGACTGAGGGTGATGGCAGACATAATGTTGGAAAGAGGTCACAATATGTTCTTCACCTGACATATGAGCTTATCTTAAGAAAAGACCTGCTGGATCAAACCAGAGGCTCATCTAGTCCCATAGCCTGTTCTCACAGTAGCCATCCAGATGCCTTAACTTCCTCCAGATGCAACAATTTGCATGACAGATTAGCCATTGGTCTTGCCCGCCAAACCCACCCCATGTTTCAAGCAGGCTTCCCTATGTTTTACCATAAAATCAACCATAAAATTTCATACACCACTCAGCCTAATTTTTAAAAAGCACAGGAGCACCATAGAAATAGAAAAGCACCATCAGCTACAGAACAGATGTGAATCTAATCAGAACGGCAGGTCACCACTGAAGCATCATTGGAACACGATGTTCTTCACCAGCTTTCTGAAGGTTAGCAATGAGTTGTGCAACTCTTCCATGAGAAAGAGTTCCATGGTGCTGCAATAAAGAAGTCTCTGTCCCATGTCCCCACCAGCCCTTACCTCCAACAGTGGTGGAACACATAGCAGATATTTCCTCAAAGATCTCAGTGGGAGAGAGGGATTATGTGGGAGCAAGTGAGGGGTTCTTTATGTACTCTGACCTCAAAACATGTAGGCCTTTAAAGCTGATTGAGCTCAGAAACAAGATAGGCATCAATGTAGATCCAATAATGTTGGAGGTGGGGAAACAATTACAGCAAACTTAAAGCAGTGTCTTGAGTCTAATCAGTGCAAACAAAGTGAGCAGTCATGCAGTGCTGCTGAATTTGTCATTCCAGAACACCACTGAACTTCATTACAATTCTCAGTTGACCTGCCCTTCCTGAGTTTTCACAGAATGCTATGTCCCATATCTAATAAAATCATTGAGATACTTGATGAGGAATATTTTTCTTCCAGAAATTAAAATTGCCATTTTAGCTGTGGATAGCAAATCTGTCTTCTTCCACATTGCTTTTGAGATAACCTATTAAAATGTCAGCTGGAATTGATAGGCACTTGCCTGTTCAGTATTATGTTCCAAATGGCCGTAACCATTTTGAACTTGGAAAATGCATGTAAAAAGCCAGCGTGACTTTCCCCTCCCCTCTAACATGTATTGCGATCTAAATTATGCACCTGCTTCATCCAAATGGAGGTATGTACAATTGCTATTTGATTTTTGCAATTAATCTATTAAATTAACGAATTAATTGGTATGATTCATTTTCCCAAATAATCAAAAGGTCTGGATCTTCCTACCTTTTTTTTTTTTTTTAAGGAAAGCTGATATTTCAGTAGAGATTAGATCTCATAAATACCTGACTAATCCCTTACTGCCATTTTGGATAAAGAATATTTTCAAGTGCATACAGTTCTCCTCTGAATCTAAAGAAGATATTTCTAACTAGAGAATAAACTCATGCCTTATCTGAAAGAAATTATACTCAGAAATTTTTATTATTATTATTGATTGGAGTGATAAAATGCAGCCATTTACAGTTAAATTGCATAAGGTGACTAGATAATAACTCTCCAAGGTATTTCAATATTGTCAATGGCTTTTTAAAAGTTTAACATGTTACTTTGATTTCCACGGTTTAAAGCTCAGCATATTTGCAGAACCATATTATGGCATTTCAATGAGTTCCAGGCAATATTCATATCCCCTCTGTTTCTCATCGATTTCACAAATGTTTCTTTTTAAAAGTCCCAAGAAGAAAAAAATAAAATAAAACGGCCTATCTTTCTTTTAATAAGGTTCAATTGCCAGTTGCAAACACGCAAACACCATGTGTCAACCAAGTCCTTCTGCCAAAAAAAGAGAAAAAAGCTTGTAAAAATTCTATGTTTCCTTTGGAGCATTTTTTGGTTACCATGGAATTTGAAGATATATAGACTATAAAAATGTTGTTATTAAACTATAAAATAACACACCCACTCATTAAATAATAATAAAAATCCCCAAAAGATTTTTCATCCCAACGATGATAAACAACAAGCCTAGTAGAAGTCTTAATGCTCCATATTCAAATACTTTACCATCCCTCTCTGCTGGGTCAGTATATCCATTCTGCTGTTGTTTTTCACAAAACAGAAAACAAAAAAAACCAGATGTCAGAAGTTAACTGTTAAGCAAGATGAATTTAAAGGTAGACCTAAGAAAGTTGAAATGTGTGCTGCAAAAACTGTTTATATCATTTCTGCCAAATACATGGGTGCCTAAGCATCCTTCAAGGGCAGCAGGACCTTGTCTGTTCCCAAAGGATGATGGAATATGAAATCTCTGTAATATCTCGTCATGCAATGGGAAAGTTGGAGGAGGTGGAGAGCGTATGTGAGAGCACCATAAATCTCCCCTGTAGGAAATACTTAGATGCATTTTAGAACAACTTTGAGATCTTTCTAATTTCTCCATTTTTCAAAAGCTTTTCCTGTTGCAGTGGCTTTGTTGTTTTTTATGTGCGCCGCCATTTGCTTTAGAGAAAATGCCGATTTGCCCCCCCCCCCCCAGTCCTTGAACTGTGCTGAACTGATACAAAGAGGACTAGAGATTTCCAGATGTGCAGAGGCCCTTTGCAACATTCTGAAGTCCATCATTAAGACAAATTACATTGATTCACTGAAAAGAAATATTGCACACACTGGGTTGAACCCAGAGGCTCTTCCTTCATCAGTTGAGTTGGAACCTTATCTGGATCCAACTCGTATTTCTGTTGCACATACTAAAGTAATCCCAAGTGCTTTGCAAATATTTACTGCTTTTGCATCACCCTGAGTCAAGTCAGTGTAAACTTAAGTTGTCTGAAGGTGTCTGTTGTCTAAAGTTGTCCTGCATCCCTATTTGAGGGTAGCAGAACAGGCCAGCTGCTTCTAGTCAGTATGGACAGCAGCTTCATACATACCTATGCTGGTCTTTCACAATTCCACAATGGCCCCAGGGGCTAATCGCCTATGAAGTAATAACTGAAAATCAGGAAAAGTGCAACATATTTTCTAACCCACATGGTTGCAAACATGTTTACATCAGAATGCTATCCGATGTGAGCCATTCAAAAATGCACATTCACATCTCAGGCACTTGCTGAGCTTGACACCAGTGTGCCGATGAACTAAAACAATTACTGTATGGCGTGTCTTCTTTTCGCTTCCTAGTGCTGGAAGCAAATGACTATTTAAAACCTAGCATTAAATATCTTGTGCTCATGTTGCAAGTTAATTTGCATTTGATGGAATAATTTCATTCGTTCTGCACTGCCTGGCTTCTAGACAAATTGAATATAACTTCAGTGATACGTGAGGGCTTCCTAACACAATTAGCTGTAGAGTTAGGGAGACTAAATATAAACCTTCAGAAACAAACGAGACTTGGATTGCAGGGGACAATTTATAGCCAAATCTCACAAGCAGAATCTAGCATTTCCTGTGCCGGAGCCCATTTTCCTTGGAAACTGGAAAGGAAGCACAAAAGTTTCACTGGGTCCTTTCCCATCGCATGTCGTCTTTGATTGTACTTTGGTTGCAGCCAAGAGAAGGAAATATTTTCCCTCCTTCTCTGTTTGTAGTTTAGTGTCATAGACAGGAAAGCCGGAAGCAGTGGTGGACAAAGTTTCGTCTTGCATTTCTTCACCCAAAAGAGACTAAAATGGAAGACCCTACATTGTTTTGTGACTTGCCACTCTGCCCTATTTTTAATCACAGCACAAAGACTCAACGAGACTTCCTCCTTAAAGTCTCTAGACATAACCTCAACATATTTTATCAGCAGGCTCTGCCTTTGCCGCCTTAAGACTTAGAGCAGACTCAGATGCTTGAACTCCCAGAGGGAACAAAAAGCATATCAAGTCCTCCTTATTTCTGACATCCAAAATGGGGGTCATGGAGTGATGCATGAACTTTTTCTGCTTCAGGAACACAAGCTGCTTTCTTGATAGGGACAGGGAAAATACAAAGAATTGTTAGGGTTTCTAACAGTGCCTTTTTGTATGTTTATTGTGACCTGCCTGGGAAGTATAGAATTGGAGGGCGGTATAGAAAAAGCTTTAGATATATTCAGTAGATAAAAACAGGACTCACTCCCCCCGCCCCATTTCGTCCTCTGCACTCAGATTGCTAAAGCTGTGAAGTGTATGAAAAGGGCAACCAAAGTTATCAAGGGGATGAAGCAACTTCTCTGTGAGGAAAGGCATGTGGAGCATTAGAGAAAAGGCAAGCAAGAATGGAAGTGTATAAAAATGATGCATGGTATAGAGAATGGGGATAGAGAAAAGTTTTTATCCCTCTTTCACAACTTTCAGTCTCATGGACAATGCAGTTAAGTTTTGAAAGATTCAGGCAAAAGAAAGTACTTAAGCTATGGAACTTGCTCCCAGCCACGAACAAGTTCATGAAGGAGAAGACTATCAGTGACTGCTAGCCATGTTGGTTATGTTCTGCCTGCACTGTGGCTCACTACTTGCATACAACTGGGGCAGCAGCACATGTTTTCCAAGGTTGCATCTCCCCAAGTGTGCTCAAGTAAAGCCATTTCAGCTTCCACCAACCATGTGGACTGTGCTTGGTCACAAGAGGTCAAAGGACATTTTGGGTTGATCTGGGAATGAGTTTGCATTGTCGGTATTTACACACACACACACACACACACACACACACACCTGGGCAAAATTTCATTGGAGGTAGTTCTTCAGTTCAATAGCAAAAGTGACCTCAGGAATACATTCCAGGTGGCAATGTTTAGAAGTTTTGTCCAGTATTAAAGAAGTGCACCACTTGTTAACATTTACTTCAACCTTGATGCACCGATAGCTGGCTCTATCATTAGGCAAAGTGAGGTGGCAGCTTCAGGCAGCAGCTTTTGAGTACCATAAAAGGGTAAAGGTAAAAAGGGTAGCAAATTATTGGTAAACGTTTTATCTTATATTGGTTACAATGGGACAAAATTCAAGAGTTGTTTTCTTGTCTTAGAATGCTCTTTATAAAATAATTTATAAGTCATTAGTCTCCAGAAGGTGTTGGACTCCAAATCCATTCAGCCTCAGCCAGCAAAGCCAATGGCCAAGAATGATGGGAATTGTAGTTTAGCAGCATCTGTAGGGCACCATGTTGACTATCCAGGGTCTCTTAGCTCATTATTGGTGGGTTATTGTTGTTGTTTACCTTTGCTAACCATTTTTTACCTTTTACTATTTGGGTTAGAAGCTTACTACTATCAGTTTATGCATTGCCATATATTTGGCTTAATGTTGCCAAGATGTTGTGTATTCTTTAAAATGCAAATTCAACATTGTGTACTTTGCTCTCCTGCTGAACAACTCTGCATACTTTGGATATCTTCCAGGCCATTGGCTCAAATAATGATGTGTTATATTGTTTATTGGCAATCTGTGCTATTTAACAACAGTTCATTGGTGGTTGAGTGCCAAATTTAGCTATAGCTAAATGTTCTGAATAATTTAATCAAACAATGACTAATTGAGGGAACTGTACTTAAATTACCAAAAGCAAGCATTGCTCTTCAGCCATCCTGCTGAGGCGTTAAATGATCCTTCAGCTAGAAAAACTTTGAGTCAGCCCAGTATATTGGTGATTTGCCAAGCATCTTTAACAAGTTGGACATATGGTGGCTGTTCAGCAGCAAGAATCTAGCAATCTAAACAACGAACATATGATTGTTTACACCACAGCCATTGTTTACATCGTAGCCATTGAGCTTCCAGTTGCGCCTTCCATTCATTCACTGTAATTCAGGCTTTCCTTTTTTTGAAGAGCGAAAAAGAGGGCACATTTTCTTCTATATTTAACTATGGATCGCTATGACGACTCTCATTTTACATAACCTTGAAAAAGAGGACATGTCCTGGAAAAGAGAACATATGGCAACCCTATCAGTGAAGAGGAGATGCGTGTCTTGAAGCATGGACATGTTAGAAAAGCCACAACTGGCCACAACTCCCTGTTCTTTGTCCACAGTGTGCTTGGAGCCATGCATCTGTTAGACACGTTTGCACATGTAAGTGGCAAATAATAGCTGCCTCATAAAGTGCCCAGTGTCTCATATAATATTGAGATGGCAATAAGCGGATTTGTAAAAAAAAAAAGCTTTCCTCAGTATATTAATTCCTTTGTAACGTCAGAGAATGTATTCTCCATTCTTGAATACCACCTGAAATGATAGTAGGAACCAAAGTGTTCTGTGAGTTGGTACCTGGGGAGAAGCAGCTCTGTGCTTCACCTGCAGAGCTGCATCCTAAGGCAATAGCCATATTTATATACGTTGGTTTAAGAATCTCACGGTGTTAAGTAAGGTTAGTTCATTCCTCACTTGTGATATCACTTTACAAAGATTGCAACAGTAAATATTACTCCAGTGATATATTTGGGAATTCATATCTAGTTTCTTGTAGTCATCTAGAAGATAATATTTCTTTTTTAAAAATGATGTGGAGCCCACAGACGTGGTTACCATGAAACCAGAAGTAAATAGGGTAGAGATCTGTGATAACCAGATCCAAAGAAATCCAGAAATTAAAACTGTATTTTAATATTTTGTTGGAAGCCGCCCAGAGTGGCTGGGGAAACCCAGCCAGAAGGGCGGGGTATAAATAAATGATGTTGATGCTGATGTCTCAGGGAAGGCAAATACTCACAATACCTTATTATGGCAACATGATTTTTCAAGGGGAGGGGAAGCTAGTTCAGAAATCAAGAACCGTATGAAGAACAAGGCCAGACCTCACATTAGGCATGGGGGGGACAATAGCATGTTGGCTATTTGCAGTATGGTAGCGCTGCAGAGAGCTTGCTGGGGAGACCATGCATTAAAAAAGGGACTGAAAAATAACTTAAACAAGGTTTTAATAACAAAAGCAAAAACTCCATTTACACTAAATACATCAACAACAAACCAGACCCAACCACCAACCCATCCCCCAGGGTAATGGGAGAGCTGGGTGCTGCTCCTTATATACTACACCCAATTGCCAACACAGCTTAATCAGTACAACTCAGCAGCACCTGCTGTGTTTCACAGCTGTAAAGCTGGGTCTCGTTATCTTGCTCTGGCCCTTGCTCTGGCCCCTTAAAGACATACACATCGGGTGGAACAATGATGAACCTTTACATTTAAAGAAACCATTCAATAGATTTTTCAAGGGGAGGGGAAGCTAGTTCAGAAATCAAGAACTGTACGAAGAACAGGGCCAGACCTCCCATTAGGCATGGGGGGACAACCGCCCGAGTGGCTGACTTTGGGTGCCATAAAGGGCAGCAAATGTTTTCCACTTTAATTTGTGTGTGTGTGTGTGTGTGTGTGTGTGTGTTTGTGTTTCTACTGCCAGGGAGTGGGAGAGGCACTTGTGGAATATTCTGCCTCAGGCGCCAAAATAACTTGACTGGCCTTGGGTAAGAACATAATAGTCCACCCTATTCTAATCAGATGCCTTGCAAGAAGTCTGCAGGCAGGACCTGAGTGCAATAGCACTCTCTGATGGTATTAAGAGACATACCCCTTCTGATATTGGAGGCAATATATAGCCATTATGGCTAGTTGCCATTGATATCCTATCCTCCATGAATTTGTCTAAATCCATTTTAAAGCTCTCCCATTGCTAGCCATTGCTTCATCTTCATTCTGTGGTCATGGATTTCGGAATTTAACTGTGTGCCGTGTGAAGAAGTACGTCCTTTTATTTATTTATTATTTCACAATTCTGATATTACTGCATTTTTTGAAAACGTTAATATTTTTTGCATGTGTTTAAATATGCCTGTACAAGGAGAAATGTGACAAAACAGATAAGTCAAGTAACTAAGCTTTACCCGAACAAAACTAACTGGGTTTTCTCTTTCTTTCTTTAGTCAGCAGCAGAATATGTTAAATCCCGCTTACCTGAAGTCTTAAAACAGCACCTTCAAGACTATGAAAAGGACAAAGAGAATAGTGTTTTGTCTTACCAGACCATCCTGGAACAACAAATTCTGTCCATTGACCGAGAAATGCTGGAAAAGTTGACGGTATCTTATGATGAAGCAGGTATGTTGACAATTCAGGTGGAATGTCCACCTGTGGTCTTTCTCGTGGTGGAAGATCTTTGAAACTGCAGCCATCCTAGTGACATGATTTGTTACAGCACATTCGCTTCTGCAGAACTCTCACTTCTTACACACATACTATGGACAGCAGTATCTTTCATTTTTTTTATATTTTTTTTTTGGTATCCTCCAGACTACGATCTGAAAAGAAAATTGCTTGTTCTGTTCGTCTGGTAGACAGAATGATGAAATAAAGAAATTTTCCACTACAAAGAATTTTTAAAGATGAATAACTATCCACATCACACAGTAAGGGTTAAGACATCCCTGTCCCTGATTGCACAAATCTCTAGATTTTATACCACAATTTGTCTCTTGTTTTGCTTGACTTATATGGCTGAACCCTGTTGTTTTTCTTACCATCAATCCTACTGCATCTGTTCCTTTAATCACCACTTTTTAAAAAACCCATCTGGTTTATATACACAACGCAATAAAGGACAGTAATTCGGTTTTATATAATCTGTAGAGCAAAGCAGAAATCAGTGACTTGGCAAACACTTCAGATGCATGTATATTTTATATCTTTTTGTGACTGTAAAGTGAGAAAAGATATATGTTTTTTATATTGTGTGCTCGTCAGATGATCCAACCATCTCTTTTCAACTTTAGGCATAGGGAGAAAAAGTAGATGGCAGAAAATTATAAATGCATCTAAAAAGGGAGGGAAAACACAACTTTTTATCCCCATTGGAAAATATGTTTGAACAATAGAAAAGAAGTGTGAAGCGTCTCCCCCATTTGTTTTTCCTGTTTAAATTGGGTTTTTTAATGCTGAAATGAGGCAATCATGTCAGATTTAAGAGCTGCACAAGCAAGTCTGGAATAAAAGTCTTTTGTGAAAAGCGATTTTTTAAAATATATGTACCCTCCGAATGGCACACACTGCAAATATGAGTCCTGTATTTATGCCCATAATGAGGAAGATAGGCTGCTTTAGTATTCTAATCAAGTCTCTTGTTTGGTACAAGAGGAGTAATGGTGCTACCTGTTCTGAAGCGAAGCCTGATTATGACTGCTCTGCAAAATATGTGTGGTTTTCCAAAAAAAGGAAAAGAAAAGCCCACAAAATAATAATACTTGCAGCAGATGTTCGCAATTCCAAATCCTTCAGCCTTTCAGCTGCATGACAATTCTAAGCATAACGTTTCCTCCTGCGACGATAGACTTCAGTGCTTTGTCAAACTTCTTTCATTTTAATGAGAAGGTCAGATTGCTCCTCAGCAATACAAGGTGTGCAGTAGGTGGAGTGCTGGGGAGGCTGGGTTTGCAAAAGGGAAGAAGAGAGGCAGTGGTTTTAAAGTGAGCAAATTATAAGCACTTCAGGTGAAAGTATAACTGTCTTCATATACATCAGCAGGATGGCATCAGAACATATCCTCTGGCTGCCTCTCAAGTGCTTAACATCTATAATCAGAAGCAGCTGGAGTTCTCCTAAGTGCCAGTCGGAAATCTAACGTGGAATTAAATCTTTGAGGCATCTGGCATCCTGAAACTTCTGCCGTAGACACAGCCGATCGCAGGGCCTGGCTCACGATTGAGCTGAAGTTGTGCAACAGCAGAAGGGTTAGGCATTGTACTAGTTCACTTAGTTCTTGAGTTCAGGCTGCAAGCTTCTTTGGCGTAGCCTTGGGTCATATGTCGGCATTCCATTTTAAAGGTAAAGGTAAAGGTACCCCTGCCCGTACGGGCCAGTCTTGACAGACTCTGGGGTTGTGCGCCCATCTCACTCAAGAGGCCAGGGGCCAGCGCTGTCCGGAGACACTTCCGGGTCACGTGGCCAGCGTGACATCGCTGCTCTGGCGAGCCAGATCCGCACACGGAAACGCCGTTTACCTTCCCGCTGGTAAGCGGTCCCTATTTATCTACTTGCACCCGGAGGTGCTTTCGAACTGCTAGGTTGGCAGGCGCTGGGACCGAACGACGGGAGCGCACCCCGCCGCAGGGATTCGAACCGCCGACCTTTCGATCGGCAAGTCCTAGGCGCTGAGGCTTTAACCCACAGCGCCACCTGCGTCCCTATATTCCATTTTAAACCATAGTTAAACCAAACTATGGTTTAAAGGTGACACAGTGCAGCTTCCTGGTTCATGCCACTAAAATCGCAGGCACCTTGCTCCCCCCTGACCCTGCTGCACCATCACAAGCCCAGGTTCAGACGTAGTGATAAGCTGGAACTACAGCTTAACTTCTGGCAGCACAGCAGGAAGAAAACACCTCTGATTTCAGCATTATGCAGAAGCAAACCGCAATTTCACCGTTAAACCATAAATTAACTTAACTATGATTTAAAGAGGCTGGCTCAGTGATCCCACCCAGGTTTCTGTGGGGAGCTGCAGCCCAGTTCTCAGGGGCCAGTTGCTGTGTCTATGATGCATGTGTTGTCACATTCATGCACACTTAAGACTTCTTAGGCTCACAACAGAAAACGTAATTTGTGAGCAATGGTGAAGACTTGAAAATGCCAGTTTAATTCTAAATCAAAGGAAGGTTTAGCCCTCCTGGTTGCAAAGTTTTGAAAACGTTTCACACTTCCTTCAGCTTCTTGTCTGTGTTACTACAAGGAACATAGGAAGCGGCCTTATTCTCAGTCAGACCACCAGCCCAGCTAATGCAGTATTGTCTACACTGACTGGCAGAAACTCTCCAGGGTTTCAGACTGGGGACGTTCCCAGCCGTGCCAGGATATACTGGGGATTGAAACTGGGAGCTTCCTCAAGTAAAGCCAAATACTTTACCACTGAGCTGTGGTTTTTCTGCTTAAAAAAGGTAAAGGTAAAGGACCCCTGACAGTTAAGTCCAGTCGTGAACGACTGTGGGGTTGCGGCGCTCATCTTGCTTTACTGGCTGAGGGAGCCAACGTTTGTCCACAGACAGTTTTTCAGGGTCATGTGGCCTTTCTGCTTAAATAAATTTAATTAAGGAAAGGTTGCATGGGTTTTTGATGACGGCCAACCTCATCATGAAGCAATCTAAATTGGCATACCTCACATTGCCGATTTTTACTGAGGAATCATTGGTATGTTGTTTGTTATGTTCAAGGTGCTTTTGGATTTAGATTTCTTGAGCCCCCCCTCTATCCTATCCTATCCTATGGCAAACTGCTTTTGAAACTGGGGTGGTTTTCAGATATTATGTAGCATATGAATCTGCTACTCAAAATTCCCACCAGGTATGCCCAACTTGCACCTAATGTAAGCCATTTAAAACCAAGACCTTAAATTTTAAGACTCTATTTTTACTTGCCTCATGCCTCAGAATACTTATGACTTCATGTGCGTTAAACACCATAAAGGGTTGTTTATCTGCAGGAATTAACTACCCACCCCCCACTAGATATCCATTTACTTAGCTTAGATTTCAAACTATGGCCACAGGATATCTGACTGCTAAACTGTTTTACTAGACCAACTGATGACCTTTGTGTATGTGGATCAGGCTAGATTGAAGATTGATCGGGCTTTCTCACCATTTATACTATTTCACCTACAGGTATTCATTTTTGTAATTTTCTAGAAGGTACATCAAAATTAGATGGTTGATAGCCAGTGTCAGGAAGTTGTTTTTATCTACAGGGTATATTTATATATTCAAGTAGCAAGAAATGTATAACTAACTTTTTTGACCCAAAATGTCCAGATGTTTCAGAGAATAATGAGGAGGGGTTGTTTCCACAGGGCAGTCCCAGTACATTTTGCCGCCTGAGGCGAAATGGCAAATGGTTTCCTCCTCCCTCACAAGTCAGTGTGCAAAATGTGCAATGCTGGCCAAGATTTTTTGGCACCTGAAACAGAGAATCTCCAGAAATGTCTCTCTCTGGGAATAAAAGAGCAATAAAAACAACAATTTAAGTAACCTAACCATTTTCTGCCCTCTCATGACCCCCCCCCCTTCCATGGCATTCATGATGTTGCTCACTCATAGGGCTGGCCCCTCCTTTCCCTGCCCATAGCACATAGGCAAGTCCCAAATTTTTAATATCAGGTTCCGCCCATTTTATGGAACCTTCAGGCATAATTTAAAACTTGCAGAATACAAAACATCCAATTAATATATCCAATCATAATCCAATTAAAATAAAAAACTAAAATAAAAAAGACCAAATTAAATAATTTAATTTAAATTTAAAACTTGCAGAATAAGGAGTTTCAAGTCAGGTACAGTGGTACCTCGGGTTACATACGCTTCAGGTTACATACGCTTCAGGTTACAGACTCTGCTAACCCAGAAATATTAACTTGGGTTAAGAACTGTGCTTCAGGATTAGAACAGAAATTGTGCAGCAGGAAGCCCCATTAGCTAAAGTGGTGCTTCAGGTTAAGTACAGGTTAAGTACAGTTTCAGGTTAAGAACAGACCTCCAGAATGAATTAAGTTCTTAACCCGAGGTACCACTGTACTCTGTTTCTCCATCTTTGATGCAATTTTATATGTTAATCTGTCCTTCCAACTGTACCATGTCATCAGTGGACTCTGCATTCTTAATATCCTCTCTGTGTGTAAATCTTTCTCATTAGTAAGTCAGCACATCAAAGCCACCAAACAAGATGAGCTCAGCTAAAAATAACCATGTGAGTTGACAAGATTTCCAGTGAAGTTTTAACTAAGGAAGCATTCCAAAAAGAAGGCCTGCTAAATGTAATAGGTGGACTCTGTCATCATCACATTATTTTCTGTCCCGTGTGTATGTGTCAATGCATTTTTTAGTAAGCCGCACGTGGGATATTTTGGTTTAGTGGTGTCAGAAGAGAGAGTAACAACCAAGAAGGAGATTGAGGTGCAATCCAAACACTCACTGCCACCCCGCTGGTGGGTCTCTTCAGCTTCCCCGGTCCTGTTGGCCATGGCTGACACAGTGGAAGCTGGGAGAGAGAAACAATCAAACCCAGTGAGGTTAGCTTGGGATCCAGTCAATCTTGGACTGGCTCAACCTTGCCCGCTCCCCACCCTTGGAATACTCCATTTGGGGACTTTCTGCTGGCTTCCTCCAGTGTTTGGCAGGTGGAAGCTGCATCGTTCTGCACCACTTTGCCAGCAGAGGCTGGCAAAAAGTCAGCTCAGCCAAGAGAGGTGGGTGGAGGGATACCCAAACTGGCATAAAGAGAGTTTGGGTTGCTCTGCCATGTAGTTCAGGTGCAGCAGGGCAGCTCAGCCAGGGTGGTGTTGTTCTCTGGCTTCCCAGTGTTGAGCATTGCTACCATTTGTGGAGAGGAGAAGGCACAGGGAGCTGGGTGCAGGATGGACACAGGAACAAGAGCATTGGATTGGCTCTGCAGCCGTGCCTGCACCACGCTGAGCTCACCACACCTTGCCCCTCCCCTTCCCAGTAAGTGGCAGTGGTCCTCAACGTCAGGGAATGAGGCACATCAGAGACTGTGGGTGTCTTTATGATATATGGTTTATTTATACATACATAGGACCTGAGACTATGATAGAGGGGTTCACGGCATTAACACTCAAAAAGGGTCTTATTTGCCTTGGATTCAGGCAGAGTTCCAGCATGGCCCTCCCTCCCTCCCTCCCTCCCTCCCTCCCTCTCTCTCTTGCTGCTTTCTGCTTTGCTTCTGGGTCCTATCACTGCACTTTCAACTCTAAACTCTAGTTTTATCTATTGAGCGAAGCCCAACCTTTTTGCTGTCTTGCATGGAGCCCCTTAATCCCCATTAATGGCTCATCAACCAGGTTCTCATCTGACCAGCAGGCTAGCCTGGCTCTTCCAAAAATTAGAAGCCTTGATTAAATTCTAACACTTAGTGGATCTAGGAATTAAAGAGGTCTGGCACCCAGCTTAATACCCCCAAACTCATAACAATATGCAATAAGCCTACGTTTCTGAGCACAATTCAAAGTGTTGGTGCTGACCTTTAAAGCCCTAAACAGCCTCGGCCCCATATACCTGAAGGAGCGCCTCCACCCCCACCGAAATAAATAACAAAATTAAAAAATTGTCCAGTAGCACCTTAGAGACGTAAGCTTATACCCAGAACAAACTTAATTGGTCTCTAAGGTGGTTCTGCACAATTTTTTCATTTTTAAATTTATTTTGACTGCATCAGACTAACACGACTACCTACCCGAATCGAGAATCATAGAAGGCGCCACATTGAGTCGCATGAAATGGAAGTCCATCAGCCTCACTAAGAAACTTGCAAAGGTACAGAATGATATCTCCTTTCTGACTAAATGCAAGAACCCGGACATTATACGTAACGGTCTTAGAATTAAGAACCCTCTGCCCCCATCGTTCAGCCCAGACACTGAGGTCCAGCTCCGAGGACTTTCTGGCGATTCCCTCACTGTGAGAAGTGAGGTTACAGGGCACCAGGCAGAGGACCTTCTTGGTAGTGGCGCCCGCCCTGTGGAACGCCCTCCCATCAGATGTCAAGGAAATAAATAACTACCTGACTTTTAGAAGACATCTGAAAGCAGCCTTGTTTCGGGAAGTTTTTAATGTTTGATCTTTATCATGTTTTTAATGTTCTGTTGGGAGCCGCCCAGAGTGGCTGCGGAAATCCAGCCAGATGGGTGGAATATTAATAATAATAATAATAATAAGGTGTGGGTTAGGTTTCGTGGGTCCATGCATATATGAAAAAAATGCAAAAACGCGTAAAGCCATGGACCCCTGGACATGCACCCCCTGTAAGGTGGAGGGCTGCTTGCCTGGCTTTGGGAAGGAGGTGGGAGATCTCTGGCAGGGTCCTGGGCATGCATGTGGGGCCCATAAGTTTTTCTTGTTTGCAAGTGTGCCCATAGACCCCAAAAGGTCTATGTGAAGCCATCTTAAATGTTGGTACATTTCATATACAGCAGACTAAAGGCTTCAGACCACAAATTTTATTGGAAACAAGCCTTAACATGTACACTAAGGATGCTTCTCTTCCAGTTGGAAGATGGAAGGTATCTTGGCTGGCTGGTTGCAAAGAGCTGTTTAGAACAAGAGACCAAAAAAATAAAAATAAAATTGGTTTAAACAAGGGCTCCGCTTGAAATAGAAACTGTCTGGCCTTGACAAAAGATGGCACAATCCCCAGGGACAAAGCAATGGGAAAAAATCATTTTCAGCAAGATGTCGGGGAAATCCTTCTTCACCCAAGGGAAAAAAACAAATAAACTAGGTTGTAAGTCATCTTTCCATTTCCAGTCACATCGGACAACAGGGCCCCTGAAAGGCGGGTCGGCGATGAGGGGCGGGGAGAGAGACCATGCATATAGGCCAGCCAAATGGATCAAATTGTGGACTACATGATGATGCAAAATATATTAACAGCATAACAACAAAGCTTCATGTGATAAAGCGGGATGATAAAGCAGGATATCAAATCCAAACTCCTCTTCATGCTTTTATTTAGGGCTGATACCCAAGCAAACAATTCTTAGTCAAGTAAAGAAAATGGGTGTTGGTTCATTCATTAATCAATTATATCTGCAGACATTTATATTTCACAAACAAGAGTTTTGAAGAAAAAAAGGAAGTGTTGCCTAATATAATTGTTGGTACCTTTATTAGAACAATCAATGCCTTCATTAAAATAATAAATGCAGACCCTGTCTTTTTTATAATTGTTTTATGCAATCAGAACATATTTTTTAAGCCACATGTTCTCACTTGATTCATTTAACCCACTATCTGACTAAGTCACTTCCAGATATCTCTGGTATCTCTTGTATCACTGTGAAACATAAGATGCATTTAAAACATAACCTAATGCACTAAAATTATTCTGTGTGTGTTTTTCAGTTGAAGTGATTCCTCTATTTTAGGAATCTTTTGGGGGAATTACTTGTACTCATCCTTTTGTTTTGCCCTTTTATGTGTGGTCACCCCAGAGAGAGAAAGAGAAAGGTGTAATTATGCTACAAAGTTCATAAACAGATGAAAAGTTTGTTATCGTTTCAGGCTATCAGACTCTAGGTCCAGCAAGGCTTCAGATTGCTATTCAGGATCATCAGTGATATTTATTTATTTATTGTGGAGAATGGGAAAGCAAGTTGGATGTTCTGGTTAAAATTTATACTCCAAAAATTGATTCCTCCTTTCGCCCATATCTCCAGCTACTAAACCAGTTTCGAGCCCAAATTTAGAATGACAGTATTTTACTGGCTGTAGCCTTAGAGATTGATGGCAACGTGACTGGAGCCATTCCCATGGGTATTTACGAAGCCACTACAAGACTGTGGCTAAAATAACATGAGAAGAAAACAAGCAAGATTAAATGTCAGCCTTGTAGGTCAATAAATTCATCTTCCCCCTCCCTCCCTCCCTTCCTCCCTCTCTCTCCCTCCCTCACCCTTTCAAGAAGGGACATTGGGAATGGGGTCACTGAGGGAAAATGAGCTTTTTCTATCAGCAAGGGATGAGGCAGTACATCTGGCTTTCTTTTGTTGAAACAGCTGCGTTGAGACCAGCTCATTGAGATGTCACTTGGGCAGACCAACCATAATAAATATCCCAAACTGGAAGAAACCTGAAACCGGGTGGCAGTGGTATGAAAAACACAATAATAAATCACATATAAATTTTCATTTGGCTACCTTTCCAAAAGTTGTGCGGATCGGTAGAGCAACTACACTAGCCCTTCGTCTGGCCTGTCATTAGGTCCCCACAGACCTTTTGTGTGTTTGGTGCACAAGGCATCTGCACTCAGCCTGTGCCATGATTTGGATAGATCTGCTTTGCGTATTTGTGTATTTGCAGCCAAAGCCGCGCTCTGATTGGCTTGTCCATCACTTAGCAATGGGGTTCTTAGGTTCATTGTAATGAAATGCGTACATCAATAATCCACTTTCAATAATTCTTTAATGAGCATACTTTAAATTAATTGTTGAGGTTTATGAACATATTTGGGGTATGTTATTTTCATATTATTCGTCTCACAAGAAACCGTTAGATAGTAACTGAGCTGAACACTATCTGCGTGGCTTTGTAAGTGGAAATTTAAATCAGATTTCCCTCTTCAAAGTCCTGATCTTTTTCTGCTGGACTATTGCAGCTATTTATCTGCTGCTATTTAGCCCTCCTTAATTTACCTCCTAGTCAGCTACCTCACCACCAGTCCCTATTCCTCTCTAGATGGAAACTACCAAGTAAATGTTTGCATGCATCAAAACAAAGTCTGCTTTGTGGATGCATATACATATATCCTTGTGATGACTTAATCAATGTAGAACTGAGTTGAAATTTCTCAGAAGAATTCCCCCCCCCCCCCGAGAAAATGGATGTGATTTTTTCATTTTTCTCAGTCTCTGTCACCTTAGGGAAGTATTCCTCTGAATATTCCTCATCATTTTGTTTGGTTGGTTGGTTTTGTGCTGGCCTCCATTTTCTTCCCACAGAAAGATGCTTGTGGAGCCTGCAAATGGCAGGCGTGGTTTCGAACACAATTGCTGCTGCCACTAGCAAATAAGGAAATAAGGTGTCTTTGAATATCATCCACCATCTTTTTTTGAGCAACCACCATTTTCCACTACTGATGTCCCAGAACAATTCCACCTCCAGACATAGATCCAGGCTGTCAGCAAAGGAGCTAACATAAAACAAAACCTTAAAGGGGGTGGTGGTGGGGTCTTTGTTACGATTACCACTAATGATGAGCGCCAGAATTCTCCAAATTCTGTTGAAGAATTTGTCCCTCACCTGGAGAAATTTAGTGAAATGCTCCTCCTAGTTCCTAGGGTAGAGAAGTTCAAGAGGCCACCTGCACACAGCTCTCAATTGGTCTGCTTAATAATGAACATCATCTGATCCTGCAGCCTCACTCGTTTTAGTGAACATTTTGAATCAGATGCAATATTGGTTTTGGATTCTGCTCAAGGAAACATCTCTAGAAAAGGTATTAGGCATGCCCAGTGGAGTTTTCTGTTTTTCTCATGCAATTTGAAAATCTGCCTTGGGAAGTATCCTAATTCAGTTTCATAAGTGTGGAACTACTTACTATAGAAGGAGCCCCTTGGACACAGAATTAGTTTTGATTTTAGCCATAGCACTGAACCATTAAACAATTAACAATGTACCAAGGAGATCACTTTTTAAAAATTGTATCCAAGCATCAAATCATTGGTTTGCAATTGGCTTTCGCAATTAACACTGTTGGGGGTGGTCTCTTACTAAGAAATATAACAGTGCAATAAAGTGTTGTCCAGTATATTATTACCAACATTTAGAATCCAAAAAAAGCTCTATTCCTCTTACAGACTGTTTGCAACTTTCTCAAAAATCCCGAATCGGGAATATATATTTCTATTTAATAATGGAGGAAAATGTATGAATTCTGTTTAGGTGTTCTGAGCATTCATGCACGTAAAGGAATTATTCTGTGATGTATGTTTGCAGGACCAAAAAAAGATGATGATTTAACAGTTGCAGATGAGCCCCAAAATGAAAATATTCATGTAGAAATTAGAAGCAAAAATATTATCAATTACGACTGCTTTAATCGGGTCATACCTGATGACAGCTTTAATTTATGATTTTCAAGCTAACAAATGAATGCACCTAACACTTATCACATTGTGAAATGTTGTTCCTTTGTGTTAAAGTACATCACAAGACAACCAGCTGTGTTGCATTATGTTCCTCTTGTTCCCGGCAAGTTCGTTTTGATCTTTGAAGGATAGACGCTGTAACCTGTAGCCTTGTGATTCAATCCTGTGAGCTGCTACCCTGGAAAAGGAAGTATTTTTGGGTTGGAACATACTGACTGTGATGTCACGACCTGTGGAATTTCATTGGTGGTGTGTGCTGACCCCGCTTGGCAGCCAGTGATGCTTGATAATAGCTCAGGAGAGGTTATGAGTCACTGACATGACATTTTGTTCGCCAGAGCACCCAGCTATGCCAACCCAAATCAACATGCCTAATATTAGACAGTGACGTCCAAGGGTGAGATTGCGACATGTAGAGTGCATAGGACAGTCTTACTTCACTGTCAAAACACAAGATGTCACTGTGACTTTGTTTGTTCAGAGTTGTGCTGATCAGCATCCAGAAATTCAAATCGACAGTTCTTATCTAATGGTGGTTAGCGGGAATCGCTTTTGCTTCCACAAGTTAGCGCACTCAGTTCTCACCAGTCCCACCAATTCAAGTAATCCTGTATGCCCTCCATGAGAGGTCACCTGCAGCTAGGCTGCTCTGTGCAGGGTTCAGGCTGAATATCAACAGAGAGCAGAGATCCGCTGTTGCTTAAGAAACAGTCAAAGTTGAGCCCTGTATAGGGGCAGCAGCAGGATCTCAGTTGCAAGCTGCACCTTCACTGAAAGGTGCCTCTGGTCACACTGGGGCTTCTGGGATGGGGTCCTTTGAGTCTGAGATATGGCAGTCCTAGGGCACTGGCACCAGAGCCTCACCTTGCAGAAGTGCTGCTGGGTGTGGCCTTGCATGCAGTCAGTGATGAGGCAGAGTGAGACAGCTGCCTCAGGTGGCTGATGCTGAAGATGCAGGGAATGGCCAGAGCTGTGAGTGCCATGTGGCCTGCCCTGTACTCACTGTGCTCGCCTGCTGCCCTTAAGTGCAGTGGAATACACTATCCTTTCAGCAGTATTGGAGAGAGATTCAACTACCTGTATGTGCCTTGGGGGAGGGTGTCGCCTTGTCCTTCGCCTCAGGTGGCAAAATGTCTTGAGCTGGCCCTTCATGCAGTTCTCCTTCTGACTCGAGTCCTTCCCCTCATCCCCTGGAAGAAGGGGAAATTGACTCCAGGGCCATGACAGAAAGCTGATCTGGAGGTTGGGAGACTCTCCAAAACAGAGTGGGCTATTACACTGAGAACTGTAGTACATAATGGGAATTGGCAGACCTCAAGCACCCTGACTTTTGGGGGTGTAATAGGTTTCCCCCTCAAACCAAAGCCACCATTGGTTACAACCAAATAAAATTAGGCTTTTGAGTAGAGGAATACCTGTCTGATGTCTCCTCCAGTTAATGAGCCGTCCCTATTCAATACATATAGGATGCCTGAAGAGCACTACATGCATGGTCTTGTTTACTTACAAGTCAAAATAATAGTAGGAGTACATTAAAACACAGCGTTAAAATACAGAACATTAAAAAGGCAGAAACATGGTTAAAAAATCACAATTATTGGTCAAAACTAACATTTGAACACTGACCAGTTGTGACGTGGCACAATACCATTATTGAACCAACCAAAGCAAAATCTCCAGTGTAGACACAGCCTAAGAACAAAACATAAAGCACAAAGGGGTGGCACTGCTTTCATTGACACCCGTGTCCAGGTCTACTGTTCCTCTAAATTAAATTATGCAATCCAAATTGTTTTCCTTTGCTCCTTAAACATAACTTTGGAAGCTCAGAAAGCGACGTTTTAAAAAGCTGCCTCTTGTATTTTCCTACATGTTAAAGGACTTAATGTAAGCAATCTTTATATTGAGGTGCCCTGCAGCCAGCAGGAGAGTGGACAGTTATTTATGGCTACCCTGATGAAATTAGCTGCTTATCTGATATATGGCTTTGCTACTGATGTGTGTTAGTCCTTCATAAAACCTGATTGCTGGAGCCTAGGGATAATATGGCTGTGGTTGAAACAATTTGTCAAATACAATATCCAATCCTGAAGGGGTTTTTCTAGCAGATGGGCCCTGTTAATGCTTCTGCTCACTAAGCGATCAAGAGATGTCTGCAGCATCTACAAACTAGTCATTATTTATACCGCTTGTGATGGATCTGCTAATTAAATCCCTTGAGGTGACTCAAGAACTTACCAGATGGGACTTTGCTTAAGACTGATGCTTGTTGGAAGCTGGGAGAGAAGATGTGTTTGCCGTGTCCTGGTCCATCTAACATTTGTGTGTGCACGTGTGTTTTCCTTCAAACATTGCAGAGCTTAATTTGAGGAAGCCTACAGCTAGAATATAGGGACGCGGGTGGCGCTGTGGTCTAAACCACTGAGCCTAGGGCTTGCCGATCGGAAGGTTGGCGGTTCAAATCCCTGCGACAGGGTGAGCTCCCGTTGCTCGGTCCCAGCTCCTGCCAACCTAGCAGTTTGAAAGCACTGCAAAGTGCAAGTAGATAAATAGGTACCGTTCTAGTGGGAAGGTAAACAGCGTTTCTGTGCGTTGCTCTGGTTTTGCCAGAAGCAGCTTAGTCATGCTGGCCACATGACCCGGAAAAACTGTCTGCAGACAAACATCGGCTCCCTCGGCCAGTAAAGCAAGAGGAGCGCCGCAAACCCAGAGTCGTTCGCGACTGGACTTAACTGTCAGGGGTCCTTTACCTGTACCTTTTACAGCTAGAATTGTGGTAAATAGACATAAGGATGTGGGAAATCATTACAGAACAGCCAGAATTCAGTTTCTGGCCAGCATGATTGCAGGGGTCAGAGTATCGGACTAAGTCACAAGTCATGCTGGTTGAGGATAATGGGAGCTGTAGTCCTAAACATCTTCAGCAGGTCGGTGAGAGCTGGCTTATAGATGGAATATATGATTTTCTGTATACCCTGTAGTAATAAAGGGGCTACTAAAAATTCCATGCAAATTCAGGTAGGGGCCTGGAATTCAGAAAGGGGATCTGCAGTATTCTCAAGAGAACTGTCCCCCTTTTCACTTTTGTCCCCTCCACTTGGCTACAGCCAAAAAATTGAGCCAAGAGTTCAGTGGCTTTCCGCCTGCGACCTCTTCTCAGTGCCAGGAATTAATCCAGGAATATACAAAGGAATGCAGAGGCGGCTGCTTCTGAATCTTGGCTGGTGCCATTTCCTTACCCTTGAATAGCCACAGCTTAGCCCCAGATCTCTGGGTTAAGGGGCAGTTCACATGGGCTAGACAGCATGGCTCCCTCTGTATAAAATGCAAAGGAAGCTCATTTTGTGTGCTTTGGAAAAAACACTTGCACTACTTCGAATCCGACACACTGTCACATCTTGAATACATTAAAAGCAGTTCTTCCAAAACCTTCAGTAGAGGGTCCAGTTTTCCACAGATACATGTGTTCTCTGCCTTTCTTCCTTTACACGTACATAATTAGTCAAGTCAGCCGTTGCAGCATATTCCTACATTCTTGTTAATCTGCCCATCTCCAATACTTTGCTTAAATAACTTGCTGCAACCATATATGAAATTGTTTCATATATATGAACTTTAGCTTCCCCTTCCCATCTGTAAATGTGGGGGAAATCAACCATTCTGCATTCAAATTAGCAGTGTAATTTATGTTGAGAGAATACAGTGTGTATATGCCAACTTGATGCACCCAAGCCCTACTCCCAGTATCCTGTCTCCTGGTGTGCACATTTCGTGTTCCTTTCAAACCTTTGTGCATTGGGTGTGAAGGTTTAGAGGAGGCATATTTAACACATTCAATCAAAGCCTGTTAGACACTTCCACAGTCAAGAATTTGGCTTTATCAAGATTTCCAAGAGCTCCAGCGATGGAACTCTGACATTACATTACATCTAGCGTGGCCGTAAATTGTTGGCTAGATGGTACTGAATTTGTCCAGGTATGGACACCATCTGCTGGTGAAACTGTAGGAAGCTAAGAGCTCTTCCATAGGTGCTCTCTCTCACTCCCCCTCTCTAGGGGGAAAGAACTTCTCCACTTATATGTATATTGTATTATGGAACAGATCTCCAAGTGCTTCAGGATGACATCTTTTCAAACAATCTGGAAAAAGACTCTCTAAGTATTGCTGCAAACACAACCATAGCCAGCTGATGTTGAGGAACCGTAACTCTCTCAATTAAGACAAAAAAAAATCCTTCCAGTAGCACCTTAAAGACCAACTAAGTCAGTTCTTGGTATGAGCTTTCGTGTGCATGCACACTTCTTCAGATACACAGTGTATCTGAAGAAGTGTGCATGCACACGAAAGCTCATACCAAGAACTGACTTAGTTGGTCTTTAAGGTGCTACTGGAAGGATTTTTTTTTGTTTTGACTATGGCAGACCAACACGGCTACCTATCTGTAACTGTCTCTCAATTAAGAACTAGGAAGAATATCAAAATGAAGACAACCTTCTCTATTAAATTGAGACCAAGCATGAAAGTTAGAGATTGGTCTCCACTTATTAGGTACTATGAGCTTTAGAAGAAGAGATTATCATGCACTTATTTTTAGTAATGTCAGGACCTTATTTGAATTCCCCTTTTCTCTCTCTTAGGTTCTGAACCGCATTGAACTCTGCTGCTATCTTGAAATGTATTCTGATAGATGCCTCACATGGAATTAATTAATAAAGGCTGGGCTCTAAAGATTGACCTTAGAATCACTGTGATGCTTACGTAAACCCAATTGGTCTTTTTGAGTCCTCTCCCATGACACGTGGCAAAACGTATTTTGAAATTCCCTCCAGTTTAAGAAATGCTTTGCCATGTGGCATGGAGAAGACAGCTCTTCAAAGGCTGTTTGTTTGTGTTGGTCTACTTTTGTAGTTTTGGAGAGGCGGTTAACGCCACATAGTCTCTAGTTTTAGAAAGCAACCGGGCCAAAGTATATCTTATACATCAAATAAAGTTACTCTGGTCCATAGACTCCTTGTTTTTTGATTGGAAAGTCACTTTAGGGCAGAGTAATGGAGAGCAGAGAAGTGACAGAGAGTCACCAGAATCTTTTCAAACAAACCCATGTTGGGCTATAGTTACATAGATTTGCTTATAATATGTTGTTTGGTGCTCAATGTGGTTTCCAAAATCGAGAATGTCTGGTACTTCCCTTTCTAAAAAATGTAGGTCCCAAAACATCTGTAGGGCACCATGTCAACTATTTCTTCTTTAGTCTTATAGCCATAAAGAGAGAGGGCATCAAACCCCTGTGTTTTAAGGGGGAAAGGCACATAGTGTAATAAAGATTCTTGTGAACCCACCTTTTCCTCTACCTTGGAAATCGTATGCCTTTGCATCTGTGTCCAGAAGAAGTAAGGTGTTGGTTCTCTATCTCTGGCATTTATTAGTGCTGCCGAAACACAAACATGTTTTCCTTTAGATAATTGTTTTGCTGGCGTCTTCAAAGCAAAGGAGTACTGTAGATACAAACCCTGAAATGTTCTTGGCACTGGGGGTTAGGGGATCTGTTATTTGTCTGAAAACAGTAAGATAATGGAAATTCCAATGGATAACTATAACCTCAGGCAGTCCTTCTTTTCTAAGTCTGGGGTGGTTCCATAGTTGGCTGCCTACCGAGATTCCTAAGAAGAATTTTTGGAGGCGGGGGAGTTAATGTCAATTTTTCTACCCAAATCTGTGATCTATTTATTTATTTTTTACTTTAATGATTACCATAATACATGGCTGCTTTATTTCACAAGATATTAAGAGTTTAAACTGTTGCTTTTGGAATATTCTTCATCAGGAATCTTATGAATGCATTCGCGTCTGTGTTATTATACAGAAAAGTGGTAGCAATTAGCCTAATGCTTAAACGGTCTGTGGAATGGACTGATTTACAGATAAACACAGGTGGCACTGTGGTCTAAAACCACTGAGCCTCTTGGGCTTGCCAATTGGAAGGTCGACAGTTCAGATCCCCATGACAGAGTGAGCTCCCGTTACTCTGTCCCAGCTCCTGCCATCCTAGCAGTTTGAAAGCACACCAGTTCCAGTAGATAAATAGGTACCACTGTGGCGGGAAGGTAAACAGCATTTCTGTGCACTCTGGCTTCTGTCATGGTGTTCCGTTGCACCAGAAGCAGTTTGGTCATGCTAGCTACATGACCTGGAAAGCTGTCTGCGGACAAACGCCGTCTTCCTCGGCCTGAAAGCGAGATGAGTGCCGCAACCCCATAGTCGCCTTTGACTGGCCTTAGCCATCCAGGGGTCCTTTACTTTTTTACCTTTTACTGAGAAACAATGACTTAGTTTAACTCATTGTTATTAGTAATTTGCAGGCTGATTTGGAGCATCAGAATTAACTAGGGCTGCACCAGTGATTTGGATTGTGCTATCACTGTAAAAAAAACTGCCCATAACTGGAAAAGGAGATAGTACTTTTCTCACACTAACTTACTGATATGGGGATGAATAGGATCTCAGTGGTAGAACATCTGCTTTTCATGCAGAAGGTCTCAGGTTTCATTCCCAGAATCTCCAGGTAAGACTGGGAATGTCTGGTGTCTGAAAACAGCAGAGAGTCATTGCCAGTCATTGCCAACAGTACTGAACTAGATGGATCACTGGCCTGATTTGGTATGCAAGTCAGCTTCTTATGTTCCTATAATTTATAAACAAAGCATTACTTCCAGCCTTGTTATCTAGCCTCTCTTCTCCTCTTGTGGTCAACTGCCATCTTTATGTACCATATTCGCCCAGTACCTTTGCAACTTGGTGTAGAAATTAATGTTGCTTCATTGAGTTGTTGCTGCAGTGTGCGTTGTCTTGATTTCTTTTCACAAAACTGGGGCCATCCTATTTCTGTAGTAGAGGAGACGGAAAGTAATTTGGAAGAAAGATAACCTCTCCTTTTAACTACAGGTGCAAGGTGGGATTTGGTTGCAAGTCACTTAAAAAGGCAGATCCATTTACTTTGACCCTTGTTTTACTCACCTTTAGCAAGTTGGTATAAGTAACCCATTTTTTTTCAGGAGCTCTACCTGTTCACACTGTTGCTGTGAATCTGATGCACAGGCTGTATTTTTGTAATTCTTAATGCACATGCCAAATCGTCAATACGGTGCATAGGAGCTTTCTATGGAAATGTTGGGTACTTCCATTTCAACATTTGTATATACATCTGGAACATTTCCTCCTCCTCATAAAAGCCACAAGTTGGCTTGTGTGCAGTACAGTTGGCTGCAAAAGAGTGAACCCTGGTACATCCACATATTTTGAGTGGATTATTTCTGTGGGATTTAAATGCATATTTGGGGGGCAGAAGGTTCTTCTCAGTCATAATCAGTGCCATTTGAGTCATGGAAGTTTTTCCCTGGGCGGAAAAGGATTATTGCTATTGTAATTCCAATTCCACATCTGGTTTTGATGGACTTGAAATGCAACATCAGGATGCAAAATTTAAAACTGGCAGCTTTAATGAATAATCTAAGAAGCATATATATCCTATTGACACTTAAAATCCAGCTGATACATTTTAAGAACGTTTCAGATTGCAAAATAGTATAATGACACTAGGATAATGACACTAACAGCACAATCCTGGGAATGCACTCATATACTCATTCCCCAGTGAGTATAGTACTACAACCTAAATTTCTCCTAGACTTTGAGTTTAGCCGAATTAGCATAAACACAATATCAGGACAGAATAGCTTGTTGCAGAACAGGTGTGCCTCATTACAGACATGAGAATGTGCATTTTTTAAAGCTGTAACCCAGAGGTCTCTAATATGGTATCCTCTAGATGTTGTCAGACTACATCTCCTGTCATCCCCAGGCAACATAGCCATTTGGGATGATGGGAGTTGTAGTTCAGCAACATTTGGAGGGCGCTATGTTGTCTATCCCTGCTATATAATGCAACAAGATGTTGATCTCTACTTTCTGGTTTTGGGAGGTTGGTATGAGCTTTGGCTTTGAATCCATAGAAGCCTATATAAATGATTCATATTTGTATATTGCATTAATTTCTTTGCAGCCATATTTTTAGACAGGTGCTGGTTTTAAGTACAGTTATCAAGACATATGGATTTTATTAAATCAGATTTTTAAAAGATAAAAGCATTGCTATAAGTCACTTTAGATGGTTGGGGATATTTTGGCTTCGAAAGCTGAAGTGATCAAGGAACAACAATTTGTGATAAATGTTCATCAATCTGTCACTCAACTCATGCTGCTTGTAGCACCTGTAGCTCTTCATAGCCTTTATACTTGATGTTTACAACTGCAACATCTGAGTTAATGAGGAGTTCATTTGCTACGCATTTGTGTTCTTTAAAACAATAAATATTAATTCGGTTCCCGCACTTTAAAAAATATATATGACAGACTAAGGAGGTGCACTGTCATGAACTAAGAATGCTTTATGTTGATGTTGTGTTTTGAAACCTCCTCTGCACATGATTGTAATGCAGAAAGTTACTTTTTATGGTATCATTCTTATGATTCATAATAATCCTGTCTTGCAAAAGTGTCAGTGGAAATACAAAAGTCTAAGCCTAGATCTCCTTTCCTGTCAAGTCTGCAAGTACAATACTTTAGCCACTCAACAAAACAAACTAGACATAAATTTGCCTCCTGGGTGGCGGAGAAAACGAATATAACTTGGGGAAGAACCTACAGTATACATGGAGTGCTTATTTGGCCATCTGAGAGCAAGTTCACGTGGCCAGAAATGCAGAAATATGCACGTGATGTGGTCTGCAACAGGCATTTGGCCATGAATATCTTGGTAGTATTTGTTAAACTCATATAATATTGCTCTCTCATCCCAGGAAATCCTAGAAACTGCAGTTCTGTGAATGGTCTCCAGTTCTCTAACAAAATTCTCAGGACCCTCAGACTGCAATTCCCAGAATCCTTTGAAGGTGCTAAAAGTTCAAATGATCTAAAACTGATATACACCTGTAACGTAATTTCACCCTTTTGTTGTCATCTTACTCTTA
Organism: Podarcis gaigeae; assembly: GCF_964106915.1. Taxonomy (NCBI): domain Eukaryota; kingdom Metazoa; phylum Chordata; class Lepidosauria; order Squamata; family Lacertidae; genus Podarcis; species Podarcis gaigeae. The sequence continues at coordinate 81,817,077 of NC_139681.1, read as the reverse complement.
TGCCAACAGAAGCAACACGATGTGGTATGGCTAATACAAGGCTAGGCTTTAAATGGAGACCTTCTTTCCAAGCTTCCTTGCTCTCTACGGCTTTGCATGAATTGCATGGCACTCTGCAGATTTTATTGTAAGCCGATTTGCTGGTTTAGGTTCGCATCCCACCCTTAATCCATTATCTCTGCAAGCATTTCATATTGCTGCTATATACAGGACTAGTGACAGACTCCTGGACCCTATTCCCAAGCCTGCTGCCAACTACTGAAGACAAAACTTTCCAATTATATGTTCCTAATTTTCTCAGCCAGTCTCCAGTGCCTGACTCCTGTTCAGCATTTAAGTAATTGAAGAATCCCAAATTATTTCGTGGTTAAGAAAACCTGGAACCTGTTTTCTCAATTGCTCAATTCATCTGTTTGTACGATACCTTAAAAGGCAAAGTTGGGGTGTTTTTCAGGGTTTACAGCGGTGTCCCAGTATGTTGGCTGCCATTCCCAGCCCAATTAATTTCAACCAGTATTACAGTGGGATGGTTCTACGTCAAAACAAACAGGCGACTCATTGCAGCGTCTTTCATAACTCCATCAAGGGTGGGGAATCTGTGGCCCACTGAGTGCTGCTGGACTACAACTCCCAACATACCTTACCACTGGCTGTGCTGTCTGAGGCTCATGGTGGAAGTTCCGATTCCTAGAAACATCTGGAGGAAGGCCACTGATTCCCCCCCCTCCATACACAAAAGGACAGGAGGGGACATAGATATATGCTTACTTATACATTACAGATGTGAAATTAGAAATAGACATTCTACTCTAAATACATCTCATCAAAGTGAAGAAATCTCTCTTCTTTTTTGCCAAATCTTTTTTATTCATTTTCCAAATCAGCCACAAATTAAGGCAAATTTAATTTCTGCTAAAAATTGGTTCCCCTGACTCTGTTCTTGATGTGCCCAGAGTTTCTTCTTGCTGTTCAAGAGGTCTGCTGTTAACAGACAGTTGCAAAGTGCCTTCTTAAGATTCTTTATCTATAAATTGGGCTTGCAACAGATAGCCCTTCAGTTTGCATCCCCACCCTAGCCCAAACTCCCATCTTATCCTCAATTGAATGAAAGTGCCCTCTGACACACTAGGAGATGCTCCCATCATCTTTTCTGTAAAGGCTATGTGGGAGGAAGCCCACAAGAAAACATGCTTGCCTTCAGCAGAGGCCGGTGTGGTAGGGCAGAGCCATCCTCCCAGCACCAACAATGCTGGTGCTCAAGGTCAAGGCTGCCCAGATGCACCAGTGGGAATGCCAGATTGGCGCCATTGGTGTATCACACAGCCCCAACTTCTCTGCTGCCCAGCCCTGCCCCAGTACGTTTACAAGCACAATTCAAAGTGTTGGTGCTGACCTTTAAAGCCCTAAATGGCTTTGGCCCAGTAGACCTGAAGGAGCGTCTCCACCTCCATCATTAAGTCCAGACATTAAAGTCCAGCTCTGAGGGCCTTCTGGTGTTTCCCTCACTGCAAGAAGTGAGGTTACAGGGAACCAGGCAGAGGGCCTTCTCGGTAGTGGCACGTGCCCTGTGGAACATCCTCCTATCAGATGTCAAAGAAATAAACAACTACCGTATTTTTCACTCTATAGGGCACACCGGACCATAGGGCGCACCTAGTTTTTTTGGGGGGGGGAATAAAGAGAGAGAAAATTATTTTTTTTCCCAGCCCCAAAGAGGAAAGAAGCCAAGACAGCCAGCGGGATCCATCCCGCTGGCTGTCTTGGCTTCCTCTTTAGCCACGCACAACCTCTCCAGCCGGGAGAGGCTGCGCATGGCTTCGTTTTTAGCCGCAGGGCTGGGGCGACCCCAGCCCCCAGAACAGGTCTGGGAGTGGCGGCAAGCGCTGCGGATAGCTGCCCGAAGCCCGGGGTGCGCAGCGCTGCGCTCTTCGGGCTGCAAGCCTTCGGAGCCCCGGGAACTCCCGCCACGCTCCGAAGGCTTGTGGATAGCTTCCTGAAGCCTGGAGAGTGAGAGGGGTCGGTGCGCACCGACCCCTCTCTCTCTGCAGGCTTCAGCGAAAGCCTGTATTCGCTCCATAGGGCGTACACAGAAGAAGAAAAGTTTGGATTTGATACCCCGCCTTTCACTCCCCTTCAGGAGTCTCAAAGTGGCTAACATTCTCCTTTCCCTTCCTCCCCCACAACAAACACTCTGTGAGGCTGAGAGACAAACACTGAGTGGGGCTGAGAGACTTCAGAGAAGTGTGACTGGCCCAAGGTCACCCAGCAGCTGCATGTGGAGGAGCGGAGACGCGAACCTTTCCACTTCATTTCTGGAGGTGAAAAATGCATCCTATAGAGCGAAAAATACGGTATCTGACTTTTAGAACACATCTGAAGGCAATGCTGTTTAGGGAAGTTTTTAATGTTTGATGTTTTATCGTATTTTCAATATTCTGTTGGAAGCCGCCCAGAGTGGCTGGGGAAACCCAGCCAGATGGGGTGGGGTATGGATAGATAAATAAATAAATAAGTAATGATAATAAAGCTGGCTTCTGGAGGCAGCTTAGCACCCGAGTTTGCTATTGGTATATTCTTGTATTGTTGCTCTTAGGCTATTTTTACCCAGTTAAATTGTTGGCTTTAGATCCGAGTTTGCTGTTTTATATTTGCTTGTATAGAAATTGGGGGGGGGGGGGAGAGATTAGCCAAATGAGAGTAAAAGTAGAAGCTGGAACAGTGAAGAAGTTTCCCCCAATTTGGCTAAATTAATTTTGGTTGAGAATTTTACGTTCTTGGGGAAAGAACCTCCTTGCTTTTTGATTTATCAGAAGTCAGAATATCGCCTTAGTTATAAAATTAGTTGGAAGCACTTTTCCATTCTTCGAGACTGGGTTTATTGTAACAATCAACTGCAGATCATTATGAGCATGAACTTCTAAGCGGAAATGAGGCGTATTCACAGTACGGAAAGCAATCAGTACTTTGCCATATTGCCTGCAGCCATCCTTGTAGTCGGTGATTCTGAAAACAAAATTAATTGGAATAATTTGAACATTATGGAGCAAAAATATTAATTGGAATAATTTAAACAATGTGCAGATTGTTGCAGACAGGAAGTACCTAAGGGGGACAGACTGAATAAAAAATGACCACCCTCAATATATGTTTACCATCAACACCCAACGCCTAAGCTGCTCTTGCTACTGCTTTTTTCTTAGAGGTGGTTAATGAAACAAGGCCAAGGCCAACATTTCTGCTTCTTCAAATAATAGGGGAGAACGACTGGGGGATGGGGGTGGGGGGATGTGAAGACATTGCCTAATACCTGAATCATGATCTTCCCTATTCCTTATGAGTCAGTGACCATATGCTAGGTAGGTGAGCAAGAGCAATCTGTGAGGATTGAGAGCAGTGGTTCCTAGTGCCCATTGGGAAGGCAAGGAGCCCAACAGCAGTTGGAGTCAGTGCCAGTGGCAGGCAGAGCCAGCTAATTGTACTGTTCTCCCCATCCTCCTCCCTGCTGAGTTCTACAGGGGCAAAACTGAGAATAGTGAGGAGGAAACTTGCAGCCAGAGCAACCTGTTGGACTCATTGTAAGAAGGCAGGCAGGAGGGGTCTGGTTGAAATTCAGCCATGTGCTGAGAAATTCAAGTTGTGCAATTCTAACAGAGTGGGAGGTCTTGTGCAATAGTCCTGCTTCCCCAGTTCAGGCTTTTTGCAGTAAGGAAAGTGGCAGGAAAATGCACCGGAATGTGTGGAGTCACAGATGCTTTGACACACCACCACCTAACCCTGCTTCAAACAAATCAGAAGGAACCTTCATTAAATAGCCAACATTGTGGGATCTCCTTGCAAACGAATCAAGACGAAAGCTCAATGGGAAACACCCACAGTTAGAATAAATGCCTGGATGCTGGTTTGCAAGTAAAACTGAATTAGTATGTCGCGAAATGATGCATGTCTAAAAAGTGTGTCAACAACATGCGAAGTTTAGAAAGCTCTCGTCTATGTGGTATTTAATGGGAGATTTTCTGTGTGTCATGAGCAGTGCACAGAGCAGCAGCTTTGAGATTACAGTTTCTCTCTTGCATTATTTTTTATTAAAAAAATAAAAAAGAAAGAAAGCAAAAGGAAGAGTAATTAATCACCCTCCTTTTGTCTTGTGTGAAGACGTTGGTGCTGTGTCGCCAACCATTATTGTGCAGAGGCCAGCATTATATTCATGAGGCAGTCCAGAAGATGGAGAGGCTGCCCGATAGCGGTTCCATTTTTCAGTGATTAACTTTCCGTGCCTTGATACATAAAATGTAATGTCACCCAAAAGATTTGTTAGTCGCCAGGTATTCTTTTCTACTTGTCTTGGGTTAGGCAGGGAGAAGAAGGAGCTCCTATCCATATCTGTTTTACCAAATTCACAGCTACTGAAGTATTTTCTGTCAGCGTATTAATTAAGGCTCTCTAGGTGCTGTTGGGGACTACAACTCCCATGAGCCTCAGGCAGCATGGCCGATGCCCAGGGATATGTAGTTCAGGAGAATCTGGGGGGCCACAGATTCCCACGTATATATTTTATAATCTGAAGACTCCCAGAACGCTAGAAAGCAAAAGGGGAATGTATCTGATGTGTAAAGGGGGGGGGTATATCCCAATATTCTACACAAAGATATGCATGTTTAGACAAAGAAAGGCAATTGCCTAGCTTTCTGACTGCTGGACACCCATTACCTAACAACAGTTATGCCCTAAGGAAATGTGTTAGTTTATTTCATTGCTGATCTCAGAAACGGCTTTGCTCTTGTAGCATTTGAAAAGCTTCAACTTCAGGATCCTAGCACCAGGGCACAACCTACCCCTTCAGGCCGGCAACTGGACGCAGCCCCTGCCATCATTTCCAACATTCATTGCATTTGACGCTATAGAAAACAGTAAATCGGAGTAAATCGATTCCAATATTCTTTACTGCAATGGTTTTCCAAACAGTGAAGGGCATGAAGGTCTCTCTGGGCAGCGTAGGCATATGGAGCAGAAGCTGCAAAATTCCAGTTACAGATAGGTAGCTGTGTTGGTCTGCCATAGTCAAAACAAAAAAATTCCTTCCAGTAGCACCTTAAAGACCAACTAAGTTAGTTCTTGGTATGAGCTTTCGTGTGCATGCACACTTCTTCAGATACACTGAAACAGAAGTTACCAGACCCTTCTATATAGTGAGAAGGTATATACTCACCCTTCTGAGTAATACCCCTCCCCACCTTCTCACTATATAGAAGGGTCTGGTGACTTCTGTTTCAGTGTATCTGAAGAAGTATGCATGCACATGAAAGCTCATACCAAGAACTAACTTAGTTGGTCTTTAAGGTGCTACTGGAAGGAATTTTTTTGTTTTGCAAAATTCCAGGGAAGGGATAGAATCCTGAGACAGGTAGAAACTGCTTTCCCCATAAGCGAATATCTGTGTAGGTGGAATGCCTCCCCTTCCACCCACCTTCCATTCACAAGAGATTTGTCGGGATGGCCACATTCCCATTACGGCCTTCTTCCATTTCCCTGCTCAGGAGCGTCAGAAAGATGTTGTTCCAGGGCTGATGTTGGGATAAGCATCCTGATCTACAGCTCCTTGCGTGCAGCATGTATATGACAAGATCCATGGATCTTGTCAAAGAAGCCCATTGTGATGGGGTGGCAATGCACACCTGACCTCCTGACAGTTGGGTCACTGATGGTTACCAGGAAATGGGAGGGGAAGGGGGAGACCAGACCATGGGAAGGTTGATGAGGTGCAAACACAACAGCAGGACCCCTAGATTAGCACCACACTGACCTTCCCATTCCGTCATGGTCCCAGTAAGCACAAGTGACTTACTTTGTAGAGAAAGAATTGGAAATGTGGGGGTTGAATCCAGTAGCTTCCACATGCCGCGCATGGGCTCTGCCACTGAGCTATAGCCCATTCTCTGTAGTAGCTCATCTATAGATCTGGCCCACTGTTGGAAGGAAATAAAAGCCCTGCTAAAAACCGAAAACCATTTTTCCAGAAGTGGGCATCACATGCTGATAAACCCATGGGTTTGCATTTCTACCCCATTTGCAGTTCTTGGCCCTTTCAGAATGGAAACCCACTATAGCATGAGGGAGTAAATGCAACTTAAAGTTGGAAACGTGAGATGTGGTGGTTATTTATTAAAGCAGACTTGACTATTATGTACGCACACACATATACACATACTGGTGTTCAAGCTTGAATTCACACCATAATTAAGCAAGACCCAATATTTGCAAGCTTCAGTAATCTAAAGATCATGCAATTATTCACAACAACCCAAGAGAACAGGGGGGAGATGGAGGCAGATTTATTAGTATTTATTAGTCTTAGTAGTGGTGATATTCCTTCTGATAATTACGAGCTACACATTTTTATTTTGGCTGAAGGGATTTGGGCTAGTCATTGTAACATATTTATTTATGTTGGTATTCTTATAGATGCCCTTACCTTTGCCTGCTTTTTAAGTATTACATTTGTGCCCCACCCTTACATATGACTGCAGTGTATGTTTCTGCATCTAATCATCACAACAACTCTTGAGGGGAATTTGAATGAGAGAGATTTGAGAGAGGGTCTTGGCTCAGTAGTAGTTCATTTGCTGTACATGGAAAAGTTCTGAAATCTGGAAGACCTGCTTCCAGTCAGTATAGACAGTACCATGCTAGATTGACAAGTGGTCTCACTTGGGATAATAAGGCAAATTTCTATTATCTATGTCCCATGACTTGCCCATGGCTGCCCTACCTGTGCACATCAGGGATTTGTACCTGGACTTCCTGGCCCAGCTCCAGTACTCTGGCTCAGCTGAACTTAATAGCCACATGAGTTTTACTTTGGCCTTCAGGCTCACATACTTCCGCTTCCTGTTGTACACTGTCATCCCTCCCTCATTTCCTAATTCCAGCAAACTGTGCTTGCATTACAACCACATGGGGCAAACCTCCAAGCCCGACATGGAAACTGGTTTCTAACTGTAGTTTCCCATTCTAAGTTGAGAGCAAGGTATGGCTTAAATAAATGAAATACTTTATTGTCACTTGTACAATTTGAGATTACACGAGCACCCCCCACTCAGCTCTCTTAGTCTTAATTCCCCTTGTTTATTGACGCACACCCGCCAAACCCAAAGTCAGTTGCCCTGATGTTATCTTTTCATCCAGCAGCCTAACAGCCCACAGACAGAAGCTGTTCTTTACCCTGTTGGTGCGACTAATCATGCTTCTATATCTTCTGCCCAAGGGCAGGAGATCAAGAAAGTGCCGGCCAGGGTGTGAATCATCCCTGAGAATTTTACTCACTCTCCTGAGGCAACGTTCTTCCTCAATGTCATCCAGCGGATTCACGGGACAGCCCATAATATCTTGTGCTGTATTCACCACCCTTCAAAATAAATCACCACCTTCAAAATTCAACTGTAAAGGCAAATGGTTGTTTGTCGGAATAACCTGGAACTGAGAGGAAATAGGAGGAAATATATAATTTCTATTCCACCGTTCTCTCCAAGGAACTCAAGGGGGCGTACATGGTCCTCCTCCTCATTTAAACTTCATAACAACCCTGTGCGGCGAGAGGCCCCATCTTCTCAAGGGGATTGAGGGGGCCTGTGTGTGGTGCTGCTCAACGCCCTGACATCACATGCCCAGGGGCAGGGGCAAACGCCCCCTGAATATTGAGGGGACTAGGTCCCCTCAGAAAATATGGGGGAGGGCTTCCTTAGCCCCTAGGAGTTGGTGCAACTGCTGTGAAGTAAGTTAGCCTGACAGGCAGTGATTGGCCTAAGGTCACCCAGTGAGCTTTGGAGCCAAGTGCGGGGATCAACACTCTCTAACCATTACACCCAACTGGGTCTCTCTACTACACCACACTTACTGAGCTAAACTGCAGGAAAGTGCAGGAAAGTTCAAAGATGTTGCTTGGGTCCATAACAAGTCAGGAGCAGCATCTATAACAGGGTAACTCAAGCCACATTGTTCCTTTCTAAATGTTCCGTCACTGGGTGGAGAAGATGGAAGAATCAAACCTAGTTTTTTAGTTATGCTGATTAGAGTTGTAACCTGTAAATGTCCAGGTTTCTTAGTTATGTGGCTGCTACCTGCAGCCATGATATTTTTTCAGAATGTACTGCCCTATTCCAGAATGTGCAGGTTTTAAGGGAAGTAATCCTGGCTCTAAGGTATGGATGTCAGAAAAAATCTAATGAAAATGGAAAAGGAAGTAGGAATTGCTGCAGTTTGTGTGTTTGTCTGTGGCCAGGATCGAAAGAGAATCCATTCAGTATTTATTTGTATCATTTACAAATAATAATTAGTGGTAGGATTTGTTGTTTTTAAAAAAGAACATACTTTCAGTGTTTACACTGAAATGAATGTAAGTTATATCACTTCAGTTAAATAGCAGAAAGCGAGATAAATAACATAGTATTTGGCAGAAGCTGAACTGCAGTAGAACAGAAACGGGCTGATTGTGATCAATACAGGCCAGAATGGAAATTGCTGCTCTCTTATATCCCTGCTTAAAGTGGGAGGGATGGAAACAGGAGTGCGCAATGGAATAGCCTGCCAGCAGAACACAACAAATTGAAAAACTGGATAAGAGTATTCCTCACTGAAATATTTAGTATAATACTAAAGTGGTACCTGTTTGCAGTGCAATTCCACATCTGGTGTGCATTCAACCCATAGCTCTGCCACTTCCCTTCTATATATTGGTCGATAAGCAGCCATCAGATGTGCGTATATTTAAGTGTATGCAGCTGTGTATTTGTAGAGTTTCCCCCCTCTCTCTTTCTGATGGAGGTGGCAAGCCTAGTCTTTGTCAAAGCATACTGCATTTCCCCCCACAGCAATACATCATTTGAGCTGGCACAGGTGTACATTTTGTTCCTGTATCCCTCTTCCTAATCCATCTTTAGCAGATTTGCTACCTAGATTGCTTTGCCTCCATTGTTTCGTGATTTCACAAACAACTTCCTCACTGTCTGCCAGCAGGTCTCTCTCCTCCCCCACCTCCCACCACAGTTTCTAATAATCTCTGGTTTAGTCTGCATGAGTTGTAATAATCTCTTTGCCTCGGTACACTCTTCATTGTTCAGGTAGGCATCTGTTTTTCTCCATGCTGCTTAATCTGGCACTGAAACCACTTCCATCTTCAAATCTGTTGCCAGTTTTAAAATGAGAAAGCCAGGTATGGGGTTATCCAATATTACACAAGCCCATGGCCTGTGTAAGAATGGGAAGGAGAGTTTCATAAATTAATAGAGATCATGTGCCATGTACAAGTTCAGATTTTACAATATTTCAAATGGATTTAAGGAGATCATTTTGATTCCAGAATTGTTGAGTTAGTAAACAGCACTTTATTAATAGTTGGGGCAAAATAATATACTATTGACCCTCATTGTTTGAAGGATACTATTCATGCTATATTGTTAAGAAAAAAATGCATTAATTGCATTATGGCAGGTATTATAAATTTTATTTTTTTAAAAAAATGCTAGAAATCCTAAAACCATAGAATTTGAAAGTATCAAAACACTATATTCACCCTTCTTTAAAAAATGTTTTATTAATTTCCCAGAATACAAAACAAATAATAAACAATCATAGCAGTTTTGTTCTAGTGCCAGGTAAGTTAGGAATGTTACAATAATGCAAAAGTCTATTATATAGAGATGTCCATGCCATAATGTTGCACGTTGACAAAATAAAGAAACGGAAAACATATTACATCAAAATGATTGTGCTTGAACATTCCCTTGACTACCCTGTGGTGTGTTAAATGCTCTGATAGGGCGACATCCCAAACCACTTTGGGTCATCTTGGCTTCACTCCTCGGCCAGGTTCAACAGGAGATATTTTGAGATCTTTCAGAAATAGCTTGGCCTTTCATCCCCGGGGTTTAGCAATTTCCCGTTGTGCTGCACTACCAATTTAACAGAGAAGATTCTGAGTGCTGCTCTAAAGGGCTTGAAAGCTCAGAATCACTTGAACATCTCAGGATGTATATGTCTTGAAATATCTCTTTTTGTTCGTCATTGTTTTGCAATGCTTTTTACACCTGCTCTCTCTTTGCAGTACAGTTCAAAGCACACAGTGATATCTCTGGTCACTTCTTCATTGCAAGACTGTGGGCCTGCTACTCTGTGTGCTCCTTTAGTACCCTCAGCAGTGACAGCAATTCCCATGTTTAGTCTCTTAAACCATTCCTTTAGAGATTTTGCAGGGTCTCTCCCCCGTCTTCTGTTTCAGGGATTGCCCTCAAACAAATTCCCTTCAATATCTGTTCAATTGCTTCTCTGCCCACAACCCAAGGGCCTCAGTTTTTTATAATCTGTCTCTGCCTGATTGTCCAGGCCCATTCAGGGCGGGGGGTAGGTCTGTTGATAGCTCTTTCTAAAGGGAATATCTAGGTCCAGAAGCTGTTTTCCTCTGAATTCTAGTTACTGAGGGATAAACCACAGCGAAGGGCTATTGCTTTTATGGCCTGGTTGTGAGCTGCTCAGAGGCATCCATCTAGCCTTGATGGTCTTGTGAATCTTTGCCTCTGTCAGGCCCCCCTTCACAATTGCTTCCCAGGATGTGTCTTGGATAGGCCACCAATTAGAATGCTAACCTTCATGTTTTTGCTCTGACAACCTGTACTGTGGGTCCCTGTACTCTTGATCGTCAATGGACTCTTTCTAATCTTCAGATTAGCATTGCAAGATGAATCCTCTATTGTCTTCTGTTTGGATGGGCCTCAACCCAAATTCCTTTGCCTGAGATCCACTGTGAGATCCACTGTGACCTGTGGCAAGCCCAGCAGGGAAGACCCTACAGGCTGTGCCAGGGCTTCCAGTCTGGCCTTTTTGATCATCTCTGAGCCGGCAACATCAAGCCCAATTAGCATCCTCACACGGTTTCCACTGCAAATATTAAAATGTCCATGATGATATCTTCAAAGGAGCAGAATTACAAAGTCAAGCAATTCTCCCTTCCTGCAGCGCCATACAGATTTAATTTTTCTTTATTAGCTTCTAATTTGCAGGGTTTTGGGGTAGTCAAATGAGAAGGTGGGGGAATGAATTATGAAATATCACCTTGGGTGTTTGGCTACACCGTGGTATAAGGATATGAAGTGGCAGCATAGCTAGAGGTATCGCTATCGTTAACAGATATAATTAATTCTCACATTTAGCAACCAATGGAATGAAAGTAATTACCATATTATCTCTCCCAGCCTGCGGGAATAAGAGGGGCATATGAGCAGAAAAGTAGTATCTAAAATAATATTTAACAAACAGATCTCAGAATGAATAAGGCCAGGAGAACTAAGGGCTTGTTCTTTTAAACACATTTGGATCCTGACAACATGACGCATGACTGTTCAGAGCCCGATTATCAGAGCAGATTTTTTTATATATTAAATACCCCAGAACTCACAGATAGAGTGGCTATTTCTGTATTGCCAGAAAGAGAGAGAAATACAATACCTAAAAAGACAACAACAAACGACAGTTGGGCTTAAAATTCACAAATGCTAAATTGTATGTATGTATGTATGTATGTATGTATGTATGTATGTATGTATGCAATTTTTAGAAATGATTACGATGATTAGAAATCAGTGCATTACACCATAGCAAGATTGACTGAGCTCAGATGACCTGGGAGGTTGTTTCACCTGCTGTCCATATTCTACCTGCTGATAAGCTACTTCAAGGGCCCCTTCTCCTTGTTGCTTTTCCCTTTACCTGTTGGTGTTGATCTGAGCATTTCTGTTGGCATAAGGGGCAGGAGTCTGATTTTAGATGATGTCATCATGCCTTTCTGGCATCAACCTGGCTAACAGATTGAGGTTGAATCCTGACAAGACAGAAGTACTGTTTTTGGGGGACAGGAGGCGGGCAGGTGTGGAGGACTCCCTGGTCCTGAATGGGGTAACTGTACCCCTGAAGGACCAGATGCACAGCCTGGGAGTCATTTTGGACTCACAGCTGTCCATGGAGGCACAGGTCAAATCTGTATCCAGGGCAGCTGTGTACCAGCTCCATCTGGTACGTAGGCTGAGACCCTATCTGCCTGCAGACTGTCTCGCCAGAGTGGTACATGCTCTGGTTATCTCCTGCTTGGACTACTGCAATGCGCTCTACGTGGGGCTACCTTTGAAGGTGACCCGGAAACTACAACTAATCTAGAATGCGGCAGCTAGACTGGTGACTGGGAGCGGCCGCCGAGACCATATAACACCGGTCTTGAAAGACCTACATTGGCTCCCAGTACGTTTCCGAGCACAATTCAAAGTGTTGGTGCTGACCTTTATTTTTTATTTTTATTTTTAATAAATATTTTATTGAATTTTCAAATACATAATACAAGATCCCTACACCAAAAAGCCAGAACAGAAACACCAAAGAACCATATAGAAAGAAAGAAATAAAAAAGAAAAAAGAAAAAAGAGAAAAGTATAACCAACCATTCAGTACAACTTTTCTTATATAACTAATTGGACTTCCTCACATCTCCTTACCCTGCATTATTTATAATAAGAATGTCAGCAAATTATTACCTTGTTTCATACCTTATTTTGTACTTTCCAAATATTATACTTCAAAATTTAAAACAATTTTTATCAATTGCTCATACCTTAAAATTAAACGTAGTGTTGCCTTAAATTTCGACCTTTTCTTACTTATAACTTAATTTGCTTTTTTACAAAGTCTATTTGCTGGAACTGATATTTTCTAAATCGTGCAAATACTTAACATTCATACAACTTATAATGTTTTTGTAGATAGTCCTTAAACTTCTTCCAGTCCTCTTCCATTGTTTCTTCTCCCAAGTCTCAGATTCTGCCAGTCATTTCAGCCAATTCCATATAGTCCATCAATTGCGTCTGCCACTCTTCCAGCGTGGGCAAGTCTTGTGTCTTCCAATACTTTGCAATAAGTATTCTTGCTGCTGTTGTCGCATACATAAAGAAACTTCTGTCCTTTTTTAACACTTTCTGGCCGACAATGCCCAAGAGGAAGGCCTCCGGTTTCTTAACAAAGGTATATTTAAATACCTTTTTTAGTTCATTATAGATCATTTCCCAGAAGGCTTTCACTTTAGGGCATGTCCACCAGAGATGAAAGAATGTCCCCTCAGCCTCTCTACATTTCCAACATTTATTATCAGACAGGTGATATATTTTTGCAAGCTTGACTGGGGTCATGTACCACCTATATATCATTTTCATAATATTCTCCTTCAAGGCATTACATGCCGTGAATTTTATTCCGGTGGTCCATAACCTTTCCCAGTCCTCAAACATAATGTTATACCCTATATCCTGGGCCCATTTTATCATGGCTGATTTAACAGTCTCATCCTGTGTGTTCCATTTAAGCAAGTTATACATTCTCGAAAGTACCTTAGTCTTTGGTTCCAACAGTTCTGTCTCTAATTTCGACTTCTCCACCTGGAATCCTATCTTTTTGTCCAATTTAAAAACCTCTTGAATTTGGGCGTAATGTAACCAATCTTGCACCTTATTCTTTAATTTCTCCAAGCTCTGCAACCTCCATTTATCTCCAATTTTTTCTATTATTTCCCAATATTTCGGCCAACCGGCCTCCATATTGAGTCTCTTTTGGGCCTTAGCCCAAAAACCATCTCGAGGTCTCACTTTCTAGCAAGTCTTTATATTTTGTCCAAACAATAAATATTGCTTTTCTGACAATATGGTTTTTGAACATTTTATGAACCTTTACCTTATACCACAAGTATGCATGCCAACCAAAAGCATTGTTAAACCCTTCCAGATCTAGGGCATCAGTGTTCTCAAGAAGTAACCAATCTTTCATCCAGCAGAAAGCTGCAGCTTCATAATATAACTTTAAATCTGGCAGGGCAAACCCCCCTCTTTCTTTTGCATCAGTTAGTATTTTAAATTTTATTCGGGGCTTTTTGCCCTGCCAGATAAACTTAGAAATATCTTTCTGCCATTTTCCAAAACATTCCACTCTGTCCACAATCTGTAGAGCCTGGAACAAAAACAACATCTTTGGCAATACATTCATTTTTATAGCTGCGATTCGACCCAATAAGGAAAGTTTCAATCTTGACCAAATTTCTAAATCCTTTTTAATTTCTGACCAACATTTTTCATAATTATCTTTAAATAAGTTCAAATTTTTAGCAGTCAAATTAACCCCTAGGTACTTCACTTTTTTAACCACATTTAACTCTGTCTCTTTCTGAAACCTTTCTGATTCCGAAGATGTCAATTTTTTTACCAAAATCTTTAAAGGTGCTGACCTTTAAAGCCCTAAACGGCCTCGGTCCAGTATATCTGAAGGAGCGTCTCCTCCCCCATCGTTCTGCCCGGACACTGAGGTCCAGCTCCGAGGGCCTTCTGGCGGTTCCCTCACTGCGAGAGGCCAGGTTACAGGGAACCAGGCAGAGGGCCTTCTCGGTAGTGGCGCCCGCCCTGTGGAACGCCCTCCCATCAGATGTCAAAGCGATAAACATCTACCTGACATTCAGAAGACATCTGAAGGCAGCCCTGTTCAGGGAAGTTTTTAATATGTAACATTTCAGTGTATCTTTTATCTTTGTTGGAAGCCGCCCAGAGTGGCTGGGGAAACCCAACCAGATGGGCGGGGTACAAATAATAAATTATTATTATTATTATTATTATTATTTATTAACCTGTAAGTTGACTGGAACTCTGGTTAGATTAAACTCTGAATAATGAGCAGGTCAGGAACATAAACCATGGTTTGTTCCTGCTTTATTTGAACCAGCACTAGTTTAAACTAACTAGAAGTCCCCAAGTTCTTCGTTGCAGAAACTTCTGTAGTCTTCCTGGTATCTGAGGAAAAGGAAGTGGGGAGAATACAGGCCTGAGGTACTCATAGGTAAAGGGACCCCTGATCATTAGGTCGGTCGTGACCGACTTTGGGGTTGCGGCGCTCATCTCGCTTTATTGGCTGAGGGAGCCGGCGTACAACTTCTGGGTCATGTGGCCAGCAGGACTAAGCCACTTCTGGCGAACCAGAGCAGCGCACGGAAATGCCATTTACCTTCCCGCCGGAGCGGTACCTATTTCTCTACTTGCATTTTGATGTGCTTTCAAACTGCTAGGTTGGCAGAAGCAGGGACCAAGCAATGGGAGCTCACCCCGTTGCGGGGATTCGAACCGCCGACCTTCTGATCGGCAAGCCCTAGGCTCTGTGGTTTAACCCACAGCGCCACCCGCGTCCCTTGAGGTGCTCATAGACATAGCACTAAATCACAGTTTAGTCTGGTATCTGAAAAGGACCAGAATATATAGCTAAGATGAAATTTGAAAGTGGCATTTCCAAGCTCACACTCTTTGGCAGTGTATGCCTTCTAGCTTTGCATATTCATTTGGTTTCAGAATCAGGGACAGCTCGCACAGGATGCAAAACAACAACAAACCCAAACAAATGCTGGGCCATCATTTGATGGCAACTCTTTGTCCCTGTTTTTTCTCTTCGCTTCGACTGAGCAACACTGCAGCACCTTTCCTCCTCTTCCTCCTCTTCTTAATTTAAAAGAGAGTTCAGAGCAGTGATATAGAAAATAGAACCCACAGTGGAAGAACCCTCCTCTTAATTCAAGGCCAGTGGCATTTTCCTGATCATAGTAATTTATGGAGCATTAGTTGCCATAACAACCAAAAACAGCTTTTAGGGTGTCAGTATTTTCCTTTGTAAGGTGAATTTAGTGTCTAGTGAGAGGAGGGAGGCAGGGGAAAAACAGCAGCGTAATCTCTGCAAACTGGAGGGCTTGGCTTAATCGCAGGAATTACATGACACCTCCTAGCGCTCTCATGCTATCTGCCGTCTTGCCAAAAATGAACTTGGCAGTCTGTAACCGTCTATCTAATCATGGTCAAAAAGTGATAGGATGTGAATGACAACTCTTGGGGGGAGGGGGGATGAGCATCAGATGATACTAGGGATGTAAAGAGGCAGCGATTTACATCCTATAACTGGGATCGTTGGATTCAGCACTGTTTCTCTTCTGTTACAGTTCGGCTTCCACTGAAACCAACATTATTTGTCTCTTGTGGAGGACAAGGTTACCAATGGCTGCTAGTCACAATGGCTATGCTTTGCCTCCAGAGTCAGAGGCATTAATGCTTCTGAATACATTTGCTGGGAACTGCTCTTGTGCACAGATCCTGCTTGCCAATTTCCCACAGGCGATGGGCCTGATCCAGCCGGCTTTTCCTACGTTACTACATTCTTTCCTTTGTGGCTTTAACTAATGTACAGTGGTACCTCAGGTTAAGTGCTTAATTCGTTCCGGAGGTCCGTTCTTAACCTGAAGCACCACTTTAGCTAATGGGGCCTCCTGCTGCCGCCGTTCTGCCGCAGCAGCACAATTTCTGTTCTCATCCTGAAGCAAAGTTCTTAACCTGAAGCACTATTTCTGGGTTAGCGGAGTCTGTAACCTGAAGTGTATGTAACCTGAAGCGTATGTAACCCGAGGTACCACTATAATCAATTAAGCAATCAACGACGTACTCCATTTCAGTGGAAGGGAAATGCCTGCAACAATGCAGAAAACTACTTAACTTATTTACATAACGTTTGAGGACTAAAAAGAATCCCCACAAACCACAAATACTGCTTTTACACACTTGCGTAATGTCTGTACCTGACCTCAGAAGAACATGCACATGGTGGCAGTTTCCTTTCCCATTTCCAGCAGAATTCTCCAATGTCCCTAATGTTGGGATAGGGAGATTGTGTGCTTTGTAAATCTGTGCAGCTCCAAGAGATCTAAACCATGCCTTGTTTCATTTTAATTTTCTGTTTCCAGCTTGTTGGTTATGCGGGGAAAAGCACAGGCTTTCTCTTCCAGTTAGTGTACAGGGGCCTTCATGTTTTCTGGGGACTTCTTTTCAAAGCGCACAGCAGGTTGGTGTTCAGTGGGCTGTCTGGGGACCAAGACACAACATGTGTTCTCAATTTTGGGCCTTTTATGTTAGGAATTTTCCACTGTGCAATTACGTTAAATTTGGAGGCGCCTGAGAAGTGCACCTTCACCCCGGCAACAACACACACACACACAATGCAAGGTTACACGAATGAAATAACAATAGCTGGAAAGGAAAACAAAGTTCAAATAGGATTTCTTCTCCCGTGATGGCAGGCTGCCCACATGGGGTCAGGGACTTAATGCTAACCCCGCTGTCAGTCGACTCTTGCAGCAAAAGATGAAAAGTGAGGTTTCATAAATCACACTGGAAATTATCATCCTGCTCCTACGTGTGTGGGGGGGTGTTCTTCTTTTGCACACCCATGTTAGAAACACTAAGGAACTCATTCTGCCCCAAAATAAAGCATGAAACGAAAACCACTTTAATGTTTCTCATGATACATTTTGAAGACATCATCGCCTACAATGGTTTCCTGTTGTCCGGTGACATTGTCTTGCAGCTGCTCATGCAAATGTATCACTTCAGAAAGGAGAGAGAGGCTGAGAAATAGATCATATAAGAGGGTTAAACGGCAGTCCTGTGCACAGTTACCCTAGACTGTGCCCCATTTAACTCAGTGGGATTTACTCCTAAATAAACAGGGATAGGATTGCAGCGTTGCTGCAGCATCGTGAGAGTAAAGAGGATTAGATATCACATTTGTCATAAAACCAGGAGACGGACAAATACTAGCTGACATCTCTCAGGGCCAAAACAGATGAGATGCAAGCAATCTGTAACTGGATCTCCCAATTTTTATCTTTATTTTTAAAAACAAACTTAAAGGCAGTGGGGTAAAGTACTTGAATTTTCTGCAAGAAAGCATTGTTTAATCCTGCCTCTTTCCATACAGGTGATCAAAATCTCCCTATTCCCAAAACTGTGGGACAGACAAAGGCCTGGTATTTAATGCAATTACCTTCCATCCGTCCCCAATTGCTTGCATCTATTCCTTCTCCAGTCACATGGGAATTAGTGCAGAAGTTGAAAATGTCAAGTCAAGGTCAGGTGCTGGAGACAAGTCCTTTTAAGTATCTGAGATGGTGTTCTTAAGAATTGCTGTTTTCAGATGTATAACTTTTTGTCCTAAAAACTCCAACTGTGTCTAGATTTTCTGCCAAAGCCAATGAACAGAATCAGAACAGTGGTATAGTACAGTGGTACCTTGGTTCTCAAACTTAATCCGTTCTGGAAGTGTGTTCCAAAACCAAAGCGTTCCAAAACCAAGGCACGCTTTCCCATAAAAAGTAATGCAAAATGGATTAATCCATTCCAGACTTTTAAAAGCAACCCCTAAAACAGAAATTTAACATGAGTTTTACTATCTAACGAGACCATTGATCCATAAAATGAAAGCAATAAACAATGTACTGCAGTCACACAATCAATCAGTAGCTGAACTGGGTTCCACACAAAACAAAACAAAAAGAGTTGCAAAAACAAAAAGGCAAAACAAATAGCAAAAACAGACAGACCTCAGCATAACAGATAGTCAGCATAACACTCAAATCAGAAGTGTGGCACTCAAATTGTCAGCGTAACACTCACGTTCAGCTTCGGAAAAAGATTGCAAACCTTCTGGGTTTGCAGTGTTTGGGTTCCAAGTTGTTTGAGTACCAAGGTGTTTGAGAACCAAGGTACCACTGTGAAGCTGTTCAGCATTCGCCTTATGCCGTAATGGCTTTTTCTGTAATGTACCAAAGAGTTACATCTACCTCTTTGGGGTGACTCACATGTGAGTATCTAATCAGCCAGCAATTCTAGGATGGAGAAGTGGACATACATAATTTGTTCCATGGCATGCGCAGTGTAAGATGCAACCTTGGTGCTCTGCACATTGTTTGTGTGATTTCCCCCCCACCCTTTCCTCCTTTAGCCACCCCCAGAGAAAGGAGAGGTCATACCCAAGATCTTTACACAAATGAGACATGCACACTCCATGCACACGCCAACATCCCCATCCCTGCTGGCTCAATCCTCAGATCTTTGTACATTGAGCGGAATTCTGAAGGGGAAACCCATATTCATCTGAACATGTGCAGGCTTTTCCATGCGATTGAGAACCCAGATTACACAGGGTTGCATGGAGGACGGTGTGTGTATTCAGCTGCACATGCATTGACTTCTCCTTCAGGCCTTTTCCACCCAACATGCAAATGTTCGGGGGTGTAGCCTGTCTGAAAAGCGACATTGGAGGTGGGATCATTACACCTGGCTCCCTTCCCACTTTCCTGCATTACTGGAAACTGTGATGCATAACTTCCCTATAAAGCTGCAGAATCCACGTGGTGTAAACCAGTCGTTTGAAGGTACAACACAACCTTCACAGCCCAGTCCTTTAATTTGAGCCAATAGCAGGTGAATGTTTAGAAGGGGTCAAACTAGCACAGTTGCAGTATTACAGAAATCATCTTGTTGCACCAACTTGTAACGACATCGCTTCTGTGTTCTGGGCTGCAACAGCATCACAGTTTTTCAGGATCAGGATTCCAAAATGTGTGCCTATGTTACTGCTTTACGCTTCTTTCCTTCTCATGCATACATTAACAATGGGTTTCCATAACTTCCTCCTTCTCCTGCACAGCTGATAATTCCCACACAACCACACACCATCTTCCAAGTCTCCATTATATGCAGAGACAGATGTTTCAGTCTTATGAATAATCAGATGTAGATTAACTAACTGAGGTGAAAATTCACCTCGCACTCCTCTGGCCCACATAAAAGGAAAAAGAAAGCAAGCATGAAATTAATTTTATTTACCGGTAAATGATAAACCAGAACATGAATTGTGATGATGCGAAAATAAATTAATTTCAGCAGTCTTCAAGTAAGTCAAGTTAAATGTCAGGTGTGTACCCCGGAAATATTTAATAGCTGCTTTTCCTTGCAACTTCATGAAGGAAACCCAGAGTTAGCATAAGACAGAATCCAGTCCTTCAAGATTTCTAACTGTGCAGACCCATCTAGTTTATTCAGATGCAATACTGGGATGAATGGATGGAAGGGAGTGAGGGATGAAGGACAAAAAAACGGCTGTTGCATTTCATTATCATTTATTTAACATGTATGTTCTTAAGTTCCTTAACCCCTCCATGGATGCTGTTCCCCCTTTGAGCCATCAGGAATCTTTCTGAAAATACTCGTGAAGCTGCATTTAGCTTTCAACCCCTTTTAAAATCCAGGTAATGGCCTAGGAAGCTCTGTCATTCCCCTGATGGTTATTAGCTAGTTTTACAGTGAGAAGACCAGCAAAGGGCAGAAAGCTTCCATCAGTGGCAGATCAACACCCTGGAGTGTTGCATGTCTTCTAGGCTGTCCCTTAAGCGTGATGGTGAGGCCCAGCAGGCCTGGCCAACGTGCCGCAAGAAACATGTTCCGTAAACACAATCCAGAATTCCACGTGGTGCGTGGGGATTCTGTGGCAGATATGCAGGGGTTTCTTGGCAATTAAGTCAAACGTTCTAAAACCATGGGAGTGGTCTTAGCACACAAAAGGTATGTGCAAAACTAGATCCCATCTTGTTCAGAAAGATTTAATTCTACTTGGCGGTGAGGGTGGGGCATGCTTTTAGATGCCTCTGGCAGTATATGGATAGGCTTGCCTGTTAAGGACAGCTGAAACTCAATCGCTGTTGGACTTTTTTTGGTAGCAACTACGTGTAGAAAAGGAGACATTAAGTGTGTATCACCACACATGGCGGTAATCAGATTGCTAGATATGGTGGCTATGGCCTGCTTCCATTTTTGGAGGAAGCATATGCCTCTGAATAACAGTTGCTGAGAATCACAAGTGGGAAGAGTGCTTTTGCACTCACGACCTGCTTGCTTTGCCACCAGAGTGCTGGACTGGATGGGCCTTTGACCTGTTAGGGACGCGGGTGGCACTGTGGTCTAAACCACTCAGCCTCTTGGGTTTTCCGATCGGAAGGTTGGCGGTTTGAATCCCTGTGACGGAATGAGCTCCCATTGCTCTGCTCCAGCTCCTGCCAACCTAGCAGTTCGAAGGCACACCAGTGCAAGTAGGGAAAGTAAACGGCGTTTCCGTGCGCCGTGGTTTCTGTCACGGTGTTCCGTTGCACCAGAAGCAGTTTAGTCATGCTGGCCACATGACCTGGAAAGCTGTCTGTGGACAAACGCCAGCTACCTCGGCCTGAAAACAAGATGAGTGCCGCACCCCATAGTCACCTTTGACAGGACTTAACTGTCCAGGGGTCCTTGACTTTTACCTACCTTACCTTGGCCTGATCCACAGGGCTCTTCTTGCTTTCAGTTTTCTACAAGGAAGTTGTATCTTTATAGGAAGTGCATCATACATAAAGCACCCCCCTCAAAAAAACGGAGTTTTAAAGAGATTGGGTAGCTTTTCTTGATGAACTGTTCTGAATCGATTCATGCTAGATGATTTTGCAACTCAAACCTCCTCCAGAAGGGCACATTTATGGTGTCTTTGCAGGAGGCGTGACCAGCGCCCAAACCCTCAGCTAAAAGCAAGTGCATTGCATGTAGGAGATTGCAGGTTTGCCGTTGCATTGGACAACTGAATTGGGCTAGATGGTCCGGGCAGGTATGAGGCAGCAGCATATGCTCTGAGGATGTAAAATCAACCTTTTCTGGATAACGAGGCTTCTCGTGGTCACATGCCCAGAAGTTGCCTTTCCTTACGGCACTCAATTTGACAGGGGGGTCAAGCAGGTTGCAGCTGCCCCAGATATAGTTGATTCCTACATCTTGTAAATGTAAGTCGCTGTCAGTCATGAACGGCAACAAGCAGGCTGATATGTCAATAGGAATTTTCTCTCTTATTACTCTCCTTGCCCAGTGAGAGAAGACACCTGTCAGGTTATCACCGGGAATATATTTCCCTCTGCCTTTCGTAATTTAGAGGCTGTTTCCTCGTGTCCTTTACCACACGCAGCAAGGTGCCGTTCACGTTTTTGCAAGTCTCCCATGCATTTGTGTCCCCCAAAATCAAGGGGCAGTCTTTATATACCGTGAAAAGGTGTGTGTGTGTGTGTGTGTGTGTGTGTGTGTGTGTATGTGTATAATGTGATTTCCTGCCATTTAAAATTACACCTGAATGATAAGCCAGGTGAGAAGTGCTGTGCCGGAGGACTGACCCCTGTAATGCCAACCCAAAATCAGATATACTAGAAATATTGTGCAGGGAAGAAATTTACTGTCAGATTTGATCAGTGTCATTAAATAGGCTGTCATCGGAGTACTAGATGTTTCGTTCAGATACAAACACAGCTGCTGTTTCTGATGGCTGCTGAATGCAGATAACACAGGGTTTTTTGCGGGGGGGAGAAAGTGTTGACGTGAGCAGTAGTGATTTCCGCTCCATTGTCTTGATGCTCTCTTCATCTCTCTCCGTCCCTCCTCCTCTGCCCCTTTCAGGTACAACGTGTTTGATTGCGTTGCTGTCAGATAAGGAGCTCACGGTGGCCAACGTTGGGGATTCGAGGGGCGTTTTGTGCGATAAGGATGGCAATGCTATCCCTTTGTCGCACGATCACAAGCCCTACCAGCTCAAGGAGAGGAAGAGGATTAAAAGAGCCGGTAAGCTTATAAAGTTTGGTGTTTACTTCTGTGGGCCTTATATACTGTAATAAACTTGGCGGGAAGATGTTGTTTGCATTTTTGGAAATACGGCTGTATGGAGCTTCTCCTCAGGGAGTGGAGAGGCTGGAGCCAGACAGTATGGCCTGTAGCTAATGGGACTTGTAGTCTAGCAATAGTCTAGGTTGGAGAAGCCAGGACCAGAGATTGCTTATTCTTTTATTCTTTATTAAATTTGTATACCGCCCTTCATCCAAAGATCACAGGGTGGTACACAACATAGAAATTCACACAACATAGAAAGATGCACACACAAAACTCTGGTAGCTTGATTGGAGAGGAAAAAAACAACTTGAAGCTTCCAGTTCAGAATGGATAAAAACCAGTGCCTCTTCTGGCTAATGCTGCGTTATGTCCTGTGATAGCGATTCATTCAGAGCAGGCAATAGTTCTCTGTGGGAAAGAGAAGAAAATGTAGATTCCATACACTGGTGAGAGAGCACAAAGTAGTCTTTTAACAGCAGAGCACCTATTAGCAATTAACATTTGAACCTGATTATTGTAATCCAGAAGAGGCGGCTTCATTAAAGAGATGAATATTCTAAAATTTTCACTTAAATAATCAGCTGAAAGAACTCCTGCTGCTTTGGAAATGCAACTTTTATGTTATTTTTCTCTCTGTATGCTGTATTGGCCTTGTTTGGGAAGGGGGGGGTAGGCGAGGGAGTTGTTCCTTTTTAAATTTATTTTTATGGGCAGCAATGGTGCCAGACATCACCAGGCAGCTGCTGAGATCTGATACCTTGACAGGGTCCTCACCATGGTGCCCCTTGGCCCTCCCCTTGGTTTTCCTTAACAGCTACTGCTTATTTGCCTGCTTTGAGCAGTGCCTTCCTGTATGTGCAAGCAGTAACAGGTATAGGAATTAGAATGTAAAAGCTTGTTTTGCTCAAGTCCAGCTAATGAAGTAAGTGGGCTTCCCCCTTCTATCCCAGCTTAACAACTTGTGAAGTAAGTTTAAAAACAAGATTTATTTACATTGGTTCGCAGAAAAGACAGCAGCAAATCTATGCCGGCAAAATTCTTATATTTACAGTATAACCAGCTTCAGGCATGTGCCTAAAACTGGGGCAAGCAGAGGTATGTTTGCCTCCAGCACCGGTCAAAGGGAGAGGGAGGAACAGGAAGTACTATATGCTCTTTCTCCAGGAAAGGAGGGGAAATGACATCACACAGAGCCCTCTCTATCAATTGTATTTCTATGGTTTGAGTATCTGCCTATCAGCAATGCAGCTCTGTGGTGTTAGCTCCTTCTCATGCTCACTAGCAAAAATATGCATTTGTTAGCTTTGGCTGCTCATCTTCCACAGCTTGGCCACTGGATTCTGCTGGACCGGAAGAACAAAGGGCTTCCTGTACCAATTTAACTTTTATGTAATTAGAATAGGGGGTAGCCTTTGTTCACTGACGTACTTCGTGATCGCACGTATGCGAGGGTGCTGTTTTTTTGTTTCCTTTGGGAATCCATATTGACTGGTGCCATTGACTGGTGCCACATGGAGCTGTAAAAGGTGTGCAGAGGTGTGGAGCTCCAGTTTGCAAAAACTGCATATTCCTGATATGGATATACTTTTTATTCATGTTGAACTTTCGGATCCTTTTGACGTGAGCTCAACATGCAGCAGTGCCAAAAACCTTTTTAAAAAAACCTCCCTCTTAAGCAGAAGCTTGAAGTGCACAATGTTTGGTTTTGTAATGAGGATTTCGAAGTGCTCTTTCAAAGGCAGAAACCTGAACTTTTTTTCTAAAAGGAAATGCTTCTCATCCAGCCGCAGGCAAACACCACATGTTTTTTGTTGAGATTTCAGCCTTTGCTTCACAGAGGCAGCAGAAAGCCACTTTCCGTGCATAAGAGGTGGCTGTTGAGGCCTGGAAAAGCAAAAAGCAATCCTGCAAAGATGGAAACCAATGAATATCAACTCTTTGCTGCAGGCAAAGGGAGCTACATGTATTGTTGCAGTTGTTAATTTCATTTCTATTCCGCTTTAAATTTTTAAGGTGGGGGGGAATCTCAACGCAGTTTACAACCTACATTAAAACGTCAAATAAAACAATCCAGAATAAAACATTAGAGAAGGAAGTCAAATATAAAGTATACAATTCAAAGCAACAGGAAACTAAAATATTATCTGAAGATTTCAAAACAAGACATTGCAAAAGAAGGCCAGCTACAGAATCAACATTTAACGCAGCAAAGTTAACAAACAAATAAAGTTTTGGCTTAAACACATGCAGAGCCATGGGAATCCTGTGGATCCAGTTTGATGGCAGTCACAGAATGTAATGGAATTTTGCAAATGGCTGGAGTCCTTCCCTTCTGCTCCCCTCCCCTGCCATATCCTTTGCTTTAAGGAAGATGCCTGCTGTTTGTACCCAGAACGTTCCCCCCTTTTCCTTCCTAGAACTCTGAAGTGTGAGGTGATTATTTTCAAAAGACTTTTCTGGATCATTGCAAGGACCCTTGGGGAGAAGGAGGATCAACTTCATTTGTGTTATTTCCTTTCCTTTTTGCCCCAGGGTAAGATTTTGGTCTTTACAAGTGTGTATCTGATGTGCCGCCGCCTTCATAAATCTTTTTAAATGAGTGCGAACCTCCTCTTGAATTGTGCCGAAGGGAGAAAGAGGGCTTGCTTAGAGCTAGGAGGCAGGCTGCCTGAGCACATCACTGTATGGCAAACATCAGAAACAAAGGCTGATATTTTCTTGCTGTTGAGCAATTTGTCAAGTCTATTTGGCGAGCAAAAAACAAAACAAAACACGTAAGGATGTACTTGCCTCCAGGAATTCATGTGACAACCATTTCAATGGCATTGGCTTGGATACTGACACAACCCAACTCCTTGTAGCAATGTTTGGGTATTTCAAAATGGATTTCAAAATACATAGCATAAAATGGAGGAAATAACTCCAAGGAGATCATCTTCACAGTCCATTCATGCAGGTTCTGTTAATCATGCTACTCAATATTTATACGTTTTTCCTCTCACAGTACATCTTCCTTTCTTTTTTAATGGACTAATCCAATGGATCTAAGAAACAATGTGCATAGAAGTCCAGCCTTGGGGTGTTACCCATGAGACAATGGTAGCAGCAATCATGCAGATGTTAAGTTCTCCTCCTCCTCCCTGTCTTCCCCTCCTACTGATATTTAGGAATATTTGCAGCATCAACAGGTGTGTTACCTTACCAGCAGCAGCCGCCAGTGAAATCAAGTGAGGAAGGGCAGAAATGCCATGTGGCGACATCATGACCTGGAAGCGGGAGAGAACTTCAATTCATGAGTTACATTTTTGAGAGCATCTTCAAATCAGGAGGAAGCTGTAATTTCGACCTTACAGGCATTGCTATGCACACCCAACATGCACAGTGTGATAGTTCAGGGTGCCAACACATACCTTGCGTTTGGTTTCTTTAGAATGAGAGTCGCTAGAGACTGTGGCATCTTTATAATATAAAGTTTATATATAAAAATATATACAGGCTGAACGTAAGATGGTTGGGATCTGTTTACATCCCAACAAATTTTGTCCCACAATTAGTGTCCTTCCTTCCTTCCTTCCTTCCTTCCTTCCTTCCTTCCTTCCTTCCTTCTTTTCTTTCTTGGGGTGGATAAAGTCATAGCTTTGGATTCAGTATAGATGGACAAGACCAGCCAGGGAACAGGAAGAAGGCCTGCCCTCTTTAGCCCATCTTCTGAAAACACCTCCAGCTATTAATTTCTATGGCAACCAGTCACTTGTACTCTTTAGTCATGCAAAGAGATAACACAACAGACTTGCCTACAGCCAATAACTTGCCGGAAAGACTGGCTTTACCACTTTAGCAGAATCCCATCTTGTGGATACAAAACGACAAGCTTGGGGGTGATTTCAAATATCACATTCAAGCTAACACACACATCCACACATCCTATAATAGTACCTTCAATGGTGGCGTGTTCTCCTCTCTTTAAAGTTTTCATTGAATCGAAGCACAGGAAGTATAGTTATAATGGAATGGTTCTCCAAATAAGGAAACTTCGCTCTTAGCTTCACGTTTCCTAAATGGTTTCCCTGAGGAATTTTTCCTTCCTTACGTCTTAGCAGCAGAGACACTGGTGTATTATGGGGAATGGAAGGAAAATAGGAAGGGGGCATTGAAATGTGAGGAGTGCTTGGGAAAGAAAGATCGCAATAAGAAATGCAAAGCAAAACAATTTCTCTGTTTTCTAACTAGTTTTACAGCCCAGAGGCACAGAAGCGTCTGAGAACAACCTCATGCAGTAGCAATTTAATACAATATGTGTGTGTGTTTGTTTGTTTTTCTTCCCTCCAGGTGGCTTCATCAGTTTTAATGGTTCCTGGCGTGTTCAGGGGATCCTGGCCATGTCCCGCTCCCTTGGAGATTACCCGCTGAAAAATCTGAACGTTGTCATCCCTGACCCAGATATCCTAACCTTTGACCTGGACAAACTTCAACCAGAATTCATGATCTTAGCATCTGATGGGCTGTGGGATGCTTTCAGCAACGAGGAGGCCGTACGGTTCATCAAAGAACGCTTGGATGAGCCACACTTTGGAGCCAAGAGTATAGTCCTGCAGTCATTTTACAGAGGCTGCCCTGACAACATAACAGTCATGGTGGTGAAGTTCAAGAGTAGCAGTAAAACAGAAGACCAGTAAAATAATAATAATAATTCTCCTATCTTTCTGCCTCTCTCTCTCTCAGCGAACTCCTTCATCAAACCTTTACACTTCAACATGGTAGACAGCTGTAGCAAGTATATTAGCATTAAGACTGTACATCCAAAAAGAAAAGAGGAAAAAGAAATCACATTTTTTCCTTTTTTTTTTTTTTAAAGCAGAGCTATGTGGCAAACGCATTTAAAACCATTGTGTGGGGGTTAAAAAAAAAAAGCTCATGCTTGCTTTCTTTTCTCCAGCTCTTTTAAGGATAAATTCTCCCATTCTCAAAGGCTAATCAACTCCTGCTTAGGCTATTTTGAACAGCTGTGATTTCTTAGTCATCCACCCAGGAGCTCAACTTGGGAGTGGCACGGCCAGGGCAAGACAAGAATGGCTTGTGAGCAATTGATGGAAGTGACACAGGACTTTCACCATTGTAACTATCTCCACCCCGGCATGCACTCTGTTTTAATGCTATTGCTCTCTGTCCCCAAGCCCTGCTAAACTGCAGAAGTAGGAAGGTGGGTAGCAAACAAATTTGTAACTGTTGATCTGTCTTTTCATAGGAGGAGGTGAAGGAGGGAGCCTGCTGGGCACACAACAGGCCACCCTTCTCCCTCATTTCATAGGTAAACATCCTTCCTGCCACATAAGTAAAGACAAGCTCTTGAGCTTCTCCAGCTGTCTGTTTCTACTGTCTGTGTGCATGCCTTGAATGGTGCTTTGCCTTGTTTTCAATTCCATCCAGCAGGTAGCTTTTGCGGTCCATGCTCCTTGGGAAAAATTGCACAAACAGCATTCATTGACTCTTCCTTCTAGACATGGTGGATATCAGGACTAGGCTATGCCTGCAAAAAATATTTATATATATATATATATATATATATATATATATATATCACAGATTGTTGTAAGGGCTGGGGATACAAAGATCCTGTGTAAGTCAGCTGAGTGTTTAGCACAGAATACTATTTTCATTCTGTTATCAACGTGTGTTCAGATACAAGGCAGGGTTGTTGATGAAGCGAACAAGCTGAAATGTGAACTTGCTGCCTAGTTCACACACATACGTGCACACACACACACACACACACACACACACGCACGCACCAGCAGCAGCTTTTCAGTAGAATGGAAGCTTAATTCAAAAAAAGAAAGAAAAAGATGGACAAGGGTAAAATAATTCTGGTGGCCTGGGTATTTAATTATGTAAATAATCGAAAGCCGGCCTAAGGAATCAAAAGTGTTGATTATGTATAGCTGTATTTTGGAGCCTCTGAATATCATATGCTTTGCCATAGAAAATGGACCTTTCCAATCCCAGTATTGATTAATAATGTAGGTGTGACCTGGCTACTTAATCCCCCATAATGCTCATCACCTGATAGCTCCATGGTCGAGGAAATGGGCAGGTGGGCCAGTGGAGCGGTGCTGCCTTCATAAACGTCACTTGCAGAGGCTGCACAATTTTATACCATAGCTTAACAAGAGACACTTTGTTGTTCAGCAGGGTTCTGATCCCGGGTTACCCATTGAACTGCTTTAAATGCACTTGGCGGTCAATGAACTCCTGCCTGTTTCTGCTGGCTCTGATGTGCATGTGCAGAGCAAACTGTATGTTTCCGTGAGCTGAAGAAAGGTGGGTGAGTGCTACCCTGGTTCACCTGTGTAGCGTTGCTGCCCTAAGAAAGAAAGAAAGAAAGAAAGAAGAAAGAAAGAAAGAAAGAAAGAAAGAAAGAAAGAAAGAAAGAAAGAAAGAAAGAAAGAAAGAGACATGTGGGCTGCTGGGTCATGTCAGTAAGCTATAATTCAAAGCCATATGCATGCAAGGGATTCCCAGTCTCTTCTATGAAGAGGGAAACTTGAGTACATATAGTGGAGAACGCCCTGTTAGGAGACATTTCGCTTCTGATGGAAGTGAAGGAGAAGGCCTCCATTCACATACTAGAGCATGGCCACTAGGTTCTAGTGAATGTGCATTAGTAGGTGGGCTATTGCTAGACTTTAGCACTTCTGGAAGTGCCATTTGCGCAGTCTCTCTCTCTTCATTTGCTGTAGATCTGGAGAGCCTGTTGCCGTCCAGGTGTTGTTGAACTCAAATGCCCATTGTGGCCATGCTGGCCAGATGATGGGAGCTGGAAAGTGTTACTCCTCATCCCTCCTGTAGGTATACGTAGGACCCCCTCAACAGATAACCCATGCCCCTCAATGGCAGCAAGGAAAGTGTCCTTAACTTTCCCTGAAACAGGAGTGTCTTGCAAATAACACAGCAAGGGATTAAGATACGCAAAGTGTGTATTTCATCCTTCTGGTCTCTTATTTCTTGCCCTTGTCTTCAATTATATTGTGTGCACTCTTAAAACAAATGAACTCCGGTGTCAGACCGCTTGGGCAGGTAAATACAAACAAAGTCCTTATCCCTGCCCCTATTTTGCTGCCCTCCTATATTAATGTGGAATAATAGCTCCTTTAACTGAATGACTTAATGAATGGCTCCAATGCTTTTAGCAAAGTACAATTGACTCTTAATGCATTCTCCTTGCAATAAGATAGGGGCAGAGAGCTCTGGGGGTTAACAGCATGCATCTCATCAGTGCCCAAGGATACCAGCTCTGCCCAGGATCTTTTAGATTGGAACATAGGAGCTGCCTTAGACTTGAGTCACACCACCAGCCCATGTAGCTCAGTACTGTCTGCACTGATCAACAGCAGCTCTCCAGGGCTTTTTTTTCCTGGAGATGCAGGGAATTGGATCTGATGTTCTGCATGAAAAGCCATTGCTCTACCACTGAGCCTGAGTACGAGGTGCCAGTCCGCATGGTGATCAGGCCAGATTGTTTTGGAGGATTAATTGGAGAGCCAGTGTGGTGTAGTGGTTAAGAGCGGTAGTCTCGTAATCTGGGGAACCGGGTTCGTGTCTCCGCTCCTCCACATGCAGCTGCTGGGTGACCTTGGGCCAGTCACACTTCTTTGAAGTCTCTCAGCCCCACTCACCTCACAGAGTGTTTGTTGTGGGGGAGGAAGGGAAAGGAGAATGTTAGCCGCTTTGAGACTCCTGAAGGGGAGTGAAAGGCGGGATATCAAATCCAAACTCCTCTTCTTCTTCTTCTAATTGGGCTGGCACATTTGTTGTAAGAGTAGATAAAAGATATAAGCAACCAGATTCAGTGGAGGTCATTGAAAGGACTGGTCTCACATTTCTGTGGGAGGTGAATCAAAACTAGAAGTGCTATTCACTAGAAGTGCTATTCACTTCCTGCAAAGAACTGTTTTCAATAATCTCACTTAACCTTGGGCTAATCCTTATTCTATGCAGTGGCAAAAGAACAAGATGCTGTTGTAAAACATTGATAGATGTTGGCGAGGGACCATCCATAACATCACTCTTTTAATGGTCTTTTTAACCTTCCCATTGTCACACTTTGCATCTTTTTCAGCCATGGCCAATTCTTCCTTTGTTGTAATCCTTTGATGCATGGCATACTTCATGGGTGTACTCTGCCTCTGCCAATATCTGCTGGCATCCCCTACCTGCCCTTCTCTAACGGGAGATCACATTGGCTTTTGTGATCCATTGCTTTTCACAAGCACAACTGACCATGGCATTGAAAACAGCTTTCCAAGGCCTGCCTTTCTAATAATAATATTTTTACTATTTATACCCCACACATCTTATAGGGTTGCCCCAGCCACTCTGGTCAGCTTCCAACACATATTAAAAACATAATAAAACATCATACATTCAGATGCCTTTTAAAAGTTGTATCGTTGTTTGTCTCCTTGGCGTCTGATGGAAAGGCATTCCACAGGGTGGGTGCCACTGCCGAGAAGGCCCTGTGCCAAGTTCCCGGTAATTTCACTACTTAGTTTTATTTTCAAGAGGCGCTTAAATCTTTTAGGCTCCTGTAATGCTGGTTTTCACTTAGTTGCTGTGTGAAGTAAGGTGAGTAAAAACTGTGATATGTGATACTCACTTGATGCTTTGAAATAGGAAGAGGGGGCCCAGTTTAGTGATGTAGAAGCAGCTGGCTGTGCATTGCTATGGAAAACCCAAGCAGGTGCAGATTTGCTCAGCAGCCTTGATGTGAAACAAGTGAGACTTCCATTCATAAGCAGGATAAAGGTGCAATGAAAGTAGGGAGATGGGGGGTACAATTCAAGGTGGGAAATGTAATAAAAGTGGGGGGGAAACCATTAGTAAGAAACAAAACTAGTCAGTAGCCTACTACTTTAGGTGCAGCTTAATTCTTGGAACTGTGACATTTTTTAAATGTAGGAAAGTTAGGTCACTGATACAAGCTTTACAAACCATTAAATGTATTAGAGGAAGAAATAACTGAAATGTATTTCTCATCCCCATCTTGATTATTGATCAGAAAATTGAAGTATGTGGGATCTTTACAAAACTTGATAGCTAGCAGGTATTAATTTTTGTTATAAGTCCAGAAGATACTATACATAGCATAGATCAAAATGAGCAAGAGGAAATGGTGATTTATCATCAGTGTGTAAGATAATTGGGTTATCAGGGAAACCTGCATGTTTGTTAATTTGCATTCTGTTCAAAGCCATTTTTTAAACATCTAAGGAGGGGAAAGCTCATTGTGAAAAGGCAATAGTCTGCAAACAATTACAGAACACAGGTTAGATTCAGTCAAGTGTTTAAAAAGGCCTCGTTTGCCCAGCCAGCTAGGCATAAAGAAAAATTGTCTCACACCGTATATTAGGAATTAATGGCTTCAAACGAATATTTATAGACTTGTTTACAGTTTTCTTCTTGTAGGAAAGGCTCCTACATAAGGAAATAAGCACCCAACAAGCATGGCTTAATGGAAGAGCAGAAATTGCTTGACTTGAGAAATAATACTTCTACAGAAACATGACTTGCATAACCACACCTGGAGAATTTGAAACTAATTCCTATCATATATGCAAGGACGTTTTGAGATAGTTCATTGCCACACACTCAATAATAGAAAAAATGCCTTCTTAGTTTTAAAAAAGAAAAGAGGGGAAATAGCTACTGAGTTCAAAGAGTTATACCAGATTACTAAATGGTGCTTTTAGACCCAAGTTTACAACTCATACCTGTTACATGTGTCAGGAATTCGCTGCGTTGACTTATTGATAGCCATCTCAGTGATTTTCTAATTCTATTTTAGCCCAGTACAAACATAATAATCAACCATGGATCGTTGCCTTAACCCTAGTGAAGATCACAACCATACAGTGAAACCATGGTTTAGTTTGCTGAATGAAGCTCTGTGGGAAGATGAGATCTAAGGAGGCAGTATTGAAACCAGCAAGGAGAACCTTGTTGTTATCTTGCAAGCAGAAAGGCTGACGAGGGTAACGACTTCTAGGGGAGCAGGCATGTTGTGACCCAAACAATGGGTCTTGTTTGGAAAGATTAGTGGAATTAGTATAACACAAGCCTAACCATGCTTAGCCCACTGCACATGTAATATATAACCATGATTAGTGCCAACAATGACTTGTAAACCCTCTTCAGTTTATGGTTCCACTTCCTTATTCTTCATCAGCCTTTAACCATGGAGTTAAAGAATCAATGTGTAGGGACAAATATAGTTTAGCTTTATGGCTATGTGGGGCCTGAGAAAGTGAACAATGTTTTCATACTGAATTAAGAAATGGTAGGAAATATGACCATTTACAGTTGATGTGAAAATAATAAATGTGTTTGATGTGAAAATGGATTTAAATAGTGGGTTTGCACAGGGGTTAAGATCTAGGTCTAGGAAACTACAAGTATTCTGTAAAGAGAAATGAATCCAATTGTAGACTGGAATCATGCAAGGTATTTAACCTATCTAGTTTATGCAGCTATGTGTATCTAAGCCTGTTGGGCATGCATTTCCCTGGGAATGACATGGGTAGGGAACCTCTGGCCCTCCATATGTTGGACCGCAGCTCCTGTCAACTCAGACGGTTGGCCATGCTGATTGAGACTGATGGACGTCCCAACGTCTAGAGGACCACAGGTTCCCCAGCCTTGATTTACAGCATTATGGTATATACAATGGGCACATCATTCCCTGGATTGTAGGGATAGTCCATCAACATTTATTGTGTAGTCACTGAAAGTATCTAGATCCGGAAATGTTCATAAAACTGGTGGCACAATATGTAGAAGATGATACTTTGGGGGCACAACCTATAGAAACACAGATGTGATTCAGCCCCATTGAAATCTATGGTCATGATCAGCCAAAATGAAACTTTTTTTTTTAATTAGCCGCATTGATTTTAATAGAGTTGAACATGTTTCGTTTCTCCTATTGAAATCAATGGACTATTAAAGTGTTCACTTTGGCTGGGATTTACAAGGTTAAAACCAGGATGGCTCACATGGTAGTACAGTGGTACCTCGGGTTAAGAACTTAATTCGTTCTGGAGGTCCGTTCTTAACCTGAAACTGTTCTTAACGTGCAGCACCACTTTAGCTAATGGGGCCTCCCGCTGCCACCACACTGCCACCGAGCAATTTCTGTTCTCATCCTTAACCCGAGGTACTACTTCTGGGTTAGCAGAGTCTGTAACCTGAAGCGTCTGTAACCCGAGGCACCACTGTTCATAGTTGCTTCAGTTATTAGTTCCATGTGCACCTAGAAAGGGCATAGTGCAAGATGTAAAGTACAGTGGTACATATAATTATGGCTATAAATTTTGGAGCTCTCTTTGTGGCAGGTGCATATACCAGTGCCTGTTTACCTTGTGCATACTCCATGGAGTCCTGAGTATTGCAGGGGGTTAGAGTAGATTACTCCTGGGGTACCTTCCAGTTCTATGATTCCCCTAGGCATGAGCGCATGGATGCACATTCAGCATGGACAACGGGCTTCCAACATTTAGGGCGCAAAGTTGACCTAATGAGTTCCCATAGTCCCCCTCACATAACTTACATGATCCAACCAAAATCTTAGGGGTTCATAGGAGCCAACTCCTAGGGGCTGTGGGGGCTTCAGCCCCCGCAGTAAAACATTTGAGTAGGACCCCCCCCCAAGTTGATGGGCATTGTCATTCAAATCACCATATGATTATGTAGGGTGGGGCATATCTGGGCCCCCACAATATTTTATTTGTCACCCCTGTTGCAGCTCTGGAATGAAAACTATCATCTGTGCCCTGCTCTGAAAGCTCAGCTAACCATAACTTGTGGTTCTGAGGCATTTTTGTGGATGCTTTTTTTTTTTTAATGACAAACATTTGCTCTGGTACTGTAAGTGGATTTGTCTTTTGAAAAGCAGGTGTGTTTAAATTGTGGAATGAGATATTGAAAATGATTCCACAAAAACATACATATGTGCATATATCTACACACACACACACACCCCCCCTATAATTTATTTTAAGTAGCAGAGTCCATATGTATCTGCCCCAGCAGATTGCTATTAATGTGACATTGCAATTGCTGTAGCGTAATTGTTCTTCCATTCGAGATAAACATGTGGTGGAGTAGAACATTTAAGACAAAACAGAAATGCAGCAAGAAAGTAGGATCTAGATAGGACAGGACTGTAAAGTTTAGCTAATTTTTAGATTATTCAGTAGAAAACCTTCTAGTCGATTCAAAAGGTGATCCCAACTGTCCGAGCAGGAGATTTTAAAAACAGCCACCATCAAGGCACCACCTTAGAAGAAACATGTTCTTTCATGTAGAACAAAAGGCATCTGCGAAGGTAGACAGGTGTATTCATCATGTAGAATTGTTGAAAACATCATACTCTTGATTTCTTCACACAGCTGATTTTCTAGAATTTAAACTTGTTCTAAAATTCAGTAAAGCAATACTGTCACTTTAATTTCAGTGTGGCTAAACAGGGGCATCAGCCCAACATGTTTTTAGCTTCCAGAAGGCAACACTTCATTAAAAAATGAGTATCGTGGCTGGGGAAAGTGGCATTTGCTGGAGCCGTTTCTCTTAACGTTGTGGCCATATCTTAATTTTCCCAGCCATAAACGTGTCTGCCTTAAATAATTTCTCAGAAGAAATTGCCCCTAATTGCAGAGTATTGTTTAAAAGCAACATTAGCTGCTGCCAAGCCTCTCTCCACAGTCCTAGGGTTACGTATGACCCAGTCACTTTTTAAGTAAGTAAAAGGTTCTGGCAGGTTTTCAGCGAAAAGTCTGGCACTTATCCACAATCAGAACAATTAATACTTAAAAGATACCCAGGCCAAAAGTAAACATCTTTGCCCTGGCACTTCATAAAACCTAGCACTGCTGCAGTCTTAAATTATTTACTACGGCTGCAATTTAAGTCACAATCCCTACTCCCTTCTTCTGAAAAAAAAAAAGGGTCTACACTAACTTGGACTCAGGAAAGGGTTGGTGAATAACGCACCACTAGATTCTCAGAGCCACTGAGGTGGCTCAGAAGCAAATGGGAACGGGTGAGAGAGTCTCAGCCACTACACAGGAAGCTACTGAGTCAAGCCCATATTGTCTACACTGGCTGTCCGCAGCTTCTGCGGGGTTTCCAGCAAGGTATTTTCCTAGCCCTGGTTGGAGATTCTGGGAATCAAACCTGAGACCTTCAGCTTGACTAGTGAGCTACAGTCCTGGTGGACCAACTCATTCTCCATGCAGTAGGACCTAAGAGACCACTTACTCTGGTTTAACAGCAATGCTTCTCTCTCTCTCTGCAAGGCACCCTATCGGAACACGTTTCTTACATTGTTGAATTGAGAGCACAAGGGTGTTCGATGCCATTTTCGCCAAAGCCAATCAATAGGAGCTCAAGGCCTTTTTAATGTGAAATAAGGGAGCCAAATCTGGGAGAGCTACAGAGCTGCTTTCTACTTTGCTAATCTTTCGGCATCGGTTATTTTAAAAACACAGGCGTGTAACTGCATCATGAGATGTATGCAGATGTTCATGTAGGAAAGCACACTGTGCCCATCAGTTCTTCCAGATGAGGCTGAAGCCAAGCCAGAGAACAGACACCTTTCTCAGCACATAGATGCTGTTGTCACATCGCATTTGTGCACATCTTAAGGTAGACTTCAGAAAGAATTCTGGAAGCAATTCTTGCTGGTTTTAAAAACGAACCCAGTGTGGCATCTACAACCGCACACTGAAATCATGATTCGAACTCATTTTAACCTGTCCAAACCCAGCACTTTTGACCATAATGCGCAAGAAAGGAAGAAACTGGCGAAACCTCATAATTCTTGGTACTAGTAGGTTTCTTTTGTACTTAATCTACATCTGTCTCTAAGAGACAATCTGAAACACGGTCAAACGAAATGTAAATATAACATTAGCTGTAGTATAACCTAAAAGTGGCGGTGCTCTGTCACTTCTAGATGTGGGCAACCATTGTATCTTTCAGTGTGTGCGTTAGAAGTAGCTTTCCCCCCCCCCCCTTCCTTTTAAATGTGTGAGGAATATATGTTTCATGCAACTGCAGATTCTATGTTAATGTCTACAGGAAGTGTAAACTACTGATTTGGGGGTGGGGGAAGGCTTTGGTTGTATGGTTAAAATAAAAAATAAAGGCTATAAAAGGAGCATATTTAAATAAATAACAAGCCTCTTTTCTCTTTTGGGTTATGGTGTCTTGCTGTTTCTTTTGATACACACACGTCCTCGTCCTACGCAGGAATAAACGATTCTGATCCCTGCTTGAGTTCTGCATCAGGAAAGCAAACAGCCCACACCAGAAATCGTCATTCCCTCCAGCAGCAAACTGGATTGATCCCCTACCCTGGCCATTCCAGTTTGTCAGCAAAACTGAGCACCCCATGGACTTCTAAAAGGTGGCTCCACAAAGTGGAATGAGCCATCCCTTCCAAAAAACACAAGACACAGCATACACATTTGCCTCAGAGGGTGGAGAGAGCAAGGAAACACAGAAATAACACACATGAACACACACACAGAAAACAGAAGGGAAGTTACCTCAGCCTTAGCTAGGCAATAGCTCTGAAAGATGTGTGTGGATTATTCTCGCACCGCCCGGGGATGGTGGGAAACAGGAAGGCGAGGAGGGAAATAGGGAAAGCAACAGTTGGTATGCACTGCCCCCACACAAAGGATGGGCTGCGCAGGAGAGAAAGGCAGTTGGCGAATGAGCCAGCACATAACCAAGGGAATCGGCAGAAAGGTCCAAGGAGACACACATGCACAAACTTGGGGTGTGCGGGGGAGAACTTCTCCAGCGAATCCACTGCAAGATTATGTTGCAGTTCCCACTAGTCATGAGCTACGGCCATGCGCTTTTTTTCTGAAGTGACATTAAGTTGGAGGAGTTCCCTGTCCCTTCAAAAAAAGGAACAGCATCCTAAGCTAATGTTGCTAAGGACAGACAATTGGTTTTAAGAGTTGTAAGTGGAATTGCTGGGGCAACGATGAGGAACTTTTTTCAGCTTGAAGGACTGCATTCTTCCTGGGGAAACTTTCCAGGAGAGGTCACGAGCCACATAAATTTATACCAAGTCCTAACACTAATAAATATCGCTCCAATGGTAAAAATAAAATCAAAAACATCTTAATTAAAGTGTTTATTTGAATACAGATTGCGAGGGGATCCTGGAGGGTGGGAACAGCCAGCAGCCAAAGGATGCAGTGGTTAGAAGTGTCTCAGCCAGGTCCTTGCAAGGTGGTGGGTTGTGGGAGGACAGGAGTGACAGAGGAATAACACAGAGGAGGCAAAGGAACCAGGATGGTTTGGGCACAAGAAGAGAGATGGAAGTCGAGAGATGAAGCAAGCTACAAAGGGAGTGGGTGCTGTGTCAGAAAGGGTGCAATGGGATAGCAGGAGCGGGAGCTGTTAGTCCTAGAAGTGAGCAGGAAAGCGGGAGAGAGATGAAAAGGCAGGGATCTATAGAAAGGGAGGCGAGAGGAAACCACTGGGGAGCAGGGAGACACACAAGTGACTGGGAAAGAGTAAGAGAGGAGAAAAGACAGGAGAGAAAATTGTATGCAAAACCAAAACAGACCGGCGTCCAGTGATGAAAGGTGATTAACCGACCTCTTTGTGTATGATCCCGCCCATTTGGGATCTCCTGAGAATGTAAGACCAGTTGGAGTTCTGAAGACGACCCACCCCACCCCCCATGACCGGAGGCAAGGGTAGAGCCAACATTCATTTTTATTCCACTTTCCCGTTATTCAAAATTCACAAAGTACTAATATTATATGAAAACAATACAGCAGCAACATTA
The DNA here is from genome assembly GCF_964106915.1 of Podarcis gaigeae. Lineage (NCBI taxonomy): Eukaryota > Metazoa > Chordata > Lepidosauria > Squamata > Lacertidae > Podarcis > Podarcis gaigeae. The sequence goes on along the minus strand of NC_139681.1, from coordinate 81,778,602 downwards.
TAAGAACTACAGAAAACAAAACATAACCCTAAGAACAACAGCTAAATGACCTATCACATGACATTTGAAGCCGCTGGTTTGCAGCTTGGGAAGAGTTTTGGACCCCGCCGTAGTTGGATATCTATGTGTTTTACCAAAACACACACACAGGAGGAACAACTTTTTCCAGATTGAGCAGAGGATTCCGGAATGGTTCAGTGGTCATTTACTTATTTAGTTCTGGCTCTCAGTGCATTTTTAAATCGCTGCTGCTCTCAAAGGAATGGCAATGGTTCGGCTACTGTGCTGTTTTGCATTTTAGATGCTTGTGCAGATTAAGAACAGAAAGGCAGCGTGTAAATTATAGAAATAAATGAATCTTATCCCAAATGTGCCTTGAAGCAGTGAAGCGTCGACAATGGCATCCCTAGGATCCCTGGGCAAGAAGCTGTATCGGCATGCGCCCCCAATCACGTTACCACAATTGCCACATTAGAAATTGCTCCATTCTATTTGTCTCAAAAAGTGTCTGGAATAAGGGTAAGGGGGGACGAACGCACACCTTTGTGCTGCGATGTGAGAAGGGCGGGAAGTTTCAACAGCGAGAGTCAGTCTCTCCAATACCTAGGTACGCCTCTGAGTGTTGACCTATTGTCTGAGGTTCCCTTTACTGAGGGAATCAAGTGAGTTTCCCATGGATGGAAGTTCCGTGATTTGAAAGCTATCAGACCACCAGTAAAAACTTATTAAAATTAAAAAGTACTGCAGCAAACCTAAACAAGAGGTTTAGATATGTCAAGATATGACCGGCAGTGGATAACTATCTAGCCACTGTTAAATTTCAGTGCTTTTCGATTCTCCGGAGCTGTAATACATACCTCCCCTAAATTTATTTAAAGGAGGAGGAACAGAATGCACAAACCCATTTGCAGAAAGCGTATCTTTCATTATGTGGTAACAGGCTATCACATTGACCACGCACCCAGTTCAAACCATGGTTTAGCACCAAAACAATGGCTCGCCATAGGCATTTTTGTTCCTCCCTGTGCTTTTTAGGACAGCGCAAAATGGCGGTGGAGCCATGGATTGGCTTAGCATGTTGCCTGAACCTGGTTAGGTTCCTCCCTCCTTAACAACCATCTATGGTTACAGGTCACGACTGAGACACCTTAACCATGATCCCTGGTTTGGATGACACGCTGAGCCAAAGCACATGCTGCGGTGAGCTAAGAAGTCCAGGGAGGAGGAAAACGAGTGCCACTTCCTCACTGGCAACCAGCATGTTCATGGACTCATGGTATGCCCTGCTCTGGCTTACTGTGGTGCACAAAGCAGGCCTCTGTCAGTATTGCACTAAGCACAACTACTCAACTAGTATTTACATTTCTGAAAGTGACCTTCAAATGTTTTGGACTCCCATCAGCCATAGCCAGCATGGCTGGTGGGCACAGATGGTTCGAGCTATGAGCGCAATAACCTCTAGAGCGTACCAGGTTGGGAGAAGCTGTGCAAAGGACATTCCTGCTGAATCACCCAAATGTTCTGCCTCCCCCTTCTAGAAGCAGAAGCATAAGGTCAGAACTTTGCAACTATAATGGGCCCCGCTGAGTGTCCAATATGTGCATGTCCACTGGTGCATAAGACTTTCCTTATAATCATTTCCTAGCTTCACAAAAGTCCTCACAAATTTATGTCGTATAAACTGCAGAAGCTGGGAGAGCATCGAACACCTCAACCTCTAAAAAGCAGCGTTTCCCAAACTTGGGTCTCCAGCTGTTGTCGGACGACAACTCCCATCATCCCTAGCTAGCAAAGACCAGTGACGGGATGATGGGAGTTGTAGTCCAACAACAGCTGGCGAACCACATTTGGGAAAAGACATTTTGTAGACTTGGAAGGTGCTTACAGATTTTCTTCCTGGCTCTTAACAGTAGTTCTTGGGTTTTTTTGGGGGGGGGAGGGACACACAGCCTAAAATCTGCCCACCCCTGCTCTGCTGGGGAGCAAACAGGCTTGAAGTAACAGGATTTTAAAACAGGATGGAATCACTGGCACAGAAGTGAAGTCTCTCTTGTTATTTCCTGCCAGAAGGAAACCATTTCCTGGGGCGATACACCATGTACAGCAATCAAGTGCTTGAACTTGCAAACATCAAAGCGAATTCTGTACAAGTAGAAGAGTTCTTTATCTTCTGCAATGGAGATGTTCACACCAAGTATATTTAAACAGATCCCAACATAGACATCTTCAAACTTAATAGGCTTAACATGACCCATCATTTTATAAACCTTTGCAGCCAGTCTGGTGTCAAAAACATAACCAAGTCCACTGAGGTATGGAGGATACCTCCTAAAGGGATATTCCGTGTAAGAAATATAGGTTTTCTTATAAAATCCTCTGTAAGAGAAGGTATTCACTAAAGGGTAGCCGGTAATGAAGTTTTCCGAGGCATTCAAATTCAGAAGGAATTTCACTAAGTTGCCCGTGTTGATGAAAACGTCTGAATCTGCCTTCATAACGTATTTAGCACTGGAACAAAACTCCGTCACCCATCTGAAAGCCATGATGGTTTTCAAGGAAAGGTTGTTGTAAGTGTCAATGAAGTCTTGTTGGATGATGTCACCATAAAGAATGCTTTCATCTTCTATAGATAAGCTTGCGAAGTCGTCGCTTTCTGCTCCTTTGCCCAACAGAAACAGTGTCAACACCTGGTTCCCCCACCAGGATCTTTGAGACCCCCAGGTTACTCGAATGGCCTGCCTTACCTGCACATCCGTAGGCCGTGATGTCACCAAAATGATGAGGAACGGATTGTTGTCTTCACATTTCGATCGCTCGCGTAGCGTAAAGAGGAAGTTCTGCTTATGGATGGGCTCGTAGTCATAGAAATACATCCAGTTGTTATATTCCACCACATTGTTGGAGGGGACGACCATGTACCATGCTGTGAATATGACTGAGGTAAGGGACAGACCAAAAAAAACTTTTTTCAAGGATGGCAAAGGCATCGGTCCTTGAATCTGAAGAAAGAGAAGCGGGAGTTTTCGATCGCGTTTCCAGAGGATTGTTGAGCTATGGAGAGAAGAGCTGGGCAATAAACACTTTGCTGAAAAAGAAAAACCAGTGAAGAAGAAAATTACTACGTGGAGAACACAGGCGTTCGCATTCTGTATATCTGAACCTTCATACCAGAAGTGATGCTATCAAAGGAAAACAGTTGCTCTCCATTTGTTTTATGGCTTATTAGGAATGCACAAAAATTACAACTTAGGCAAGTTCACATGTCTTTTGATGAGTGTGGTCCATGTAAGTGGTGAGGCCTGGCATAAGCACATTTATCCAGCTGCACATAAAACAAATGCATACATCATCTCAAGATTCAATAATAAAATTCTGGGACTATAAATGTATCTACAGTGACTGAGCATATGATGTCTCTGTCTTTATCGACTTTCAGGAGAAATGTTAAAACATTCCTGTTTTAAAATTAAAATACCCAGGCCTTTGATGGCTGAAATATACAGTGGTACCTTGGGTTACAGACGCTTAAGGTTACAGATGCTTAAGGTTACAGACGCTTCAGGTTACAGACTCCGCTAATCCGAAGTAGTACCTCAGGTTAAGAACTTTACCTCAGGATGAGAACAGAAATCGTGCGGCGGCAGCAGGAGGCCCCATTAGCTAAAGTGGTACCTCAGGTTAAGAACAGTTTCAGGTTAAGAACAGACCTCCAGAACGAATTAAGTTCTTATCCTGAGGTACCACTGCACTGGCCACAGCAGCCTTGGAATTAGTGAGAGTGCATGATGGTTTTTAGATATGCTAAACACTTCTAATTGTCTTTAAATGTTTGAGATATGCTTTTATTTCATTTTAAATTGTATTGTTTTAAAACTTTGATGTTTGCTGCCCTGCAGATCAAAATAGAATCTTAAGAGTTGGAAGGGACTCAAGGGTCATCTAGTCCAACCCCCTGCAATGCAGAAATCTCAGCTAAAGCATCCATGACAGATGACCATCCAACCTCTGCTTAAAAACCTCCAAGGAAGGAGAGTCCACAACCCACTGTCAAACAGCTCTTACTGTCCAAAAGTTTTTTTTCCAAATATTTAGTCGGAATCTCCTTTCTTGTAACTTGAAGTCATTGGTTCGAGTCCTACCCTCCTGAGCAGGAGTAAACAAGCTTGTTCTGTCTTCCATGTGACAGCCGTTGTGAAATAAAGCTCCTCTTCAGCTCATTTTGCACAATATGGGTTTTTGTCTGGGTCTGCATGCCTTATTTTCCATTACAAAAGTGTTAACTCATTGGAGCTGATGCTTATTGGGACAAAAGTGCAAATTCCTTTTGTGAAAAATAAAATAACAGTGGTCCAAATGCTTTTCCATAAAAACACACACACAATTATTACGTGAGATACCGTATTTTTTGCACCATAACACTCACTTTTTTCCCCCTAAAAAGTAAGGGGAAATGTCTGTGCGTGTTATGAAGGGAATGCCTACGGGTGGCATGCCTACGGATTTTCCTCCTATAAAAACTACGTGCGTGTTATGGTCGGGTGCGTGTTATAGAGCGAAAAATACAGTAATTAGCTCTAAAGTCTGTGAGACCAAGAAGATTCCCCCCCTCCTTTGGCCACTAGAGGGAACTCTTATTAGCTGAGGTACACCACAGAGACAAATAAATGCAGAAAGCAGAACTAAATATGTTGTTCACTGCTTAGTATGTGCAGTGGAGCAGGGATGAAAAGGATTTCTTGCAAATTCAAGATTTCAATGTATTTAGGGATGTCTTGAGAAACTGAAGAGGGGCACTCACTGGTTGCCCAACCTCTACCAAGGAGTTAGCGCCTTGACTCCAAGAAGAGGGAAAGTGTAGCTGTGTGAAGGGAACAGGAGTCTCCTAAAACTCTCACCGCCTTAATAGACTACAGCTCCTCTCTCTCTCTCTCTCTCTCTCTCTCTCTCTCTCTCCTTCTTTTCTCTGGATGCCTGGTTTCATGCACAAGGCGCAACATGGCATCATTATACACTGTGTATTTCTCTGTCCAACCAGTAACAGGTGGCAGCGTTGGTACGGCTTCATGGCACTATGTGCTGTAATCTAGTAATGCGAAACAACAAGGGGAAGAGATGAAAACTATGGAGCTGCAACGACTCCCTAACATCTAGTCATAGGATCACAGATTTGTAGAACTGGGAGGATTAGCTAGTAAAAAAAAAACCATTATAACCATTTTAAGGAATATGCAGCTGTCACATACAAGGATCGAACCGGCAACCTTGGCATTATTAGCATCATGCTCTAATTAACTGAGCTAGTCTTGCCCTAAGAAACTGAAGTTCTTCCTGACATCCTATGCCCTTTTAAAATGTGGGGGTTGGGAGGGGGTATTGGGTTGTTGTTTTTATTTTGATTGTGTATTTTGTGGTTTTATATTTTGATTTTATTCTGTGAACTGCCCTGAGACCTCCGGGTATAGGGCGTTATATTATTATTAATAATAATAATAAATGGCAGGGATGATAGGAGTTGTGGTACTGCAACATCTGGAGGGCCCCATGTTCCTCATCCCTGGTCCAAGCAGCCTTGGGTCTCCAGCTATTTTTTTTTGGACTACAACTCCCAACATCCCTAGCTAATAGGACCAGGGATGATGGGAACTGTAGTCCAAAAACAGCTGAAGACCCAAGTCTGGGAAACACTGATCTAGATGGGCAAACTGCCTGACTCTCATTAAAGCAGCCTCCTATGTTCCTGTGTATAATCTGCCTTACAGAGCTGTGGGATTAGTACATAAACATTACAAAGTGAACAGATGCTACTGCTGGCGAATGGAACATGTGAACAGTCTTTGTGGCTGGTTGCAATACTGCGCTGGGATCAATGTTTCACTGGTCCTTTGTTCCAGTCATGTACAATCATACTTGAAGAACAAGGGAATGATGGGCGATGAAAATTCTTTGGGGGCGGGGGGGGAACCTTCCACGTCTACAATCTTAAAATGGTTATAACCCCACTGAATTCCATACCAGGCATTAAAGGCATTTAGCTGGGGGAAATCTGAGGTAAATGAATACAGAGTGGCATTTTAAATTTACAATGTGGTGTACAAATTGAAGATGGGACGAAGTCAAGCAGAGAGCAAATTCACAGTTGTTTTAGTGGAATGTTTTGTGTCTCTCCCCCAAACTCCAATACAAAATTTTCAGCTCTCAATCAAAATTTTCACCTCTCTCTCTCTCTTTCAGGTATGAGGTTTTTATTAAAGTTTTTCAGAATACAGTAGTACCTCGGGTTAAGTACTTAATTCGTTCCGGAGGTCCGTTTTTAACCTGAAACTGTTCTTAACCTGAAGCACCACTTTAGCTAATTGGGCCTTCCGCTGCTGCCACGCCGCTGGAGCATGATTTCTGTTCTCATCCTGAAGCAAAGTTCTTAACCCGAGGTACTATTTCTGGGTTAGCGGAGTCTGTAACCTAAAGCGTATGTAACCTGAAGCATATGTAACCTGAGGTACCACTGTACAATAAAATAGCAGCTACAAAAAATATGAACAGAATAAGTAGGATACGGAGTCCTCTCTTAAAAAATAATTCTTAGCCCTTAACACCCGCAGACTAAATTCACTCATCCCAGCTCTCACCTGGGATCTTTCCTTTCTCCTCGCAGCTTCTCACCCTGGGAGAATGACATTTCTCTGTCTCTCACCCAGGGTTCTCCATCAACCATCTACAACCCCCAATTTCTACTCTCTCTTTTTTGAAAAACATGAATATTATTTGGCAATCAGTTTGCAGGCATTCACGCTTCACATCCTACGCCTCTCTCAGAAAGTAAAACAACCACCAGCACTGCCTACTTTCAGAAGAAGGAATTTGCTGCCCTCTGCTGAAGTTACACTAAACTGTAGGGAAGAAGCCGCAGTTCTAAAATCAGAGAGTTGTTTTACAAGGTTCTTGAGTCAACCATTCCCTCCCTGATGTTCAGGCTTTCAGTGCTAGTGCTTATGTAGGCAAATGAACATCCCCTGAGGGAAACAGCAGGTTTGTAGGTGTAGGAAAGAAGGGTTAGGGAGTACGAAAGAAGGGTTAGGGAGTACGAAAGAAGGGTTAGGGAGTACAAAAGAAGGGTTAGGGAGTACAAAAGAAGGGTTTGCTTCAGGATGAGAACAGAAATCGTGCTCCGGCGGCGCAGCAGCAGCTGGAGGCTCCATTAGCTAATGTGGTACCTCAAGTTAAGAACAGTTTCAGGTTAAGAATGGACCTCCAGAACGAATTAAGTTCTTAACCTGAGGTACCACTGTACGAAAAAAGGGTTAGGGAATACAAAAGAAGGGTTAGGGTGACCAAAACAAAAACCCCTTAAGGGGAAACCCCAAAAATGCCCCACTGAGGACTGAGCATGCTGAGGGTCACAAAACACTGCTTTTTGCAGGTGGGGGGGGGGATGCACAACTAGATATGGAAGGAATGGAGTACAGGGAGTGAAGCACTCCACACTACAACATTTTGTTGCTGATTCAACTTGTTTTTAGCTACAGCTGCGTACACATTACCTACCTAAAACACAGTAAGGTAGTTCTCCCCCACTGTGTTTCAATTCACATGTGGCTTCTGTTCTCAAATCAAAGCAAAGCTGTTTTGAGGAGAAATACCTCAAAAAGCAGTATTTCTCAAGAAAATACAGGATAGTTGTAGACTGTGGCTAATATTGTGTGTGCATGGCTTAACAAACCAGTGGTGGGAGCACTCTTGATGCGGGGGGGGGGGGGAAATCACAGGTTTTTTTATTTGCAGTGGTTCTTCCTGCCCTTAATGGGTACACAGCCTGGGGGTTCATTTGGATCCAATGCTGTTGGTTGAGGCTCAGGTGGCCTCAGTGGCACAGAATGCCTTCCATCAGCTATGGCTGGTGGTCCAGCTACGCCCCTATCTGGACATGGATAGCCTAACTTCTATCATCTACACTCTGGTAATCTCTGTGTTAGATTACTACAATGCATTACATGTGGGGCGGCCTCTGAAGACAGTTTGGTGCAGAATTCAGTGGCCAAGTTGCTCACTGGGGCAAGAAGTTCCTTGAGCATATAATGCCAATCTTGGCCTGACTGCTTGGCTGCCAATTAATTGATGGGCCCAATTCAAAGTGCTGGTTTTGACCTATAAAGCCTTAAATGGCAACAACTCAAGGATCATTTCTCGCTGAATATGAACCGACCCAGACCCTGCGATCATCATCTGAGCCCCTTCTTTGTGTGCTTCTTCGACAAGAAGTCTGGAGGGCGGCAACAAAATGTTAGCTTTTGCTTCTGTTTATTTATCCTCCTCATTGTTGGAGATTTGTTTGTAGTTCTCTTTGCTGGTTGACTCTATTTGCCTTAGGAGCAGCAGCATCAGAGGCCTCCCATCAAGTTCCAGCAGACTGGAAAGAACTTTTTCAGTTCTGGCCCTGTATCTCTGGACCTCTCTGTTGAAGGAAATGTGCATGGTGCCCCCCTCCCACTTTCGCTAGCTCTTAAAAAGGACTTTTAAACTGTTTTGGTTTCAATTTGCATTTTGTGCTAATTTTTAAACTGCAGCTGTTTTAGCTTCCTAATTGATTTTTTAATATGCATTTCTTTAAAAGTTGTTTTATATTGTTTTCATTATGTTTTGTAAGCTGCCTTTAGAGAGCTTCCCCCCCCCCCAAAGGCAGCATATACATTCCTTAATAAAACTTGAATCTGCATAACTGCACTCATCCCTTTATTCTTTCCTCTCCATTCCCTTCTCCTGCTGTCTCCCACAGTTAGAAGTTAGACTGTAAGCTCCCAGGGGATAGGACCTCTTTTGCTTTTCTTAAATTACTCTTAACATGTAATGCGCACTGATAGGGCATAATAAATATCACAGAAATGCCCCCCCCCTTTCAAGCTGTGATGTAAAGTGGAACATTTTCCAAAATGGAAAATGACCCAGTGCTTCCTTTTCAAGTGATGAAACCCCTGGAAACCCCTAGATGCCTAGTTTTGAAAATATGGTAAGTTTCTTTCGCTCTTCCCTCAGCATACGAAAAATACCACACGTCTGGTAAGTTTAAAAATTGTTTGCTTACCAATGCTTCAAAGGTCATATTCATGTGCTTCAGAAAGTTGCACAGGCAGTAAACCTTGGCTTAGCTACAAAGCAGGGCAGGTTCCTAAATTATTGGTATAGGAACTCAAGAGAGGCTGGCGGGAGCCATGTGGTCTAAGCTGGAGCAACCAGTTCAAACCTCTTCACACACTGAACTTCTTAGGTAGACTGCGGGGGAACATAGGCTTGATTACCTATTTCCTCCCAAGATAAGGAGAGTGCCTGGTAGGACAGCTTACTCTATGGCAGGCATAGGCAAACTCTGGCCCTCCAGAAATTTAGGACTACAATTCTCATCATCCCTGACCACCAGTCCTGTTAGCTAGGGATGGTAGGAATTGTAGTCCCAAACATCTGGAGGGCCGGAGTTTGCCTATGCCTGCTCTATGATATTAACCCCTTCATGCAATAATGAGGCTCAATCAACAGGTTATATGAGGCTGGTTATCCCACAAAGAGAAGACCAAGAAGATTCATTGAAGTCTGAAAAAAGGATTTCAACTGGCAGAAGAGTATCCCAGCAAAATCTAAAGAAGCAACATGTGTCTCCAGCACTCACCTTTTTTCTATTTGTGCTTGTTACAGAATCCTTAGCCTGAGTCCTTGGTGTGTGGGTGTGAATTAAGGACTAGTCTGCCAAGGCAGGCTAATTATTTCACTCCACAATTTCTACTCCCCATTTCCAGGCTGACTCTTCATTAAGTTGAAAATGCCCTTGCAGTAACATTAGTTTAGCAAATTAAGTTTTTAATTTTCATATGTGACATAGTTTTTTACCCTGGTATCTACACATTCCCTTTTGCAAAGAAAAGATCCTGTATATTTCAGGCCTGATCAACTTTGACACACACAAAAAGGCTGTTGTTTGAAGTTCACTATCCAGTTCTGCCCTCAAAGTGGGTCTGTGATTGGGGGTGCAGGTGGGGGAGAGGAGGAATCAGGAAGGCCAGGCCAGGAAGCAAAGAACATTGTCTCCTAATAAGAACCAATATCCTAAGAGAACTTTCAGAGCAGCCCTTTCCCACCTTCAGAAGTGAGGGAGACCAGGCCAGGGAGCATGCCCCATTGGCCCCAGCCAGTCTGAGAGGACTCTGTCACTCTATACTTTATATAACTTATTTGTTTTAGTATTTTTAAATTGTTAACTGCCTTGGGTGCCTTGGCAGAAAGGCAGTACAGTGGTACCTTGGTTTGCATACGTTTTAGATTACAAACACGTCAAACCCAGAAGTGCGTGTCCCGGTTTGCAACCTTTTTTTGGATTACAACCCATTTTTTTTTTTGGATTACGAACTAATTTTGGGAGGCCCCACTGATGAAAGCGCGCCTTGGGCTACAACCTGTTTTGGTTTACAAACGGACCTCCGGAACGGATTATGGTTGTAAACCAAGGTACCACTGTATACAAATGCAATAAATGACATAAAAAGTTGAATATTATGGGACTTCTGGTTCAGGAGGCCCATTGTTAGTAAGCTAGAGAAGAGCATGGAGTTCCTGTTCTCAAACAAATAAATGGGGATTGATTAATTTAGGTAATGGGTTACCAGGTGTCTAGAGAAAGGTCAGCATTGCCTGTTCCTGTGCCTTTAATAGCAACTTGATCTGCAAAAATCTGCAGATCAAATGGAGACAAACCCTAAGACCTGGTAAACTCTGCAAGAACAAGATGCTCATAAAAGCACAGGGAAGGGGCTAATGCTTGCTACCAAAGTATGTCATATGCAGAAAATTCTGTCTGGTGCATTGAACGGAAGGAGATATTAAAGGAAATGGGGTCAGGTGAATTTGGTGGAGAGAAAGAAAGAGATGGGTTTCTTCAAGTCTGTGCAGAAATGCCTGCAGATAATGGAGGACAGGAAGCAATAATGTTTTAACTTGAAGAGACAAGTGAAGCCAAGCTGGGGTAAAACATAAACCTTGGATATGAACAGCAACAAATCTTTGCTTCATCACATGAATCCAAAGTGGTTAATTTAGAATGAGTCGCGCTAAGTTTTTCCCCAAAGCACAGGCTATAGAACCTGAACCAACTGCATTGTTAGGACTATAATGAATGACATCTGAATCTATTATCTGTCCCTGGCATGAGAGGAAATGTGATCCTTGGGCATGGAGGAAACTAGACAACAGCAAAAGCTTTGCACTGCTTTCCACACCACACCATCTAAGATTTCATCCCTGCCAAGTTAAAGTGCTGGAATGACTCATGACATAACTGAAGGCAGGACAGCACACCTTAAAATAGGTGGGTGTTTCTCATCAAACTAAGAAAAAGTAGACAGCACAGTGACTTCCTTCTGAAGAAGAAGAAGAGTTTGGATTTGATAGCCCGCTTTATCACTACCCTAAGGAGTCTCAAAGCGGCTAACATTCTCCTTTCCCTTCCTCCCCCACAACAAACACTCTGTGAGTTGAGTGGGGCTGAGAGACTTCAGAGAAGTGTGACTGGCCCAAGGTCACCCAGCAGCTGCATGTGGAGGAGCGGGGAATCGAACCCGGTTCATCAGATTATGAGACTACCGCTCTTAACCACTACACCACACTGGCTCTTCTGGATGGGACTGATGACATTGGAGTCCATCAAGAAGTACCGGTAATTGGACTACTCCCATCATCCCTGTCCCTTGGGCGTGCTGGCTGGGGCTGAGGAGAGTTGCAGTCCACCACCTAGAGGCCAACAGATCCCCATTCCTGTACCACACTATTCCTGCAGAAATAGAGCCAGCACAGCTTGACCATCTGGAGCATTGCACACAGTTCAGATCCTGAAATCTAATACAGTACAGTATCTGCAAATGCTTTCCAAGATGGGGAATGTTTTGTTCAGATTTAGGGCTGTGTAGGCGGTTCCCCCACACAGGGTGTCAATCGAGCCGAGGGGGTGCAAAATAGAGAAGGCCCATTATTGAGAAGATCCATTTTGCCACTCAGAGAGCCCCATATTGTGAAATATTGCCAAAGGTTTTGTGTGGATGTTGTACTGTTTGTTTGTTTACCATTTTAAGAGGCAGCTTGACCTCAGTACTATATACTGTACACACTTTCAGTTTCAAACTCTATTTGCATACTCATCCCGACCCTTAACCATTTTGAGCCACTTCCCATCTTCCACTGATGAGCCATCCCTTCCTTATCTCCCTCCACGTGGCCATCTGTCATGGATGCCTCCGTTGAGGATCCTGCATTGCACGTGGTTGGACGGTCGCCCTACAAATCTACAAATCCACAGACTGCAACCCAGCCCCGTCCATCCTCCGGGGGCTCTCCTTGTCCCGATTTTTCCTCTTATCTGCGCAGGGCAGATCGTAGGGCGTGGCTGAGCTTTGGTGACCGCGGGTCACCAATTCACTCCTGCAAATGCTTGTTTAATGAACTTCTTATGCTCTGGAAATCCATCACCTTGCCTCCCAGTGCCATTCGATGTTCCCCTGTCTATAAATCTGACCGGTAAGCTGCAGCTCATCCAGGCACCCGACGGTGCGTACACAAAATCCCGTTATGTCTTTAAGGCGCTGCCGCGAGACTCCCCCTGTTGTTTCCATGCTTGTTTGGGTTTCAGAGAGCGGCAGCCAAAGGCAAGGAGCCTTGTCCTCGTTTCCAATCGCTCGGGATAACAGAAAAATGCGGATTTCATGAGCTACCCTACCCCCACCCCGAAAGACGACTGGAAGCAGCATAAAACGCCCTCCCCCATCTTTTCCCCACCCACGTCTCCTTTCTCACCGCCAACCTCTCCGAAAGTTCCGCCGGCTCGCTTCTGCTTTCCGGGCCCGGATCCCGCTCACTCCAGCCGGTCTGCAGCAAAACCCAGATGGCAATCGCGCCTCCTTTCCGGCCGGCGATGGCTTCCCGGAGAAAGAAGAAAGAGACGCAAGCGAGTCAGACATGTGCAAGTTCCCGGCGAGCGACCCCTGTGCTTGCAGGCCGGATTTCCTGATCGCTTTGCGCTGCTTCGCGTAGCAGCCGCAGTTTCTCGGCAAGTGAATCGGGGAAAGTTTCTTTGTTTTGGTTGCTTGTTAAAGGGGAAAGGCAGAAGTTCGTGATCGTTCAAACTCGTGCTTTCTTTCGTAGGCAATGGAGACGGGGTGGGGGTGGGGTGGCGGAATCAAATGCAATCGCTGTGCGACTCTCAAAAAAATTGCGCTTCAAATGCTTCTTGCGCTAGGAGGGGAGAAATAACCGCGAGGCTCAAGTCGTACCAGAAGCTGAGCTAGCAAGGAAAGCAAAGTCCTTCCCGGCAGCCTTTTACATAACTGGGTGTTTCTCTCCCGGCTACTCCATTTTTTATCCCTCCCACTTGATTTACGGGTCTCTTGCTGTCAGCATTCTTTGCGTGGGTACAGAACATGCTCATTCCTTATCTAGAGTTGTTAGAAAGTGCAAGGTGTGTCATGTTTTATTTAGAACTTTTAGGTTGGGGTTGCGGGTTTTTTTTGTACTTTAACGAGTTGGTTACTCCAGTTCTCTCAATGCATCTCAGTGCCTCCCTTTGGCTGGCGTCATTGTGACTACATAAGCAACAGCGCTCGGAGAACTGAATCAGAATATAGGAGGAAGAAGAACTCAGTAAGAGTTTAGCATATAACTGATTCCTAAATATTAGGTTTTATGTATTTATTTTGCAATTATGTTTCATTATGTTTCAACGTTTTTAACATATACAGCCAAAACACTGTACAGTGGTACCTCAGGTTACATACGCTTCAGGTTACAGACTCCGCTAACCCAGAAATAGTGCTTCAGGTTAAGAACTTTGCTTCAGGATGAGAACAGAAATTGTGCTTCGGCAGCGGGAGGCCCCATTAGCTAAAGTGGTGCTTCAGGTTAAGACAGTGGCGTAGCGTGGGTTGTCAGCACCCGGGGCAAGGCAAGTAATTTGCACCCCCTAACCGGTGGATTTGAGCCCCCTAACCCGTGGATTTGCGCCCCCTAACCCTAACCCCCAGATGTTGCGCCCGGTGCGGCCGGCCCCCCCTGCACCCCCCACGCTACGCCACTGGGTTAAGAACAGTTTCAGAATTAAGTACTTAACCCGAGGTACCACTGTACTGTATTTACAACATCCGGGTTTGATCTGTCATGGATGCTTTAGCTGAGATTCCTAAATTGCAGGGTGTTGGACTAGATCAGGGGTCCCCGACTCGGCCCTCCATATGTTTTGAGACTACAATTCCCATCATCCCTGACCAGTGGTCCTGCTAGCTAGGGATCATGGGAGTTGTAGGCCAAAAACATCTGGAGGGCCGAGGTTGAGGAAGCCTAGACTAGATGACCCTTGGGTCCCTTCCAACTCCGTTTCTATTAACACAATTTCGTCTTTTCTCTTATTTTTGTCGACTTCCCACCCCCCTTTTTCCAGGGAGCTGTTTTTTTCTCTCCTTCAGCTGCACCCTATCAGATTGTATTTATTTTGATATGTAACACTAATGTGCCATAACAGCTTCTAAGCCATTTGCAGCTATAAGATAACACAGTAAGAATTTGAACAGGAACAATTAAACATCCTTTAATCAGAACATACTGTTGCCTTCCTCTCCAAGCGGTGCTAGATTCCAGGGGTTTCAGATGCAGACCCAGGGTTTATGTTTCCTTTTGGAATGAGGCACAGCGGAGTCTCTGGTGTCTGTATGATATAGGGTTTATTTACACACATATACAACCTGAGCCTGCAATGGAGGGTTCACAGTACTGACCTGCCAAAGGGGTCTTGTTTCTCCCATAGTCTCAGCCTTGGATTTAATTAGAAATGAGTAATTGCTCCCCAACTTGCTGCTTTACTTCTGGCCCACATCGCTGCAAGTCAAATCTAAACTGTGGTTTTGTCCTCCTAACTGGTGCCACCTCTCTGTTACACACTGATAATCATCAGGCCATGGAACAAACCGTCACGGTTTCTGATGTGATCACGGAATGTCCCTCTTTTCCTTGTTGTTGACTCTTCGTGACCCTATGGACCAGAGCACGCCAGGAGCTCCTGTCTTCCACTGCCTCCCACAGTTTGGTCAGACTCATGTTAGTAGCTTCGAGAACATTGTCCAACCATCTCGTCCTCTGTCGTGCCCTTCTCCTTGTGCCCTCCATCTTTCCCAACATCAAGGTCTTTTCCAGGGAGTCTTCTCATGAGGTGGCCAAAGTATTGGAGCCTCAACTTCAGGATCTGTCCTTCCAGTGAGCACTCAGGGCTGATTTCCTTAAGAATGGATAGGTTTGATCTTCTTGCAGTCCATGCGATTCTCAAGAGTCTCCTCCAGCACCATAATTCAAAAGCATCAATTCTTCAGCAATCAGCCTTATTTATGGTCCAGCTCTCACTTCCATACATCACTACTTTAACTATACGGACCTTTGCCGCCAAGGTGATGTCTCTGCTTTATAAGATGCTGTCTAGGTTTGTCATTGCTTTTCTCCCAAGAGGCAGGCGTCTTTTAATTTTGTGACTGCTGTCACCATCTACAGTGATCATGGAGCCCAAGAAAGTAAAATCTCTCACTGCCTCCATTTCTTCCCCTTCTATTTGCCAGGAGGTGATGGGACCAGTGGCCATGATCTTAGTTTTTTTTTTTTTTATGTTGAGCTTCAGACCATATTTTGCACTCTCCTCTTTCACCCTCATTAAGAGGTTCTTTACTTCCTCCTCACTTTCTGCCAAGATGTGAAGGAAATAAGTAGCTATCCTATCTTTAAAAGACATCTGAAGGCAGCCCTGTTCAAGGAAGTTTTTAATATTTAACGCTGTATTGTTGTTAATACTTTATTGGGAGCCGCCCAGAGTGTTGTGGGGGAGGAAAGGAAAGAAGAATGTTAGCCGCTTTGAGACTCCTTAAAAGGAAGTGAAAGGCGGGATATCAAATCCAAACTCTTCTTATTATTATTATCAAAGTTGTGTCATATTTTCCTTAGAATTTCCCTAGTTTCATCAGAGAAATGTTGGAGGGTATGGAGTTATGCAATCCCCAAGCCAAGGAGATAAGTAACTAAGCAACTACCAGAAGACATCTGAAGGCAGCTCTGTATAGGGAAGTTTTTAAAATGTTTTATTATGTTTTTATATATGTCAGAAGCTGTCCAGAGTGGCTGGGGCAACCCAGTCAGATGGGCAATGTATAAATATTATTATTTATTATTATGTAATATTATTATTAATATTATTGAATAGGATGTCCCTGTTTTCATGAGCGAAATGTTGGAGGGTATTCTCACTGTGTAAGAAGAAGCACAATCTATGAATAGGGAAGAGACCTTTAGGGAACATCCAAACAGGCCCTTGGACAGACATTCTAAGTTCAGTTATATTCCGGTGTGCTCCTCCTTCTCAATCCCTTTTTCCTGTACATCATCTGGCGTAGGTTGTAAGTCAAAGGGCATGGCAGGGCACGGTGAGGCAGGCAACTCTGGCGGCAGATTTGAGCTCTTTTTGCTCCCTTTCCTCCTTCAGCACACAGGGTGGGTCTCTGAAGAAGGAGGCGGTGGTGGCAGGGTGTGTGTGGTTTGTTGTTTTGCCTCAAATGACAAAATGTACTGGGTCTGCCATGGGCAGGGACGGTCTTATTACTGAATTTTGTAAGTGTGACATATTTTGGGGAGACCTGTGAGCTTTTGAGCCCTGTGTTGGAGCCAGGATGGATAGGTAGATTCCTGAGTAAAAGCCAGGAGGATGAGAGCGATATTGAGTGGGAAGGGGAGCTAAGCTAGAAGATAGTAGCATCCATACTCTATTATGGTATTGATATCAGTATGTATGTATGTATGCATGTATGTATTTTTTCATGTTCTTTTAAAATATATTCTTCTTATTAGTTTTCTTAGTTAACAAACACACACAAGAAATTAACAAAAATGATAAAATAATAGCAAAAACATCCATACATCCATACGTTCTTACAAAAGAACTTAATGCCACCATGTTCTTAATTTCCAATTCTTTATCTTCCCCAATAGACTTCCGTCTTCCTCAAAGCGGGTCTGTCTTATCTGTTCAATAAACTGCTTCTTTAATCATTTCATCATTTATTCTGTTATCTGAATACTATACTTATTATCCATATTGTGGTTTGCGAAGATTAATCAAAGCATGTCCAGGTTTTAACTTGAGGGCACTGTTTTTTTAAATATTATTTATAAATTTCCCGCTCCTTTTTGAACTTTAGGTTTGGTTATCTCCTAATTGTCTCCATCATTTTTGCCAGTTCAAGATATTCAAATAATTTATCCTGCCATTCCTCTTTTGTTGGTACTAATTCTCCATTCCAATTTCTGGCAATTACTATTCTTGCTGCTGTTGTAGCATATAAAAATATTCTCTTTTTTCATTTGGAATATCTGAATCTAAAATGCCTAAGATGAAGGCTTCTAGTTTCTTTATGAAAGTTTGCTTAAACATTTTTTTCAATTCCTCATATATAACATCCCAAAAATTCTTAATTTTTTTGCAACCCCACCGCATATGAAACAGTGTCCCGTCTGCCTGTTTACACCTCTAGCACATATTAGATCTCATTTTATACATTTTGGATAGTTTTCTGGGAGTTATATACCACCTGTAAAACATCTTCAAAAGATTTTCTTTTAGTGTATAACAGGCCGTAAATTTCCATTCTTTATTCCATAATCTTTCCTATGCTGATAGTTGGATATTTTCACCAAAATATTTTGCCAACTTAATCAAATCAGTTTGAATTTATTACCCTTGTATTGATTTCTACTCATTTTTTGTATATTTCTGTAATACTTGTGTTTTTAAAATTTGCTGTACACTGCTTAAGATTTATTTTGTATATTCAGCAGTACAGAGGTGGTCTAAAATAAAATTAAAACAATAATAAATTCCGGGAACCTTTATCAGGCAAAGAGTGGGCTACAGTATTAAAAATTACGTTTATCAGGTCTGCGGTGGTTATTGACTTAATGGGAGTTGTATTCATTCAGATATTTAAAAATCTGGCACGGTGCATGATGCAAACTTGATTAGATTACAGTGGTACCTCGCAAGACGAATGCCTTGTAAGACGAAAAACTCGCAAGGCGAAAGAGTTTTTCGTTTTTTGAGTTGCTTCGCAAGACAAATTTCCCTATGGGCTTGCTTCGCAAGACGAAAACGTCTTGCAAGTTTGTTTCCTTTGTCTTGCAAGTTTGTTTCCTTTTTCTTAAAACCGTACATTCACTTCGAGGAGCAACTCATAGCACGCAGTGTGGTAGCCCTTTTTGAGGTTTTTGAAGACTTTGGTGATTTTTGAAGCTTTTCCAAAGTCCGTGCTTCGCAAGACGAAAAAACTCACAGAACGAATTAATTTTGTCTTGCGAGTTACCACTGTATTGTGTAGCCGAATTTTAAATCTTAATGCCTTATTTTCATTTGTTGGGGGCCTATGTCTCATCATAATTCTGGCCTGATGGGACAAGTTGCATTTATAATTTTACAAGATCACCTCGTGCCATGGGTTTGTTCAAGGAGAATACAAGTAGCAGAGTTTGTAAGCAGCAGATCACAAAATGTAATTTTGGACTTTGATCTGAGAGACATACGATATCTTTATTGTCATTGTCCCATGCAGAACAATGAAATTGAAAAACTACATAAAAACTACATAAAAACATGATTCAGTTGATAGCTTGCTTGCCAAGATTCCTTGAACAAATACTTCAGCCTATAAAGTTTTCTTTATCTGAAATAGGACTTTTAGGAGGAGTACCGGAACAGATCGGTATCGATGCTCATTGTCATTTAATTGCCTCATAAACAAACCAGGAAGGAAAATTCTCAATGAAGATCAGACATAGTCTAACCACTGCATAGATTTGTACAAGCAAATCAGGGTGAATGCTCAGTAAACTGGTCATCTGGAACAGTCCATAGAGGAATGCCGGTTGAGGCCTCGCAGAATATTGATATTAGGAAGTGTTATTACCCTTCTTGAGCCTCAGTGTTAAGAAATAGTACTATTACTTGCAGCTATTCTTCTTTACTAGATGTTTTACCCTTCTTCCATTTGATTATGGAGGTGCTTTATTGTTGGTTTAACAAATCACTTTTATGTATGTATGGTTGCGTGTCAACTTTAGAAATAATATTACAGTTGTACCTCGGTTTATGAACTTAATTCATTCTGGAAGTCTGTTCTTAATCCAAAACTGTTCTTAAACCAAGGCTCGCTTTCCCTAATGAGGCCTCCCGCTGGCGGTGCCCTTCTACCGTTCAGATTCTGTTCTTAGACCAAGGTAAAGTTCTCAAACCGGGACACTATTTCCGATTTGTGGAGTTTGTAAACCGAATCGTTCTTCAACAGGACTGTTCTTAAACCAAGGTACCACTGTATAGCAGAACCTCTAGTCCAGAGCTTAGCAATTTAGCAGTGGCTCTTCCTACCATTAGATCCTCCTTTCTTATTTTCAAAGCTGCCTCAGCAAATCTCCTGTCTGGTTTAGAGCTAGATGGATGCAGGCATGCAGTTTAGTTATGGGTAATACTGTGCCCAGCTAAGATGTTGATTCAGAGTTTTTGTCATGGGCCAGGAATCAGCTTCACCTGTGCACAACAGCCTGAGGGGGGAGTGACTCCACCTGCAGCTGATCAGCCTTCAGGGATACGGAGGAGAAGGCTCTGATGATAACCAGCCAGTATCAACCTTTTTAAGCAGAGCTTCCAGCAGCAGTCAGATGCTGCTTGTAGTTGCTGACCATACCTTTCTGCTTCCTGCTGGTCTTGACCCTCTGATCATCAGCTTCCCTGACCCCCTGGACCATCTGACCACGCAGATTGCTGTTCACCCAACCCCAGGACAGCCCCGTGGTTTTCCACGGATCTGAGGGCAATGAAACAATTGTTGAGACGGCTAGAGCGCCGGTGGCAGATAACTCATTCTGAAGCTGACCGGACACGGGTTAGAGCTCAATGTCGAGCCTACCAAGTGGCGGTAGCGACGGCGAAGAAGTCTTTCTTCACCGCCTCAATTGCATCTGTAGAAAACAGCAGCAGGAGACTTTTTGAGGTGGTTCGCAATTTAGCGGAACCACCTGCTACATCGGGACCCAGTACGGGCCACATGATCTCCTGCAATGATTTTGCAAAGTTTTTTGCAGATAAAGTCGCTCAGATTCGGGAAGAGGTAGACTCCACCGTGGGAGCAGGGCTGGGGCGGGAGAGTGCTAGAGTCCTGTCTAGTCAAGTTGCGTGGGATCAATTCCAATCTGTTACCTCCGAGGATGTGGACAGGCTGCTTGGATGAGTAAAACCAACCACCTGTCTCCTTGATCCTTGCCCATCCTGGCTTGTAAAAGTTAGCCGGGAAGGGCTGGGCGATGGGCTTCGTGGGGTGGTGAATGCTTCCCTACATGAGGGAGCCTTCCCAGACCCGCTGAAAGAGGTGGTTATTAAACCGCTTCTTTAAAAACCATCTTTAGATGCGGCCACGATGGCCAACTATCGCCCAGTCTCAAATCTTCCATTCTTGGGCAAGGTGATTGAGCGAGTGGTTGCTGAACAACTCCAGGCACGCCTGGAAGAAGCGGACCATTTGGATCCCTTCCAGTCGGGATTCAGGCCTCATGATGGGACTGAGACTGCCTTGGTTGCACTGGTCGATGATCTCCGGCGGGCTAGGGACAAAGGTGAGAGCTGTTTCCTAGTTCTGCTGGATCTAGGAAACATCGATACCATCGACCACAACATCCTTCTGGACTGTCTTGAGGGGCTGGGAGCTGGGGGCACTGTCATACAGTGGTTCTGCTCCTTCCTCCTGGGCCGTGTTCAGAAAGTGGTGGTGGGGGATGAGTGTTCAGACCCCTGGGCTCTCACTTGTGGGGTGCCTCAGGGTTCTGTCCTCTCCCCCATGCTTTTCAACATCTACATGCAGCCGCTGGGAGAGATCATCAGGGGGTTTGGGCTGGGTGTTCATCAATATGCAGATGATAGCCAGCTCTACCTCTCTTTTAAATCAGAACCAGTGAAGGCGGTGAAGGTCCTGTGTGAGTGTCTGGAGGCGGTTGGAGGATGGATGGCGGCTAACAGATTGAGGTTGAATCCTGACAAGACAGAAGTACTGTTTTGGGGGACAGGAGGCGGACAGGTGTGGAGGATTCCCTGGTCCTGAATGGGGTAACTGTGCCCCTGAAGGACCAGGTGCGCAGCCTGGGAGTCATTTTGGACTCACAACTGTCCATGGAGACACAGGTTAAATCTGTGTCCAGGGCAGCTGTTTACCAGCTCCATCTGGTACGTAGGCTGAGACCCTATCTGCCTGCGGACTGCCTCGCCAGAGTGGTGCATGCTCTGGTTATCTCCCGCTTGGACTACTGCAATGCACTCTACGTGGGGCTACCTTTGAAGGTGACCCGGAAACTACAACTAATTCAGAATGCAGCAGCTAGACTGGTGACAGGGAGCAGCCACCAAGACCATATAACACCGGTCTTGAAAGACCTACATTGGCTCCCAGTACGTTTCCAAGCACAATTCAAAGTGTTGGTGCTGACCTTTAAAGCCCTAAACGGCCTCGTTCCAGTATATCTGAAGGAGCGTCTCCACCCGCATCGTTCTACCCGGACACTGAGGTCCAGCACCAAGGGCCTTCTGGCGGTTCCCTCACTGCGAGAAGCCAAGTTACAGGGAACCAGGCAGAGGGCCTTCTCGGTAGTGGCGCCCTCTTTGTAGAATGCCCTCCCACCAGATGTCAAAGAGAACAACAACTACCAGACTTTTAGAAGACATCTGAAGACAGCCCTGTTTAGGGAAGTTTTTAATGTTTGATGTATTACAGTATTTTAATATTTTTTTGGAAGCCGCCCAGAGTGGCTGGGGAAACCCAGCCAGATGGGCGGGGTATAAATAATAAATTATTATTATTATTATATCTGACTTCAGATGTGCCCAGGCAAGTAGATCTCAAAGACTCTTCTAATTTGGCCGGCTTCCCACTCCACTGAGCTCTGCACTTTGTTGCTCAGCAACGAGACTGTGGAGACAGTCTGGCCTGTTAAGGGCACATAGAAATATTTGAAGAACAAGAAAAGTAGTCACAGTGGATCCCTACTTTCCACCCCCACCATGAGCCAGGCTTCCTCCTGAGTTTGGAATACAAGTGACAGAAGTACTAATGAGTGAACTGAATGCAGAACCAATCAGTTGTTTCCTCCCTCCATACTTCAGGTGTTCTAAGTATGTGCATATGTATGTATTTATTTAATATCCCCCTCCCCCCGGGAGCTCAGGGTGCTCTCTCCTCATTTAATCCCCACAACAACCCTTTGAGGTAGGTAAGGCTGAAAGGCAGTGACTGACCCAAAGTTACCCAGTGAGCTTCATGGCCCAATGGGGATTCGAACCCTGG
This sequence comes from Podarcis gaigeae, assembly GCF_964106915.1. Taxonomy (NCBI): domain Eukaryota; kingdom Metazoa; phylum Chordata; class Lepidosauria; order Squamata; family Lacertidae; genus Podarcis; species Podarcis gaigeae. The sequence goes on along the minus strand of NC_139681.1, from coordinate 81,756,181 downwards.
TCTTCCAGGTCCTAGCCCAACCCTCTAACCACTGTCCTGTATCCCCTGTATTTTTAGAGGCTAAGTGTACAATTATTATAATACTCCAACTTACTGATAATAAACTATAACAAATTCTAAAATAGTGGGGAAATGCATCTGGGGAGCTGACTTAATGACGATACTGGTTCTAGCCAGTTAGAGCTGTGCACAACCAACTACAAATTCGCAGGAATGGTTACCTTGAGCTCAAGCTGGGAAACAAGAAGTAACTTTAAGCAAAACCTGGTGGCGATGCTTCCACAGTGAGCTCACTGCTCAAGTGCTACATACCTGTTCTCACATTTCCCTTGGTGACCTATTTTTTATCATTTTTGATAACAACAAATGATTTTGCACCAGCAGGCTGAAGTCTGCCAGTTTTAGCTTTTAGTGTTTACATCTCTAAAAACAGATGTTGTAGGAATAGTTTTAAAACTGGGTAATTCTAAGCCGGTCTGCAAAAGTCAGGAAGCTCTTGGTTTGCTTACCCTTGATAGAGGTGACGGATCCTCAGCAAAGCCCTCCAGCTCTTCCAAGTGAACTATCTTGTTTTGGTTATTTGCCGCTGTCTTGCTTCACCCTGCTTTCCGATAGCTTCCTGACCTATGACCACTTGGGTATCAGTCGTCATCTCTCACAGATCTCTTGGAGAATAAGGGGCAAAGGGCAGTGATAGGTTATTCTGTTTAACTGTTTAAACATGCCTGATAAATGCAGCTGTTTAAGGTGTGTTGGGTCTGGCTTTTTCAACTCAAGGGCCACATTCTCTTCTGGGGGCCACATGTTAGTGCTGAGCAAGACCAGTAATCTGGCTGCTGTGTTTCAGACCACTTGCAGCTTCTGAGTCATTTTCAGGGGAGTCCCATGGGACAGCTCAATGGCGCCGTTGGGCCCTTACTTCACTGAAATATAGTGCACCCACCTCTTCCATGAATTCCCACAAACTACCCCAGATTATCTTGTGGGGGACTTGCGAGAGGGAGAACTTAATAATTTGGAGTCTCAGGCAGGATTTGTTCAAAAAACCCAATAAAGAATTTATTTAACAAAGGAAGATTATGACACAAGTGGGTGAAACAGGATACTTCAGATTATGATGTTAGTTCACTTCAATGCTTTCTCAGATGTTGCACAGCTGTTGCCGCTTAATACTTTGGTTCTTAAACAATACTTTGGTTCTTAAACACGGTGGCATTTTCTGTCAGTTACACACCCCTACTCCTGAGGTACTCCAAGTAACAGACCCAAGGGATCACCACACCCCTCTTAACTGGTTTGGGAGTCTTCTCTTTTTGTAGCAGAATCTCTCCCCTCCTGATTGGAATGAGACCTAAGTAGACTGTCTCTTTAAAGCTTCTACTTCTCCTGGCTCAGCCTCAGCCTCCCAGTTAATTCCCGGCCTAATTACTCTTACAGGACACCACACACTGTCCTTCACACTAAACTCAGAGACTCCTTTCTCTAGCTTGTGATATTTTCCTCATAGTGGATGTTTCTACCCAGAACCAACTCTCTCCTCTCTGTCTCTCCAAATCTAACTGTCTCTCCAAATCCTCTCCTTTTCAAACCCCACCCTCCTCTGGAACCTTGGCCAATTCTCGGTAGTGGCACCTGCCCTGTGGAATGCCCTCCCAGCAGATGTCAAGGCAATAAAGAACTATTTTAGTTTTAAAAGACAATTGTTTAGGGAAGTTTTTAATGTCTGACACTATGTTCTTTTTTAATTCGGTTGGAAGCCGCCCAGAGTGGCTGGGGAAACCCAGCCAGATGGGTGGGGTATAAATAATAAATTATTATAATATTATTATTACATTAACCATTTTCTGGCAGGGAAAAAGAAAACACTTGGGGACTCAATCTGCCCAGCAAAACCAAACTTTTCCATCACACCCAACGTGTAGAACACATTGCAATAATCCAATCTGGAGGTTACCAGTGAATGGAATACAGCAGCCAAGTTACCTCTGTCCCAAAGAGAGAACCTTTGGCCTCCGGGCCTGAGGTTCACCATCCCTGGTTTGAGTGGCATGAGCAAAGTCTAAGAAAGTTACAGGGTTAGTGGCTGATTAAGAGCATGCATTACAAAACTACACCCACCTACACAGTAAGAGAGACGAATACCCCAGAACACAAGAATATGGTCATTATGTGGACCTGAGTTGTGACACTGGTCAACCTTTGGCTTATGTGACTGTTCAATTAAACTCCACCCTCCAGCTAGGCAGCTAAGGTTATATTTTAATCACATTCTGTTTGCACAGTGCAACAGCGATAAAGTCGGAGAACAAATGCATAAATGTTCTTATTCTTTTCACATAGCGCAAGCCTGGCCTTCTGTTTCTTCTTCCTTTGCTCACTGGAGAAACAAAGAAAGGCAGACGCGGCAAAAATGATAATCGTCAACTGAACGAAACAGCTTTTGAGAAAGAAGAAGCAACAAGGTACTGTAGAGAGAATGGGCCTTGCAAATTCTAAGCAGTTTAAACAAGCCCAGATTCTAATGCTTGGGCTTGATTCAGCAGGGAAATCCACCCTCTTGTATAAGCTGAAATTTAATGATGTCTTCCAAACTTTGCCAACCATTGGTTTCAATGTGGAGATGCTTGAAACAGGGAAAGACATTGCCTTAACCGTCTGGGATGTTGGGGGCCAACACCAAATGAGGCCTGCTTGGAGCAACTACTTGGAGGACGTGGATAGCCTGGTCTATGTTGTGGACAGCACAGACAACCAGCGGTTGGAAGAGTCCAAGAAAGAATTGGAGCTTCTTTTGAGGAATGAGAGGATTAAGAATGTGCCTGTGGTTGTGCTAGCAAACAAACAGGATCTTCCTGGAGCTCTGAGTGCTGAGGAAATAACCAGGAGGCTGAACATGAAAAAGCACTGCCACGACCGAAACTGGTACGTACAACCCTGTTGTGCAATTACAGGTGAGGGCTTATCAGAAGGGTTTCGTAAAGTGACGTCCTTTGCAAAATCCTGCATGAAATCTAAACAAGAAGCTTTTGCTCTTTTCAAGCAAGATTAACATACTCTATTCTGATGCAAGGGAGAACAGCCATGCAAAGCTGACTGGGACAGAAAGTCAGTCATTTAATGGAATATCTGGTGCTGCTGTTCGGACTTTTCTAAGATAGAACATATTTATCCCAAGTCACTTTACTGTTTTCAGAGTTACTATTTTGCTGCATTTTAATGAATAAATGCAATTCCCAACTTCATTGATGATGAAACGGCATAAAACTGGACTGGAATGTTCTTGAAATTTTAAATATTTGGTACCCATAATAGGAGTGGTATAACTGCCAAAGAAAACTATGCAACAGTTGACTGGAGAAAGTTTGAATGCAGTCAGAGTTCCCGTACCCGCATGTTTTTAGCCTTGTTTCAGTGTGTATATAGTTAACCTATTCTGCTTCCCAGTCAAACTCTTCCCTTAAATAAATCCTTAATATATTCACTTTCATATATATGAAAGGGTTATATTGGGAAGGGATAGCCTTCAAGTGTGAAGGGTGGATGAAGAGTAATGATGCGAGGTGAGAATATTCTCCACAAACTGTAAATTCTAATGTAAGAACCAGTTTTACAACCCACATTTAAAAAAATCTAGTAAATAATAAGTCAAGCTGTGATATTGCCAGTGTAATGAATAATGATTTTTTTTAAATCTAGTTAAATTACTGGGTATTGTGTCATTCACCATTGGCAGTTCTGAAATGTGAGCTACAGAAAACATTTAAAAAAAAACACCCACACCATTCATTTAATTTGATGAACATTTGAATTTGTATGTATTTCAGCTATATGTAATAGCCTTTTTTCTGTTTTAGTGTGACCTTATTCTTAGCAATTCTATACCCTTTGCCATACAGTGTGATTTTTTTTTAATACAGAAAGTAGCTTTGATGCTTTATACACTTAAAGTACCTAGGCCTATACAATTATGTGTAACAGCATGTGAGGTAGCCTTGATTTAAACAATTGACGTTTCTATATTTTTATTTGGTGCCAGTAACTGTTTTTTGCAGTGCCATTAAATGGTACAAGGTGCCATTTTCCAGAGATTGACAGATGATCAGTGTGGAACTGAAAGCTCTGTTACCAGTGGAGATGAAGATGGTGACTTATCCTCTTAAGATGTTTGAGAAGTCAATATAAATTTATAAACATTTGAGACTTGTTACTTAATGCCTATTTTTAAAATAAATTTCTTTCTTGTGCCAATTTATCAGTTATAATTTAAAAATGTTGTGTGTTGCCTTACTTGTCTAAGCAGATAGTGGTTTGAATTTCTGATGTTATGTAACTTGTCATTACTGATTATTTGTGTTTTATTTTCTGGAAATAGCATTTATTTTAAACTTTACATTGATTTTATTAGTGTTGCACTGAAAATACTGTACCATGCAGATATGCTTATTAAAGAACATATGTAGCAGACCTGAGGGGTTTTTTATATTCCTTTTACTTTAAAAGCTACATTTCATACATGCATAACATCATTAGAATTCAAAGTTGATGGTAAATATACGGTTAGTGGCAGGCTTAGTGATTAACATGAGTCAATTTCAAGTTTGCTGCAAAAACAAATATCAAAGAATGTGAATCACTGTATTACCCCATTGAATAAAAGTATCTGTACAGTTTTTGGTTGCCATCTGAACAAGTTTACCCATGAATAAACATATATATTAATTATATAATTTTCAATGCATTAAAATTATATAATTTTCAATGCATTAAAATGAATATCCTCCTATTTTAAATCTCATTATTCTTGAGAATTTTACATCACTAATGAAGAGTACAGTGGTACCTCAGGTTACAGAGGATTCAGGTTACAGATGCTTCAGGTTACAGACTCCGCTAACCCAGAAATAGTACCTTGGGTTGAGAACTTTACCTCAGGATAAGAACAGAAATCACACAACGGCGGTGGGAGGCCCCATTAGCTAAAGTGGTGCCTCAGGTTAAGAACAGTTTCAGGTTAACAACAGACCTCCAGAACGAATTAAGTTCTTAACCCGAGGTACCACTGTATACATTATTTGCCTACTAGACCTATCACTCCCAGTCACACTGAACTGGGAGTGAAGGACAATAGATTTGGGACTCTAGCAGCCTCCTCCTTGCCCATTGCACCTCATATATGAATCTAGATAATGTTCAAAAGGGCTTACAAAAATGTTGCCTCATTGACAGTTGTAAGAATGCCCCATTCACCTGTTATTAGAGATGGAGAGAAATATTGAAGTATATTACTTACTCATGCTCCTTGATATGTATCGCTGGAAAACAGCCTGCTCTGTGTTAAAATTATATTTATCTTTATGAAACATATGTATGGCTTCAATGCATCTTATTAACAATCTGTATTTCAAGTTTCCCCACTGATGTCAACGGTTCTAGGCTGTGCCTTTAAGGTTGAAATCTTAACTCGCTGCTTCATATTTTCCCCTGGAATATAGCCACGTTTTAAGGCATTATGGATGAATATAACAAAAGCAAGGATGCTGGATGGGTGAAGGTAAATCACAACAAATTTAAAATAAAATAAAATGTTAGAGGCAGGTTGAGAAAGCAATACGCATTGCCTAGAACTATAGAATTCCCTCCCCCCCGTTTATTTAATTTTAAATTGGATTCTAGATTACCTACATATTTATAGACTTATTCTGTACATGTAAGCCTATTGATTTCATCCTTTGTTGATTGCCATCCTTTGAGACAACATGCACATAATAAACATTTTTTTTTAAAAAAACCACTGAGGCCTAAATCCCCAAATGTACAAAGCAATTAAGCAAGACTTGACTTTAGTCATTTTCTGATTCGGAGCACAATTAAGAGTAACTGAAGCCTTCCTGAAGCTATAAAATAAACAGCTTCTGATGAAAACAATTTAATTGGGTTTTTTGCTTGCTCTTTGAAAGCATACAATCATGGGCTTTTTATCACAAGCTCTCAAAAACTGAATTACAATTATTGTTGTGAATTTGGCTGTGAGTTGGTCTTTCACTATGAGTTTACCTTTTGTGGCATCTGATTGGAAACAAAGATTTGACAAGAGAAGTGGGCAAAAGGTGCTGAATTACCGTATTTTTCGTCCTATAGGACGCACCGGCCCATAGGACGCACCTCGTTTTTCGGCGTGGGGAATGAATAAAAAATATATATTCCCCCCCCAGCCGCGGCTGCCGCCCCAAGCCTTGCACACGCCTGCCTGAAGCACGGGGCACCCTCCGGAGGGCTCCCTGTGCTTCGGGCAACAGGCTGCCGCCCCAAGCCTCGCGAGCTCGGCGGGAGCTCCTGCCGGGCGCGCAAGGCTTGCAGACACTCGCCCGAAGCACGGGGAGCCCTCCGGAGGGCTCCCTGTGCTTCGGGCAGCAGGCTGCCGCCCCAAGCCTCGCGCGCCTGGCAGGAGCTCCTGCCGGGCGCGCAAGGCTTGCGGATAGCTTCCTGAAGCCTGGAGAGCGAGAGGGGTCGGTGCGCACCGATGCCTCTCGCTCTCCAGGCTTCAGCGAAAGCCTGCATTCGCCCCATAGGACGCACACACTTTTCCCCTTCATTTTTGGAGGGGAAAAAGTGCGTCCTATGGGGCGAAAAATACGGTATATTTCTAGCTGAATTATATTTCTATAATGGTTTGGGGTTAGACTAGATTATTTGAGGGGTGGTCCCCTTAAACCCTGTGATTTTATAGTTGTACGACAATATTCTGCAGAAAAAGGGGGCAGCTAACATGGTGAAACCAGTTTGTTAGGTAAATAGACAGGCCTGAAACAGTGACATCTAGAAGCTTACTCCACTTTCAGTTTTGATACATGCAACATAAGTGACTCTTTAAATTTTATAATTGTTTTAATTATACATGCAACATAAGTGGCTCTTTAAATTTTATAATTAAGTGTTTAAAAGTGTTTTAAATTTGTTGTTAGCTGCCCTGAGCCCGGTTTTTGAACCGGGAAGGGCGGGGTATAAATAAAAATTTATTATTATTATTATTTATTAAAGAGGAGCTCACTTTTCTCTGCAGGCACTTCCAGACTGCCGCAAGTTTGTGGGTGGGATTCAAGAGTGCACAATTAATGCAATTTCAGCACTGTTGTGCAACAAACCCATTTCCCTGCCCTCTAGCCCCAAGTTAGAATTGTGTTAAGAAACAAATCTGAAATGATGCCAAGTAAAAAGTCAACATCTTATAATCTCCACACAAACTTTGTGCAAACAAATGAGGGTGAATAAACAGGTCATTTCACGGATTATCAGTTCCCTTGGCTGGGATAAATCCTGCTTGTTTGCAACAGAACCCTCTTCCAAACTGGCAAATCTGCTGCATCCATATTTAGAAGAAGGGATCCATTCCAAGTAGCAGACTTTCGAAGACTGGGGGAAAAACATTTCTTGCTTAAGAAAGTAGTCCACAGAAACTAGATTTTGAGAGTCGATTTTCAAACTCTTGTGTAATTTGTATCATGTATATATGTTTGTTCTCTTAAATGGATTGGGAATATTTGCACATCCCATTAGAACAGTTTTATTACTTGGAGAGTCATGAAATGGTTTGTTGGAAGCTTTTGTTTCAGGTCCTTGAGTTAATCACACTGGGTTCAATCCAGTCCGCTGTAGATTTGGTATTCTTACACAGAAGGTTCCCCACAGGGCCTAAAAAGGCCTACGTTTCTTCTCTTCAACCTGGCCGCCTGCCCCACACTCCCGCCAAGAGAATAAATCTGGGAAGTACACAGAAGGTTGGGCCCAGAGAGAGGCAGAGTTGGAATTCCTCATTCAAAGGGGCCAATCCCTCTCATCTCATACTGGACTGGGAAAGCTGCCAGCAGATGCTAGGAGGAAGAGATTAACTGAAAGCTCAGGAATTTTAACTCTTGGTGGGAAGCCAAGGCAGAGGGGTGAAAGGAATTCTGATGTGACACATGTTGTAAACAAAAATCTGCCCTTTCCCCCCTTATGGGGTATCCAAGAGCCCATATAGAGTCCTTACGTGGGTTCCCTATTGGTAGGAGAAAATAACAGAGGCCAACCAGAGAATATTGAGAAGCAAAGCCGCTTACTAGCCTGATCTTTATTGATCTGTTACAACAGGGTCCTCACTCACCACACGCAGGAGGGAGGAGGAACCCAGAACCAAGGCGTGCCTGCCCTTATATAGACATTTTAAATTCCCTGCCCTGGAGCTCAAGACCAGCCCTCCATATATCATACATACATACATACATACATACATACATACATCACAGAAGGGGTGTAACCCAAGACCACCACCCCCACAAACATCATACCTACATCACAGAAAAGGTGGTCTAAAACAGAAATTTGAATGCTGTTTATCTCCTCTGCCAGGTTACCTGTTTAATGGACACTTGATTGAATTGCCTGGGGAGCCTGGCCAGTCTTTTGTAATGATAAATACTTCGTTCCTGAGCCAGGTCACAGGCTCACACCCTATTCATATCTTAAATGTGCCCTTAAGACAGGATTTGTGAAGGAAAAGACAACGAGGAGGATTTTCCATTTTCCTTTGACCTTGCAGAGAAAACATTTGGTCAGTTTGGGAATCAAAAATGGTTTCAGGTCGGTCTTCCTGTGCTGATCTATGTACGTGCTTGGTTGGTACACTTATGAACATTTAACATATATTTAAGACCTCAAAATTCCTATCACACACAGCGCCTCCCCAAATCCGAAACAAAAACCCTGCCCAAAGAGGGCAATGGCAGAGTTCTGTTGAAGCAAGGAGGACCTCGCATTTTAGCACAAAACTTCATTTTGTTTCATCGAAACAGAACAAAACCAACTTCCTTTGATGCATTCATTTTGTCCATAGCTTATTAAAGACAACAACTCTATACTGTTGTTGAAGTTAAAAGGCCATTGTTCCTTGATTCCCAAAACCTAGGTACCTCCTCCCCGCCCTGTCGCTCCAACTGGTGCACAGTAACACAGTGACTCGCTTGGAAACATCTTTGTGGAATGAGTCACATCTGTCCTGTAGCAGCAAGCTCTGGAATACAATGTCAATGTTTGCTGAGCAGTTTGTGCACATCCTAGGAAAAGGAGCACATAAAAGGGTACTGAACACTCCCAGCTCCAGCGCCACTGCCTAGGGATGGTCAATATGGTGCTCTTCATTCGACATTAAGACTGCAACTCCCATCATCCACAACCATAACCGATGGTAGAGCTTAATACACTGGCAGGTCTCTGGGTGATACACAGTAAATCAGCAAAAGTTTCTAACTCTTCGTTGTTTAATCATGACAGCTAAAATACTTTTTACACCCTACGTTACACTGCTGAAACAAAGGTAGTGTGATGGCCTGGAAATCAGATTCAGAGGCTGAACCTGAGGAATCCCAGCCTGCACAGGAGTCCCTGCCTCCAGGACCAGCTGAGCCAGGGTTGGGGCTTGAGCCTCAAGGGTCCTCACCTGTGCAGGAGCAGACACCAGCTGAGTCTGCTCTGGCTCTGGAGGTGATTGAGGACCCATTGCCTGCAGGTGCTCCACTCTTAGCCCCATCAGGGGAAGGTGAGGTTGCCTCTGGGTCTGGTAACCCTCCAGCCTTTCCTGAGTTGCAGAGGCTCAGGGCCGAGAGGTGGAGGGAACAAAGTTCTCGCAGGAGGAGTGCTCACCTCCGGGCTAGGAGAGGCAAGTCACCTGTGGACCAGGACCGCCCTATGCCTCGGGGCAGATAAAAGTCAGCCTGCCCAGTCCCAGGTTGTGGGAGCAACATTGTTGGTAACTGGTACCTGTCTGCACCCTGTCCTGCTCTTCTGCCAGAGTTCCTGACCTCGCCTGACTCCCTGTCTTGGACCCCGCTTCAGCTTTGACAGACAGCCTCCATACCGCACCCTCGACCTCGGACCTTGCCGCATTGTAACCCCCCGGGACCAGCACAGGTAGCTTTGAGGAAAACCTGGAGTAGATCTTCCTATGAAAGGGAATACGAGCACAGGTCCAGTACAGTACTGAAATCAAAATCGTGGGCTGCAAATGCCTCATAGATACCTGGTTCCTTAATCCAACATGTGTTATCTCCTAAAAAATAAAATAAAAAATAGCATGGACATTTTTGTATTTTACAACAAATACATATCATCTAGCTTCCTGATATTTTTTATTTAAAATGTCTGAAAATGTACAGTAAAAGCTTAAGATATCACATGGGGCTTAAGGGTTTCCTGCATCTAGTAGGCACTGTATAATTGTCTCTGGGAGCACACGGAGCTATTATCGCCAGCCTCACAACCTGGCCAGGACTTCATGGAAGCAGGCTGTATGAATCGGCACCTCTGCAGGGACAATCTTTATGCAGGACCTTTAAAAAAACGTCATGGCCAGAATGGGAACTGGGGCAGTTGCTGATAAAACGCTGTGTGGAAGCGCCTGATCATACAAATGACTTCAGGTAATGTCAGTCTGTGATCTTTGTGAATAGGCATAGGTGCTCCTGAGACTTAGACAGAAGTGGCGCAGTCAGGAACTGGAACACATGAACTTTAGAACCTCCCTCTCTTGCTATCAATGCTCCTACATCTCTAGATCCTATCGTTAACATGCCTCTAATTGTCCTTGCTTTCTAATCAGCCTAATGCATTACAAGTCAGATCAAATTATTCAAATGAGCTAAGTTTTCACAAGGTCAGCCCCAGGCCAGTTAAGGTTAAGATATACAGCCAGAGAATAAATTTTAAAAATGGTATTTATCCTTAGTGCAATCTGCACTGGAATTGAAAGTGGAAAAGAGTTAAGATAAGTGAAAGTCAATTCAAAAGATCCATCTTTTAAAAAAATCAAGGGGGAAGGCGGCCTTCTCTCAAGTTAAGTAAGGGACCGTCACTTCCTTTGGATCTTCACCTGACCCCAAAGAAACAGGCATTGCAAAGTTGCATTAGAAAAAAGCTGACACAAGTGGGACCTGCAACAAAATGTTCCAGTAGAGAGTGTTCCAACCAGCCTTCCCTTTTCCAGGAACTCCATTCCATTTCCTGCCCACCCAGCCAGCAGTCAGAATTCCCTGTCTAGCTGATCATGCATAACCCTTACTAGGCTCTTTTGGGTCTGTCTCCACTCCCCACCCTCAGCACCCTTTAGTATTTGTGTTCCTGAAGATTTTTATGTACTCCTGCAAACCTTGGGGTTTTCCCAAACCTGCTTACGCCTTCCTCTTGGGCATGGACGGTGCCATTTTGGCTACACAAGGATCCTCGTTCAAGGAATGAGTTCCTTATTAGCATAGGATACCACAAGGAGGCACTCTGTTGTAGTTAAGAGCTTTTCAAAAGTGAGCCATCTGTTGGTTTGTTACACCCGTTGCAATTAGAAGTACAGAAGGAGCCAGTGTGAAATGCTGTAACTTCATGTAAAATTAAGATTTAGCTAGGATCTTGCAAAACAAACACTGATAAATTGTCTCTATTAATCCAGACAGGCTTGATTCTTTCAAAACAAACAGCAAAGTTCATTGGTTATTTAGGAAAGCGTTTTTGTAGGTTCTAGTTTGAACATTTTGCATTTTCTTCTTATGTAGCATTGATACATACCACTTAAACCTTCAATTTTAAATATATGTAAATAATCACAGATTTCAATTCTGATTCAATTATTTGAGGGCTGTCTCATATTTACGGTACTTACAGCATTTTATACCCGGCCCTTTAGTCAAAAAGACTCTCAGAACAGCTTGTTGTTTGACCTACAATGTTTTGTCCCCTATGGGGATTGTTCTGAACTGGACCCTTCTCAGCGGCTAAGACACCTTTCTTCTAAATTTAAGCACCAACTGTGGTTTCATCCCAGTTTAAGTGGAGCTTAACTAATCCAAAGCCATCCTCACATCGGCTCATTGAGACTACAGAGTTGTGCCTGTCTAGCTGGCCCTTTGCGTGAAACCGGTAGCATTTCAGGGAACGCTACCTTGGAGGTCCTGGCTTTCAGTATTCTACCTGGCAACCTAAATTTTGCTCCGATTACCTCACTTCTGCCATTGGTGCCAGCATGCACAGTGACAACTGACTCCTCTCCAGCACTATCTACCAAGCTATTTAGGTGACATCTGCAGCCTTCATGCCACAGAGATAATTCACCATGTGGTCCGCAGAGTGAATTTGGAGTGATCCATGTGTTGTTGTTTAGTTGTGTCCGACTCTTCGTGACCCCATGGACCAGAGCTCGCCAGGCACTCCTGTCTTCCACTGCCTCCCGCAGTTTTTTCAAACTCATGTTAGTAGCTTCAAGAACACTGTCCAACCATCTCGCCCTCTGTCGTCCCCTTCTCCTTGTGCCCTAAATCTTTCCCAACATCAGGGTCTTTTCCAGGGAGTCTTCTCTTCTCATGAGGTGGCCAAAGTATTGGAGCCTGAGCTTCAGGATCTGTCCTTCCAGTGAGCACTCAGGGCTGATTTCCTTAGGAATGAATAGGTTTTATATTTTTGCAGTCCATGGGACTCTCAAGAGTCTCCTCCAGCAAGTAGTCCCAATTGTTTTAGCACAACCGCTAAAGGAAGGCTGTTTTTAGTGGCATCTCAGACACTGGCTAAGTTTACCATGTGTTTAGGCCCTCAATCCCCAATATGTGAAGTGTGCAGCCAGGCAACTGATTATCTGCCAACCATGGGTGTAGTCAAATCAATATAGATAGCTGAGGTTTTGTCCCCCCCCCCAACAAAAGGCCTGCCCCCCCCCCCAAGTCCTGGCTACACCCAGGCTGCCAACTTTTCTCTCTTTCTGCCTTTGGACAGTGAAAAGACCTGCAGTTCCATGAGGAAGAAAGGAACATGTAGCCCGGCAGCAGACCACACAGCTGCCAACAGCTGAAATGCCTCCTTTTACAGGAAGGTGAAATGCAATTGTTCTCCCAAGCTGTTGATCAAGCTCCTGCAATTTGTTAATGACGTTTGCACGGCTGGATTTTCTTTCATGCTGTTTTATATTGTATATGCATATTATAGTTATGGAGATTTTACACTGTTTTTATTACGATAGATTTTTTCGGCGACCGTGAGCTGCTCCAGTGGCTCCATCCCTGAGATAGCAGTCATTATTATTTTTTTACATAAGTAAGTAAACCTTACATAAATAAGCAAACTGCTTAGAGGTTTCTTACTATCAAGCAGTATATAGTTTTTGTTAAATAAAGCAAGCTCACTTGGGAATCTTTATGGCTTGAAAGATAGGGTGGCAATAAAAAAAAGGAAATTGAATCAATTTGTGGCTCCTTGGTGGTGTAGAAGAGGCTCTCTTCCTGCAGAGCTGTTGTGAAAATACACTCCCCCCCCCCCCGAAAAATACGCCTACACAATCTTTTGTAGGATGGAACAAGAAGTGGACAGGAGAGTATAAAGGAAAGAAGCAGGAGGAGTAGATAGAGCCCAGCTTAGAAGCAGTGCCCCATGAAACTCCCCCAGGCAGGACTGCGGTTTGTGCCCCACAGAGCTTGCAGTGTAAGAATGAAAGGAGGCAGCAGGGGATGTAGGAAGCAATAAACAGGCACAGTGCACCAGCAAATCATTCTTAAGTTGGGGGGGCATTAATCACTGAGCTGAACATTGCTGTAACATTGGGGGACTTCCAGAAAAAACATGAATAGTTTAGATACTGGTTATTTCTTGGTGAGATAAAAGAACTCCCATAAATTATCAGCAATTGTTCCTAACTTTGAAAGAGACTTCTTTAACTAGGGCAAACTTGAAAAGAACAGTATTTACGCAAACCATTAGTTTTTGCCTCCTCTGGTTACTATTGCTGAAATTACATGTGCACAGCAAACAGGCTGTCTCCTTATCAATTCTTCTCTGTCTCAGCTTGCATTGGCAGCAAAATTCTAATCTTATCTGTGCCATGGCAGCCTGTGGCCAAAGAAATGACTTCTTGTTGCATATCAAGTTCCAAACAAGCTGCACAATATAGAAAAGTGGAATTGTTTATTGGAAAAACCATTGCAGAATTTCTATTACCGTATTTTTCGCTCTATAACACGCACCAGACCATAACACGCACGTAGTTTTTAGAGGAGGAAAACAAGAAAAAAAATATTCTAAACGAAATAGTGGATATATGATTTTTGTGGTTCATGCTGTGGCCACAGACATGTGATCTGACAGTGAGTTTGGAGTAGCCCAATGTAAAAATCCTGAGGATCCATGTGGATCCATGCTTTGTAACCACAGTGGAGGGAAGGAAGGGGAACCATGGATCCTCTGCTCACAACTGCACAGATCCCCCCCCCGCCACCCGCAGGCATTCACTCCATAACACGCACAGACATTTCCCCTTACTTTCTAGGAGGAAAAAAGTGAGTGTTATGGTGCAAAAAATACGGTATTTTATTCTGTCAATCAGGTACTGCCTAGTTGTGCCATTTGGGGACTGCACTGAGTAACAAGCCTTTAAGAGTCAATTAAAATAACAAACAAACAAACACAACCAAGCATAATAAGATATTTGAATAAAAATCCCAAGCACAGGTCCATTACTGAGCTTGGCTGTCAGGATTTAAGCCTGCTTCTCAACTCTGAACTGGGTGTGCATGTTAATCTGAGAGATGCCTGGCAGTGATTAAGACTGGGTGTCACCAGCCAGCTCTGGTCAAAGGAAAGTCAACCAAGAGGCTTCTTTTCACCTTTTACCAGAGCAGGTCTCCATCTCCCATGGAAGTTTCTGGAGCTAGCTATTCAATGGTCTAAGCAATTAGAAAAACTTCTGCTGAGCCAGATTCACAGGCAAGCAACTGACTGGAAAACTTCCTGGGATGATGTGTCTGGAGGGCACATACTAAATTATGAATATTGTAAATTTTCCTCCTTTCATGTTAAATGACAAGAATATGTTCAAACTAATTGGCTTCCATTTCCCATTTTCCCATGTGAATATTCTAAGCTTGTCTTCAAACTACAGGGACTCTATACATGCATGTTTACAGAAGTGAGTGTGGGTGTGTTTTGAATTAAGCTTATTCCAAAGCAGGTATGCACAGAATTACAACCTAAATTATTTCTTAATTTAGCAATGGCTTCCACAATCATTTCTATGGAACCTAGGTAGGTGATATACGCTTCTGATCATTACAGAACTGGGAAATATGAGATCTTGGATCCAGCACCAAGTCCTTAGCAATATTCCCATTATGGTCTGCACTGATATTCCCAGGTAATAGGCAAGCAACAGGAACATATTTTAACAAACTATCGAATGTTGTAAGATAGTGACTATACATAATATCAGTAAATAACAATACAAATATATAATAATATGGGAACATAGGGTGGTATTCAACTAAGTTTTACTCAGTGTTTTACTCAGAGTAAACTACCAAGATTGTTTCGGGGTATTTAGCAGAGATCTTTAAAACTAAATTGAGAGTTGCCTGATTTATTCAACGGTGGCTATCTAGTCTTTTATATATAGTATGTGTTTGCCAATGTATTTGGATGACTTTGTAGGATTTTATTGTTTAAACCTATGTGAATAAAGGCCAATAATAATAATAATACTCAGTAGTTGCATTGAAATGAATGGACTTAGTCATGTTCATTAACTTTTGTGGGTCTACTCTAAGTAAAAAACATCTTTGAATTCCATGCATAAAGATCAGCTTTTATCAGTTGAAATGAAAATGTTGTAACTTACTCTTATGAAAAAGATGTGAAGGTCCAGAAGAAAATGCAGGAAAAAGTTACAGTACAGTATCCTTGTTTTTTCAAAGGAACCCCCCCAAAATTAATGCAATAGAAAACTTTAAAAATTGGTGAAACGTTGAAAAGATGCCTGTTCAAACTGTGTAGCGTGTGAAATTTTATATAAGAGAAGCTAAAACATATGGGGATAATTCCTGCATATGATGTTATGTAAACAATATAGAACACTCAGATCCAAGAAGCATTTTTCGACCATGCTGAAATGTGCTGAGGTCTTCATTAAAGTAGTGCAGAAGCTTCACTGGTTGCAAAATATTGTTTTTCTTCTTCTAGCGATTGTTTCTGTGATGTTTCGTCTTGCTGTAATACAGGATGCGCCCCTGGCTCTTTGAGTTTTCTGCTACAAGTGACAGTCAATCAAGGCATGGTGTTTTCTTTGCAATCATGATAAAGGAAGTATACAATGGTATATACTAGTTACCTTCCCTAACAAGAGGGAAATTTGTTCTCTCTTCCATGAGAACCAAAAGCTCTGGTTGGATACAAATCCATCTTATTTAGCAGCAGATGCCTTTTGTACATGACCAATACAGACACACACTTCTGGCTGTTCATTAGCTGACACGAACTAAAGCACCTTTCTTTTCAACTAACATTATCTCTACCAGTAAAGTGATGAGTCGCTTGCATTTTTTAAGGTTAGGATATTTTATCCAAGGCTACACACAGAATCTTTTTTGCATTCAGTACTTTTACACTGATGCTTATGGTAAATATCAATCTGACTTAGAATAAGTATTCAATTTTGGACATAAAATTCAACTTTGTCCTGTAAGCCAGACCCTAAATGCCCCACAGCTCGAAACTTCCACTCTAGTATACAAACCCCTCATCTAGCCAGGTTCACAATTTCATTCCCTTGTTTTATGTAACCCTTCCCCTCAGAAAACAAAACCTTTTAAGTCTGTTTGGTCTCTGTGGGATTCTCCAGCCCATGC
Organism: Podarcis gaigeae; assembly: GCF_964106915.1. Taxonomy (NCBI): domain Eukaryota; kingdom Metazoa; phylum Chordata; class Lepidosauria; order Squamata; family Lacertidae; genus Podarcis; species Podarcis gaigeae. The sequence goes on along the minus strand of NC_139681.1, from coordinate 81,739,505 downwards.
CTTCTCCACAGGTTTATTATTCCATTGGAACTACTCAGGACCCAAAAAAGAACATTAACGCCTTGCGTTCTCTCTTTCAGGTACAGGCAATGACCAATTTACATGTTTGATATGCGTGTGATGGTGACTGCTCATGTACACATCAGAGGGACACAAAAGTGGCCAGAAAGGGGGCAGAACAGGCTTATGCGTGTTCCACCATCATGCGTGATAACCTGGAAAACAACCAGAATCAGAGGATGCCTGTATTTGTTCTGCTTTCACCATTTTGAAAAGGTTCAAGGAGAACCCAGGTTGCTGGCTCAGGCACTGCACCATGCAGGGATCAGAGTGACCCACTAACCCTTCCTTCCCTTCACTCTCCCATCATAAGCTTTTTCCTGTCTTAAGCCAATGGGAACTGGAGTCCAGACTTTCTACTACAGGAACTGTTGGCTTTGGTTGTTGTTTTTTAATGAACAAGCACAGCTATCTGCTATTTTTGTTGAAAAAATAATCTAGTTTTGTAAGTTAGCAACAGAAGCTAATTCTGACTGGCATCAACTGGCTAGCCATTCCACCACCAAGATGTATTTTCTCTTCCCAATGCTCATTCCCCGATTCGTTCCAAAAGCAGAGCATTGAATGGAATGGAACACATACTATGGTTTTACATGCAGTTAACAATTATGCAAGAGCAGCAGGTGGGGAGACAGTATGAATGTCACACTGGATACTTAAGAATTTTCAGCAGGAGAGAGTTCCCACCAATATTCAAAAAATCAAAGTAGAAAAGATTGCATCTCCTGTTTTGCTCTTTTGTGTGTGTGTGCGTGCAAAATTATTAAAGTTCTTGCCCTAGATCAGTGGTTCCCAATTAGCTAATTATGGAGGACCCCCTATTTTTTAAAAGCCAAGCCACAGCCCCCTCTACTTTTGAAAGTTTTGATAACTCAATGGTAGTTACCTCTGCAAAGCAATTTTTTCAACAAAATATGGGGTAGCCCCTAATCAGCAAAGGATTTTAGGTGTATTAAAAAAACAGGCTAGGGCTGAGCGATATAGGTTTTCAACATCATGATATATCAGCAGCTAAACATCACAATATTCCGATATATCATGATGTAGGCATGAGGGAAGAAGCAGTCAGGGAGATGACTGGGGGGAGGAGAGGAAGTGGAGTCACCTTGTATACATGGTTTGAGTGGGAGGGGATAGGGGGTACAGATAGCGACGATGCACTCCCACTGTGGCTGCTGCTGCTTTCCTGTTGACTGTGAGAAGCTGCTCAGCCTTGGTGCCAAGGTGAAGGTTGTGCCACGGTGCCTTGAAGTGAATTCGGTGCCTTGAAGTGAGGTCGGCTGCCCTGGTCGCCCTCAGCTCAGAAACGTTGTGCGATATCCATGGGACCTTGAAATCAGCTATCCTGCTCTTCCTCATGAGAGGAGCGATATATATTGCTGCGTATTGCTGGTCAGAATCGTTATTGCGGTATGACTTCAAAACCGATTTTGGCCAACATGTGGAAAAAGTACACAGCACTAAAACAGACCATAACACCTGCGATATTACCATGCAAAATTAAGATAATTTTATCACGTGCACAATTTCTGCATAGGAAGGCCCCGTGCCCTCAGAAAAAAACCCAAGTCGAGAATAATACAATTATCACAACTGTAACAAGAGTTCATAAGTTTATTACAACCCTGGCAACTGCCAAAGGAACCGCAGAGGACAGCCAAACGGGGACGGCGCCCGTGTCGCTTCTGTATTCGGTTCTCCCAGCAGGCGCAATAAAACCGCGCCGTTTCGTCTTTTCAAACGTTCAGATTAGGACGCGCCCGATTTCACGTCCTCTTCTTTCTTGGCAGTGTGCGAGGCTGAGTCCGCCTCTGCTCCGCAAGGGACTTTTCTGGCAGGAGCTGCCGGAGACGGGAAGAAGCGTTACCGTGCCTCCTCCCGGGACATGCCTGACCCCCGCGGCTTACCTGCTGACTCTGGCGACTCAAGTTTCCAAAAAAAGATACACACACAGGCTGCGATCCTACGCCGCGTTTTCCTGAGGGTTAACCTCGCACCACTGAACTCAACGCGACTTAGTGCGCAACTACTGAACCAGGGCTTTCCGCGAGCTTCTCTGGCTCTTCTCCGATACGACGGTGGGTGGGGGAGGAAAGAAACGAAGGAAGGGAGAAATCTGCCGAAGACAACCCAGGTGTGCCCTACTCCGGGGGGACGGCGCTCGCGAAGCCGCCTCACAGCCCCCAAAATGGCTGCCAGGGCCTCGCGCCTGGGCGTGTGCGCGCGTGAGGGGGCGGGGAAAGAGCCGCTTCCCCCCCTGGCGGTTGGGGAAGGAAATGCGCTGCGAAACACGAGCTCGCGCCGTTCGCTCCTCTCACGGCCCCGCCTTCTTCTCCTCTCCTCCTCCCCCCTCCCCCTCGAAAGCGTATTTTCCTCCCACCCACCTCCACTCTTTCCAGCGTGCCGGCGAGCCTCCCCTTTGCCCATCAAGGAGGGCCAGCCAATCAGGCCAGCGCTTGTCGGAGGGGGATGGTGCCGGGAGGAGGGGTGGAGAGCGAGCGAGCGCGCGCGCGCGAGGGAGGGAGAGGTGGGCGTGGCCGTTGCCGTCCGTCTGAGAGCGAGGCTGTTGCCTCCTCCCCTGCCCCATGCCCGTCCCCTCCCCTCCCTCCCCCCTATCTTTCTCTCTCTCTCTTCCCTTCGCTACCGGCACATTCCGCCGCCCTGGGAAGGCCTAAGCCAGCGGGGAGCGACTTGAGCAGGCGAGAGGAGGAGGAGGAGGCCGCCCGGTTTGGCCCGCCAGCCCGCCACCAAGCAAGGCCAGCCAGGGAGACCCGCCGCGGCGCAGAAGGGAAGGCGAGCGAGCGAGGCGAAGGGGCGGAAGCGGCGCCGGGAAGAAGGGGCCCGGCTGGGTCCGGCCTGGGTGTCGACGGAGAAAGAGGAGGGAGGAGAGGCAAGAGGAGAGGCCGCGCTCCCTACCTCCCGCCATGGCCGACAACGAGAAGCTGGACAACCAACGGCTGAAGAACTTTAAGAACAAAGGCCGAGACCTGGAGGTAGCTCTTCTCCCTCCTTAGCCCGGGCCTAGCAGCCCGCTTCGCGCGAAGGGAGGGGCCGGGTGGGCCGGCAAGCGAGGTCGGGGATCAGTTCGGACAAGGCCTCCGCCGCAGAGGCGGTTGGTTGTGGCGTCTCTGCTAATCTCCCGTGGCGGGGCCTACCTATCTCGAGGCGAGGCCTGAGCCGGACTCGGCCGCTCCGTCCGAGACAGGGCAGGCCGGCCGGCGGGTGGGTGGGGTTGGCTGGCTTTTCCTCACGAGGGGACGCGTCGCCACTCCGTACCCGCGGGCTTTGGGAGGGCCCAGGCCTGGCCGCTTCTGCTCGCCGTGGCGAGGATGCTTCGCGAGCGGGGGGGGCGTTGGAGGAGAGAGCGGGGCAGGCTTTTTCTGCCTCTCCTTTTCCGTCCTGGGCCTCGGACTTTCCCGGCAGGCGGGTGGGAAGGGGCAGTGGCTGGGGCCAGGGTTAGCAGAGCGGGAAATGGGAGGGGGGCAGCAGCCCTGCTGGAGCGGATGGAGGCGCCCCTCTCTACCCACCCACTCAGCTGCCTGACATGGAAACTGCCTGTCAGATGACATGTTTTCTCTTCTGTTTTCTCTCTCCGCTTCCCGTGACACGCGTTTTCTCCGTAGGAACCAGACTTTGTGAGCTACACACCACGGCAAAAATAGCTTTTAGGGCGCTACATGTTTTATATATTTATATACGCAGTGTGGTTGAGGCTAATTACATCGAGTACTGCCAGGTAACACGGTAGTTTTATATATTTATATGTGTGTGTGTGTGTGTGTGTGCGCGCGCATGCATGTATACACACTCACACACACACACACACACACAAACTACCGTGTTACCTGGCAGTACTCGATGTAATTAGCCTCCTTAGCCACACTGTCACAGTGCAAACAGGCAGAATACGCATGCAGGGTTTTAAAATATGTAAAACCCAGCCCCAAGTTGACCATATTAAAACCAAATTTTAATCAGCATTTCTTCAACGTTCGCGACTGCTCCCAGAACCATTCACCTGTGTTCAGCAGAAACATGTTCACATGCATTTTATTTAAATGCTAGTTTAAACATAAAGCAGTTAAATGGGAAATATTTCCAAGTATTTTTCACCAAGTTGACAGTCTGTCTTCCCTGTGTTTAAAAATAAAATAAGAGTATGACTTCAAGTGTCTCGTCAAAGATCTGGCTTTGGATATAGTCGGCTGTGGAGAGCAAAAGCATGTAAACATAATTACCCCCCTTTTCAGTAGTGTAGAATATCAATACAGGTTGGAGCAGCTCAGGATTCTGTCCCAAGTTATACACAACCTTGTATAACAATGGTGGTCAGGCTGATTGGCTAGCTGATTCCACAAGGCATGTCTGAGAGCCAGCGTGGTATAGTCTCTCAGCCCCACTCACCTCACAGAGTGTTTGTTGTGGGGATGGAAGGGAAAGGAGATTGTTAGCCACTTTGAGACTCCTTAGGGTAGTGATAAAGCGGGATATCAAATCCAAACTCTTCTTCTTCTGAGCATGTGCCAATCTAGAGCCAAATGAATACATATGTAACCCCACCCCCTGGTGTGCCATGAGATAGTTTGTGCCCCTAGATGCTGAGCTATGGAACATGCAGTCACACAGTTCTGGTGAGCAGATACCCGCCAGTTGCATTGTCTGTGTCACAGATTGGCCACCCATGGCACTTAACATGTATTTGTTAAGTGCATGAAAGCAATATGTCCCAGTTTATATCTCTCTTGCCCCCCGAATTGCTGGCAGGTAAGCAGTTCTTTAGCCTCAATCTCATCTTTAAATTGAGAAGATAGTCACAGTATAGCTATTATTCTTAAAACTACCATCCTATATATATATACACTTGTCTCGAGTAAATCCCATTGAATTCAGTGGGACTTCTGAGTAAATGTATATAAGATGGCACTTCATGTTTCATTTAGAGAGGCCTAAAAATCACAATTTTTCCTTAAGTGAAAGTGGTTAATTGTGTGAGGTTGATGCATTTTTTTCAAGAGCCTTGATCTCTCTGAAAATGTATTTCCAAGAAGAATCCATGACTTGTATACTGCTGCCCTCTGCTTTTCATTTTTTCATAGAAATATTGTGTATTTCTGAATAATCAGTTGGGAAAATATCCTGAATTTTTGCCCTTCACTAATTTACCTGCATACTTGCCAGCAGCTAGCATAACTTTTGAATTCTTCATAAACGTCATGTATTCTAGGCAGCAACTGCTGAACATTTTGCATCTGTTTTGTGATATGCTTATTTAAAGCTTTCATTCAAAACATGAAAAATACTGGAATTAATCTGTCAGCTGTTGACATGGTAACTATACAGCTTTTTAAAAAGAGGGCTTTCCCACTTTGCTTTTCTGTAGAGTAGGATTGTACAGCACTCTATGGGGTGTGGAACTGAATATTTCATGGTAGCCCTAGGTTCCACTTCCCTGCTCTCCTGAAAACAGACCTTCTGCCTGAGTCCTGTACTCCCAGGACAAAGGGATCCCCAGTATTGAATCAAATTCCTTAGTCATCCAAAATCCATCTGTCTTTGTGACCATGATCTGGATTTACTTACTGTTCTGCTGTTTCGGAATCGGCATATTTAACATAAGCCTTTATAACACTGCATTTTACACTGGATCACTTTTAATTCTAATAAGCTTTACAGTTCAATCCCACGTGTGTTTATTACTTAGAATTAATTCTCATTGTATTGTGCTGGGCTTGATCGCCAATAAATTTGTTGAGAATTGCAATCCTAGTTTCCAAGGTGCAATTGGAAAATCCAACATATGATTTAATTTTCAGGAGTTTGTAAAACACCCATTTTTTTCAGAGATAAATTTTGAAGTAGTATTTTTACAGATAACATTTGATCATTGTGAGATAAAGTAATGAAAAGGACAGGGGGAAACATGATTTATGCCAGTGTACGAGATACCTTCTGTCATTTTGAAATTAGTGTCTCTGAGGCTCTGATTGCCAAAGTATTCATGCACTCTGATCCAATTATTTGCTGTGGGTGCAGGATATTTGATGTGCATTTAGAGTCCCCCTTCAAAAAACTGCATATCTTCCTTGAAAAAGCCTAGGATGCTCAGATCTACATTCTCTGGATTTCTTGGGGTAATTGAGCACACATAGAGTTATGTCACAGTAATAAGCCCATTAGGTTATACAAGATAACATATATCAGAGGAACAATCAATAACACAGTTCCACACTACTTAACGGTTAGTAGACTATGAATAAACCTATTTTGTAAAGTCCAAACACAGGTTTTTAAACTAGCTTTGTGTTTTAAACAATTAGATGTGTTGTGGAGTTGAACAACCAGCTTGCTGTCTTTTTTTTTAACTATTGGAGTAGTGGGGTTTGGGGTTAATGGAGGCAGGTCCAATTAAGTTACCTGATGGTACCAAACTGGAATGGGTAGCTAATGTGGCAGAAGACAGAATGTGGATTCAAGATGACCATAACAGATTGGAGAACTGGGCCCAAACTAACAAAATGAATTTCAGTTGGGATGAATGTAAGGTTCTACACTTAAGCAGGAAGAACCAGCTGCATAAATATAAGATGGGGACATCTGGCTTACCGGTAGTACATGTGAAAAAGACTGGTCTTACTAGATCACATGCTTAGCTAATGCTATTCTAGACTGCATCAACAGAGTATAATATCCTTATCAAGGAAAGTACTGCTTTAATCTGTCTTGATCAGACCACACCTGGAGTACTGTGTCCCGTTCTGGGCATCACAACTTAAGGATATTGACAAACTGGAAGGTGATGTGCAGAGGAGGGCAACCAAGATGACCAAGGGTCTGGAAACCATGCTTTATGAGGAATGGTTTGAAGGAATTGGTTATATTTGGCCTGGAAAAGAAGAGACTGAGAGGAGATATGATAGCCATCTTAAGATAACTAAAGGCTGTCACATGGAGGATGGAGCAACCTTGTTTTCTCTTGCTCTGGAGGGTAGGACCTGCACCAATGGCTTCAAGTTCCAAGAAAGGAATTTCTGACTAAACATTAGGAAGAACACTGACAGTAAGAGCTGTTTGACAGTGGTATGGACAGTGGAACTCCCTCAGGGGCTTGTGAACGCTTCTCCCATGGAGGTTTTTAAGCAGAGGTTGGATGGCCATGTCACTGATGCTTTAGCTGAGATTCCTGCATTGCAGGGGGTTGGGCTAGATGACCCTTGGGGTACAACTCTACAAATCGGTGTTTCTCTGACATTGACCTATAGCAAACCTTTGCTATAGTGCTCTCCTAATGCTTGTCATAGATGCATTTTGTAGTGTGATTTGAATTTTTTCAAGAGTCATTATGTTCAATGGTTCCTTCAGAAGTTGTTCTGCCCTGCTGTCATCAGCAAATCCTACTTTTATAATGTTGCAATTCTGTATTGATGCTGAAGCTCGGGGACATTACATTCTGAATGTTACACCTCTGAAATCTTCTAGTTTGTAATTGGAGTGTGGGAAGATTTAGGACCTTCCTGAAATACTTTGCTACATAGTTCGAGTGCATATTGAGTGAGATGCATCACAGGATCCTCTACTATATTTCAGAGGATGCTGACCCACATTTCTGATTACATGCCGTCATTGCAAGAGATCCTGAGACATAATCTCAGATCATGCACTGTTCTTATTGCTACATCTAAAAATACCGTCACCTAAAGGAATGTTTCCTGACCTGTGGACCCCCAAGAGCATAGCCTCCCAAATAAGTAAAAATCAATACAAATCTGAGGTTCTGTCCCCCTAACAGAAATCTTGGCTACACCCATGCCTCCCCATCCTACTGGTAGAAAAGTAGTTATTTAAATGTTTTGTTTGTAAATAGAATGTGTTTTATTTATGATTTTTATAATTTATACAAAATACAATTACATAAAATGATAATGAAATATTGTTGAAGCTGAAAAACATAGAATCATGGAGCTGGAAGGGACCTCAAGGGTCATCTTTCTAGTGCATCCCCCTGCAATGTAGGAAACTCGGCTAAAGCAGCCATGACAGATGGCCATCCAACCTCTGCTTAGAAACCTGCAAGGAAGGAGAGTCCAGAACCTCCCGTGGGAGATCCATGTTCTATGTATTATAAAAAGTAAACAACACTTATTTGACACGGGGGGAAACCTACAGATCCAAAAGGCGTACAGGGAGTTATGTGAAAATGGGAGAACTTTAAAAAGCAAGTGGTCCTCACTGACCTGGTGAAAAAGATATTGTTGTCCAGAGGAGCCTTGGCTGCCCAGATAAAACACTATAGCCCCACAAACCCTTACCTCACTGAACTCAGTGTGGCTTTCTTTTGTGTAGACACTTAGTTATTTACTAGATGCAAATCAGCAGCACCAGACAACCCTGTTCAGCTAGGTGCTGGGGTGGATTGCACCCTATGCTGTGCAGAGCCAGGCCCAGGCTGCCACTGGGTCTAGCACTGGTGGTAGCAACCAGCAGCTCTGACTCACACTGGCCTATCCATTGCCATCCCACCCTGCACTTATCTCACCTGGGGGTTCTGGATCATGGGCTCTACTGATCAAAACGAGAACCTCAACGATCGCCCTTTCCCACAGGAAACAAACCAGGACTGCTCTAAGAAAACATACATGGCAAAAAGAAGTGTTAGGCCCTCGTGGGCTGCCACCCCTATCCGCTTACGATTGGCCAAGTGGATAGCCAACCAATCAGGAATATTTATTTATTTATTTTTACTGATTTCTTTTCTTCACTTCCCTCTGTGGCCCCCTAGCCTTGTGCTGTGGTGTCCCATTTACGCAATTTTCACCTGTGGCGGCCTTGGAATATCCTGGCGTTCCCTTAAAGTTCAGCACCAACACTTCAAATAGTGCTTGGAAACGTACTTGGAGCCAATGTTGGTTTTTCAGTACCAGTGTTATGTGTTCTCCACTCCCAGTCACCAGCCTAGCTGTCGCATTCTGAATTAGTTGTAGTTTCCAAGTAGGTATAATGAGTACAACAAACCTTAAGAACCAATGCTACAGGGGGTGCTTTAGTGATTTTCTGGTGTCCCTATTAATTTTGCTTGTTCAGTGGCTCTCAACATATTCTCAGATTTTATAAGCCACATTTTCATTCATGCTTGAACTATTGACCCTGTCTGAGTTTAATCAGATATTTTGTTGCCTCTATGTATGCCGATGGGTGTGTGTTAGAAACGCCTTCCTATAGGAAATCCTTGGTGTGAAACCTCTGGCTGTCAATGTCAGTTTTGGACAATAGAACATGAATAGACGTGCCTGAAATACTTACTTTAAATATTGAGCAATAGTACTGTTGGTTAGGTGTTGGACAGGGTTGTATTTTTAGATGTTTTCCTTCTCTATAATCTTTCTATCCATTGCTTATTTTTGTCACTGCTTTTAAAGTACTTTTTAAAATTTGGAACAGATCTACGCTGATTTTTGAAAGCCATAGTATTGGTATGAAAATATGCTTCTTTAAAGCAATTGTCAATCTTCTATTTAGATCAATTGAAAGTTTTCCTAAAAATATTGGGATGGGGTGATACAGCTTCCTTAGCTGTTTCACCCCGTTCTTTAAAGTACCACAGTGATGGTAGACAAGGAACAGTGTAGGCAAGTTCCCTGAGCTAAGTAGCACCAGCAGAACGCACTCCACAATTCTCTAACTTTGAGAATTATGGGATGCATGTATACTCAGTCTGCTCAGGGACCTGGCTGAGTTTGGCTTTCCTAGTGAATATAGATGTAGATGCCAGCTGAAGAAAATAAGGGGGTGTGTGATTAGGTTTGAGAGGCTATGTCTCCTAACGTTTTAGAAATCACCCCCACTTAATGTACAGGGATGTTTAAGGAAGGAAAGGAAAAGAGTGGTTTTCCTTTCTTGTTTTGGCCCCTCAAATGGCTCAGGTCTGACAGCCAGCACTAGAACTGATCCTTCTGGTGTTTTTATGTAGCACAGCAGAAGAAGGTCCAGGAGGCTTAGAAAACAACAAATATTGATTTTTTTTTCTTCCCTTCTGTTCACATCCATTACCTGATCATGCTATCCTTTTTTTCAGGCCAGGTGGGCTACTGTTATTTATTTTGTTGCAGGTTTCACTGGTCTGTATACAATTAGTAAAAATGTCAACTGCCTAACAGTTAGTGTTTCTTTTCTGCAAGTACTCAAGTATACATAGGAACAGTACTTTTTTTTTCTAGAAGAAAAGCACTGCTAACATTAGGTAGTATTCAGATAGAGAGACTAAATCTGTATCTTCTGTATCAGATTTACTTTCATGAGTGAATGTGATTTGGCAATAGCTAGGTTACTTCATTTTGCCATAGTGGATAAGGGTATGATCTAAAAGCATCACCCATCTCCTTGGCTGAAGCTAAGCAGGTCTGGGTCTGGTCAGTGTCTAGATGGGTGATCCCTGCTTTGGGTTCTATGATGGAAGAAAAGTAAGATATAAATAAGAAAAATAAACATGAGAGCTATAAAAGGAAAACCATGTATTAAAATATGACCCCAGGCTTCCCCTTAACTAGTTACATTGGTTTCAGTAGTTGAATACTGTACCTACTTTTCTTTCATCAAATTTCTAATGCTAAATATTCAATTTTTAAGGCTCGAGGCAGCCAATTCAGATAGCCACAACAAAGGGTATGCAGTTTTAATGCTGCGAATAGTTAACCTATAATTTCATGTGGGGAATTGTTTGAACCCCACATTGACATTTAGGTCTCAAGACACTGTAGTTTGTGCCTTAATAAACAGTGGAAACTAGATGTAACTTTCTTGTGTAACTTTACAGACTATGAGAAGACAACGAAATGAAGTTGTTGTGGAATTAAGAAAGGTAAGATTTAATGCTATTTATCACCTAATTCAGTGTGGGCTTGATCCAATCCACTGCAGGTGCAGCAGTCCCCATAAAGCAGTGGTTCCCAAACTCTTTTCTCAGGGCCAGACTTTTAGAATAAAATTGGTTCGTGCCACACCAAAAAAAATTATTGATAATAAATACATTGGAAAACAAAAAGAAACAACTCTGAGCAGTGATTGATTTTGAAAAAAATACCTATCCATATTCTGCAAATAAAAAAAATATACTATTTAAATGTTCCTTTGACTGTCCTTGAATCTTCCCACCACACTTGCCATCCTCATCTGCCACACCAGTGTGGTGCGCCATACCCTTTGTGAACCACTGGCATAAAGAATATAGAAATGTGCTCTGTTCCCTTTCCCCGTGTTAAAAAATCCTCTGCCACCTCTGATCAGTCAAGGAACATGAGCCACAGAAGCTCTGCCATTTTAGACTGGATCAAGCCCATAATTTCTAGCAATTATCTCCTGAATTGCATTGTTCTAAAGTAATGTAACAATCATGCCTTTTTATTGACAGCATTAAGAAATTGCGCAGTTTCTCTTTTCACTTAGTATGTTAGCATGATTTGACTCCCCCCCCCCAATGAATTCTGAAGTTCTTTTTTACCTTCAAGTGAATATATGACACATAGTTTTAAGTTACAGGTGAGATTTTGACATTTACAGTAAAATCATTGCATTGATTAAGTCTGGCTTTCTGTTGTGCCCTCCGTTTTGTGTGCCCCTCAATTTTCAAGCAAGAAAAATGTTGCTGGAAGCTTGTAGGGATGCTAACCAGGAGACTGGTTTCTTTCCCAAAGCAGGATGCTACATGTGTGGTTTAGTAGCTTGGTAATGAACCTGATTAGTCTTATGTGTGATGTATTTGCTTCTGCTCATCATACTGTTGGCTGGAAGTGTGAAATAGGCAAACATCCTGACATTTCTGCTATAATCATTGAAGAAATGCTAATCTGTAGACTGGATGGGAAAGCTCCCTTCTATTTTAGAAAACATGGGAGAGCACTCATATATTAGAAGATCCTATAGTATGCCTATCCATAGAGGAGAACATGAAACTTTCTAATCTTTCTAAAAGCTGCCTAAACTAATGGCCATTACTGCATCTTTTAGTGAATTCCATTGGCTAATTATGAACTGTGTGAAGTACTATTTTTAATTGCCCTAAATCTAATGCCAGTCAATTTTGTTTGGTGACTTCAGTTTATCATACAAAAGCATCTTGCATGAAGATTATGTTCCGGGGATGGCACATATATGAAAAAACTCGTATACCCAAATCACCCCAGCATAACCACTCTTGCTTACCATGCTCTGGGATGCTCTCGCGCTATCTTGCAGGGCTATCTCTGCAAGATTTTGTGAGAGCGTTTCAGAGCCCCAGTAAGCACGTCCGAGAGATAAAAAGCTCTTTCCATATCACATGCAAAAGGAAATTTTAAGCTCTCCATCGTGCATGCAATTTGCAGGAATTCAACTAGCCAGCTTTCAGCCATGCAGTATTGAAATTGCACAAGTTAATTGCACGCAAGATGCGGTTGTACTGTGCAAGGATGAAAACCTCCAGGCCTTGCTTTTCAGCCCTTGAAACTCTCCTAGTCCATATCCGTTGACCTGCTTTGTGTCCTTTTTGAATGCTTTTGTGTGACTGTAGTGTGTCCATGAGCTTCAGTTATACCTCTTGCTTGAGGGTGGTTGTAGAAATCTCTGGTTTCTGCACGTCTGGAATGTAGCCTGCTGTTGATTTGCCCTCTTTTGACTCTGCCTGCACTGAACACTGACATGCCACCCTCAGAAAGTTTCCTGTAAGGCAGTGCAGTTTTTAGAATGAAATAGGTTATCTGTGCTCTGGGTGAAAACTAGTGTTAGTCACACTTGCAGATTCCCATTGAAATCAATTGACTTGGGTTTTAATGGTTCTTCACCGAGTATGGCTAACATACAAAGTTCATAAATTTACAAACTTATGTTTCTTATTTGTTGATGGAAAACTCCAGATGCTTCATTCCTGAAATACTACTTTTCCCTGTCATTAGAAGTTTCCCAGCTATGCTCAATGTTTTAATTGGTAACTAGCTGCAGTGCTAAACTGCTTAAATTTGATTCGTCTCACCTCTGCTTGATTTCTCTTGTAGCATTCAGCTCTACTAATACTGCTGTTTAAAAATGTGTTATTGTTTTCTATGTATAATTATGGATTTCTTTAAGCTTTGCACATTATAAAGTAATTATTTACCCAAGTTATTTCCTTGCTTTACAATTGACTTTTTTGTTTTGGTGTGTATCACTGATAATACTTATTTTCCTTATGTAGATACAAATTGCACTGAAGTTTAATTGGGCATGTGTAGCAAGGAAAATCCTTTTCAAAAATAATTGGGGTTATTTGTATTAAATGTATTAGGAGAATTTTGGCTCTCACTTTGACTGCAGAAAAAGTTTAAAAATACGTTTGGGATGATACGTGCTCAGAATTTAGAGGCGGTCTACAGAGCTTCCGATGTTCGGGGATAGCTATTTGCTCTGCATACTCCTTTCTCTCTCATTGCTGCTGTTCCTTGACTATTGCCACGTAAGGCACATTTCTGCACAGACAACTTGCTTTTTGCTTGCATCACTCTGCTCCTCCCAAAAAGTCTGAAACTTTGGAGTGGGAAAAGAACAGCATCAAGTAAATGCATATATACATATTAATGTAAGATCCATAATCCAATAGTAGAATGCCAGTTTCCTTGGCATATCTATAAGAATTTTGTTTGAGAGTAAATAGGTTGGCACCTATATATATAATTGGCCAAAAAAAAAAAATTGATTGGTATTAGGCATTTTATTTATTTAGGTTGGTACCCAACAAAGTGCTTGCATTAGTGTCAGGATTTCCTTTTACCCACCGCCCATGCCTTCTCCAGATCTTCTCAAAAGATTTAGTTAGGTGCTGGGAGATGTGAGGGAGAAGTTCCTTTATGCAGCCAGACCTTTCACTAATGGAACTACTTTGTTGGGTACTGTTCTAAGTTAGCTTTTATGCTGCTTTTCAGAATTCTAGATATTTCTAAAGTGACTTACAGTAACCTTTCAACTGCATAGTTCTTTTTCATCCATGGCTGCCATTCCTCAACTGCTCCATGTAAAACTCCATGAATAGACCACTCTTATGTTCCATTACTCTGTTCCTCCCCAAAAAGTTTATGTACTTGATCATTTAAAACTTTGGAACATGCAAGCTTTAGAATTTCACAAAACTGTTACCTATATGAACATAAAATTTGGTTGGCAAATTATCAATAGTGAATGTAAATGTGTACTGTGTCAGGTTATGTAAATCATGTAACACATTTACTTTTTCTATACTGTAATATGAATTAAAAGCCTCTTATGGTATTTTCTACCGTTAATATTTTTTATTGCTTTGTACACTGCATTTTTCTTACATTACATATTTGCATTTTTAAAATTTTACAAATATTTATAATACACTTTTAAAGCATTGGGGAAAGCAGATATCTGAATGTAATTTGTATTTTGTATTTAAAAGAACAAAAGAGATGAGCATCTGTTAAAGAGACGAAACGTACCTCATGAAGATATCTGTGAAGATTCTGATATAGATGGTGACTTCAGAGTGGTAAGAACTGATTGGTGATTAAATATTATATAGGTATGTCTTTTTGAATGCATTTCTAATGCTTTGATATTTGTTTCAGCAAAACACGTCTCTAGAGGCAATAGTGCAGGTAAGTATCTTAACCACTTCTGTTTTTAAAATTCACTTATATTGTGAAAGTCCTGATTTTTAAATATATTTATTTCTTAGAATGCTTCAAGTGACAACCAAGGTATCCAGTTAAGTGCAGTGCAGGCTGCAAGGTAAGAGAATAATTTACTCAGATATGCTTTCTTCTATGGTAGTACAGTTTGTTAATGGAATCGGTAGCTGTACTGTGTTATGACTGAAAATGTTGGTTCTCTTAATGTGCTCTTAATGTGAACACTACTTTGATAATCTGTATTTGACATATTATAAAATGGTTTGGAGCACAAGTTGATCAACAATTGAATTCCATTTTTCGCATGCAATTATTGATGAAATCAATATTTCACAAAATGCCAGAAGTAACTGGGCATAAAGTTATATATATTTTAAGGGAAATTGTTTGAGGGTATTTTTTTAAAATAGTGCACTTTTGATAGATGATAAAAGTTGTATGGTTGGTCAGATGTTTTGTTAGTTTGCCAAATATAACTTTCAAGAAGGTTATATAACATGTAATTGAATGATTAATGAAATAAGTGTTCTCCCTCTTTAACTTTTATCCCGGAATGCCAGGACCATCTTAACAGTTAAATTAAGAGAGGTATTAAAAAGAGCCAAAGAAAGTAACCAGCTTTGGCTGGACAGGGACTATTTTGCCACAGCAGTCCGTGCTCTTGCAACTTCCATGAAGTTACAAGACTGCCTTGAAGACAAACTGGAAGCTTCAATAAGTGTAGAATGCAGCTGCCAGAATTTTAATGGGTACGGCCAGATACAGTTGCTTAATGCCAATTTTCAGAGTTATATTGGCTGCTTATCTGCTTTTGAGCCCAGTTCAAGGTATTGGGTCACATACCTGAAGAAGTAGTTGCCAGAGGGGCTCTTCTCCTTGTTCCATTGTCAGGGAAAGTGAACTAACCTGCACCTGATATGTAAAATACCCTTCATTTAAAAGAGCTGCTGGTGCCAACATTGCTATCATGATGGTATTAGATCAAGACTGATTTATTTGATGGGGTATTTTAAGGATTTCTAAATGAGTGATTATCCCAGGGTTATATTTATTCATAGCTTGGTTTCCTTGAGATGTTCTTGAATATTTTGATGTCATAGTTTTAACTGCCTTCATATTTTTTTGCCTTTTTTGATTTATATTCTGTCTCAGACCCAGTACCTGGATAGATAAAGTGTGGTCTATAAATATTTCATTAATATATTAAAATATTTAATGTCAGTTTTTAAAGGCAGCTCTCCCATATATCAGTGGCAACAGCTTGACCTGTTCTATCTTCATGCATTATCTAATGTATCATGGGTATGAACCTGACTGCTTCAAGATTAGGGGAAAAACAGTTCTCACTCCTTCTCTTGCTAACACATGGCTTGATAATGAAATAAACAGCAGTAGACTGTCACATGTGTAGTGTCATTCTTTGGCCTCATGAAATACTTGACCAGCCAGTTGTCAGCTCTAAACTCTTCTCTCCAAGATATACAAGAAACCTTTGTTCTGTTTAAGGCAGGGGTGGTGCTTCAGGACTAGAGGCACCCTATATCCTTTTGCTCAAGATGCTTGGCACCTCACACTTCCGCTCACACATGTACCTCTTTATTTTATTTATAAAATTTATATACCATCATTCACAGGGTGGTTTACAATATAAAAACACAAGAATGCATAATGCAATAACAAATGAAAACAATAACCCACACCCTTCCCCCAGTTTAAAGGCCATAGATTGTTTAATTAGCCAAAGGCCTTGGAGAAGAGAAATGATTTTGCCTGGCGCCTAAAGATTTGTAACAAAGGTACCAGGGAAACCTCCCTGGGGGAGAGCATTCCACATTTCTGCAGCCACTCATTCTCTCCATCCTGACAAGAACTTTACCCACTAAAAAAAGAGAGAACCAGTCTTATTCAATTCTTTCAATCACCAGCAATCTCTGTGTATGATGTTCTGTAAAAGGATAATGAGCATCTTTTTGTACTGTCTAGCACTCTGGCCCAGGTGTCTTCTCTTTTAAAAAGAGGCGAATGGGCACATTTGCTTGCCTTTGATCTCCTTTCAGTTTAATTTTGATTTAATTTAAGACATTTTGGACTTCAAAATATATTTTACAAATGTCAAGAGGGTGGGGAAATAAGATAATGCATTCAGAATTACTGGTTTAAATTTAAATTGTATTTGATTGTTACTTATGAAATATCAGACTAATTACTACCATATTTTTTAATTTTTATGTTAAGATAAGAAATGGAGTATGCTGTGTTAGCTGCTCTTCATGTTTTAGCTATAATAATCAATTGGAGCCATTTGAACTTTGCCCAAAAGTTTGATATTCTACTTTCCAAATATTTCTGAATAGAAAACTACTCTCCAGTGATCGCAACCCGCCTATTGATGACTTAATAAAATCTGGAATATTACCCATATTAGTGCACTGCCTTGAAAGAGATGACAAGTGAGTATGTGCCTTTAAAGGAACAGTTGTTTTTTCAAGCAGTTGATCAAAAGTATTGTAATAAACTGTCGTTTGTTTTTTATTATATTCTTAGTCCATCTTTACAGTTTGAAGCAGCATGGGCACTGACAAATATTGCATCCGGAACTTCTGAACAAACGCAAGCTGTCGTTCAATCCAGTAAGTTAATCAGTACTTAACTCCTGCAAAAATGCCTTGCTGATTGAGTAGAACTATGCACATGTTATATTTCTTCTTTGGGTATTCATTCACATGTGCCAATGAGTTGGTTCTTTGATGCTGTAGCCAGGATGATTGAATTCTAAATGCTAATCAATGAATCATACACTGAAAAGGAAGATGTGCACATAATCTCTCACTAAATTGAAATTAAATTTGGATAGCACTGAAGGTGTTCCCGCTTTGTGATCAGAAATATGGGATTTAGTAAGCAACAAATTGATTTGGAGCTTGTGGCCAAATTTGCATGTAACACTAAACTATAGTTTAGCATTACAATAACAAGCCTAGTTCCCGCCTTCCTTCTGGCACCACTATGAAGAGGCATCCATAAACTCTCTCTTCCTTTTTAGAACAACTTCAGCTTGTGACATCTGAACCTAGACAAACTGTGATTAGTGGGAAACAAGCCAACCAAGCTTTTAAACTGACTTATTTTCACTAATCATAGCTAAGATTAACTGCTATTTAGTGTTTGGACATCGTTTTGAATATGTGGAATTGCCTTTAAAATATATAATCTGAAGAATATCTCTGGAACTATCCACTGCTGATATATGACTGTTTTCAGTGTTTCTTGATCAGTATAAAAGACTTTTTATATTTTTTAAAAAAGAGTACTTCTCTAGTTTTCTTTTATAATGGGTTGGATCCAGACTTGCCCTTACCAGAGTGAAAGGACTTCTTCAGTTCTCAGAGGGGATGAAGAACCAATGCGGGTTTCCTGCTGGAAAGGTGGTTTTCACCAATTTCCCGGCCGCCTTGGCAAATCCCAGTGATACCTCTCATGCTATTCCACAAGCTATCCCAACACTTCATAGCTGTTCAAGAGGCTGCAGGAAGTAGGAAAGATTGTCAGCAGTGTTCACAGGAGTTCTGGATCCAACCCAATGGCTGCTTAAAGATAAAAAATATAGAAAATTGAAAATGGGCTGTCAGTGGGTTTTAGTGCCATACATCCTTAGAAGTACCGTATTTTTTGCTCTATAAGACTCACTTTTTCCCTCCTAAAAAGTAAGGGGAAATGTGTGATCGTCTTATAGAGCGAATGCAGGCTGCGCAGCTATCCCAGAAGCCAGAACAGCAAGAGGGATTGCTGCTTTCGCTGCGCAGAGATCCCTCTTGCTGTTCTGGCTTCTGGGATTCAGAATATTTTTTTTCTTGTTTTCCTCCTCCAAAAACTAGGTACGTCTTATGGTCTGGTGCATCTTATAGAGCGAAAAATACGGTATTCCACAGGAGAAGGATACTCTTTGTAGAGCTTTGCAAAACTGAAGTGGCAATGCTACCTTCAGCCATAATGCAAAAGGAACATAAATAAGTGTGTGGTAATTCCACTTTTACACATCATTGTTCTGTCTGCATACTGAGTGTGCTACATCTCATTGGGGAGATATGTTAAGTTCCAGACACAGTTGTACACCTTGCCTGTTGGACAAAATTTGAAAGATTTATTTTGAACATTATAGTGCTTTGGAGGAAGAACTGGAGGTTCAGAAAGGCACTTCTTTTTTCTCAAGAGGTTCAGTTCCATGCACTAAGCCCCTGAAATTATGTATCAGTTGAGTGATAACTAGACAAATTGTGACTGCCTGATTTGCAATCTGAATATCTTTGAATGAGGAATGGCTGTTTATATATTGCATGATTTAAAGTTTAAATCTTAGATCTTAGCCAAAGGGCTATGGAAACTAAAAAAAATGAGTCATAATGATATTTTTCCTTATTTTGCAGATGCTGTCCCACTTTTTTTGAGGTTGCTGCATTCGCCCCATCAAAATGTTTGTGAGCAGGCAGTATGGGCTTTAGGCAATATCATAGGTTTGTTGCATTTCTGTGTAGAAACTCCACTACTATGACAATGAGAACTGCTTAGAATTTTACTACTGAATGCTTAGAATTTTACTCCAGTGATGCCTTGTACACAGTTCTGTGTGTTTGTGCGGGGGAGTGTTTTCCCAAAGCATATTTTAGTTAGGTACATGAAGGTTCAGACAAGTAAATCACATGGAAGGATATTACACGAGTTATTCAGGTCATGGTGCACTTATTGTCGGTATTCATCACACAGCAAGCAAAGCCCCCAAGTTGGTGGAAAATCTGATACCTATGCATAGCATATGCATTTCTAGTTTATAGCTTTTCTGCTGCTGAGCAGCAGCAATCCTCTCCCCCCAACAAAGCTCACAAAACAAAACTCCAGCCCAAGAGTCTGTTCAGCAGCCTCTGGTTTTTTGGCTGGAGTCAGTCAGCCCCTCCCCCAGGCCAGGTGGGAAAAGGCCTTCAAGACAGGGGGCAGGTCTTCTAGGACACTCAGCCAAGAAGGCTATGACTTCGTACTTGACTTTATGCATGTCCAAAAATGGGCAGGACAGGTTAAATAAGCTATTATGCCAGCTTAATATATCTAGTCGCAGTGTATCCTGTGCATAGGTGCCAACATGATTTTCTAGACCTAGTGCATTATATATGGATTGGGCCCTCCGCAGCAAAAGAGGGCATATATTTGCATACCTTTTATGTCATACACCAATTTGTATTCTATTTTGGAGAACTCACAAATAAATCAGGGGCCTCACTGGTGAAACATTTTCCACAATTGCATTTCCATATTTCAAAAGGCTTAACCTCTTGAATGTCTACTTACAACATAGCTGTTAGTGACAAAAAAATAGTCCTGCTCCCCCCCCCCCACCTCCCCAAACCATGCAAAGTATTCAAGTTTCCTGAATATACTATTGGCTTTTCATAGATTGGAAATACTATGTTTCAGTGGACAACCTAGCATGGTATTTGGAGAATGTGGAGGGGAGAGTTCAGATGAGGCATAAGATTTATGGCAGCCAAGATGCCCATACTTGGAAAAATTCAAGATTGAGTTGTTAAAAAGCAGGCAGTGTATTCTAAGAGCATTTGTTGTATTTATTTCTGTCTCATAATAGCTACAGCCATGTTAACAGAACATTGATAAGCACCCTTTTCTCTTTTTTGTAACAAAAAGGGATTTATAATGTTCATGCTTAGGGGTGGAGTGCGGAATCCCCCCCCCCCGCCCCCAAAAAATCTGATTTACAGCTACACTAAAGTACTGGTTTTCTTAGTTATTTTCTCTCAGCAGCAACTGTTCTGCTTCTGCTAGGTAAGAAGAAGAAGAAAGTTTGAAAATGAACATTCAGTTTTTTCTACAATTTTTTGGAGAAAGGACTTCCTGGGTTATTTAGGGGTCTTCTCGAAAATGTATATTACTTTAAATTTCTCCATAGCACTTGTCAATCATAACTCTGACTTTACACATTGGCTAAAAATACTGAAATGTAGAAGCATTCCCATTTCTCACTATTTCAAATGCTGCCCCAACAACACTATTCAAATGCCTGAAGGGCTGTTACAGAAAAAGGCAAGGGCTTGTTTTCTGCTTTCCCAAAAGGGGCAGGTTATAGAAGGTAGATTTTGGCTGAACCTTAGAAAAGAATTTCAACAGCAGTTTAAAAATGGATTCAGTTTTTGGGAGTGGCGTCTCTCTGTCCAGAGGTTTTCAAACAGATGCTGGACAGCCATCCTTTGTAGATTTTCTGCATCAAGGAGGAGGCTGGACTTAGATGATTTGCAAGCACCCTTTCCAACTCTTAATTCTACAAATCAACCATTCTAACAAACTGAGTCTATACCTGGAAGTTGCTTATTTCAAACTGTTCACATAGAGAGCGAGCTATCCTAATGGGGAAAAGCAATTTTGATAGACCAGTCTTGATATTTCTTCTACCCACAAGCTCCTCCATGTTTATACAGGTGATGGACCCCAGTGTAGAGATTATGTCATTAGTCTTGGAGTGGTGAAGCCTCTGCTGTCATTCATCAGCCCATCTATTCCCATAACTTTCTTAAGAAATGTTACTTGGGTAATGGTCAACTTGTGTCGCCACAAAGACCCGCCTCCACCAATGGAAACGATCCAGGAGGTAAAACTACTTCTTTGTTGAAATTTTATCACTGTGAGCTTTCCTGCAGAATTTTGAATACCTTTTTCTCTTTCTCCTAGATCCTCCCAGCACTCTGTGTTTTAATTCATCACACAGATGTAAATGTGAGTATCTCAATATTGCATGACCTGTTTACTGATTAATTTTAAGCACGTATTGAAAAAACAAATCACAGCCTTGCCAGGTTACCCCTGAAAGCAATTTGTGCCTCTTTGGCTATATTGGTGGATACTTGTCAGTCTTATTAACGAAGCAAAAGTCTCTCAAAGGAGTAAAACATATTTCAGAAGTCAGTGCTCCCACAAAACTGAGGGACAGTTTACAAATACAGACAACTTGCAGTTTACATGGCGGCTATGGTCCCTGTAACAGCAGAACAGTTAGCGGTATGTGAACTGGCACAAATTTCATCTCCCACAAGGGTTGGTGAGACTTGCACAGACTTCCCACTGGTTCTCTACTTAACATATATCCATAGGCAAGCACTAAGTTGTTGGTGGACAGGATTATTCCCTTAAAATAAGAATACCTACCAGAACTGTCATTCTGGATCAGCTGAGTGGGACAATTCTATCCTTTTTGGAAGGGCTTAGCGTTTGAGGCACTTATCTGTTGGACAGCCATTCTCTGCATGCAACACCCATTCAGTTCAGGAATAAACCCGCAGAACCTGCTTCTCTGTACGTTCTGTTCTTAGCTGGGTTGGGACTTAACCTGCAACAAAATCAGAAGCCACTCTGCCAATACGCAGGAGAGGCCAGAGGCCTTTTGATATAATGTATATGCTTGCTGGTGAAAATTAGACAAGTGTCATAGCTGAGGAGTTGGCAGCATAAGGTTTTTTTTAAGATTCAGCAGGAAATGTTTTTGAAAGCAAGTATGAAACAAAAAAATCCAAGGGATTTTGTCAGATACCCTCTGTGATTTATTTTGTGGTATGTTGCATAAACTTAAAGTACTAAGTAGGCTGAGAACATCACTGTTTTCAATGGGAGATGCTTCTGTTTATATATGACTCATTGTGTCTTGCAGAACTTCCTTTGTATTACTCTAATGTGTCTTCGTTAATTTTTGAACAGATATTGGTAGATACAGTCTGGGCCCTCTCCTACTTAACAGATTCAGGCAATGAACAGATTCAGATGGTGATAGACTCGGGGATAGTTCCTCATTTGGTTCCTCTTCTCAGCCATCAGGAAGTTAAAGTGCAAGTGAGTCTTGTACCATTTCTCCTTTATTTGAAGCATTTTTGCTGACAGCATTGCATTAGAAATTTACAGTATGAAGCACATTGTATTCTTACTGTGTTCAGTCACTGTGTTTGTCAAGCTCAGAAACGTAAAAAAAAATTCTGACTTGAATGTTTCTCATATTTTGTGGAATGTGGAATCGTGTTTTTGCCTTGAATAAACATTTTAAAAGCTGCTGTCCCCATAGGACAAAATAGATTCAAAAAATAAAAGGACAGTAGCTTTCTTTAGTTTCTGTTGAGTGCAAGCTTTTATTAACTAGCAGGTTTAATGCTCATTGTAAAAGAGAGGTGTTCTTTAATATTTCATTTTATCAGACTTAGGAATATGGGCTATGCTAACAAATTAGAGTCAAAATGGTTGAAAATGGGTGCTAGGTCCTTCCCCTAAAATTTTCCAGCTCTGGATACAAACTGCAAGTCGTTGTAGATTGGTTCAGATATAATGAAGTATATGGAGAGGTGGGACTAAGTTCTTTTTTGCACTGTGATTTGTAACCTGCCTTTTAGCAAGCCATTGCTTGTCATTCAATCTTACAAAACAAATCAGGCTTTGGACAAACCATTGTTTCTCAATTCAGATGCAATGGCCAACTGATTTGCTGAAAGCCAGGAAGTTACTAAGTGTGTGACCCTAAGGTTTATTTGTGTAATACCAGCTCAACCCATTACCATTTTCACCATCAAATTTGGCTCATGAAAAAGATGAACCTGCTGCTCAACACAGTAGCTGTTTCAGAAATCCTAATTTCTCAAATCTTTCATTGTCAGATTTGTAAAGTTACAGGTTTTTATTTTTGCTGGGGGGTGGGGGAGAACCATGTCTTCTACCTGATTTAAGTGGTACAGTTGATCTATTAAAGCTGTGTTGTGCAATCCTGTACTCAGAAGTAAATGAATAGGATTTCAACCTCAGTCAAATCATGTAGTCTTAATACTATAATGCTTGATTTTAAAACATGCTGCTCAAGCCATCAGGTTTTAACTTTTGAAATGTTTTCTTTCAGACTGCTGCACTCAGAGCTGTAGGAAATATTGTTACTGGTACTGATGAACAGACCCAGGTAGTTCTGAATTGTGAAGCTCTTTCACACTTCCCTGCCCTATTGACTCACCCCAAAGAAAAAATTAATAAGGTATGAAAATGGGCATGTCGCTGAATGCATGAAAATTGATACCAGGGGACTCTGTGACATATCTGTCAAACAAAAGTACAGGATAATCGTCAATCTCTTTACTTGAAAGGTTGTTCTGACTTTTGTAGAAATTGTAATGTAGCAATTCCTTTGCAAGGAGCATATTTGTTTGTTTGTGGTGCATCAGATATAACCCTTTCTTGTCCAGCATTGTTCTTGGTTATGGTTATTTTTTTAACGGGATTTTTATTGTACCCTGGCCTAAGATCAGTTATAATGAAGAGCAGGACCTAAAATAAATATTACAAATAATATCCTAGCAATTGGTGGCCTTTAAATATAAGGTGGCTCATCAAAAATTGGTCAGTGGTTCTCCAGCCTGTCTTTTGCCTACACCTGAATTATAAACTGACTCTTGGAAATGATGAAATGGAGGTAATAGGGAATAGGGAATAGTAAGGGGTGTGTACATTAGGGAAGGGGGGCAAATTTTAGTCTGAAGTAAAAGGGGTTGGTTGTGTAAAAGTTATATAGTGATGTAAACTGTGGGCACTGATAAAGAAGCTGTTGATTTCGCAGTGCATCTGAGGCCTTGTTGCTAAATCATCTGGGTTTACTGCAACATTGCCAGTGATTAGAGCCCAAAATAAGCTCGCAGTTTGCATCTAGACATTTTAAACCTCTAACAGGTTCCTTTTGTAAGGCAAAAGGAATGTGATCTGATCCAAGAGTTCAGTTTAATGACACCTAAAACATATGATTTAGATTAGGAAATCATCATTTTTCCCATACTCAAGAATAAGTAAGATTTAAATGGGAAACAAAAATTACACATTCTTTGGGTTCTACATTTATCAAAAAATATTTGCACTAGTAGCAACTTCATTTATGCTTCTATAGGTAGTTTTTTTTTTAAAATAGTAAGTTTTATAGACCACTTAACCACAGAACTCTCTAATATATAAAGTACATAATAAAATTCTGAATAAAATAGAGGTAAAATCCACCAAACTGTTAAACAAGTGTAGATAAAATTGTCAACATATAGATAAACATAGTGCTACAGCTGGCACCTGTTATACTACAAAGTGTTCCATCTAATACTGATCTTCTAAACTGCAGTAGTGTTAAAGCCAATTTTTTAAAATGCATGCCATCCTTGGGTATTGTTACTTGAAACTGAATCCCAGTAAGAGACATTCCCTCTGAAGGAGCAGGTTCATAGTTTGAGAGGGCTCTTCAATTCCAAGCTGTCACTGTTGGACCAGGTAGCTTCAGTGCCAAGAAGCCACTATGCCCCACTCCAACTAGTTTTCTAGCTACTCCAGCTATTCCTGGAGTGAAACAACTTGTCCTCCATTATCCGTGCTCTAATAAACTTCTGTATAAACTATTCCAATGCAGGCTGCATCATGCTGCTTTTGAAGACAGTCCAATAGCTGTAGCTGATGCAGAATTCCGCTGCCTGGGTGTGGTTAATCAAATTTAAATAGTTCTCAGTATTGCGCCTTTAAAAGAAGTCTAGCTCTACAGAGATGGATGAATACTTTCGTTATTCAAAGTATTTCTTGTCGATATTTTTAAAATCACTTTTTTTGTTGTTGCAGGAAGCTGTTTGGTTCCTATCTAACATCACTGCAGGAAATCAGCAGCAAGTCCAGGCAGTGATAGATGCTAACCTTGTGCCAATGATAATACACCTTTTAGATAAGGTTAGACAAAACCAATCTTTTGCTAAGCTTTTGTATTGTTCTATGTGTGTGTTGTACTGAAACAGCCGTGGAACGTAAAATGTGCTGGTTGGGTACCTATGCTGGTTGGTTGGGTATGTATGCTTGATGGAGGGTTCCAGGCCACTCTTCGCAGTAAGCTGGTTTTTCCAGCTAGACAGGTGCCTGCCCCCAAGAGACCCACAGTCTGAGTAATTCAAAGTAATTAAAGCAGCAGAGGCCTCCAGGTTGGATAGGAGGTGCTCAACTTTTCTTCCTATGCCCACCAATCCTCCCCTGAAGATCTCCACCCATCCATCACTTTTTCCTCTGCTGGGCTTTTCCCAGTCATTGAGATTTTCTTCAGTACTTTCCTCTTCTCCCTGTACTCCCATTTGATAGGCAGCAGGTAAGCTGTGCCTAGGCCCTTGTTTCAGGTGAAAGGTCAGGTATTGTAGCATCTCTTCAGTCCTTGGTGCGTACAACCAACTTCATCAGCAACAGCCAGCATGGCCAACCATCAGGGATTTTGGAAGCTGCAGTCCAAAAACATCTGAAGGGTCCCAGCTCTTCCTGCTGTGGCTGACTTACACCTCAGATGCTGGCGTCCTAAAGCCAGTTGTCTTAGCTTTGGGATATGGAGGCTCTGCTCATCCACTGTTTTTCTTCTGTGGTCACAAGACTGGTGCCTGAATCAGCTCATGTTACTTGCCTGAGTGTACCCCTGTGTAGACAATAAAGATATTCCTCCAACTGTCTTCTCTTTAGGGTGACTTTGGTACACAGAAAGAAGCTGCTTGGGCTATAAGCAACCTGACAATCAGTGGAAGAAAAGATCAAGTAAGTAACCTAGTTTGACTGACTGACTGTTTTAAAACAGTAAAGGAACGTACAAAACAGGAAGCACAATTCAACCAAATGATAGCATTTAGAAGTGTTACTTATTTCAGTGGGAGAGTTTTTAAGCAAACACTTAATTCTTCCCTTGACATCAGTGGGAATTGAAAGTGTATAACTTTACTGGATTTTACTAGATCAAAGCCACAGATGGGTCCTCTTGCAATAACCACCATTGTGCTCATTATTTGATACTTGCCTTTAAAATATCAGTTTGTCCACTTGGTGATCAATTTCACACAGACCAGTGTAGAACTTTTCTGTTTGCAACCTCTACTTAAAAACCTCCAGTGATAGAGTCCACCACCTTCCAAAATAGTCTATTCCGTTGTCGAACAGCTCTTACCACCAGAAAGTTATTCCTGATGTTTAGCTGGAATCTCCTTTCTTGTAACCTGAAGCCATTGATATGGGTCCTGTCCTTTGGATTTCTCTTGAGTGTACACATGCATATAAAATGCCCCAGACGGGAGAGCTGCATTGTAAGCCTTGAACATAGGGCTAGCAATTCTGTTCTTTCTCAACTGGTGGAGGGTGGGGAGAGGAAGAAATAAATATTTTCTAAGCATTTCTATGCTCAAGAGAAGCTTGTTTCACAGAAGATGCTCCTGCAATAGGGTTTGCCTGCCCTTCTCACTAAAGTCCTTTGCACCCCTCTGAAAAATGTTTTTGAGGGACAGAGACCTTCCAGAATAGTATGGGATATGGTGATGTAGCATCTGGAGAAATAGGGGAGAGTGCACCAAAACTGAAGCAAAGTCGAGTTTTGCTTCTGTAATGCACCTTTGGATCCAAGGTTTGGTTTGGTTTATTTTGCTATCACTTGGTGTTCCTTGCAGATTTAAAACTTAAATCAGTAGGCTCACAGGTGAGTCTTGCAAGATACTCTATTCTAAAATCCAAGCCCCCTCGATATCTGGAGCTAGAATCCACCAACTTACAATAGTTGATTATGTCCAAATTCATCAAATACATATTTAATATGAGTTAACAAAAATATGTTTGTTTGGTTTTAAAGTCAAAACCAATTATGAGTTATTAGATGACATAATACTTATTGAGTATAGTGAGAATCCTTTTACTTGAATTTCTGTAGGTTTGCAAATGTTTTAATTGACTCTCCTTTTTCTCCATACTCTTAACTTAGTATATTTTTTATTATTTCATAATTTATTTATGGCTTAATCATATAAAGCTCCAAGCAGTTTATGTAAGTTGTATTGATCCTAATTGGCTTAATTTCTGTTTCTGTTCCTTTTTTTAGGTGGCGTACCTAATTCAACAAAATGTAATTCCTCCCTTTTGCAACTTGTTAACAGTAAAAGATGCTCAGGTTGTACAAGTAGTGCTGGATGGGCTAAGTAATATATTAAAAATGGCTGAAGAGGAGGCAGAAACCATAGCCAACCTTATTGAAGAATGTGGAGGTACGATTAAAAATTTGCCTTTGTATACCAAGGTCTTAGATTTGATAAAGTGATCCTTTAGTTTTTTGTTTTTGTATTTTTGTCACAGATCTGGAAATATTTTCATAGTTTCTATGGAGAAATATGATTTGTGGACATACTGGTTACCAGTGTGTTTTGAAAAACCATTTCTTTTTCATTTTTACAGCTAGTCTGGGGGTTCCTTCAACTTTTTTGTGTTAAACTTTACAGGGCTGGAGAAAATTGAACAACTACAAAATCATGAAAATGAAGACATCTACAAACTGGCTTATGAGATCATTGATCAGTTCTTCTCTTCAGATGATGTAAGTACATAATTCTGAAACTGAGTATTTTGAAGTAAAGTACCGAATGTGAAAAACCTGGTAATGGACTTTGGTTGGATTGGAATATTTTTTTTTTGTTAGTTTTCCAATACACCCCCAATAATAGCCAAATTAGAACAATAACAATTAATTCCCAAATTATACAATTACGAAAATGCCAATCAACTTCCAATTAATACATTTTAGTTAAAGTGGCTCCCCGCATGGTGGTTTGGGTGCATTTCCGATCTTATATCACTGCATTCCATAATCTTAATCAATGTCAGTTACATTTCAGTTATAATAATAATAATCCCTCAGTCAACAGATACATAATTAATGATTTCCATTTGTGATGTTACAATATATAAATATATAAAGCTTCAAGTGATGTAATGGTTGTAAGGGGTTACTTGTGCGTAAGTTGCCTGCTAGTTGTGTCCGATTGCCTGGTTCACCATGCCTTGGCTGACAGCCCACACTCCGTGGCCGGTCAGTCGCTTGCAGAATCTGTCAGTGGGCGTTTCTTGAACCTTTTCCAGCATAAGAGCTGTTTGACGCCAAGTCTCCTCCTATTTTCCCTGCGCGGAACTCGTCTGCGCAAGTAAGGGGAAGGCAGGGGTGTGCCAGCGCTCTCTCCACTAGTCTCTCATGCAGGGTCTTGGAGACCAGTCCCCAATTCCTCCATCTCCCTCCCTTCTCTACTGGTGTTGCGCTGAATTCCTTCCCCCCTGCTGGTCCCCTCTCCGGCATCGCTCTGGAGCCCTGCCTCCGCCTCTCGCTCTGATGTCAGTTCCCTGACAAGTGAGGAACTCAAACTTTATCTTTATTCTGCCCTGCATGTGAAAACTATTATGTCCATGGAGATTCCTTCTGTCCGTATATGGTGTTGTCTCTTTCACTTCCCAGCTGTTGTTTTTTCCCATTGTGGCTTGGGGCGGAACTGAATCTCAAAGTTTCTCAGAGGTCTTACTTCTCCGTCCCTTGCTTCAATGTCTCGGAACTGGCGACAGTCTGCTGGAAACCATTCTTTCTCACTAGTAAAACATGTTGCAGATCTTCGCCATTTTCCCCTCAGCCTAGGAAAAGGTGGGCAGTTTTCGAACGTGCTGAAGATTTAATACTCCTTTCCAACTCCCAAAATCTCTACAGCGTTCTTATCACAACCCCCAAATTCTTTTCCTTCCAGCAAGAGATTTATGGCCCATTTAAACTTTATCTTAGATTACATTCCATCAGTAGCACACAAAAATCTTAGTCTTTTTCCTTGTCTGTTGTTTTTAAACGGAGTTGAGGGGAATTAATCTGTCTTAATCATGGGTAGGCAAACTAAGGCTGGGGGCCCAGATCCAGCCCAATCGCCTTTAAATCTGACCTGCTGACGGTCCACGAATCAGCGTGTTTTTACATGAGTAGAATGTGCCCTTTTATTTAAAATGCATCTCTGGGTTATTTGTGGGGGATAGGAATTCCTTCATTCTGCCCCCCCCCAAAAAAAAAATATAGTTCAGCCCTCCACAAGGTCTGAGGGACAGTGCACCATCCCCCTGCTGAAAAAATTTGCTGACCCCTGGTCTTAATAATTCCAACATAGTCATACTTGAACTTCTCCTTTCATTTCAGATCAATCTGTTTCCATTTTTGCTTGTTACTATCACTATTACTCCAACGTCCCTTCCTCACTTGTAAATATCTTTTTATCTTATATTCTCGAGAGGGTTGCTGAATCATAAATATATAAAAGCTTAGAGTAAATAAACTGTGGGGTTCCCTCTCCCCAACCAGCTCTCACTCTGAAGAAAATCTTATCTCAATTCAAACCTTTGACCCATGTAGCTGGTATATTCCACAGTATGTTGTTGCAACCTTTTTCCATCACATGCCAGTACTTTAACGCCAATTAAGGGTCCAATTCAATGGAGAACCTCCTCTTCTTAATGGCGGCGTAGGAGGGTTTTCGCCAGGCAAAGTGCTTTTGCACTCAGCGCATTCCATGCCAGAGCAAGAGCCAAGTACCGAGACGAACTGCAAGTGAAGTCCATTCCCCCCATCCCTGGGGTGAATTTTCAATGATGATTTGCCCTCTGTCATTCTTGATTTCATTTGCCAATGATCACCTGCTATTGTGGGGGCTGCCTCCATTGAGGCAGGTGGGACTGGAAGCCTGGAAGATTCTTATTTCTGGTCTTTGTGGTTCATTTACAGATAGATGAAGATCCAAGCCTTGTTCCAGAGGCAATACAAGGTGGAACATTTGGTTTCAATTCATCTGCCAATGTACCTGCAGAAGGGTTCCAGTTCTAGAGTGGTATTTTGGAAGTTAGGTACAATGCAGCACTGAATAAAATAAGGTTTGATCCATCAAGCTTGGCTCATGGGATCCGCTGCTGCATTAAATCGGGGAAGAAAATGGTGAAGATTTCATTTGGAATCACAGAAAAGCCCGAATGAAGTCAAGATGGCGAGTGGGTGCGAGTGAGAGTGAGTGGCAAAATGTAATGAAAAACTTCACACTGAATGCTTATATAGGTTGTTCAAAGGAAAAGGGCTACAGGTCAAAGATCTTCAGTGCCTGAGGAGGAACATTGACTTAATTAGCGCAATTGTGGGGGGAAAATGCAGTACTATTCCATCATCAAGCCATGTAAGCATAAAGGAGAATAGGATGCCCATATAAGTCCAAGGAGAATGAGCCCAGGTCTTGCTAATGAAGCACCGTGTGAATGGACAACATTGAGTGAATGTCTGGACTCAGTGCTGTGGGGCCACGTGTGTGTTTCAAATCTGGGGCTCTTTGCTCATGAAGCAGACTCCTAGTCTTGGAGTGGGGTGTGTACGAGAGTATGGTTGTGATGCTGTATGTGAACGCATGCAAGCTTGATTTGCCTTCAGGGGGCTGATAATAACCCTAGTCAATCATCAAAAGGAGTGTATAAGTGTTAACACTGGACACAAAAACAGAGACCGGTTTAGCAGCAGACTATGGTTTTACTCCTGCAGCCTGTGTTTTGTTTTATTCCCCACCCCTTTTATTTTAGTTATTTTCTTTCCTGTATGGCTTATTACTAGTTGCTTGTAAAGTCAGAAAACTTTGAGGAAGGCTTCTCTGTGCATTTGCACCAGATGACTGTTCATTGTTTACAAAAAAAGCTTTCCATATCATCAAAACTAATTTGTGTAGATTTTTTGCATGAAACTCATACAAACGTTTCCCTCTTCCAACTATTGTGTTGCAGTACACAAATTGCCATATAATACTAGAAAACAATAAAAAAATAAGTTTAACACCATCCTTTTCATTTTCAGAGACGACATAAAGCTATTTTTGCATGTGGTAATTTACAGCATAGCTCATTTTTAGATTTTATTGAGTCCTGTAACCAGCTGTTTCTGTTGTGGTAGGATACCGTGCTGTGTTTCAATGTTATTTGTTTTCAAACTTTGTTTTCTATGAAAATGATATGGAAACCTCAAAATAAAATTTGGTGCATATGTACTGCTGAAAAGATTGGAGATGTGAATAGATGTACAAATCAAGTCATGGTTTGAACACCGTTAATAATACCACCTAATCTGTCCAATTGTTCTAGACTTTTTATCTTTAGATGTAGGCAGCCATGAACAATCTATTTTGAGCCACTTTAGAGAGAACTTTGTATTCTTAACTTGCATACCAAATGCAAGTGGTTTTTATAATTGGAATAATACCTCAGTTTTGAGGTTCTGCACACTAAATTAAAAGTGACATTGCAAATATGTACAAAAGGAGAACTCTTTATAAGGTGGCTCATTGTAGGAAATGCTGTGCCTTCCCCTTTGAGCACAAGTGTTGCATGAACAACAGTTTGCTATAAGAAAACATACCAGGTTAGCCACCATTAGCATCTATATCTACCTTGTGGTTGTTTTTTTTAAATCAGCTGGTAATTCTGAAACGCAGTAGAATGGATAAAGATTATTTTGTGATCATAACTCTTTGTTGGACTAGAGTATTTTTGCAGCATTCCTTGTCATCAGAAACATGGTTAAAAGTTTAAAACTAGATGCAGCAGAAAACTAGCTTGTGAAATTTATCCAAGTAGAATGCAGGCTAGGCTGTCTTGGGGAAAATAAACATTAAAACTTACAACAATGTTACATTGGTGTATGCATTTTTGTCTATACAAATATTTACAGAACCTGCTTTTGTGTGCCATTATTTGATTAAGCAAGTAGAACAAAATTATAATGCTTTTATTTGATAATCCCTTTCACCCTTTCTGAAATCATGCCTCTTAGCCTTCATCAATTGTAGGTTGCCACACACAAATTGACTACATTTGAATGTAGATCCTCTGTCCCATTCACTCAGCAGCATAGTTTCAATATGTTCTTTTCCTCTTTAGGCCTGAGACCATGCTTTCCACAAATTATTTAAAACAAGGGGAAAACATCTGCAATGAAATACCCTCCTTTCTACTCCTTTATTACTGAATCAATTGTAAAGATGCAGTCACATACATAGCCGTTGTCCCAGAACTTTACAACTATCCCTTCCCACAGAATTCAATATACTGTAATCTACTTTAGCAGAATTGTTTTCCTATTAATAAGAAGCCACTGAAATTGTTTGGGTTTCAAAGTGTTATTTCTACCAGAAGATAACAAATAGTAATTCTCATTTGACATGTCTTTCTCTAAGCTTCAGTTTGTCTTAAAACTATTCTTTGTGGAATGACCAGGACCAGGTGTGAAATTGTATACGTTGCTGCTGCTTGTGTTTAATGCATAGTAGGCAGGTTCCAGAAATAATTTATTGGTATTGTTCAAACATAATGCCAACACATGTGCCTGTGCATGGCAATTCACTCTCCTTTTTTCAGTTTTAGGTAAATCACAGTCACTTTGGGTGGCGAGCTATGGTTTTTTAAGTCAGGAAAAGAGGGAGGGGAATTGGGACAGGAGCAGAGGGGAAGTGTGTGAATCCTGCTAATCTTCATGTACGAACTCCTTGGATACTGGGCAACTTAAGAAAAGATGGGAAACTCTGCTAAGTTAGTTTCAGACACTAGCAATTTTTGAAAGCAGAGAAAAAAGGGTTTGGGGGGCAGGTGGAAATACCACCACCCTTTTATAAATGTTTCTAGTTATACACAGATAAGCACAAATAACACTGTTCATCAAAATAGCCATTTCAAAAACCAGTACAGTTCTGAAGTTGGGTATGAGCAGTACCGTCCTGAATGCATTGAAGCTACATGTCACAAGTTCTGGATTTTAAGATACTGAATTGCAGAGAATTGTTTCCACTGCAAATTGTGGAGCATCCTGTTCATCTTAGTGGTGTTCTATTAAAGGAACAATTATGGTAGAAAGTATGCAAGGAGGCTAAAATAGCCAGGAGCAAATGTTGTGAAGAAAGTAAAAGATAGCAACAAACTTCAATTGGGAATATTGGTTGAAGGCTTGAGCACATAAGCAACCATGGATAATGCTTTGCAAGAAATACAGAGGTTGAAAACAACAACTTGGCCTAAAAGGACATCAAGAATTGCTTGGTATATTCCTATTATGGCTTGGAAATGCTCTACACTAGTGAAGCTTTGGAATGTGTAGTTATCTAAAAGAACTTGTAGACCAGTCAATTGTTCCTATTCTAAATTTTACATACAAGCTATAATAATATTTGAGAGGTAAGGATTTTTATTAAGGGTTTAGGAAAGAACTAGAATTTTTTTGTTTTAAACTATACAGTAATATTGCTTCATCATGGAATTTACACATGGTTCTGTGGAAGTATGCACAGTAAGGTAAAGGTAAAGGTACCCCTGCCCATATGGGCCAGTCGTGTCCGACTCTAGGGTTGTGTGCCCATCTCATTTAAGAGGCCAGGGGCCAGCGCTGTCCGGAGACACTTCCGGGTCACGTGGCCAGCGTGATGAAGCTGCTCTGCACAGTAAAGGTAAAGGTAAAGGTACCCCTGCCCGTACGGGCCAGTCTTGACAGACTCTGGGGTTGTGCGCCCATCTCAAGAGGCCAGGGGCCAGCGCTGTCCGGAGACACTTCCGGGTCATGTGACCAGCGTGACATCGCTGCTCTGGCGAGCCAGAGCTGCACACGGAAACGCCGTTTACCTTCCCGCTGGTAAGCGGTCCCTATTTATCTACTTGCACCCTGAGGTGCTTTTGAACTGCTAGGTTGGCAGGCGCTCTGCACAGTAGCCACAATCTAATCTAAAAATGTAATTTGCATGTTAAACTGGCATGTGCATATCTAGAGTTTGGCTGCCATTTTAAATGGCTAAGTCCTTACACATCTAGACTTGTTCAGCTGAAGCAACTGCACTAAATATAAACAAAACATTTTAAAATGTCCAAACTTTTTCAGCATTTTATAAAACAGGCTTGTTTGGGGAATTTTGCACTTAGTTGTCCTTTGTCATTTTCACTAGAGATTTTCCCCAACCACCACCACACTTGTTTTAAGGCATGGGTGAATGTGTGGTTTTCCACATGTCTGACTACAGCTATCGTATTTGACCAGTGGTTATGCTACCTGTGCTTTTTAAGACTAGGATTCCAACATCAAGTGGCCCATGGGTTCCTTATCCCCTGTTTTTGAAGATGGTTTCTAATATGGAGGTGCTGAATATTGTTTCCCCATTACATATATATTTCAGGTTTGAGAACAGATTGCGCTGAAACATTAAGGCATCCTAGTAGCAAGGTGAAGTGGTGGACCTTTCAGTGTACAGTAAGGGGCAAATAAAAAGCAATGTTATTTTAAAATTCATTTCTGGGGTTACAGTTTGATTCCTATACGGAAATAAATGTTTTATGCAGGTTTTTCCTAGGTTAAACTAAGGATAATCCTTTAGTGAGAGGAAGGGGGATGACAGCTTCGAAAGAAATAAGGCAGTCACTCTTTTAACTTTTAGTATCACTCGTCATCTTTGAGTGCTCCTTTATTCGCACTAGCTCCATCTTTCTCAAGGAAATCGACAGGTAGTTTGCAACTGTTTTCTTGTCGCCCTTTCCCGCTGGCGTTCCTTCTCCCGCCTTCCCTAATAAACTGGGCTTGGGTGCTTCACCCTAGAAACAGAGTGTCTGCATGCGATTCGTCCTCCTTCACGGTCCCCTGGCGTATGGCGCCCCGCGCGCTGGACACGGGCTCTCCCTCTTCCACGTTGCCCTTCTGCTCCCCTGAGCTGTGCCCATGCTCGGCTTGCTGCTGCCGCCGCCTCAGCTCCTCCCGGAAGATGGGCGGCAGCTGGTTGACGTACTCGCGCCACTGCACTTTGCCCGCGTGGCTGCGCTTCGGAACCGAGGGGAGGAATTCGTCGTGCAGCGGCGCCGCAGCCGCGGGCGGCGGCAGGGAAGTGGCGGACGTGCCGTGGAAGGACTTGGCCCCGCCGACGTCCCACGACGAGTGCATGGGCTCCAGCCGGGCCGGCGACACGCAGCTGAACCCGGTGGCGGTGGAAGCCAAAGTGCACGACAGGAAAGCCAAGAAGAGGCTCTGCCCGGGGCTGGCCGACAAGCCTTGCAGCTCCGGCTGGGTTAGCAGCCGCTCGCGGATCAGCGCCAAGAGGCACGAGCCCAGCGCCGCCGTGCACGCGATCATCATGGCGGTGACGCAGTGCAAGAGGGGCGCCAGCGAGCGGCACGGGCGCGCCCCGACGAAGTCCAGCGCCAGAGCCAGCGAGCCCGTCAGCACGCTGAAGAAGCAGCAGCAGGCGATGGCCAGCATGATCGGGCCCCCCGACGGGCCCAGCAGCGGCGTGCCCGGAGCCGGGTTGTCCTGCCGTATCGCCCAGGACGCCCCCAGCACAATCGCCCTCCGCTTCTTGTCTTCCACCAGCACCCAGATGGGATAGGCGGCTGCCGTGCCCAGCACCGCCAGGGCCATGCTTTGAGCCAGCGCCGCCGCCAGGCTCCCTTTGCGCCGGAGCCGGTTTCGCCTCAGCACCATGAGCCGGACGATCTTCGACTCCCCGAGGCTGGCGGTCGCCTTCTCCATGGCGACAAACTTAGGAAACCGCTCCGAGGAGACAAAACTTCGGGAGCCGCGCCCGTGTCCTCAGGGGAGGCTCCTGCCCTCGCTTGTCTCTGAGGGAACCGAGACCCGTTCGTCTCGTAAGGAGGGTCGTTGGCAGTTGGGGAGGGGGAGGGGGCGCGAGGCGCAAAAATGGCGCCCCGCTTTTCCCGCCTGATTTTTCTGAGGGCTCGAACGTTTCGTTAAAAGGCAAAACGCATGCCGTGGAGGTGTTTAAAATTAGGCACTGCGTATATATGGGATAATTCCCCCCCCCCCTCAACGTCGTGTCGGAATCCGGAGTCATCCCGTTAGAAGAAATGAAGTAGTTCTTCACACAGCGCATACTTAAAGCTATAGGATTTGTTCTCAAAAGCTATGGTGAAGGCCACCAGCTTTCAAAGGGGATTGGCCAAATTCATTAAAGATAAGGCTGTTAATAGCTACTAGTAGTCATCACGACTATGTGCCTCCAGTGCCAGAGGCAGTTTTTGGGGTTTCTCTTCTTTTTAAAATTCAATTTTTCGGCCTAAAAAAGCTCCCAGGGCAGTTTATAACTAAAAACAAACTCGGGGCTGCCCTCGAACTTCAAATCTGAAAAGACACCATGCAAAACAAAAACGTATCGGGAGGGAGGAGAAAATGAGCAAACTCAGTTTTCCAGGACTCTCTTTCATCCAGAACCTTTTTCCACTGCCAGAGTTCAATCAGGAACATGTTGAGAACATGTTCCAACACACATGTGCAGATTGTCCTACCATCCTTGACTAATGGTAGCTCACACATATAGGATAAAAAACTTAACTGCTTTCTAGGGACAGAATGTGATTTCTTGTCAGACATCAGATTTGGCATCCTGCCTTTTAGTAATTAAATACATTTTAGAAAATTTTGTTCTTATATGCACGTTGCAGTTTAAAAAACAATAAACCATGAGAGCCACAATTAAAGATGAGGCAATGTACTGACAACTACCAGAGTTAATTAGAAGGGAAAACTCCTTTAAAAATTCCATTAAGGACACCAGTGTCAAACACTCAGAAAATGAGTACTGTAGTGTCCTATTGTAAATTTACAAAAGCAGATGTATTAAGTTACAGATTTTGTCACACATTAGTAAGTGCACTCTTAACAGTATTGGGAGCCCTGTGCAATGTGGACAATGGTGCTTATTCAAGACTATCTTAACACTCCCCCCCCCCCCAAAAAATTGGATTAAATAAAATGCTTTCTTTCACTGACAATGTATCATTCAAGTTTTCGATTCTCAGCTTACATCACACTGTTTTCTGTATCTGTTTGTCTAAGCTGGTTCTTGGCAGTCTCAAATGTACTTTGTTTAAAATCATTTAAACCCACACCCCTTCAGCAGAAAGAAATTCAAACTTGTGATCATTCTTCAGCAGACATTGAACTATACAAGGTAAGGCTTTATTAAAGATCGCACAGTAGTTCTGTTGTAACAACTAGAGACACTGCATGTTGTAAATCACCCTGTGTTACTCAGATGAAGGGTGCTATAGACATTTAATTAATAAAAATAATACAAGCAGTGCACTTTTAGCTGGCCTGAACTTTGCAAGCAGCTCAGTTTGATAACTACTTTGTGCAATAACTAGTCCACAGCAAATGATAATAGCTAATACAAGGCTAATTCTATATTTGCTGAACTATAAAATGATAATCAAATAAATATACTTCTAGCCATGGCATGATTTTACTTTTGTTTTTATTGGTACCATTGCTATCATACTGCTCCAAGGTGAGCCTGATATTGAATACATTACACATTAAAAGTGTATATATGGAAAAATATAACCGCACATGACTACCATATTTAGTATGACATAAAATGGAATGTGGAAAACAGTAATAAAATGTTTAATCTACTGTGTTCTCTCTTGCTAAGGTTTATTACAGAATGTTGAGGGAGCAGTTAATGTAACATTCTTCGATACTGTTGATAGGCCAAGTGGCTAATGGTACAAGCAGTAACTTGTGCCATTGCACAAGGGGTCTACCTCCCTGCAAAGCAAAAATCTGCTCCAGACCTTTGCACTCAAACTGTTACTAAATTTCAAAGAAGTGTGCTTAAGGCTCTGGTATTATTTTCACCAATATTGCTGGAATCCAGGTTGGCACCTTTTTACAAATGCCAATTTGGATTCCAGCACAACAAGACCCTCATACCATGATCTAAAGTATTTAAACAAAACAAAAAGCAAGGGTTACATGTTTTCTGCACACAAGCTATCTGCCCCTGGATTATCCATGATTCATATGGATAACAAAACGTGAAACCACTGATTCCAATGATTGCAGTGGCTTTTAAAAATGCCATGATAATGGAAATTTGGCACCTGTGACTAGATTATTCATTTAAGGAATTTATGTAAAGTGGATGTACATACATGTCTAAAAATTAATAAGAATGGCTCCATTCCTGATTTTCTGTGAAATACATTCACTTTCATTCTGCTTGGCTTAAGTGGAACTATGGTGATGAGTCTGCTCACAGATAACAATTTTAATTCATTTGGTTTCATATATAGTCTAAGGGGAAAAAAACTGTTGGAAGCAACACTGATTAGAGGGAGGGAAGGCTTGTATTGTCAAAGCTTGCCTATTTAATTTAGGGAGGAAGGGAATGGGATTTTATCTTTCCAGACACAATTCCAGACATTTCCCAGATGTTTACACGAGAGGCTGTAAAATATAAATTTAATTTTATCAGGATAGACAGGTGTTTACGTCTTCTGGAAAGATAAGCATAACATTATTTATGACACAGTGGCAAATTTATATCATTATTTGCTTTTTCAAGCTTACTTTACCAGACATATCTCAGTATGTTTGCATTTTTACTTCAGCATGACTCAATAAATTATAAATACTCTAGTTCATAGAGAAAATATACATGAGCTCTTTCACTTATGAAGTCTTGAGGATTATCTGTGGAACAGATGGTAGATCACAATGTCAATCACTCAGTGCTATATAACATATCCACTTCATTGTTGAGATCAGTTTTTTCTAGTGTCCAAAAGAGGGAGCGCTTTGCATTCTTTTCTTTGGCTTTCTACCCAGGACAGTCTAGGGCAGATGTTGAACAGGGTTGCTTGTTTAGAAATCAGAGAATCTCCACTGCCACCTGAAGAAAAGTGAAAAAGTGGTGAGAGTATGGTACTGACCTGGTTCAGGCATTCATTTCCAGACTTGCTAATTTAGCAGGCAGGACAAGCAAGACGACCACATGCTCCTCCTCCTTTTCTTTCTCAGGACTTAACTCCTGGTTTAATTAAACCACAGTTACCCATTACATCCAAAATGGGGAGCTGTGTTTTAATGTCAGTTTACTAACCAGGACCTTAAATTATAGTTTGAAGTTTAAGGTCCTGGTTAGTAAACTGAAATTAAACCACAATTCCCTTTTCGGGGGCAGAACAACTAACTGTGATTCTATTAAACTATAGTCTCACACAGTTACATATCTTGTAAGGGTGTTTGGTCTAAACAACAGCCACAGGATTCAGATTTAATTCAGTACTGTCTGAGAAAAATGTCACTTTTGAAACCAACTCTATGCTACCTCTAGAAAGGTTGTGTAAATCATTCTCAGTAAAAGCTAATGGGAAATTGAACTAGTTAGCTTTAAAATAGTAAGACCAAATCATGTTATATAGCCCATATGACATAATATTTCTGTTTTACGCGTAATGATATCACTATCTGCCAGTGGTCATTTGAAGCACTTTCCTTGCAGGCATTAGTTTGACACAGTTTGGCTGCAGGATTGTCCTCTCTTAACAGTGGCCGAA
Organism: Podarcis gaigeae; assembly: GCF_964106915.1. Classification (NCBI taxonomy): domain Eukaryota; kingdom Metazoa; phylum Chordata; class Lepidosauria; order Squamata; family Lacertidae; genus Podarcis; species Podarcis gaigeae. The sequence continues at coordinate 81,699,549 of NC_139681.1, read as the reverse complement.
GTATGACTTCTGACACTTTGTGTTGGAGAAGTAGGTAAGCATTTTCTATTGACAAATGTACATTTTGAAAATGTCAAAACAAAAAAATTCCTTCCAGTAGCACCTTAAAGACCAACTAAGTTAGTTCTTGGTATGAGCTTTCGTGTGCATGCACACTTCTTCAGATACCTGAAGAATCTGAAGAAGTGTGCATGCACACGAAAGCTCATACCAAGAACTTACTTAGTTGGTCTTTAAGGTGCTACTGGAAGGAATTTTTTTGTTTTGACTATGGCAGACCAACACGGCTACCTATCTGTAACTGGAATTTTGAAAATGTGTGAGATTGGATTATAAACCAGCCAGCCCACTATCTATATTAGATTAGCCCAGGTCATTAGTGAGATTTATCTACTTAGTCAAATCTTTTATCAGGTCAGGGTTTGACTTTGATAAGCCATAATCAGAGATTGTGTTACTGATGCTGTCTATTTGAAGATAACAAAAGTTATCTGTATCTTTGGGATCATATGACATCTGTATGCTGTTAATGCTCAGTTAACATATCTTTAACAAGGTGGTTGGAAACTTAGAATCATAAATCATAGAATTGTAGTTGGAAAGGATCCCAAGGGTCATTTAGTCCAACCTCCTGCAATGCAGGAATCTCAACTAGATAATTCATGACTGATGGCTTTCCAGCCTCTGCTTAAAAACCCCCAAGGAAGGAGAGTCCACAACTTCTTGTGGAAGTCTGTTTCACTGTCAAACAGCTCTTACTGTCAGAAAGTTCTTTCTGATGTTCAGTTGGAATCTCTGTTCTTGTAACTTGAATCCATTGGTTCATGCCCCACCCTGCAGAGCAGGAGGAAATAAGCATGCTCCATCCTCAGCATGACAGCCTTTCAGGTATTTGAAGATTTCTATCATATCTCCTCTCAGTCTCCTCATTTCCAGGCTAAACAAACCCAGCTTCCTCAACCATTCCTCATAAGGCTTGGTTTCCAGACCATCATCTTGGTTGCCCTCATCTACACACGTTCCTGCTTGTCAATATCCTTCTTAAACCAGAACTGGACACAGTACTCCAGGTGTGATCTGGCCAAGGTAGAATAGAGGTGCTTTGTCTTCCCTTGATCTGGGCACTAAACTTCTGTTGATGCAGCCTAGAATAGCATTAGCTTTTTTTTTTGCTGCTGCATCACACTGTTGACTCACGTTAAAGTTGTGGTCTGTCAAGACCTCTAGATCCTTTTCACATGTAGTACTGGTGAGCCAGGTGTTCCGCATCTTATGGTTGTGCAACTGGTTCTTCCTAAGTGCTGAACCTTACATTTCTCCGTATTGAAATTTATTCTGTTAGTTTGGGCCTAGTTCTCCAATCTGTTAAGGTAATCCTGAATCTCAATTCTGTCTTCTGTGGCATTAGCTACCCCTCCTAGTTTTGGTGTCATCTGCAGACTGGATGAGCATTTCCTTAATTCCGTCATCCAAATTGTTTATAACACATTGAACAGCAGTGGACCCTGGACAGAACCCTACAGCACCCCACTTGTCACTTTTTTCCAGGATGGCGAGAAACTGTTAGTGAGCACTGTTTTAGTGCAAATGTTGAAGAGTGCTCACTTGCCTAAGAGCTTGTCCTTACTTTCCTACGTTGCTTATCTGGTGGAGATAAACCACAAGCCTGGATCCAGGTGTAGTGGTAAACGAATCCGTGGCTTAGCATCTGGTAGTGTGGGAACAGTGGCTGAAATCTATGCTTTGATAACCCACAGGTAAGCTAGTTACAAGTAGATAGCCGTGTTGGTCTGCCATAGTCAAAACAAAATAAAAAAATCCTTCTAGTAGCACCTTAGAGACCAAGTAAGTTTTTTATTGATATGAGCTTTCGTGTGCATGCATGCACACTTCTTCAGCTAGTTTGAATTAGCGTTATGAGCGAATACAGAGCCTGTGAACTTGCTAATTATTTGTGAATTAGCGAGTGAAGCCTATAAAAGCATATTTCTTGGTTATGTCAGACAATTCTGGAAGATTCTACACTGACAACTGGTTGCATATGTGAATTTCTATATTTTTAGATAGATGGCACAAGTGCTTCTTTTCCCCTAATCAGGAGCTTTTGCTTTTAGGCACAACCCAAAGTTAGCTTTTTAAAATCTCAGTGCAATAATTCATAGTTATTAGCACATACCTACTACTGAAATCAATGGGACCTAGCCCAGTTTAACTTGGGGTGGCTTGAGCCTGCATGATTAGGTTGCCGATATTCTGTTGACTTTTCCCCCTCTTAAAATCACATTATTTTGAAAAGTATGCCTGACTGGTAAGGTTTTAACTTTTAATTTCTCTCTTAAAAAAAATATCCACCGTTTATGGAAGAGAAATCCAAAGTTTCTTAGCGGGGGTGGGGATAAGAAAGAAACAGGGGCAAAAATACACAGGATATGTTCTAAAGCGCAGCCCGCTCCAGCAGCCGTTAACGGCTGACCTGAGGGAACTGTTGTACCGCGTTCATAAAATTCTCCTCCCTCGCCCGGCCGTTTACTTTTGAACTGATCCTTCCGAAGCGGTTGATTGGCTCGAGACGACCGGCTTGTCCAGGCGCGTGCGCAGCAGCGAGCTCCCGTGGCTGCTTCCCTTTCCTCCTTTCCGGCGATTCTGATTGGAGGAGGAGGGGAAGAAGGGTTTAGCAGCCCCCGGCTGGGATCCATTCAGGAGAAGCTGAGAGGAATTTGCGGGGAGCGAGGGATCTGCTGCCGCAGGTGGAGGTGAGCCTGTAATGCTGGATACGTGTATTATTTTGAAGGAGAATAAAAATGGAGAGGGGGGTAGGCTTTTATGGGCGTACTAGGTCGTTGCCATCGTGACTGCCCCGTCCCCGAAGTGTTTTGGGAGAAATTAAGGGAGTGGCGGAGAGAGCCTTGAAAAGTGCTCCTGTTTCTGTAGGTAAAAAGAAGAGCAACAGTAAAGATAACTCCTTTTGGGTGGGGGAAAACAGTGTAACCACCAAGAACTTCGTGTCGTTTTCGTTAGTACCACTCTGCTCTGGCATTTGGATGCATATCGGAACAATACAGCTGTCCTAAGACCCTGAAAACTCAAAGGCAAGTATCGTTTGTAGTCAACTTCTTGCTATACTGATTTATCCCTTAAGTTGTAAATGCCCCTTCTGGTGACTGTTCTTGGGTCACGATCCTCCAGCTATTTGTAGCTAAACGATACCATTACTCAAGAGTGGGGCTACTTGGCAAATAAATGACCGGAGGGTTCCAGATCTAAAGCATATACAGCTTGCCCTTATTTAAACTTCCTTAAATTTCAGTCCCTTTATATTAATTTGTGATTAAGAATGTAAAATGTTAGTGGTTCACAGTGACTTGCATTGATAAATATTGAAAAACTCTCAGACTTTGTTTGCAAACTTGTGTTTAAAAGAAACAAGTACCGGGGAACTGATCTTTCCTTTCTTAAGCTCAGTTCAGATTCGATTTTGTATTTCTTCCATAAAGTATTTCACTTCTGTTCATCTACCTACTTTCCTACATTTGAACTTGTGGATGCTTGACACATGCCAGAATAATAAAAGCTTGAGTTAAATAAGCTTGCATGTCTTTCAGTGACTTAAACCATTTTAAGCAGATACAGTGGTACCTCGGGTAACATACACTTCAGGTTATAGACTCTGCTAACCCAGAAATAGTACCTCGGATTAAGAACTTTGCTTCAGGATGAGAACAGAAATCATGCTCCAGCGGCGTGGCGGCAGCGGGAGGCCCCATTAGCTAAAGTGGTGCTTCAGGTTAAGAACGGACCTCCGGAACGAATTAAGTACTTAACCCGAGGTACCACTGTATCTCATAATAATAATAATAACAACAACAATTATTTATACCCCGCCCATCTGGCTGGGTTTCCCCAGCCACTCTGGGTGGCTTCCAATAAAACACTAAATTACAATAACCTATTAAACATTAATTTTTTTTAATAATATTTTTTATTAGTTTTATGAAATACAGAAAAAAGAATAAAGAGCATATTATAAAAGTAGAAGAAGAAAGTTACAAATTTTTCTTACTCTTTTTTCCAAATCTATTGGACTTCCCCGCGTCCTCCCAACCCTGCATTCTCTGTGATGCATAACGTCTGCAATTTGTTAACTTGTTTCAATAACTTATTGTATCTTCCATTTTATCGTGTTACCCAATTTCAAATATATTATGGCCCAAATCATGTACGTTTTCATTTTAACACAATAAAGTTGTTTCATTATTCTATCTCTGACTCCTTGTACCTTAATTTCCATTTCTTTAATTTAACATTACTGAAGCTAGAATTTCCTAAAAGGTGCGTTTTTTAACATTCATACAACTTATAATGTTTTTCCAAATAGTCTTTAAATTTTCTCCAGTCCTCCTCGAATGTTTCTTCTCCCAAGTCTCGGATTCTGCCAGTCATTTCGGCCAGTTCCATGTAGTCCATCAACTGCGTGTGCCATTCCTCCAGTGTGGGTAAATCTTGTGTCTTCCAATGTTTTGCAATCAGGATCCTTGCTGCTGTAGTAGCATACATAAAAAAGGTTCTGTCCTTCTTAGACACTCTCTGGTCCACCATGCCCAGGAGGAAGGCCTCTGGTTTCTTAAGGTAAAGGTAAAGGTACCCCTGCCCGTACGGGCCAGTCTTGACAGACTCTGGGGTTGTGCGCCCATCTCACTTAAGAGGCCAGGGGCCAGCGCTGTCCGGAGACACTTCCGGGTCACGTGGCCAGCGTGACATCGCTGCTCTGGCGAGCCAGAGCCGCACACGGAAACGCCGTTTACCTTCCCGCTGGTAAGCGGTCCCTATTTATCTACTTGCACCCGGAGGTGCTTTCAAACTGCTAGGTTGGCAGGCGCTGGGACCGAGCAGAAATCTAAGTACCTTTTTTAGTTCATTATGAATCATTTCCCAAAAGGCCTTCACTTTCGGGCAGGTCCACCAGAGGTGAAAAAATGTCCCTTCCGCCTCTTTACATTTCCAGCATTTATTATCAGACAGGTGATATATCTTAGCAAGCTTGACTGGGGTCATGTACCACTGGTATATCATTTTCATAATGTTTTCCTTCAAGGCACTACATGCCGTAAATTTCATTCCGGTGTTCCATAACCTTTCCCAGTCTTCAAACATAATGTTATGCCCCAAATCCTGCGCCCACTTTATCATGGCGGATTTGACTGTCTCATCCTGAGTATTCCATTTAAGCAGCAGGTTATACATTCTCGAAAGTAATTTACTTTTTGGTTCTAACAGTTCTGTCTGTAGTTTCGATTTTTCCACCTGGAATCCAACCTTCTTGTCTACTTTAAAGACCTCTTGAATTTGTGCATAATGCAACCAATCTCGCACCTTGTTTTTTAGTTTTTCCAAGCTCTGCAACCTCCAATTGTCTCCAATCTTTTCAATAATTTCCTCATATTTAGGCCAATTGGCTTCCATATTAGGTCTCTTACGTGCCTTGGCCTCCACCGGTGAGAGCCACCTCGGAGTCTTACTCTCCAATAAGTCTTTATACTTTGTCCAGACCATTAAAATTGCTCTCCTGACAATGTGGTTTTTAAACAGTTTATGCACTTTGACCTTGTCATACCACAAATATGCATGCCACCCAAAGGCGTTGTCAAACCCTTCCAGATCTAGGACATCAGTGTTTTCCAGTAAGATCCAATCTTTCAACCAGCAGAAGGCTGCGGATTCGTAATATAACCTCAAGTCTGGCAGGGCAAATCCCCCTCTTTCTTTCGCATCAGTTAATATCTTAAACTTTATTCGGGGCTTTTTGCCCTGCCAAACAAACTTAGAGATATCCTTCTGCCACCTTCCAAAGCATTCCACCTTGTCCACGATCTGTAGGGTCTGAAACAAAAATAACATTTTTGGCAATACATTCATCTTTATAGCTGCTATTCGGCCCAACAAGGAAAGTTTCAATCTTGACCACGTTTCCAAATCTCTTTTGATTTCTGACCAACATTTCTCGTAGTTGTCTTTAAACAGATTCAAATTTTTGGAGGTCAGATACACCCCTAGGTATTTTACTTTTTTAACCACATTTAATTCTGTTTCTTTCACGAACTCATCTGTTTCTGTAATTGTCAAATTTTTTGCTAGAACCTTAGTTTTTTGCTTGTTCAACTTAAATCCCGCCACCCGACCAAAGTCCAAAATTAATTCTAACACTCTTTTAGTACTAGAGACAGGCTCCTGCAATGTTAATACCAGGTCATCTGCAAATGCTTTCAATTTATATTGTTTCACTCCGACCTCAATTCCCTGTACCAACCGGTCCTTTCTAATCATGTTCAATAGCACCTCCAGAACTGAAATAAACAGTAGGGGGGATAGGGGGTGTCCCTTTTTCAATTTTAAACTCCTCTGTCACCATATTGTTTACTATCAATTTCGCTTTTTGTTCTGAGTATATTGCTTCTATTCCATTTTCAAACCCCCGCCCCACTCCCATCCCTTCCAAATTTTTCTTCATAAACATCCAGGAAATATTGTCAAAGGCTTTCTCCGCATCAATAAAGATTAGCACCGCTCTAGTGTTAAGCTTTGTTTGTAAAAGCTCCAAGATATCAATAATGTTTCTTGTGTTGCCAAACAAATGCCTACCAGGGAGAAAGCCAGCCTGGTCCTTATGGATCACTTCATTAAGCACTTTTTTAAACCTACTTGCCAAAATGTCTGCAAAAATTTTGTAATCCACATTTAGGAGTGAGATGGGGCGATAGTTCTTAAGCTGAGTCTTTTCAGTTTCTAGTTTGGGTATCAATGTGATGAAGGCTTCTTTCCACGTTTCCGGTGCCTTCCTCCCCTCCATAATCTGGTTACAAACCTCCAGCAAAGGTTGTATCAAATAGTCCTTCAGAACCTTATAGTATTTGGAGGTAAGTCCATCGGGGCCTGGAGATTTGCCTAATTGGAGGTTCTGAATGGCGCTTTCAATTTCTTGCTGTGTGATATTACTATTCAGGGTTGTTCTCATTTCCTGAGGTATTTTCTGTAATCCGTTGGTTTTAAGAAATTGGTCCACCTCCGAATCTTTCTGTGGCCCTTGTGAATAAAGCTCTTTGAAGTATCTCTGGAAGCACTTTCTAATTTCCTCGGGTTTCTGTACCATTCTCCCTTCAATCTCTAGATTTGTAACTGTATTAAGTTTTTGTCTCTTTTTCAACTGCCATGCTAGCAGTTTCCCACACTTATTTGCTGATTCAAAAGATCTTTGTTTCATTTGTTTAATTCTCCATTCCACCTCTTGATTTATCAATTTCAAATATTGTGCTTGGAAAAATTTCACTTCTCTCAGCACTTCCATCGACTTGGGCCTGGATCTTAGTTTTCTTCTCCATCTCTTATTTTTTCCAATATCTTCTCCTTCTTTTCATTCCAGAGTTTTTTCTTGATCGTGTTTTGTTGTATTAGAAACCCTCTCATGACTGCTTTACTTGCGTCCCAGATTATTCTTTTTTCCACAGTGGTATTTAAATTTATCTCAAAATAGTCCTTTAAAGTTTTTTGGGCCTTCTTAACAATCTTCTCATCCCTTAGTAGGGTGTCATTCATTTTCCATCTGAAGGATCCGGTTGTATTTAGTCTGAGTTCCATTTTCAAAGCATTATGGTCGGAGCAGGTTTTTGGGCAGATTTCCACCTTTCTAGTCTTAGGTGCCAGTCCTCTAGTTATCCATATTTGGTCGATTCGTGTCCATGTCAGATGAGCTTCAGAAAAGAAAGTCCCTTCTTTTCCTAGGGGGTTCTTAACCCTCCATATGTCAATTAAGTCCACATTGTCAGTCATTTCAAAAAAAGTTTTAGGTAGTCTGCCATCTTTCGTTATGTTAGCACTTTGCGACTTATCCATATTTACACACACAACCCCATTCATATCACCCATCATGATGATGTTGTTGTAGTCTAAACATTAAAAGCTTCCCTAAAGGGGGCTGCCTTCAGATGTCTTCTAAAAGTTTGGTAGTTATTTTATAGAATCATAACAGTTGGAAGGGACCCCGAGGATCATTTATTCCATTCCCCTGCAATTCAAGAATATCCAGCTGCCTCTTACAGGAATAAAACCTGCAACCTTGGTACTGTCAGCCCCATGCAACCAGCTGAACTTTTCAGCTATATTGTGTTTGGTTTATAGTCACATTGTGTTTGGTTTATAGTCACATTTTTTGGTAAACTGGCATCAGTTTACCAAGAGCTTGCAGGGCAGCAGCTGAAGAAGGAGCAAAAAGGGTTTTCTTGTGTGTGTGTTTCTTTGTGGCTGATTAGCTGCTCTCCCTGTGCAAGGGTCAGAGGGGGCAGAGTTTCTGTTGAGGCAGGTGAGTGGCTGTGGAAGGAGCTTATCAGAGCTTGCAGGGCAGCGGCGCGCGCCTAGTGGCGTGCGCAGTTTGATCCATCTTTTAGAGTTAGGGGAGCTAGTCTCAAACATTTGTTGGGGGAGACATAGGTTTTTTTGGGGGGAGTTATTTGTCCTGTCTTCATGCTTTTTATGATGGAGGACCGCTGTAGCCACCCCCAACGACACGTTCTCAAGATGGAGGGTGAGGGAACAGCTGCAGTCGCCTGCGGTTCCTGCGCAATGTTTGCCATCTTGCCAAAGGTTGCAGGCAGCTTTACCTGCAGCAATTGCATGTTGAGTGCCCTCTTAGAAGACAAAGTCCAGCAACTAGAGGAACGTGTAGCTACACTCCAAAGAATTAGAGACCTGGAGCTCTTCTTGGAAGCAACAAAGCACACCGTCTCCACCAAGGAGGAGACGGGACTCCCCTGAGGAGGCGGCTAGTTCACCAACACAGGATTGGAATGTAATAATGGAGGGATACAATCTATTTCAGAGAAACAGACAAGAAAGGAGGAGTGGCGTTATATGTCAGGGATGTGTATTCCTGTGAAGAGATCCAAGATTTAGAACCTCAAAGCCAAAGTGAGAGTATTTGGGTCAAAATTAAGGGAGAGAAGAATAACAGTGACCTCATTGTGGGAGTTTACTATAGATCCCCAAACCAAACGGAGGACATAGATGATGCCTTCCTGGAACAGATGGCCAAGCATGCAAAAGGAAGGGAGATAGTAGTAATGGGGGACTTCAATTACCCAGATATTTTTTGGATGTCAAACTCAGCCAAGAGCATAAGGTCAAACAGATTCCTCACTGGCCTTGCAGACAACTTCATTGTCCAGAAACTGGAAGAAGCAACAAGAGGAACAGTCATTTTGGATCTGGTCCTAACCAATGTTGATGACCTGGTTAGTGGGGTAGAAGTGGAAGGATCATTAGGCACGAGTGATCATGCTCTTCTGAAGTTTACTATACAGCGGAAAGGAGCAGCCAAGCATACTAGGACTCAATTTCTTGACTTTAAGAAAGCCGACTTCATAAAACTTAGGGAAGTGCTGGGTGAGATCCCATGGACAGTAATACTAAAGGGAAAGGGAGTTCATGATGACTGGGAGTTTGTTAAGAGGAAGATAGTAAAAGCACAACTTCAGGCAATACCAATGAGACGGAAACATGGAAGGTGCCTAAAGAAGCCAGGGTGGCTATCTAAAGAACTTTTAACTGAGTTAAGATTAAAAAAGGATGTGTACAAAAAATGGAAAAGGGGGGAAACCACCAAAGAGGAATTCAAACAAATAGCCAGCACGTGTAGACACAAAGTCAGAAAAGCTAAAGCACAGAATGACCTCAGGCTTGCTAGAGAGGTTAAAAGCAACAAAAAAGGCTTTTATGGGTATGTTTGTAGCAAAAGGAAGAACAAAGAAACAGTGGGGTCACTCAGAGGAGAAGATGGTGAAATGCAAACAGGGGACACAGAAAGGGCTGAACTCCTCAATGCCTTCTTTGCTCAGTCTTCTCCGATAAAGAAAACAATGCCCGACCTGAAGAATTTGGAGCAAATGATTCAGCAGAGGAAACACAGCCCAGAATAACTAAGGAGATAGTACAAGAATACTTGGTTAGTTTAGATGTATTCAAGTCTCCAGGGCCAGATGAACTGCATCCAAGAGTTTTAAAAGAACTGGCAGATGTGATCTCAGAACCACTGGCAGTCATCTTTGAGAATTCCTGGAGAACAGGCGAAGTCCCGGCAGACTGGAGGAGGGCAAATTTTGTCCCTATTTTCAAAAAGGGGAAAAGAGGGGACCCAAATAATTACCGCCCAGTCAGTCTGACATCAATACCAGGGAAGATTCTGGAGCAGATCATTATGCAAACAGTCTGTGAGCGCCTAGAAAGGAATGCTGTGATCACCAATAGTCAGCATGGATTTCTGAAAAAGAAGTCATGTCAGACTAACCTGATCTCGTTTTTTGACAGAATTACAACCCTGGTAGATGAAGGGAACGCAGTGGATGTAGCCTACCTTGATTTCAGCAAGGCATTTGACAAGGTGCCCCATGATATTCTTGTAAAGAAGCTGGTAAAATGCGGTCTTGACTATGCTACCACTCAGTGGATTTGTAACTGGCTGACTGACCGAACCCAAAGGGTGCTCATCAATGGTTCGTCTTCATCCTGGAGAAGAGTGACTAGTGGGGTGCCACAGGGTTCTGTCTTGGGCCCGGTCTTATTCAACATCTTTATCAACGACTTGGATGATGGACTCAAGGGCATCCTGATGAAATTTGCAGATGACACCAAACTGGGAGGGGTGGCTAACACCCCAGAGGACAGGATCACACTTCAAAATGACCTTGACAGATTAGAGAACTGGGCCAAAACAAACAAGATGAATTTTTACAGGGAGAAATGTAAAGTATTGCACTTGGGCAAAAAAAATGAGAGGCACAAATATAAGATGGGTGACACCTGGCTTGAGAGCAGTACATGTGAAAAGGATCTAGGAGTCTTGGTTGACCACAAACTTGACATGAGCCAACAGTGTGACGCGGCAGTTAAAAAAGCCAATGCAATTCTGGGCTGCATCAATAGGAGTATAGCATCTAGATCAATGGAAGTAATAGTGCCACTGTATTCTGCTCTGGTCAGACCTCACCTGGAGTACTGTGTCCAGTTCTGGGCACCACAGTTCAAGAAGGACACTGACAAACTGGAACGTGTCCAGAGGAGGGCAACCAAAATGGTCAAAGGCCAGGAAACGATGCCTTATGAGGAACGGCTAAGGGAGCTGGGCATGTTTAGCCTGGAGAAGAGGAGGTGAAGGGGTGATATGATAGCCATGTTCAAATATATAAAAGGATGTCACATAGAGGAGGGAGAAAGGTTGTTTTCTGCTGCTCCAGAGAAGCGGACACGGAGCAATGGATCCAAACTACAAGGAAGAAGATTCCACCTAAACATTAGGAAGAACTTCCTGACAGTAAGAGCTGTTCGACAGTGGAATTTGCTGCCAAGGAGTGTGGTGGAGTCTCCTTCTTTGGAGGTCTTTAAGCAGAGGCTTGGCAACCATATGTCAGGAGTGCTCTGATGGTGTTTCCTGCTTGGCAGGGGGTTGGACTCGATGGCCCTTGTGGTCTCTTCCAACTCTATGATTCTATGATTCCCTAGATGGGTATCTGATAAGGGAACTATAATTTTTATACTTTTAAATTCAAATGACCATAGTAACAATTAACTAGGTATTTTTTTTACACCTCTATGGCAATTCCTATGTGTTTCCAGGTGGGTTTCACAGGAGAATTCTCAGAAGCATAGGAAGGGCCTTCTGTGAAATATAGGCACAATATTAGATTTTTTTAGAAACATAAAACGGGACAAAGAAAAATCTGCTAGAAAAAAGATTGGCTCCAATCCCAGTGTCAGTATAATAAGAACATTGGAAACTACCTTATACCATGCTAGAGCATTAGTCCATTGGTAAAGGTAAAGGACCCCTGGACAACCAGTCAAATTTGACTATGGACTGCAGTGCTAATCTGCGCTTTCAGGTCGAGGGAGCCGGCATTTGTCCGCAACTTTCTGGGTCATGTGGCCAGCATGGCTAAACTGCTTCTGGCGCAATGGGACACCATGACGTGTACCAGAACGCACAGAAACACCGTTTACCTTCCTGCAGCAGCAGTACCTATTTATCTACTTGTGCTTTTGAACTGCTAGTTTGGCAGGAGCTGGGACAAAGCAATGGGAGTTCACCCCATCGCACGCGTTCAAACTGTGATCGGAAAGCCCAAGAGGCTAAGTGGTTTAGTATTGTTTACACTGACTGGCAGTACCTTGTCAGGATTTCAAACGAGGCTTTTGCTGTTTAAACCTGGGACCTTTTGCTTGGAAAAATGTGCTCCACCACTGAGCCATGCCCCTTTCCTAATTTATGAAGAAATTGTACTATAGTCATTGGAAGACTACTTACGTATTATTTTGTGTGATGTGCAACAAAATATCCATGCAATTCATAGCATTTTCTTTTTAAAACAAGTTTCACTGATGCTGGAGTTATAGGTCATTGTAAAAGAAGTTCTTTGTTTTATTTGCTGAGAAACATCAGTGATGAGGCAATAAAATTTTGTAAGCAGGAGTGCATTTTTCCTTTCATATAATTACTAGTCATCAGAGTGGTAGAGAACTAAGGAATGGAGGTAAAGGTTTCCCTGCTGAGAACAAACTTTTTTGCCTTATTCTTAGACAGGTTCAGCCCATTGTGAATAAATTATAATTATAGGATTTCTGCATCACTACTTCAGCTCAGAAAATATGCCTTACTGCTTGTTATCACCCCTGAATGTCCAGCTTGGAAAACATAATTGCCAAATTCTTCACTTTTTATTCCAGATAAATAGAGAACTGTTATTTCTAGAATATACCAATCCCAGGGCTGACAAATACTACTTCACTATATCTTCTCGGTGAGTATTGAAAATTGTACTTTGCTGTTTGTTTTATTTATTATATTTTTCTGTAGTATCTAATGGAATTTTCTCAAAATACTCTGGGTTTTGTTTACATTCTTAAGGTACATTACTACTGTTTCCTTAGCTATGCAACCAGTGTAGATTGATTAAAATTGCATCATATCAAGTCAGTTACTTAAATCAGAAAAAAATGCAAATTTAAAGCATTGATTTCAGTTGTGTCCTGCCTATACTACATCATATATTTCCTAAACAATAGCTGTGTTCACATGAATGACAAACCAAATTTTATGACCTGTGGCTTATTGTGAATGAGCAGCATGTTGGTACGCTCTGCCTGATTACTCCTGTTTTGCTCTTCCCCTTGCATATGTGGGATATGCAATACAGGGACTCTAGTTTGTGGCTCCCCAACAAGCCATCATTTGCAAACCTTAAGCCAAATTGTTGGGGAGATGTAAATCATAGAACTGTAGAGTTGGAAAAGACATAGAGAGTCATCTAGTCCAACCCTCTGCAATGCAGGAATCTCAACTAAAGCACCCATGACAGATGGCCAAAAATCTACAGTTGTCCCTCTTTGAAGCATAGTGTGACACTTCTTACGTTCTTCGGTGGACAAAGGCAACTGTGTGTAAGAGAGCACAGTCATGAACAGAACAACGGAAATAGCCTTTCTGGGGTGGTTTTCCACTGATGCTTAGTGGTCATGACAAGACACAAGGCAGAATTTACCTAACCAGCCCGACTGGTGGAAGTCCTGTGCAAGGACTTCCACTTGTACCATGGAGCTCTACCCAGCTCTCTTCCCCCACTGCATGTCCCCTGAAATTTGCCTCCAGGAAGAGGTTTGGGAGAACCTTCAGAACAGTGCTCAGGTGGAAGTGGGGTGTTTGTGCATACGGAACAATTGGAAGAGTGCAGTGTTGAATTCTGCCTGCCGGATTCAGAAAATCCATGGTTGTATTCAACTAATGTTTACTCTTTTGATATCCGTTGACTCATCCATGGAACTTCACGTACATAGTTCCAGAGTGTTCTAAGGTCTGTGAAAGAAACAATATGCTTGACTGCATATAGATGCTGGTGAAGCATCATATTAAACAGAAGTCAAAAAGCTTTTTGTGACTATTTAAAGTCATTTTCTGACTATTGAAACTGAGGACGCAACCAATGTGTTCACCCGTATGGTAATTGCTCACCAATGGAATGGTTCAATGGATTCAAACTGAAGGAATACTATTGTTATAGCTGTGCGTTAGCAGCTGAAAGAAATGTACTGGGAGGAGATGTAACAAGCAGCAACTCTTTGTTCAGAGCTACAATGGGGCAATCAGAATTTGTGGGGAGCACATAGGAATGCAGAATAGGATCCTGGACTTATATCCTACTGCGCAGTATGTTCATAGCTGTACCCTTCAAGTGAACTTGGTGATTAAAGCAACAGCTTTACAAATCAAATAAATGATTTTCAGGCCTTTTTTTTGTTTCCTGGCATCCTTTGCCAGCAGCACAAAGAGGAATGCAGTTTTGGAGGGTGTTGCAAGAAGAAGAATCCCCAGATTATCTTGGACACACTGGAACTTTAACTTCTTAACAACGAATGTAGTATTTGGGAAGAGACTGACACTAATTTAATATTTTTGGAAGAAACATTTTGATAACAGCACAATCAGGTGCAAGTTCCTGTACCTTTTGTACCTGTTTTTTTCAGAATGATGACTCATGTGGATATCCACTTCAGTTAACTCCAGAGAACAGCTTGACTTTGTCAGATTTTATGAGCATCATCACGTCAAGTCAAAAGATTCCATTAAAAGCTTGTTCTCTGAGTTAATTCTGGCAATCTCAGCTTCCCAGAAGCAAAACAAAGGAGAATCTGGATCAAGACACCTTGGACATCATTGCACAAGCAAAATAATATCTGTATTTACTGATCATTTGGTGTAACACCTATACAAGGGTGTTGTTTCTAGTACATAACTTGAGTTTCCTGCAACAGGCGCTTAATGAAGCTATTGAAGCCTGGACCATTACTGTGGGATGAAGGCTGGGCTTTCTATCTTGTGCAAGAGGCAAGAATTCTGCAGTCACAAAACTGTGTTTACATTCCTGCACAAGCTTTCAGAGAGCAAGCTGGAGACAACATTGCAGCAAATTATCCCATTGCCAAGATTCCTGATCACCGCTCAGATGACAATGGTAAATGTGCAATGGAGGTTCTCAGCAGTGAGGATTAAGCATTTCCTCTGGAACACCAGGAAAGAAGACAGATTCAGTCCTCAATAAGACAGACTCAATAAGTTCCAGACTTCGATCACAGGACAACTAGACTATTTGCAAGTCCAAAAGACTCTTTGGAGAAGGGGTGTGGCCATGGAATAGAGAACGGCTGCTTAACTCTGGAGCTCCATTCCTTGCCTGAAGGAAACAGTTAAGAGAAGGTAATTTATCAACCTGCTGTTCTCTGGATGGAGCAGAGGTCAAAGGAATATTCACAAATCACGACTGACCAAAATTAGGTGATCTTGCTCTATTTTTTTTAAACCCTGTGATAAAAAAACAAACTTCAAGGTTGCAGGATGCTGAAGCTGACACTTAACATGGCACTGCCTCTGAAGTATTCCCCCTTTCTAAACAATCAATGACAATGAACATGTCATTTTCAATACTGATTTTTCCTGGCAAGGTACATTTCAAAGGCTTTGCCAACATTTAGCACTAAGCCATGTTTGGTGGTAACCATAGTTGTTGTTCTTACATTTAATCACATACAGTGGTACCTGGGATTAAGTACTTAATTCGTTCCGGAGGTCTGTTAACCTGAAGCACCACTTTAGCTAATGGGGCCTCCTGCTGCCGCTGTGCTGCCGGAGCCCGATTTCTGTTCTTATCCTGAAACACTATTTCTGGGTTAGTGGAGTGTGTAACCTGAAGCATATGTAACCTGAAGTGTATGTAACCCGAGGTACCACTGTACTTTCCCCTCCCCCCCAGACTGTGACTGAAGGCAGTTTACAGATAAAATAGAAAAAGCTAAAACATAGTTAATCATAGTTGAAGCTGAAGTGTTGTGCAATCATGTAAACCTTGTCTGTCTTCATGACAGAATAGATTTCTGCAGCCATTTGTGCAGCTCCAGCCTCCCATCCCAAAGACCTATGCAGCACCTTTAGACTGGCAGTGCCTCCAGGACCTTGTCATCAGTGTCACTGGCCCACTTGTTATTACTGTTGCTTTTGTATCCCACCTTTTTCTCAAAGGAGCTCAAGGTGGTGTACATGGTTCTCCACTTCCTCTTTGAATCCACGCAGCCACCCTGTGAGGTAGGTCAAGCTGAGAGGCGGTAACTGGCCCAAGATCACTCAGTGAGCTTCATGGCCAAGCGAGGATTTGAGCCCTGGTCTCCTAGGCCCTAGTCCAACACTAACCCAGGGGGGCACAACCTGCAGCCCCTCCAGATGATGTTGGACTACACCTCCCATCATCCCTCATCACTGACTATGCTGATTGGGGCTGATGGGAGTTGTAGTCCAGAAACATTTGGCGGGCCAGAGTTTGTGCACCCCTGCTCTAACCATTACACAACACTGGCTGACTGACTGGATGGGTGAGCTGTGGGAAATGTTGTCTGCTTTGTCTTGCTGGTCCTACTTCCTCTCCCTTTGCCCATTGAAGGAGACACAATCCTATTTTAAAGTGAACAGTGATTTTTATTGGGTTAATTAACTTTATCTGATGCATTTAAGTTTCACATAAATTCTCTTTGAGCGGAAAAGAAACATTTGGCTACCTTATGACATTTGTTTTATTTTTTTCTTTAAGCACTCCTTCCCAAAAAAGTTCTATATAGCTTTTTGAAGACGTCATCTCCAAAGTGTGTGCTGTCCCTGCTGGGATGCTACAAGGAATAGATACCTCCCTTGACTCTGAATGATTTACTGTTTTGTTTCCTATTATTCAGTCTGCTGCACTGAGTACACTTGGACCACTCCATCACTCTTGATTCAGAAAGACAGCAGAACTACTTGCACTTGAAGGGGAGGGTGCTGTTGCATCTCTGGAGTCACTGCTCTAGGTTTGCCTCCTTCCAAATTGGTGGCATATACGGGTCAGTAGCTCCTGCAGAGATACAAGAGGTGGGCTCCTCTAAGAGTGAGCAATCTTTATCCTAACATTCTCTAAAAGGAAGCCTTATTTGGGTCTGGGCGAACTATGTCTTCAGTTTTAATACGGATCAGATGCAGGAAAGTTATTTAAAACATATTGTTTCCTTTAAAGCTTGCAGCTTATCACCTTTTTATTATCCGTCCCTTCTAATCAGTTTAGTTGGGCATACAGCATCTCATCTTTATTTTATCCTTATAATTGAGCTAGGTAGGTTAGGCTGGGAATTGGTGAACGTATTATCACAGGTAAACACTCTTTAGTTTACCTGTGATAATACATCCATTGCTTAAGAGGAAATGATTTCTAAGTGTCTTTTTGCACAGCTAATGTATACTTTTATTTAAGAACAGAAATGTACTTGAATAAAAAATATATAGAAAACCTATGACATTAGCCCCATATAAACTGTATATATGAGTGGTGGTTGGAGAAGGAACTGGCAAACCACTCCAGTATTTTGCCAAGAAAACTCCATGGACATAGATAAGGAGAAGCTTTGAGAAGAAAGTGAGTTTCCAAGGTATGCTCTGGCTCATGGGGTCACGGAGAGTTGAACATGACTAAGATGACTAAACAATGAGTGGTGTCATAATTTGGATATATACTTTATAGGTCATAAGCAGCATTGATTTCTTTGATCATATGGTCCATGTATGATGGTTTGACAGAAACACATTTCTTGCTTCATTAGAGGGTTGTGCTAGTTATAGCTTGGCAACTTATAGAGTAAGTGGGAATCCGTAATATATAACTGATTAGTTTTTGGCCCATTCCACATTTTTAAAAAAAGAAAAAAAAACAATTTCTATATTAATTTCTTGAACTATGTTGAAAACATGCAATAAAAACTGTAGCTTAATTAAACCAACTTAGAATGACTTGATTCTAATATACTTTACATATATATATATATATATAATTTAAAAAACATTTCCCTCTTTATTTTTAGGAAATGCATCATTTTGAAGAGGAACTAACTTGTTCTATTTGCTATAGTATATTTGATGACCCTCGTGTACTGCCATGTTCACATACTTTTTGTAGAAACTGTTTGGAAAGTGTTCTTCAGTTATCAGGCAACTTTTCCATATGGAGACCCTTAAGACTTCCACTGAAGTGTCCCAACTGTAGAAGCATTGTGGAAATTCCACCGACTGGCACAGAATCTTTGCCTGTCAACTTTGTATTAAAGGCTATAATTGAAAAGTATCAGCAAGAGGACCATCCAGATGTCGCTACGTGTAGTGAACATTATAGACAACCTCTAAATGTTTACTGTCTTCAAGACAAAAAACTAGTATGTGGCCATTGTCTTACAATAGGAAAACACCATGGCCATCCCATAGACGACCTTCAAAGTGCCTACATGAAAGAAAAGGAAACTCCTGGCAAACTCCTTGAACAGCTGACAGATAAACACTGGAGTGAAGTGTGTTTACTTATTGAAAACCTGGAAGAACATAAAGCTCAATGTGAGAGCATTGTCCAGGAGGATAAAAAAACTGTGTTGCAATATTTCAAGAGACTCAGTGATTTACTTGATCATAAAAAACAAGCTTTGCTTGCAGCTTTGGAAGAAGTGAACATGCAAATTGAGACAGAATATGAACCTCTAATTGAAAATATGAAAGGCATACGGGAAGAACAACTTGAATTGATGTCACTGAATACAGCCATTCAAGAGGAGGAATCTCCCCTCTTATTTCTGGAGAAGGTTGATGATATTCGCCAGCGTGTTAAAGCTTTGAAGGAAAAGCCGTTACCAGATATAAAGCCTGTTGAAATCTACCCGCGAATAGGGCAGGTGCTGAAAGATGTGTGGTCCAAAAGTGAAATTAGTCAGGTCAACAAAATTCTCATTCCCAAAATAAAGCTAATTTCAAAAGAAAAAATATGTAGCCATGGCTGTGAAAAGGAGAAGAACCCACGTAAAGAATTCTTCAGGTCCTTAAAGCCTCTGGCAGTTATACTCACTTCCCTAGTTCTGGCTACTATTATCTTTAGCCAACATCCCTTTCCATTTGTAAAGGAAGTAGCATTCCCCTTTGTTATGGAGTCCTTGGAAACATTCTATCAAGATTTTAGTAAGAGGTTTCAGATGGTGGTGGGAACCCTGTGGTATACCTCTAATTTTCTACTTGAATGCCTATACAGAATATTTCCTCCTTCCATGTGAATGTTTCAAGTAGTAACCTGTGCTATATTAAGGACCTCATGGATTATTTTAATTTTTAAAAACAGATTCTTATAGCCTGTTGTTAAACTTAGAATGGTAGCCATTAAGATCAGATGATTGAGCCTATTGGCTGATTTACCAGCAACAATTTATAGTAAGGGGATGGAAATTTTATTAAAATGAAACCAATGCATGGGAATTTCTGGTCTCAGAATATGTTCACAGATATAAGTAAAGATTAAAGTGTAAATAATAAAAAAGAAGTAAAGATTAAAGGGTCCTGTAAAGGCAGTTTGGGAGCTATAGTAGACTTTCCCTTGAATTAGCATCCTCTGCTGTCACATCTTTGTGACCTTCAATCCTCCTCCTCCTTTGTCATTACTTACACTTTTACAGATTTTATAAACGCTATTTCCAAAGTATTATTTAGTGCAAAAAGAGCTGGAATGAATGTCATAGTATTTTAGTGACACATTAATCTTAAGTACCCTATAACCTTCCACTAATTCTCTTAGTTGCCCCATCAGTGTTTAATGTTTTAAGTACCAAAGATTTCAAAATGCATTTTTCCCCTGAAAAACAAAGTTAATTGTTAACTAGTATGAAAAATAAACGTAAAAGGTAAAGGTACCCCTGCCTGTACGGGCCAGTCTTGCCAGACTCTAGGGTTGTGCGCTCATCTCACTCAATAGGCCGGGAGCCAGCGCTGTCCGCAGACACTTCCGGGTCACATGGCCAGCGTGACAAGCTGCACCTGGCGAGCCAGCGCAGCACACGAAACGCCGTTTACCTTCCCGCTGGTAAGCGGTCCCTATTTATCTACTTGCACCCAGGGGTGCTTTCGAACTGCTAGGTTGGCAGGCGCTGGGACCGAACGACGGGAGCGTACCCCGCCGCGGGGATTCGAACCGTCGACCATACAATCGGCAAGTCCTAGGCGCTGAGGTTTTACCCACAGCGCCACCCGCGCAGTATGAAAAATAGCTGCCAATAATTCCCAAAGCAACAAAACAGCATGTCTGGGAACATTAGAAGGTGTTTGCTTTACAGCTGTTGTAGCAAATCACAAAACCCTACAAACCAGAACTGTACCTGTATATGTAGTTTGGTGATTATGTTAGGGATATACGCAGAAGGCAATAGTATGCTGTAATTGAAACGAGTTTTAATGCTGGCATAAGATTTGGTGGATTCAATGTTTCTGTATGTTCACTGTACATTTTTGTATAAATGAATTACACAGTTTATCAAATTAGAGATGTAGACTTAAACTTTTCAACAGACTAGGTTGCTTATCTCATGTTGTTGTTGTTTAGTCGTTTAGTCGTGTCCAACTCTTCGTGACCCCATGGACCAGAGCACACAGGCACTCGTCTTCCACTGCCTCCCGCAGTTTGATCAAACTCATGTTTGTAGCTTCGAGAACACTGTCCAACCATCTTATCCTCTGTCGTCCCCTTCTCCTTGTGCCCTCCATCTTTCCCAACATCAGGGTCTTTTCCAGGGAGTCTTCTCTTCTCATGAGGTGGCCAAAGTATTGGAGCCTCAGCTTCATAATCTGTCCTTCCAGTGAGCACTCAGGGCTGATTTCCTTAAGAATAGAGAGGTTTGATCTTCTTGCAGTCCATGGGACTCTCAAGTCTCCTCCAGCACCATAATTCAATTCTTCGGCGATTAGCCTTCTTTATGGTCCAGCTCTCACTTCCATGCAGCACTACTGGGAAAACCATGGCTTTAACTATACGGACCTTTGTTGGCAAGGTGCTTATCTCATAATACACCACAATCATTAATACTTCTACTCAGAAATAGGTATCTTACTTTTTATGAAGCTTACTTCAGAGTGGGGTAAGGGTCTATTAGAAATCTCACAGGATTTCTACCTTTATGGCTCAACAGAGGTTTGAACTTGAGTCAGTTCTAAGAAGGGCGCTGGAACATTTTTCTTATAAATACCTTAGAAGTGCCTCCTGGAGAGATTCAAGAGTAGACATAACCCCTGCAGGCAACAGCCCCATCTAAGTTCCAAGATGTCATGTCACTCTAAATGTGTGTTACAGGAAATGAATGTTCCTTTGGACAAGTGCATCACTGTTCTGGTGAATGTGTGTCCCGCACTGATCATCTGAAGTTTTCAGCACAGACCTGGATGTGGATTGTATGTTTAAATAGGCACTGCTGCATTTGGTAATGAGCTATTCCATATCTATGGGGTGTTAGGCAAGGGGTAGTACTTCTGGTGGGGGACGTCATGCTCCTGGAGTAGTTTGCTGCTCTCTGCACTGTCCCTGCATGCAAAGACAGGCTGCAGTGGATTGAGACCAATAGTGGGTCCAACGGTCAAGAAGAGTTTTTTGAGTTTTTTTGCATGTTGCTGTAGAGGGAGAATTGAGGGGCAAATGTGGCTCCTCAACCTGGGAAGGCAGCCCACCTGGGAGAAGGAAAACTAAACCCCTGCCTTGCAGAATACTGTATTGGCCTGAATATAAGCCTCACTTTCCCCCCAAATTCTAACCGTGAAAAAAAGTGCGGCTTAAATTCACCCCCTTACAGAAACTGGCTTTTATGATACTTATATTCAGATATTGTCTCTCTCCCCCCCCCCCCCACCTTGAATTTTAAAGGTGCAGCTTATATTTGGGTGCAGCTTATATTCAGGCCAATACGGTATCTGTGGGAGAAGGAACAACTCCTGCATCCACGTTGGTGCCAAATGTATTGCTCTACTTTCCTTTGGACCACATCACAAGAGCCAGATGGGAACTGAAAACTAAACTACTAAATAGTTTAGTACATCATTTGCCAATCTTACAACTTAACCATATTTAGGACTTGGATATCTTGCCTAGTGGAGCATATATAAACCTATGGGTTTATATTTTGGTTGTTCACCCACCACAGCCTTATGTAACTTGCACCTGTAATTTATTTCCTAAGAATTGTGGGGCTTTTTATTACGTATTCAGCTTCATGCTTTTAAAATGTAAAAAAAAAAAAAAGTATTGAAGTTATTTTTCCAGTTTTTCGGATTGCAGAATTTGTATTTTTCCATGTACTAATAACTTAATCTGCATTACAGCGAACAACTTTTGCTGACAATTGTCACATCTCTATCACAAACCTACTTCTGAAGGTATTTTAAATAAAATTTGAAAAACTTAACTTTGCTGCCCTTGTGTACCATTCGCATTATGGGGTGTGTGTGGAGGTGTTAAGGATTACATTTTCCAGAAAGGAGGATTCAGTCTTTTCAAAATCAGTTGTGCACATATAATGTAGTCAGGAAACATTCCACTTGGGAGACAGAGAGGCCTGTAAATTTCATGTTCCCATAGACCAATGATCATATTCTTAAGGGTATACTTAGAGTAAAATGAACAAGTAGGAATCTATAAATGTTCTTGCCACTGGACATATATTGGTTACCTTGGGAATAAATCTCTGAAATCACTAGCACTTAATTGTGCCATATGGGCCTGTATCTCAGATCTTTTAAGGTATCTAGTCATCCAGGTCAAAAGAAAAAAATACATTCAGCAGAGGCTTAAATGTAATTAATACATCTCCCAGGAGGTGGAGGGTTGTCAACTATTCAATGTCAACCAGGAGAACTGCACCACCTAGCTACAGCCTTGCACTACATGTGGTTTGCTGCATCTGCCTTCTTTCAAGAGTCATGTCTCCTTTCCCTGAGCCTCACCCATACGGCACAAGACCAGGAAAGAAAACATCTAGTGTTCAAAACAAAGTATCTTTTTATGGAACCTGTTTTGGTGGAGTTCATCCCATTCCCAACCAGAGGCAGAAAGGGTGGTGGTGTTAAGATATCCTCCAGCACCTCAACAATGGATTCTCATTGAGATTGAAGCCTGCAAGTAAATACATCTCGTGGACCTGCAGGGTGTCATTAGCAAAAGTCTTTGTTTCCGGCCTGCTCACTGACCAGCATGGTTATAGTGGAGGGCCAAAAATTTTGAACTGTGCTTGCATACCTTCAGTTAACATTTTTATTAAAAACAAGAAACTAGAAATCTCATCTTCATGTTTCAGATGTAGCCTCTGTACCCAGATAAACCTTCAGTTGCTCCAGGAGCAAATTGGTTTGGGTAGTGCAAAAGGGCTACACATTTATTTTGCTTCGGCAGAAGCTCTTTTTCTAATCTGTGTTAGATGAGGAAGCTAAGTGCAGGAAGGTATACCAGGAGAAAGAGGCCATCTCTCCTCAGGGATGCTCAAAAACGAGGCTTGAAATGGTGCCTCTGTCCCATAAGAGAAATAAGCTGAAGTATCAACCAAGGCCAGCATTTCTCCAGAAGCAGACTGCTGCAGCACAAGAAACGCTGGAGAATACAAGCAACTTTGCAACCTTACAATGGTAAGGATGTGAGGGCTTCTGCAACTGTATGTATATGTAATATGAACCTATAGTTTCCACACATTTCAGTTTTCTTTAGAAGTTGGTATATATGCAGGAATACAAGGAAATCACACCTCAGTCAATTTATGATTTTATTTTAACAAATAAAAACATTAAATGCTTTAAAAACAATTATAGGCTTTACCTCAAAAATAAAGTATACTGGCATGGAATGGTGATTGCTAAGCACCACAGAGCAATGTACATCAAGTTGCAGTTTAGAAGTTCCTTTTCTTTCTTTCAACATGCTAGTAGCTTTGAAAAAACTGCTAACGCATTTAAAAACACAAACTGGGGGAAAATGTGTTTTAGGAAATGTTCATTAGAAAAGTCTACTGGTTAAATAGAAGTCATTTCTGTATTCAGGAGCACCCTACAGAACCAAGTTCAGCAAGTCCTTTCAATGCAATCACTTTGGGATTTGTTGCAACACTTTTTGTGGTATTGTAAGTTTTGTAAATCCCAATTAGTCTATCCGCAATTTCAAACATGTTGTTTCTCAGAGAGATGATGATGAATTGTGCATTTTTTGTTTGTTCCTAGAAATTGAAACATATTTTCAATTAGGATTTGTAATGAGCCTGGCAAAAAAACCACAATAGTTTCCCAGTTTTTTTCAAGCAGTAGTGCTAGTAATTAACAACCAAGACTAGTTCAATCTCATCCATTAGAAATCTATATAAAAAAATTAAAAATTGTCCAGTAGCACCTTAGAGACCAACTAAGGTTGTTCTTGGTATAAGCTTTCGTGTGTATGCATACTTCAGATACACTGAAACAGAAGTCACCAGACCTTTATATATAGTGAGAAGGTGGAGAGGGGTATTACTCAGAAGGGTGGTGGGAATGGGTGATTGGCTGATAGGTGTGGTAAACCTGTTGACGACTGTTAATGACTGCAATTGGTCTTAGAGGAAAAAGCAAGGGATGAGATGGCCAAAAATAGCTTTATCATGTACAATGAGAAAAGAATCCAATGTCTCTATTCAGACCAGGTCTCTCCATGGTTTTAAGTTTGGTAATAAGTTGTAATTCAACAACTTCTCTTTCCAGTCTATTTCTGAAATTCTTTTGTAATATGACAGCTACTTTGTTTGAGATCTTGTATAGAATGTCCTGGGAGACTGAAGTGTTCTCCTACTGGTTTCTCTGTCTTGTGATTCCTGATGTCAGATTTATGTCCAGTAGGAGAACACTTCAGTCTCCCAGGACATTCTATATAAGATCTCAAAGACCAATTGCAGTTGTTAACAGTCATCAACAGGTTTACCTGTTTGTGAGCTTGTGAAAAAAGCTGTTCTGGAGTAAAGGCAAGCGCAAACTGGGGAAGGCTCCAAGCAACTAAGATGTAAATTCAAAGACTTAATGACATTTTCCTTATTTTTGTGGACAGTACTGGGACTTAACCCTTTCCTTTTGGGTAACTTCACTTCAAAGAAACACTGCTCTTCACTGACATGCACCAGAAGCAGACATACCCAAGACCTTTTCTAATTATTTTACACAAAACTAGCATTAATTTGATACTACACAAAATGTAAAACTTGGATAATGGCTTCTGTACTACTTACGTATATGTAAAATGCTACGATGGATACATTTTTAAAATCAAGGGCTGCATCAATTTCATCCATGAAGTAAAGAGGAGTTGGTTTGTAATGATGTAAAGCAAACACCAAAGCCAGCGAGCTGAGTGTCTTCTCGCCACCTGACAAGTTGAAAATCTTCTTCCAGCTTTTCTTTGGTGGACGAACACTGAAAGAGAGAGGAATATATTTATGAGCTTACAATTTACAATCTCCACAACCAAGCTTTTAAGCAGTGCTAAGCAGGTTAGAAGTATATGCTATATACATTATCTTAGCAATTTTACAACAGTGCTGTTTGGTAGAGCGCTATTATGCCACTTAAGTATTTTGAATTAGGATCTGATGGCTGCTCTATAGACAAAAAACAAGTTTAGTGAATTTTGTCTTAGTTCACAATCTTAACAACTATGTAGACCAGTGGAGGAGGCTACAATCCTTCTAATGCTACTAAACTATAATTTAGCATTGCATGTGAGTCAGCAAAGTTTGGCTAATTCTGCAGTCAACATTTAATGAGCATAAATATACCACATATAAGTGGTAAAAGGACCATCAAAATACCTTCAAGATATTTACAGAAAATACCTACCTGAACATGATTCCTTCAGAGAAAGGATCCAGACTATCTACAAGCTCCAGTTCAGCATCTCCTCCCAATGTAAGCATTTGATAGTTTTCCTTTAGTTTATTTGTTATTACATTAAATCCTGCCATAAATTCATGAAGCCTTTGTTTTCTAAGATCTTCTTCAGCTTCCCTAAATTTGTCTCTCATATTGGTTATTTCATCCAACTCTGCCACACGTTTCAAGTACAGTTCCTCCTAAAAATTGAAAATAAGACAAATGTGCATATTCGATATGACTCCTAAGTATTTCTGTTAAGGATCAGATAGATTTAAGTACAAAATTTTATTTATCCAGAATTTTAATATACAAAAGGTAAGTTTATGTTGCCATTGTGAACAGTGTTAGAAACTGAGATATGAAAGCTAGGAGCTAAATGGCACCTTAAACATAGGTTATGGGTGCAATAACGAAACGTCTAGGCTCACTTTTTTAATAACAAGAATACAAAGCTGAAAATGAACTGCAGTTAAAATATTAAGTTCATTTTTCACATGGTCTAGTCCTTCTCTGGCCTACCCCACCCCCTAATATTCTTAAGAGGGTCTCTCTTCAGAGGGTCCAGTCTTCAGATTGTAGCTGGAAGTGGGGAGGCAGAAAAAGGTCCTCCTTTCCTTCCACTCTGCAGTTTTAATCTGAAATCTCAGGCACAGTACTGCACCCAGAACTCAGAAACTGCTCATGCTAATGAAATTCCCTGTCACAAATGTGTCTAGAACAATGGGAGTTTCGAACATTGATTATGAAGTAACTGACTTGTATGTTTGGCACCTGTGCAAAGGAAGGACATAAGAAGGCTGTCCTAGCATTCCCCTTCCATCAATTAATGCTCCATACAAAAAGTGAGAAAGAAGAGACTTTCTGAGAAGGTATCTAGAAGTTGTGCTATACCAGGCATAGGCAAACTCAGCCCTCCAGATGTTTTGGGACTACAATTCCCATCATCCCTGACCACTGGTCCTGTTAGCTAGGAATCATGGGAGTTGTAGGCCAAAAAAACATCTGGAGGGCCGAGTTTGCCTATGCCTGGGCTATACACACAGGTCCTGCTTACCAAACACAATGCACTCTCTTGGAAATCGTAGGTAAGCATTCACATAACAAGCCCACAATTTCCTTTGGAAATATTTCTGGTATGGGATTCATCCAATCTCTTCCTGCTAAAGCATGCAAGCTGAAGTGAGCACTTGTAATGAATCTATAAACTTTATAATTTCCTCAGGAAGTAATGCCACTTAGCTCTTTATAAGGAGAGGTTCTCTCAATGACAAACAAGAAATACTAGTCGAACAAGCATTTCAGGTAACAGTCTTGCCACAGATCTGTAACTGCTTGTACGAATTCAAGATACTGGTTTTAAAAAAGTATGATTACCTTTTTGTTATATTCAGCAATGGCACCCAAGTTTGGTTTCATTTCATGACATTGTGCTTCTAAAAGAGCTATCTGATTGGTTACAATATCCGGGTTTCTTATAGCTTCAAGTTCTTCCTGGCTGAGCACTGCAAGTTCTTCTACTTGTTCATCTTCCAGAGAATGCAGTGATATTTTTGATATCTAAAATACATTTTAAGTAATTAATGAACAAGTCATATTCACATTTCTACAGCTACACTTTAAGGAACTTTCTTGTACCTTAACTGTATGTTAATAGAACAAGTTTGCATTCTTAGTCACACACCCATCTAGAAATTGTGCATTTTTATTTGATATTTTAAGATTTATATATGTAGTCACTTTAAAGGTCTTCTGATGAAAAAGCAGCCTATTAGTAAGAAATAACTAAACAACTTTATGATTTAACGAACTTGATTTAGGCACTATCTGAGTGTGATCCAAATAGGAATAATGATCCAGGCTCATGCTTTGCAGACAGCAAAGTAGCTCTAGATAATAAAGAGACTGGGTGGGATATGAAAATAGTATACTCTTCCATGAGGAATAGTCTGTGACTTTTATAGTTTTTTCAGGATCTTGGTAGTTTGCTGTATGATAGATAACATGCAATATAAAAAACAAAAAAACAAAGAACCCATTCCTGCTATATTACAGGATTGGGAAAAGCAGTAAAAAAAAGTTTTTCCCCAAAACATAATATTGAAGTATTTCTTAAAATAGTAAGGTATTATAAAGTGTTTACCTCTTTTTGCCAATATTTAATCTTTGATTGATGCTCCGCAATGTGACTGTCTAGCTGTTCAATTTTAAGCCTAATATTAAGAGCCTCTTTTTGAAGCAAATGCTCTTCATCTTGGATAGCTTTGATTTTCTGAAGCATAGAATGGTGTTCCGCTTGAATCTCTGGCAAAGACTCCTAAGTAAAGATCATAGGTGGAAGTTTATTTTTTATTATTCAGTTACTGGAAAGGGTTTACATTTCTAGAGCTCCAATTTGTTCTAGATGCTAATTTCTCTTTAAAATATGAAAAAACACAGGTAATACCCATCATCAAAATAATTGTCCAACATAACTGTTTGGAAGGTCAAATGCTGCAGGGAATGTTTTAGCATAGTGGCAGCAGGTGTTAACAAAGGGGCAGGGAGGGAGGGGCCTCTCTGTGCAGCCTTGTGTTGAGTAGCATCAACTCAGTGGCATGTGGAACACCAGCTTTTCTCACCACCTCTGAGCTGTGCAAAGGACTGGTAATACACTAATGCCTGGAGAATGAGGGAAAAGTCAGCTTTTTTTGTACACACACCCCTTACAAACACACGTTTTTCTACTCTGAAGTGATGCATATAGAATTATTACTTGGAACAGGAAGAGTAATGCTTTTAAGTGTTAATAGTAAATTCTCTGGAGTGAACAGCGCCTCATTTTTATGCAATATGAGCGTACCATTAAAATGATATAAATAAATTGAGCAATTGGATTTTATTATCACATACATTAAAACTCTACTTGTACATCACATACATTTTTAGTGTTAATACACTGTTCTGCATCTTTTAAAACACACCCTATTTAAAGAATGTAAGTTAGTATCATACATACTTCAGCTTCTTTGCTGTCATTCATAACTTTAGCAGCTTTTTCTTCTAGTGTATTCAGCTGTTCTGTTAAGTCTTGGAGGGCTTTTTTATTCTCTTCAATTTCCTTCTCAGTGTGGAGAACAGCATCTTCTGATTTATTTAGGTTTCTATCAAATACAATACAATAATAAAGTAGGTAAGAAGCCTCTACTGACATTAAAACCTTGAGTATAAATCAAATTTTAAAATGGAATATAAAACAAAATATTGACATTAGAAGACTGTGATATGATGGCCATCTTTAATTATTCAAAGGGATGTAACATTTCCATTTCGAAAATCTGTTTTCATTATGAAAAATACACACCACAGATTTTAAATTTCTATAGAGTGAAAGGACTGGAAATATAACTAACTTGCAACTTCTGTGCATTTAACTTGTGCAATTGCAGCGTTACGTGCTTGGCAGCTGGTCAGCTGAAATTGCACAAACTGAACACATGGAAGGCAGAGAACTTAAAAGCTCTTTCTGCATAGGGTTCTCATGGCAGAGCTTCACAGCTCTCAGACTTGCTAATCAGGCCCTGGGAAGAAGCTTCTCAAAGCCTGGTAAGCAAGGCAGAGAACTTAAAAGCTCGCTGCCTTGCGTGGGGTGCAAGGCCTGCTCAGTGTGCCTGCTTCAGAAAGGTTGGGATGGTCATGTGGGGCTGGTTCCAAAGTTGTTCTGACTATATGCAATTTTTGGAGACTACTCACCTACGTTTTCTTACTTTTCTATCATTTCCTGTGATACTTATTTCCTACCCCATTGTCCATGGATTTCCTGACACACTATTTCAGTGGCTAAATATAGTGGTACCTCAGATTAAGAATTTAATTCATTCTGGAGGTCCGTTCTTAACCTGAGGTACCACTTTAGCTATAGGGGCCTCCCGCTGCCGCCAGAGAACAATTTCTGTTCTCATCCTGAAGCAAAGTTCTTAACCCGAGGTACTATTTCTGGGTTAGCGGAGTCTGTAACCTGAGGTACAACTGTGTATGATAACACACAACACAAGCACAGAATCTATTAGCACACAAATTAACATTTTAAGAATAGAAGCCTTTATTTTAAAAAGAATCAGCTACTATGTTGCAAATCCATTACTTGATAATTTTGCTGCTTGTTTTCTTTAAACACTATAATGAAATGAGTGTCCTGTTTATTTTTTATGTTGGTTCCAAAGGATATAAAATCATTTCCATACCTATCTGCTGTCTTGATTGCCACCTGAGCTTTAGTAATAGCAGAAGAACATTGATCTATTTCCTTATTTATCTTATCAAGATTGTCTTGATGACCTTTAAGCTTATTATTATTTATGTCAATTATGAGATTATGCAATCTCTTTATTTCTGTTTCCAATTTACCAGCCTTTACAGCAACTCTGTCATAATCTGCAAGACAAAAAAAGACCCCAAAAAACAAAACTTGATTAATATTTCTAGTGCTAAATATATAAACAGTATGGTATGAGCAAACTACGTGTTCAAATGTTTATATGTTTACAAGATTTATTATTGCGCAAAATAAATGTATACTTAACTATAATACAATGAGTGCATTACTTCAATTGTAATTTCCTAAACAGCATTTGTTAAATTATTTGCTTTGTAGATTGAATAGTGTTCTTACAAGGAAAATTATCTATAACTACTAGCATCAGGCTTGTTGAATAACTGGAAAGGATAGTTTTACTGAATAGAAATACAATAGACTCCAAATTATTGAATCTCTTATTTGTTTTATAGCAGATAGGAGTGAGGGGCACAAAGAGGTAGGTTCAGAAAAGTGAAGTTTTATATAGTGAGCAGACTAAAAGCTGGATCTGCGTGTACAGGTTCCCTCCCCCCCACAAATGTGCCCATGGGCCAAAAAAGTGGGTGACCTCTAAAATACATCAATTATGATACACCCTCAATTATATTTTACTGCAATGTTGACATACCTTCTTTGAAACAATGACATTTTCTCTCCATTTCTTTCTGCTTGATTTTGTCTGGAGCTGCAGCAATTACATTTCTTTCAAGTTCTTTAATCTGGATTTTTAAGTGAGCCTCTTGCTCTGACAAACTCTAAAGAACACAATTATTAATTACTATTAATTTCATTTGTGACACTATTCCTTATGAGGCATCTAGCAGTGATTTACAACACAATAAAAACATATATAAAACATTTGCATACATAAAAGTAGCTAAAACAGCCCACACCAACTAACATAATTATTTCAGGGGGGGTTTTAGACTGAAGGACTAACTCCAAGAAAGATCCTAACCTTGGACTTGGGAGACAGACCTTAACAAATAACTCTTAGATGAGAGCCTGTGCTGGCTCAGAATATAGGCAAAAGACCCCCAAGATAATTGCTGCCCACGGGCTTACCAGAAAACATTAGGTGCATTATAAGTTTTTAAGAACATTTTAATAAGGTGTACAACTTGCCTTTTGCCTTTTGGAGACAATTTCTCTTCCCTATCTTAAACTAGTTTGTCTGGCCTGCCTTTTCTAAAATCTGTTGGGGGGGGGGGTGTTTAACATTCTCTCTGGCTCAAACACTCTTTTCAAAATAACTGCTCTTAACATTCTTCCATACAATGCAGGAACAAGTATCAACAGCCAAAGCTAAACAGCCCACTTTTCTATTGCCTGTGTTTTGAACAAGTTTTAAAATACCTGAAATCCTTCATATAAGATAGTATATTTAAAGGATAATCTCCATCAGAAGACATGACTGGTGTATCCAGAGGTAAGAGAAAAAGCAGTAAGGTATCTTTAGCCAAACTTATGATTACCTGAATGTTTGCACTGTACTTTCCTAACGTGTTCCTCATTTCTCTAATGCTCTGGTGCAATTTTGATATTGCTTCTTCAAGTTGCACTTTTTGTTCCTGAAACTGTGTTGCTTTTTGGAGATCCTTTTGCAGCTGAGATTCCATTTTATTTACCTAGGGGCAAGTTATAAAATGTAAAAAAAGTAATGTATATAACATGCAAATAAACCAGGGATGGGGAACCTATGCCCCTCCAGATGTTATTGGACTTCAGCTGTCAACAGCCTCAGCTAGTGAATGAACGTGGATGATGAGAGGGTTGTGTTTCAACATCTGGAGAGCCAACTGTTCTCAATACCAGACTAAAAAAGCCCCCAATTCATCAAAATATATTTCAGTGTTTATATGTCTAGACTTAATATAAGAAAAGCAGAGCTTTCAGAACCAACATAGCCCCTGCTAAAGGTTGGCTGGGGGTGTTACTATAGAAGTGCATCTCTGCTACCAAGCAAGCACACCAGTCCCAGAGGTCGCAGGGGCCAAAATAGGGCATTCCATGAGCGATGCTCGATCTGCCAGATTGAAAAGTTCCTTCATTCCCCATCATATCCACAGATTGTGCCCCTGACCACAGCCACCCTGGCACTAGATGGGTATTTTCTGTCCCACTGATTTCACTTGGCAGGTAACCAGTAAAAGATTCTTCCCACTCCTCATCAGGAATCCAGAAGGTGTTAAGAAAGCATACTAACCTCATCTTCTGATGTTTCAACTACAACAGAGGATCCCATTCTACCCTTCATTACTTTTCCTCCACCACCAGTCATTGTACCTATGGAAGGACCAAGAACAAATTAGCAATTCTTTATTTCCCATTCAAATAAAACTTTAACCACAACTTAAAAAAATTTAAATACCTGATTGTTCTATGATTTGTCCTTGTAAAGTTACAACTCTCCATCTCTTGTTTTTCTGGAAAGCAACCCTTGTAGCCTGGTCCAGGTTATTAGCTACCAAAGTGTCACGTAATGCAAAATAAAAAGCACTGCGAACCTTCTCATCTTTAACTTTTACCATATCAAACAAACGAGGAATGTTTTCAGGAGTCTGGATTTTTCCCATGCTTTTCTCCCATACTGTCATCTGGAAGGATTAAAACCACCACAAAATCAGTAAACTAACCATCAAGAACTGCACAGGTCCTTGATATACCTCTTTAGTTTACTTTCATAGATCTTTGTTCATATTTTAATTGTTTTCAAATACTTATTACAACAGTGCAATCATATACAGGCTTATTCAAATAAAGCTCACTGAACTCCATAGGGTTTACTCTCTAATACGTGTTTGAACCTAAAGCACCATTTTTCCCTTACGTAAATCTGTTATGCAGATATATAACTCCTAGTATGTATTTACTCTTATATTAAAAACTGAGACTTTGTGATGTTTATTAAAAACATGAGCTGTCACTAGTAAGACTATTTTAACAGGCTGTAATAAGATACTATTTATACAAATATTCCTTACAGTATTTGTACCCATCATATATAAAACAGTTTTACTACTATAAGCCATTTTAAAATCTAAAAAATGACACTGTAAAAACCAGCTGAACATAGTAATCTAAAAAATCTGTATGCAACTTCGACTTATTCAACTTAAAAAGTTATCTATTTAAAAAAAGTTATTACAAACCTTGTCAAGCCCTATAAATGTTGCCACTCCAATGTTTTCCTTCTTCAAAAATTTAACACATTCTTGAGCGGTATCCATGGTGTCGACTACAATGTGATCTAACGCTCCACATGATGATGAAATTGCAACATCATACTTCTCATCTATGGCTCCCAAGTCTCCCTAGTAGCAAGAAAAGAAAGCACTTGGGTTAGTAATATGAGTACCAGTCATCCAGTCCTAAGCATAATTGCATGTAAGTCCCATTGGTTTTAATGGATCTCATCCCTTAACATAAAAGAACTTCTCATGTTGTCGTTTTAATGTCCTTTCACACTGCTCCCATGATTTAGGGTAGAATTTAAGCAGAACTCTCTCCTGAAAGCTATGGGGGAAAAGATGTTAACTAAGAAATGATGACTCAGAACAAACGCGATGGGGTGGTATCTCAAAAGGCAGTTGCTCAAATTTGCATACTGTTCTGGCTAATCTCTTCTTAAAGTAGCTACACCTGGGCAGAATGCATAATAGGTTCACAGGGCACTTTGGCAATCAGCTTCCAGACTGGAGAAGAGACAATGAAATATTACTATATTGGCCTGAATATAAGCCACACTTTAACTTTTCATGATTGGAATTTGGAGAAAAAATGTGCAGCTTATATTGGCGACCTTACACCACTGGCAAAGCGGCACAGCTCTCCCCACCCCCACCCAGAGAGCAGACCAGGAGCATGGGGCAACAGCGCTCAGCCCTCCCGCCGCTCCCAAGCATCCTCCGAACTGTCGGGGGGAAGGCCGCCGGCAAAGCGGCGCGGCTGCCCCCCAGGAAGCAGCCCAGGAGTGTGAGGGAATGGTACCCGTAGTCAGGTATTGTCTTTTTTCCCTCTCTCCTCCCCATTAATTTTATGCTGGAAGTCATTCTGCAAAGAAACAGTAAAGATGTTTGTACCTTTAAGAACTGTTTCTGTGAGCTTTGGGCAGATTGGGTACAGCTGGTCATGACTACAAAAGGAGGAAAAGTTGCAGTTTGAACTTTGCCTGCAAGGAAAAAGACCCACAAGCTTTGTTGTTTTGTAATAAAAACCTTTATTTGTTTGGTTTTACACCGGTCTCATGGTGTCATAGTTTCTGTCATCTGCCACCAGAGGAAAAAACCCCTCTAACATTTTAAAGGTGCAGCTTATTTGCAGGTGTGGCTTATATTCGGGCCAATACTGTAATGTAGGTGAATACAGAAAAAAGGTAGCTTGGTTACATCCAATGGCAATGTTACGAAGAGAAGAAGTACCACTGTGTATCTATCTGAAGGTTAGCTTAACATTGCCAGTGCAAGATCAGGTTGGGTAAACCTTGTAGCCCAAAGCAGAAACAGATCTTGGGGGAAAGCAGGTACCTCCCATAATTAAGTCTGCGTATTCACCAAGCTCAAAAGGCCATACATTATTAATATATAAGGTGATTGAAGAGAAAAAACACCTACTTCCCTAACTATAGATCTAAGAGAAGCTGAGTGGAATGACAAACTGCCAGAAAACGTTGGTCCTATTTATGTAAACCTTCATGGCCCTTCAGGCAGCTAAAGAGTTCTAGGCCTGCTCCAAAGGGTGGCAAGGATCTGGACAGCTGGTTGCGACAACCAATTATTGTTGTCTATGGAACCTTGATAGGACTGGGCATGAAAGCTGGGTCTGCCCTCCACACTACCCTATCCTTATGAAAAACACACAAGTGTTTTACAGTGGAGACTGGAGAAAGCATTCAGCTCAGATACCCTGCAGGAAGAGGTGATAGCTACTTGGAAATAGATTTTAAACACTCTTAGGGGCACTGTCATAAATGATTCAAAGGCGGTCTCTGGAGAGCTGAGAAAACCCTGTACAGTGGTACCTTGGTTCTTAAACTTAATCCATTCCGGAAGTCCGTTCCAAAACTAAGGCGCGCTTTACCATAGAAAGCAATGCAAAATGAATTCCTCTGTTCCAGACTTTTACAAACAATCTCTAAAACAGCAATTTAACATGAATTTTACTATCTAACGAGATCACTGAGCCATAAAATGAAAGCAATAATCAATGTACTGTACTATAAAATAAATAAGACAGTATTGTAGACGATAAAAATTAAAATTACTTTTTTTCCCTTACCTGTACTGATGATAGTCATTGTTTGGATGGGGGGCTTTTATCCATTTCTGCAGTCACACAATCAATCAATCAATAGCTGAACTGGTTTCCACACAGTCACAAAAACAAATTAACCGAAAAAGCCTCTAAACAAAAACGCAAAATAAATAGCAAAAACAAAAGCACCAAACCTAACCCATTCCTGAAGTCCATTTGACTTCTGAAATGTTCAAAAACCAAGGCGCAGCTTCTGATTGCTTCAGGGGCCCCAGAAACAATAGCCGACAGCCACATCTGATGTTCGGCTTCCAAAAAACGTTTGAAAACCGGAACACTTCCGGGTTTTCAGCATTTGAGAATCAAGGTACCACTGCACAGCTCTGCATTTCAGCATAGCTCTATGAAGGAAATGTTTCAGCGACAGATATGAAATTGTAGATGAGGCCAACTAAAAAGGGATAGAAGATATAGTTGCTACGTATGTGTCTTTTGAGAGTGTTTACAAAGATCTTCCTGAAGGAAGAGAATGTCCTTAACTTTTGCTATCCAGAAATTGATCCCATTAGAACACCATACAATTCCATTAGAAGAACACCATGAAATAAAACACCTGAAGGACACAAATTGCTAAGCTGTACTAAAGGGAAGAGGGGATGTCTGTGAACAACACATATGCTGCAACAGATGAATGAGAAATACAATAAAACGCACAACTAAAGCTGGCCTTAGAAGAATGGGAGCTTGAGAATGATGTGACTACTTCAAACAAGGCAGAATGCAAACTAAATTATGGGAGCTGCCTACTTCCCTCTAGTTCTATTCCTACCTTCAACCACAAAGTGGAGACATTACCCAATCTGACAACCTTTCACTGTCAATGGTAAAAAGAACAATGCAGAAATGGCAAGAAAAATAAGAACTTACTAGTCTTCCATAAATTCCAGGGATTTTCCCAGACTTCGTCTGTTGAAGTAAAACTTCAAGAACTCTTCCTCGACTTTTATTTATTGACAATGAGCTTCTTGCTTCTTCTACTTTCTGACGCAGATCTTGAACATAATTCTTGATGTTTGCTTCATCTTTTACAAGTTTATTAAGATCATTCTCTTTCTTAAACGAAAAAGGCATCAAATTATTTTGTTTTTGAAAATTCCAGAAGTAATTCATTACAGAATTGAGATTTTCTAAATAAATGGTATTCCTCTAGTAACAAACTCCACTAGGCTGGGGTTCCCAGACTTTCTGGGTTAACAGGTGCATTTGAACTTTTAATGTCTAGGAGATGCCACCACCACAAATTTTCAGTCACAGACAAGCTACCATAGAAGGCAAGCTCAATTAGAAACTGCTCTTTCGCAAACATGAGGAGAAGCCAGTCTTCTCCCTATCTTTGAAGCTGCAAGGAAGATCGACTTAGCCATTCCCCCTGGCCCACTACTAGACTTTGAGTTGTTTCACAGCTGTGGGACCAAAGTGCTTGGATAGCATTTTCCTCACAGGAATAAACTGGCAAACTGAAGCAAGAAAAATGGTGGAAATTGAAAGTCATTGCCTGAATGTGCTCAGGTGACAACACCCATCCAGCAACATATCCCTGGAAAGGGCAGGCAGAAACTTGCTTGAGAACGGTGGGCTGGCAACTCTTTGTTTGGCCACCAGGACCAGCCAATTATTGTAAATCCCTGAATCTACTGCTCACTGACTCACAAATAATTCTGAATATGGTTAACAGTTTTAAGGGACACCATAATTATCACTTCTAGATGTCCTGGTGCAGAAGTTCCCTTATTCAGCCAGATCATGAAATATATCATTAAATAAAACTTTTTCACACTCAGTATCTGCTTCCACGTTTTTGGCATGTATGAATATTTTAACAGTTCAATAGCAACTCTTTTCCACTTCCGTATCTTTCTGTTAGCATCACATACCACCTTGGGAAGTGGATACAAAGGATGTGTCAACAGCATACAAGGATTTTGTAGTTAAATGAAGAAACTGAATAGGACCTCTCAGGTTCTCAAAGAGATTATTTACAAAAATGTTTTATTTAAAGAAAAAACTGGTGACATCCCAACGTATTAACACCCACTGTAGAAATTGCACTGAGAGATGACCATCAAAACCCTACCCAGACTCTAGGATTAATGCCCATGTAAAAGGCATTTAATTGGGGCCATATCTTAAGGGACAGAACTAAATGGAGAAGGTGAGTGAATTATAACTTGGGTGCAGGCCCTCAAGATGGAACCTATGAACTGCCTATCCAGCCTAGTGGGAGAAGTTATCCTATTCAATGAGTGTCCTTGACTCCACTCTATCAAACTAGTTTAATGTTAACAAGCAGTGTACTGATGCATGCTGCTCAACAGTCCCCAATTCCTTCACTTGTGTTGTTACTGCATTGGAGTGGGGGAATAAGCCAGAAGCTGGCTTCATGTTACGTGTGAAACAGTACTTGTAGTTTGTTTTCCCCCAACAAACCATGTGTGCTGGTTTGCACAGAATGCAAAACTACCCTCTGGCTTGTTTCCTTCCTAGAGTAGCAACAGCAGAAGTGGGGGGGGGGGCATCTACGAAAGTAATTATAGAGGAACTATGCGGGGTGTCTTTACAGGTTTTAATACTATTGATAGTAATAGTTCTGACAGTCTTAACACCAAACATTTCTGGGAAAAGTAGTAACACTTAAATTGCAGTATGAAGTTAAGCATTTCAGGAATATAAACAAATCTTCAGTAACGTCTAACCTTCTTTAGATCATGCTCAGCTTGAGGCAGTTTTGACTCCAGTTCTTTGATAGTGGCTAACCTTTCTTTAAGTGTTCCTGAAGCAGTCTGAAGAGCTTCTTCTGCTGCTTTAAACTGAGATACTGCAGTATTATGGTGACTAAGGTAGAGATCAAGTTCTGACTGTGCCACCTCCAAATTTGAACGTGCTTCATTAACCGTTTTGCTGAATTCCATGAGTTCTTTTTCTTTGTCCTATGAAAATGAAATTTGTAAAGGTCATATTAAAAAAACCAAAACCTTTGCTCACAATTCAAGTGGTAATGCACAGATCCTGGCAATTGCTCCCAGAATAGTTTTTCTCAGCTGCAATGCCACTCCTGAAAAGTAGAGATAAGCCAGCGACCCCCCAAAAAATCAGCTTCAGTGAAATGCTGATTGTCTCCTCCCCATCTAGAACTACCTCTATCAGCAGTCCTTCCACCTTGGTAAATCTTGAAGTCATTGGTGTGTGTAAAATGTATTTTCCTATTGGTTTTGCAGATGGATTCAATGCTGTCTTTTAACTTTACATGCTGTTTTTAGTTCTGCCTTTGTAAATAACCACAATATTTTCAAATATTTACCGTATTTTTCGCTCTATAGGATGCACCTTTTCCCCTCCAAAAATGAAGGGGAAATGTGTGTGCGTCCTATGGAGCAAATGCAGGCTTTCGCTGAAGCCTGGAGAGCGAGAGGGGTCGGTGCGCACCAACCCCTCTCACTCTCCAGGCTTCAGGCAGCTATTCAGATAGCTGCCTGTTCTCCGCAAGCCTTTTGAGTGCGTCAGGAGTTCCCGCCGGGCTCCGGAGGCTTGTGGATAGCAGCCTGTTCTGGGGGCTGGGGAAGCTCCGGCTTCCCCTGTCCCAGCCCCACAGCTAAAGCCCCAGGAGCAGCGGCGAGGTTGCTCCGGCTTCCCCTGTCCCAGCCCCACGGCTAAAAAAAAAGCCGCGTGCAGCTTCTCCCAGCTGGAGAGGTTGCGTGTGGCTAAAGAGGAAGCCAAGCCAGCTGTCTTAGCTTCTTTGCTCTTTTTTTTGGGGGGGGGGAATAATTTTTTCTTTATCCCCCTCCTAAAAACTAGGTGCGCCCCATGGTCCAGTGCGCCCTATGGAGCGAAAAATACGGTAAGAAGCCCTCTCCATTGGTTTAGCTGGGACTGTTTGGCTCCTTTCATCCCAAAACCATCTCCTCCAATGAGCATTTTGGATAACAGTCTGAAAGTCTATATCAGAATTTGCTTTCTTTTTCACTCACACCTCATTGTTTCATCCCTTTTGCACCTGGTCTAGATTGGAAGGCATTATTTTAAACTGTAAACCACTTTGACAAAAATGCAAAATATAAAATACACTGCATAAACGACACAGATTAACGCAGATAGTTTGCTTATAGATACGTAGCAAGGGATTTAATCCAGCCATTCAAATAAATGGTCATGCAGCCCTTGCTTTGCTCACCCATAATCAATACTGTTCTTCCTTTTGCTAACAAGCACTACATTTCCCTTACTGGAGAATAAAAATAGCATTATGCACAAAGACACACAAGCAGATCTGGTTATCTGAAAAACCAACCAGACAGCCAGCCAGATTATGTCAACTGCCATTTTCCTCTGTATTCTGGTGTTAATACAGGAAAGCGAAAATCAACCTCATATGCATGCATGCATGGTTCATAGCTCCGTATTAGTTAAGCAAGAGATAAAAGCAGTGTTGAATCCACTTAGCATAGTGCTGCCAATGAATGTCCTTAGTAAGAAACACTGGCCTTCAAAAGGGGAAATGCTATAAGACAGTAATAATGCTCATATGTATTTCCAGGATGTTTAGTACAGTGCAGTGGCAATGCCACAAGTGTAAGCAGGTGTCAGCTGCTTGCAGGGAAGTAATTGCTACTCGGCTGGCTGCTTAGTTTATTCTGCAATATACTTTAACTTCTGTTCTGACCGAGAAGAGATAAAGAGAGCCTATTACTTGGTTAATTATGCTGATTTGCTTCTAGACTCCAGGGGAGATAGCTGAATGCATCAAGTGTACAAACCTCTTTTTCATTCTGCAATCCTTGAGTTTCCTGCTTAAGACTGTCCATAACTTCTTTTAGTTTTTCCTCTACCCTTTTCTTTTCTTTTTCTAGAACCTCTCTCTTAGCTGTTGCTTCACCAATAGCAGATTCACTACGGGCAGGAACACTTCTCAAGTCTTCAACCTATGAAAAAGGTAATGTTATCTTTTTTCAGTTTGGGGAACAGTCTCTCCAACAGAGAAACCAGTTTCACCAAACAAACTGCACTTCACTGGCAGATCTATTAAGCACAATTGTTCATAGCACAGGTGGCTTAGAAGAATTATTTCATATTTATTTCATAAAATTTATACACTGCTTGATCACAAAAACTCAAAGCTGTTTACAAAAAGATAAAACTATAAAATCAGGGAAAAAATCACAACATATTAAAACAGATAAGAGCTACAGGAGTTAAAATAGTATAACAGATTAAAATTCGTATCAGCATTTCTAAGTATCTGGGTAGGCTTGTCTAAACAATTATGTTATTATCAGGCACCAAAAATACAGTGAAGCTGTCTGCTTGATATCTATAGGCAGCGAGTTTCAAAGTATAGGTGCTGCCACACTAAACAATTGGGTTTTTACAAATGCAGAATAGGTATTACGTAGCACCTTGTAGTAGCACCAATTAAATATATTTGTTACACTTTATAAATTTAGATTGACAATAACAACTTGAAGGTGTAACATGAAAAGTATCCTATTATTTTTCAGGAAGATTCAGGCAATAAGATACACACTAAAGCCTCTTTTGCAATTTTTTCCTTGACACATTTGCTCATGACGAATTCATTTCCTTTCTTACTCAGGAAAAGATCACTTACCAATAACTGGTTCACTAGAGACCAATTTCAGCTACTTTGGGAGTTATCCAACTAACACATTCCACCTGCACAATAATTTCTGCTTGTGTGAAAGATCTCCACCCCCCTTCCTGCACACACCCTTCACCATCCCCAAATCTGCTCTGGAGGCTTGGTGGAACCCCTAGAACAGATTTAAGGGGGCAGGGAAGGAAAGTTCCGTTACACTTGCAAAAATCCTTGTGCTGGCAGAACACATTAGTCAGATACCAACAAGAGAGCTGCCAGAATTGTATAACCTTTTGCAAAGCACCTGCACTTATGTGGTAGCCCATGTCTATTGCAAAATATGCCTGTCTAAGTAGAAAAGTACAGGCTACAGAGGCAGCAATCATCATAAGCTTCTGTGGTTCAAAAATGTGGGGGCACACTGACTCCATATGAAGAAAACTGCATTGGGTAGGCACAGCCATTCTGGAATAACTGGCCAGTATCACCCTGCCATGAGGCAAAGAATGTGGGAAAGTGGCAAAGAATGTGGGAAAGTGGCTTCCTTATAGAGGTAACCCAGATTGTGGAATTCCTCATCCTAGGAGATCCACCTGGCTGTTCTTCCTCCCACCCCACCCCCCGCCACTTTAGTGTGTTGTTTTATTTTGTTTTTGCCTTCAGCCCTTATTGGTTAGGCAGACATTATAGTTGGCTAGATGACAAGGTGTGTCATTTTTGGATTGGTAATATGCACCTGTCTTTCAACTTTTTGTTCTACGATAATGGTTGTTAAAAGGGCTTCGTGTTTAATCTGTTTTGGGTGTTATATACAAGCAAGGCAGATATAAACTTTTCAATAAATAAAGTTAAAAATGATTTTATTGCACAAGAGATTATGCAGGAATCCCTCCACTTACACAAGGGTTACATTCCAGGGCCCTGTGCCCATAAGCGAAATTGTGTAAAGTGGGGAACACTCTCTCAATGCCTATTTTCCACTGCTCTCCAGCTCCCCCTATCCCAATTCTCTCTCCAATCCAGACCAAAATATAGAGTTCATGCTCTGGGGCTGGCTGGAGGACACGAGGGAAAGCGGCTGCTGCACTACCTCACTTGGCACTGTGCTACCTCACTTGGCAGTGCAGTTGCTGTTGGAGCTGTGTGAATGAACTGGTGGAGTCAATCCAGCACTCCCACCAGTGTGCTTTGTGCACCCCCAATCTCCCTGCTGCACCCCTCCCAGTAAGCAGCAGTAATTCCACTGCAGAAAGGTTGCTGCTGCTGCACTCCACCGGGCCTCTTCTACTAGGAAGCATCCCACTGAAATATGTCTTACTTCAGAGTATAAAATATTTTAGGCTTGGGCTCCAGATTTTATTCTTAAATTTTTAATAGCACATTGAGAAAATGCTTTCAGATAGATAGCATAATGA
This sequence comes from Podarcis gaigeae, assembly GCF_964106915.1. Lineage (NCBI taxonomy): Eukaryota > Metazoa > Chordata > Lepidosauria > Squamata > Lacertidae > Podarcis > Podarcis gaigeae. Next base: position 81,657,079 of record NC_139681.1, on the reverse strand, counting down.
AGCAAACACTGACCTTTTGAAGTCAAATTTCAATAGTATTTTGCCTAAACATATCAGAATGAAGTTTACAGGCGTACCTTTTCTTTATCCTTCTGAAGCTGCTTCTCTAGTTTTTTCGACTTGCTTTTTGCATGTTTTAGTTTTTCCCTTACTTGAACATCCTCCAAATCAAGCTGTTTAAATGTATTTTTATTTTCTTCTATGAATGCTGTGATTTTATTCAGTTTTCTAGAAAAAGAGGAAACATACCAATTACCTTTTCAATCAGTTAAAGACAGTGTGATCATACTAAGCTAGTTTTTTTTTTAAAAAAAACCTTTTACAAAGTGTGTGTGTGTACACACACACACACACACACACACATATATATGGGATGTTAGGGGAGGGGTAGCATCTCTGGTGGACACATTGTGCTCCTTCTGGGGAGGTCACCTCAGTGGTCTGACTTCACTCCTGGAGGTACACTCCACTGTCTCCTGAGACAGATGGATGACAACAACAAAGGAAGCAAAGTGTCAGGCTCATTGTACAAAATGCACCAAAACAGCAACATGAATGCAAATTTCAAATATTGTTAACGCTTGCAAAGTAATAGAATTATTAATGTTTACTTTTCAATTTCTTTCAGAGCTTTATTCTTATCTTTCTTTTCATCTGACAGTTTACTGCTTTTCTCATTAACTTCTTTAGTATCTTCATGTATTTCTTCTTTCTGGGTCTCCAGTCCAGTTATCTGCTTCTGCAACTCATAACTTTAAAAAAGAAAAAGATAGGTTTCACACGTCTGATAATGCAGACAATTGTTCTCATCATAATAAAGATACTAAAATAGTTGGGAGAGATCCAACATTGTGCCAGCACACACAGCAACTTCTTTGTCCTCTTCACCCATTGAAAATCCCTTCCAAGGCAGATTTTCTCTTGGCCCTCCATGTTGGATGAAGAACTTCAACTCACAACTCCACTTCTGCCAAAGGCTTCAATTTTTAGATCAAATCATAGGTAAGGAAAGTTACAGGGTACAGAAATCAGCTAGTACATGAGAAGTTAACTACATGGCGAAGCATGAGCTAAGACACTGATCCAACAAGTGACACTCCCTCTGCACCTGAGTGGGTTGGCTCTCCACAGTTTGTTTGTGCTGGCAGAGCAGAGGGTGTTGATGTAGATGGGGTGGGCCACTCTTCCAACAACTCACTTGGTCATTCCCCTGATCCAGATCTCTACCACACAAGCTGAAGAATACCTCCCCAGGATCAGACATTTCTTGGGGTCCTAATTCCATCTCCATCGTTCTGCTAGGACCCTCCCCAGAGTCCTCTAGTTTTAACTCTCCAATCTCCTTCCTCTCCTCCTCTGGAACTGACCAAACACTCCACGACATTCACAGGACTCATGACAGCAAAAAGTTTGCTATGCAAGCCCTGTATCACCTATTCGCATTTATCAACCAAAAAATTAGCAATATTAAGGAGGAGGATTTATTTCCCCAAAATTTAGAGCAACTGAAGTTAGTCAAGGTGAATACTCTTTTTAAGAGTATTTTACACCACTAGCAGCTCACAATAGTCACTACTCATACTGTGGAAAGCTCCCATGTAGTGCCAGAGTTTTATACAAAGAAATTCCAGACTAAATGATAGAACTTGTGAGACCTAGATAGAGCCTTGAATGAAGACCCATCACACCCAAGTGCTAGCCAAAGTGTACCAAGGTGGTAGAATAGGTATTTAAGAGGAAGATGGAGCAAAGTCAGTATTCCACCCAACTTGTTTGTGCTTCAGCTGCTCTGGCATTAGCAGTGCCACAACACTTGTTGTCATGCACAGGTTCTCACTGCTCAAGGTATTCAAATATACATTTTAATTAAATAATAAGAGCCTCACCCCAGTTCTCCAAAGTAGCAACTACCACCAATCCTTCTAAATTAATTCGCTGAAGAGATGACCTGGCAACATACATTTTAAATCTTTCATGTCCCCAGTAAATAAATCACTTTGGGATGTCTATGCCATACTATTCCCCTCAAATAAAATGTATTTAAGAGTAGCAGCATACCACTTGAATCTAAACACAATGTGTTAAATCAAGACTAAGTTAGGTACAGTTATGTTCCACTTATTTCAGTAGGGACTAAATGCAACTACCTTTAGAGCCAACACATTGTATTTACTATGATGTAGAGCAGGGGTTGTCAACCTGGTCCCTACCGCCCACTAGTGGGTGTTTCAGGATTCTAGGTGGGTGGTAGGGGGTTCTATGGCACAAGCCGAATCTTTCTTCCATTGAGAACTGGTGGGCGGTTAGGAAATTTTACCATCAAGAAAGATGCATTAGTGGGTGGTAGGTATAAAAAGGTTGACTACCCCTGCTGTGGAGAAACAGCAGCACAACTAGCCCAAATCTTCCACTTCCCTCTGATCTAATTTGAGGGTGTAAAGAAGACACATTAAATCATATCAAATGATGCTACTTACATGTAGTACTGACAAATCTTATTCTTTTCTCTGAACATTTTGTTTTCCAAAGAAAGAAATTCAAGTGCTTTGTTCCGTTCTCCTTCCAAGGCATCTTTCTCTTTTTCCACCATTTTAACTCTGTTCAACTAGACAATATTTCATAAATAATGGTTGGTTTAATGCTCGGATATGCACACCATAAAAACACTTTATATGAAACAGGAAAGACGAGAGCTTTACAGCACGTAACACACTATGGGCACAAACCAGTAGAATGACAGGAATTGTGTTTTTCTACAGCAATCACCCAGCTCACTCTGGTCCAGGAAATATCAGTTCCCTCCCTCCCACAGTATATGCAAAATGTAATCCTGAAACTTGCAAAGGCTTATCAAAAAGATAATGCTAAATACTATCCTATATATATTAATTCAAATCCTCAGAGAAAGCATTATTGCTTACATAGTGGAAGCAGTACCAACCACATACAAGAGGGTGGGTGTTAGGAGATTTGAGAGGAACCTTAACAAGGTTTCCAAAAGTATACAATATCTTTAGAGTAAAAACCCAACTCTCCCAAAAGCCCCATGAGAATCGAACATGCTCAGTGGCCCTAGAAATCCAACTTTAAAATGCTCAAACAGGAAACTAGAGGTAAGGAGGAGTGAAGTGGAGTATCTGGGAAGACACATCTAGATATATAAAAAATACATAGAAAGAACCATGTCATTGTCTCAATTGGCTACTTCTTGGGTTCACATTGAGACGTCATTTGTGCGGCCTTTTCTGACTCAATACCCCAAAGGGGAGGGGGAGAAAATAGGGAATAGATAGGTAAGTCCCAAGAAAAAACTGACAGTGCTCTGCCAGCACAGACTCTAGGACACAGTCAGGACTAGAATTGGTTCTCTCTCATGCAAGAACACTTTCCTCTACTGTAGGAAAAGCTGTATTTTTAAATGACCCCAAGGATGGAAGATTGACTAGGCTATAGGAATCAATGGGCAATCCAGAATTTTAATGTAGCTTGAATTGTGTCTCTCGTTCTTCCCACAAAGAAACACAGCCTAATGAGGACTGAGCACATTCAGTGGCCACAGAATACTGAATGCTGGTGAGGAAGAGCTGAAGAGGGGAATAAAATGGAATGGATGGAACCCTGAAGAGCAGCACTCCACACAATACTTATTTTATTCTATACTTTAAAAACAACAATTAGCAATCCAAAGTCTTACCTTCTCACCCCTCTGTTCATTTAATATTTCAACTTTTCGACATAATATTTGAATGGGCTCTTTTAATCGTTCTGATCCTATTATGTCTTCTAAATATTCAAGCATGCCTTCATCATGTACATTCTGCCCTTTTGGTTTCATCATTGCTATTTGTTCAACTTCCCCCTAAAAGATGATTTGGTAACAATTTTGTAAGACCTCTATTCAAAACCACAAATGTAGTTGCTCCTAGCTACAAGTGTGACAACAATAATGGAATGGGTACAATTAATATGTTTGTAATTTGAGATCTCAAATAGGGAAAATTCACAAAACTCTGAGTTAATGGCATTTTCACTGAAGCATATGTGATTTTTTTCTGCAGGCTGAGATCCCTATTTATTTTTATCCCACCCACAGGTGCCTCAGGCAGCAAACAATATATACCTACAATTACAGTATCATAACAGAGGTATAATAAATTATGAGGAGGCAACCCGTACAACTGTTTTAGATTTCACATAAACTGAATTTCTTCTACAAGGGTGGACAACTGACCAGGCTTTTCCATTTGGCCCTCATTTGCACAAAACACTAGAAGCAAAGTAGACGGCACAGCTGAGCTTTAACAAAGTGGACCAAAACATTTAGCTTTCACATGTACTCTTATGGCTGAGGCCTTTGACAGAATTTAGTTTCACTTTAAAGAAAAATCAGGACTTACCATTATGTTTAAACCAGGGGTAATGGTTTAAAGCAAACTGGTTAATTTTATAATGTTGTGTGTTATGAAACTGACTTGTTAAACTAACTGAATTTTGTTTTAGGGCAGAACCCCTACTTCAAACATAAATTATAAGGCAAGATTCACAAAAAAATGAAATTTGGAGAGGGGAATAACTGGGACTCTGCTTAGGCTTGTCTACACAGCACTAAACCATGTTTCAGCTTTGCATGCAAATACAGCCAATTTGTGTAACCAGTACCCCACACAGGGGTGGTAATGTTAAGACCTGTACTTGTACACATCTCTCAAAGACAGGCTAACAATGGACTACTGCAGATCAAATTAGTACAAAGGTGGTGAGAAATAAATAAATAAATAAGTAAGTAAGTAAGTAAGTAAGTAAGTTCAATCTATGGCTTTGGAGAATAGACTTTATTGTCTAGCCTATGGATCAGAAAGAGTCTTTGCTTTAATACAAATATTTAATCACTCTTGGAAACCATAATATCTTGCCAACATGTAGGAAACGCTGAGCATGCTATTTGTTTATGCACACCTATATTCACGACTATCTACATGTTAAGAAAATATTATCAAGTACATATAATATTCGTAAGATATTATGCAATAGTTTATAATTTGCCTTTTAAAAAAGGCAGTAATAATTTGAATCACTGCAATTACATTTAGGTTATGGAGGGGAATGTCAACAAGGTATATACTTTTCAGTGATAGGCACCAAACAGGAAGACTCACGCCAAGTAAGTTTTTGATACTATAAGGTTTAAGGAAAGATTGCATATTGATTGATTATATACATAAAATAACGCCAATTACTTTAGAACCTGAGCCAGTTATCTGTCATGGGCCCCTTGGTTCCAAGCAGGACCTGGCATGAATAGGCAGCCCCAGACTCAAGAGGAGGAAGCTGCAGCAAATGGGGACTGGAAAGGGGCCCACGGGGATTAAGGGAAAGAGGTCCTTTCCTTCTCTTTCTAGATGTCAGAGAGAAGAAAGCATATCTGCCAACCCCCTCTCCTAATGTGGAGTGCAGAACCTCATGTCAAGGGGAAAGACTTCAACCAGTCAGAGGGTGCGGGCTGAACAGGAGGAGCGCTGGATCTGGAGAAAGTAGGTGGTCTTGTCAACATCCCTCTCTGGGTGGGATCAGATGCACCTGCCTAGTTGAAGCATGCATGTTATGCACAACAGATTCTGAGAGTGAGTGTCTCACAGCCAATCTCCTACTGTCTTGTCTTTAATAGCTTGGCAGGAGAGATGTGCCAACTGTTGGGACATCTTTGTAGTTTCTGTTCAGTTATGTACCACAAAATAATGACTTCTGGCTCTTGTGCTTGCTGTTGAGCCTATATTACTATTAACCCGAATAAATATATTTTCCTTCCAGTTGTTCTGTTTGAAGATGGGAGCCTGAAAATATCTCGCTAACAAAGATAAAGTGGGCAAACTGTTTAATGCCTAAGGCCATGCTAAACCTTTATCATCACTGGTCAGGCCACACGTAACAGCCACTCCTTACACAACAGTAACAGTTTGCAATTTGATATTACTCTAGTTCAATCTGATGTTAGACTAGAATTAGTAACTATTACAATGGTTGGTTAAAAAATAATTGGGTAAGTAATTTCAGCAATGAAACTGGGCATATGCAACAAAAGTGGAACAAAAAAGAAAGAAAAAGGAAGTGAAGTGCAAGTTGAACCAAGTTGCATATTTTAGTCTGTCCAAAGGCTAGTACAATTCCAGGAGAGAAGATTCTGTTCTATAACCTTTTAGTACTGAAAATCAGTCAACCCATCTAGGAACTGTAGTTCAGAATTCTCAGAGAACAGCAAAATAGCAGTGGACATCATTTCTCCATCAGCTTCATTCACATGCCAAGGATGGGTGGATAAAGTCTTTTAGCTTTTAAAATTTATTGTAACATAGTGTTTTAAACTTGGAGCCTTATTTTTTTTTAAAAGGCCATCTGAACATAGCATGAACATATGAACTACACTTACAATATATTGAGCTTGTATCAAACAGAGGTTCTCTTATATAAAAATAAAAATGGTAGAATATCCACCTTTTTAAAAAGGAAAAATATTCTAAATATAGCCCAACAGCACACTTACGTTTACTATTGTGGGGTTGAATTGAGACACTAAGCTTCAGGAAAAATCATCTAATAACTCATCAGAATCAAGAGTCTACCTGGGAAATGACAAAACTACCTGAGCTCTACAACCTGTTCTCTACTGAAACCATGAGTATTAGCTATTACCAACCAACAAGTTTTATATCCAACTCATAGAAATTGAAAGACACTGAATCCAGCACTTTTTAAATAAAATTCTGGGCACTTGAATACAAAGTATAGGCAAAGAAAAGATCCAGATTTTAAAATAAAATGCACTTACGTATGCAATTCATTTCCAGCCACTCTCTCAGTGCAGCTCAAGTCATACACAAACAGTAATTTATTTATTAAAACATATGATGTACAATTTTCTAAAATAATAAATACACTATTATTTATGCAATACATAAATGTGGACCCAACTTAACTGAAAATCAGTATTTTAATTATTATATAAAGAAATCAGTATGGATTTTAGATATGTTATATTAGAAGTGCAAACAGAAAACCCTGATAAAAATTATCCACACTGGGGACTTTCACTTGACTTTATTTTAATATTTCATTAAGTGTTAAATAGCCTTTTTTCACTACTCTTCTGACAAGGACTTGTTGATTTCAGCTGGCAAAGCTATTTGCATTTTTGCATTATAAAAATAAATTACTGCATACATAACACTGTTATAATCACCTCAAACATTGATATAATCATTAAAATAAAGAACTACAGTACCATTTACACAATGGATTTTACTAATATGGATACTACTTCTATTTTTTAAAAAATAAAATTATGTTTTATTAAAAAAGGAAACAATGACTAAAGAATAATTTAATAAACCATACATGACTGTATTTTTTCTTTAACTTCTATACTTTATTTTGATTTGGTATACGTGTGTGTGCATGTACGCACGCAGGCACGTACGCACGCACACACACACACACAACACAACAGAGTGAGCAAAGAAATCCTTAATACTCACTTTCACTATTTTTAAAATACAGAGAGAAAGAGAGGGGGGAACCATGACACAACCCTCAGATTCAACAGAAAAACGCTTCTCTGGGTAACCAATACACACCAAATAAGTTTTACTGAAATATTACTGAATACTGCTTTTTAACATTCTGGATATTATGTTCTATGAAATGCAAATCAAACAGGTTTATTTTTAAAATCATTATTTTTGCTATTTTATTAGTCACTTTACTTAAGTGATTCAAAGAAACTTACAGATACAATAAAAATACTAACACCAGTTACAATATATTTTAAGATGTGTAGAGACTCCACAGTGCAGTATTTTAGGCTGCAAACCTATACCCAGTTTCCTCAGAATAAGCCTCAACTGAATTAAGTAGGACTTGCTTTTGAGTAGCCATGTATAGAATTGCACCATTAAAAATATATTTGCTTTCACTGGGAGAGACTTAAGAAAGTGCTCGATACTTTCATTGAAAAAAGCATGTTAGTATGACTTGACTATGCTTAAACTGCACAAGCTCCAATATGCCTTTATAGTAATTTTGAGAAGGAAACAATGAAAGCAACCACTATCCCACATAAATGATTAAGAGATCTGTTGATAGACTTGTAAGAGCTATCCATTACAGTCTCTGTACTATATGTTCAAAAAATAAATGAAAGTGTAATAGTCGATAGGAACAATATTTTACTGCTTGTGTAATTTTTTTAAATGAGGCAGACAAGCTACTTGTAAATTGTCAGGAAAACTCAAGTTTTTGTTGTTGCTGCAATTATTCAACTGTGGCAGATTTTTCTTAAGTTTTGTTTGGTTTCAGTAATAGATGTTAGCATACATCATACAAAATAAAAACTCACCACATGCAAAACCAAAAATCCTCTACTTTTAAATTATACCATAAGCATGCAATATTTTTGAAATTGATCTGAGTACACCCTGACATACTTCAGAGTTTTACCTTTTACCAGTTTTAAGAAATTAGGTTGTTGTTAAAAGCTGCATTGTGTACAAAGTAAATTCAATTTGTGATGTGCAGATTTAGGAACCTGTGTGATTTTAAAGCAAGAATAATGGCAATTTTTTTACAAAAATCATAGCAGAGTAATACTACAAGTAACTGGTATAAGTATACATTGGAGCTAAACTTATAAAATTGTGTGGTGGTGTTTAGCAAATACATTTGAGCCTCATCCAGTTAAATGTTAAGCATTTTTTTAGGTGTCATTGATTTTTATGGGGGAAAGTTTAACTAACTATAAGAACCAGGGAATTAAAATGATGAATTTGGTCGAATCATGCAACTTTAAAGTTGTTCTTTCTATTAAAATGCAGACAAGTAATTTTTTCCCCCAAAGGTTTCAAACCTAAGATGATTTTCAAGAAAAAATGCATTTAAAATGTAATCAAAATATTATTAAAATTATTTTTAAAATTTACTACATATTTTTAAATTGATTATTTGTTGCTGAGCAAGGATGCTACAGAGTAACTGCTAACTTAACATTTTCCCTTCAAGTATCATGGATAGTAGACAACTAAAATAAAATATAACTTTAGCTATAATATTATCTTTTAATATAAACTGGGAAAGAAAAGAAAAGAAAAATATAATACAAGTATCTTAAAACAAACCTAAAATCATAATAAAACTGAGTTGCATCCAAGACTCACTGAAGTAAATGGAACCAAGTTACCTATAAGCTAGAATCCGGAACCCTCTCCATATAGATCATGTGACACAGAATCAAACAGTTTGTGTATAAAGCTGCTATTCTATGTGAAGTAAGAACCATGAGAAAAAACAACTAGCTGCTGAGGTCAAGAACTATAATTACATCTTTACATTTACATATTTTGGCTGGGATCCAAAGGATTGCTTGCAGATTTTTTTCCAGGCACACGTAAACTCTGATATACTTCACACCCGCTGAACATGGAGGGGGCAGTTAACAGTGAGCTTCAACATTAAGTGAAGAGCTGCACATGGTAGAAGAATAGGCAATCCTTCTCTCAGTGGAAGCCCTTTCCACTTACGCATGGGGATCTCTGGATTCCAGCTAAAATTTATTATGAGTCCAAAACTGGTAGCCAAAGACTAGCAAGTCATAGCAGATGCCATACCCACAGGGGTCATCTTGTGCATTAAACCTATGCTGCTTGTTTAAGAGCAGGTATTCATAGAGTTATTTCTGTGGCTCACCACTTGTGCAACATGGTCAGCCTCCACCCTTTACTGCCCCATACAAAAAAGTCCCATGGGGTCCTCTGGAGCATCAGTCCACAACTGGGAAAGCAAGTAAAGTTAGTGATACCCACCCCACAAGCAGGAACAGAAACCTCCATTGATCTCTCTTGGGTTCTGTCATCTGCAATGAATGTTCATGTAGAACCAGCCCAATTTAGTTTGCTGCCTGAAGTGGAGTCCAAATGGGCTAAGTATCCTGATAGGCCAACACATTAAAAACAGCCCCTTTTTATATCTCTACCTACCAACCACACATGAAAATTTGTTTTGCATGAGATGGACAAATACTATTCGACTATAAACCCATCCTTCTGAGCCACATTGCCATTTAGTACCATTTAACCTGCAAGTAAAGGTTCTTGCTCAGTTTCTTCGAAGGTATACAGAATGGCACTGAGGGGGAAAATCCATAGTTTAAAATAAAAAATACTAACCAATTCTTTGGTATATTGTGCATCATTAACTTCTAGTTACCACACTACTACAGAGAGGCACAAAATTTTGAGAAAAGAGTAAGTTATTAGTTAAATAAACAATGCTTCATATAACTTTTTTCTAAGAGATAGGCCCTACAATCCTATGACCCCTGAAGAAGAATCCTAGAGACTATAGCAGTGGTGTCCAAACTTTTTTCAAAGAGGGCCAGATTTGATGAAGTGAAGGGCTGTGAGGGCAGACCAAAGGGCCGACCACAGTTGTTGACCTTTTTTTAGATTGTTGAGCCACTGAAACGGACTTTGGACATGCCTGGGCTATAGGAGCCATTGAAACTCCTACACTAAGTGAGAGGTACAACCTCAGAGAGGGAGCTCTGACTGGAAACTTGTGGCCTTGCCCTACCAATGTTAGAGCTCCAACATCAGTAAGGCAGAAAAGGGGGAGTGCCAGAGATAGAGCAAGGGAAGGCATGGATGTAAAGTCTTCCTAGTCCCTGACATGCCCCCAAATCAGGAAGAAAGCTACACTAGACCTAGAGTTAGTGTTGTCAATTTTGTTTCAACTGTTTCCAATACAGTGGTACCTCTGGTTGCGTACTTAATTCGTTCCGGAGGTCCGTTCTTAACCTGAAACTGTTCTTAACCTGAAGCACCACTTTAGCTAATGGGGCCTCCCACTGCTGCTGCGCCACCACTGCACGATTTCTGTTCTCATCCTGAAGCAAAGTTCTTAACCCGAGGTACTATTTCTGGGTTAGCGGAGTCCGTAACCTGAAGCGTATGTAACCCGAGGTACCACTGTAGATGAAAACTGTAAAAAAGCCAAAATCCAACACAAAACTGAAGATGTATAAGCACAAGAGCGCTGCTCTGCTCTTACTTCTGCCCTGGCAGTGTGAGACCTGAGAGGGTGAGCAGGGCACTGGGTAAACAAGCTTGACTGCCTTCCGTTCTGCCAAACCACTACCTAAATATTTATTAATAATGGTACTATCTTCCAGATAAATATATTAGTTCTACATAGAGGTTAAAGTTAGCCTATAGTTAGGTCCTTAGTGTGTAGATTGGTCTAATAAGTATCTAAACTACAAATGGAAACTTGATTTAAGATTAGGAATTTCCTTAATTAAATTGTCTAGATTTATATCCAAACCACTTGCCTTCAAATGTTCTAGAAATTACTATACAAAAAGCTTCAGAAAATCAACTTAGTTTAGTTTTGCATTTAATTATATCCCATTTTTGAACTTGAGAGATAGAAGGAAAGAAACTAGAACAGAAATAGTACATATTATCGCTTACCAAATCAAATATAAGCAACATTTCAATTACTCAGTTGCCCAATGAAAACAATAATACCATTCAAGGATGTAGCTTGCCAACCAATCATACAGGTTATCATAAGTTATAAAGGTATGGGTGCTTAGAAAATAATGCCTCTTTATATAATACAAATAATTCAAAGAGCTGGAATAGGGTAATAAATCTGTACATTATTTAACCTGGGGCATTAAAAAATAGGGTCTTTTAGCATATTATATAACTAATTGTGAAAACAAGTATTTATTATTTTTTAAAGGAAGTTACTATTATTAATCTTATAAAATGTGCATGTTGATGACACTCATTCATTGATTTTAACAATTCTGAGAAGCATACCTTCCCATTATGACGCATTCCCATTATGACACAATGAATAAGTAACCAATTAAATGAAGTACATTAAAAAAAAGAATGCTAAATGAAAGTTGTGCAAATATTGGAAGAATGAGCATTCATTTATCCAGCTACTCTAATTCCACACAAGGTTACGGTTTCGTATTCTTAACTATAAAACCAGTCTGATTTCTTCAAAGTTCATTGAAATTAAAATCTGATCCTGTCTGAATATGGTAAAAAAGGAAGCAACAAACAAATCTAAACAAATTCTTGTATCCAGTGCTAGAAATCCCCCAGGTGCCAGGTGTGTTTGTGACTGGCGCAAATCCAATTACAACTATATAGAGATCTCTGGATGCCAGGTTGGCGACTGACATTACCTTCTGGCTGGCCTCTTCAGCTTTCTTAAGCAGGTAAGCAGAAGAGCTTATTTACTGCATTTATATCCCACCTTTTTCTTCAAGCAGTACATGGTTCACCCTCCTCTAAAATTAATCCCTACGACAACCCTGGGAGGTAGGCTAAGAGGCTGTGGCTGGCCCAAGGTCACCCAGTGAGCTTCATGACCGAGTGGGGATTTGAACCCTGATCTCTCAGGTCCTAGTCAAACACTCTAACCACTCTACCACACTGGCTTTCTTCAGTACTTCTGCTATGGGGCAGATATATAAATTAAACAGGTGAATAAATACAAGAGGAAAGCAAAAGGTCCCTTAGAAAAGGATCTGAAATATTTTCCTTCAACCTTGAATTTGTTTTATTCTGGGTTGTTTTATTTGATGTTCTAATGTGCTGTAAACCACACTGAGAAATTTTCTTTAGAAGAGAAAGCAGTATAGAAATGAAATTAATAATAACAAACTTCACAGGGTGGGGGTGGAGAATGGCACCTAGACTTTCTGTTGTGGCAATCGTAACCAAGGTTTAAGGTGCCATCTGGCGATTAGCTTATATGAGTTTTTAACACTGCTTGTATCCATACATATATGAGACCATACCCTTTAAGCATACAGGACATGTTTACACCAGAGTGCTTGTAGGCAGAGCCATGCTTCAAATGGCACACAGGCCACACAGGTGCCTCCAACTTATATGTCAAAGAACATTCCCAAAGCTTGCTAGCATTGTACAGAAGACCAACCCTTCCACTGCAACCTTTATAACTTCCGGTGCTTGCCCTTCTATAGTATCCTGACATTTTCTGAATGAATCCCAAATAAAATCTGTACTTTGTACTTGTTCTTAAGATTCCATGCTATCACAATAAGTTATCATTGAAGAAAAAGGTTTTGAGTGTGTCAGTACTTGTACATTTAACTGAGCTTAAATTTTACTTATACTTTATTTTACTATATATATAATTGTAACGAAAAGCTAGGTTTCTTACAAAAGTCTTTCCCTGGTGATTAGTGTGGGGATTCAGCCATAATCATGAAACAGAAAGTGGAAATTAGAAAATATCAAGTTACACCAATTTTCTCCCAGAAGAGGAATTGTTTGTGTCACATATGAAACTTTTATTTAAGTAGCATGAGTAGTGAATATTTGTTGTTAAATCCAGTTATAAATGGTCCCATCATGCAATATTGTGAAAATTTAAACTATTTGTAAATGATGAAATTTGATCTTTCAGAGTGCATGATTTGGTTAATTTTGTATCTATTCATGCCATAGATGTCAAAGGAATGTCAATATGTCAAAGGAAAATGGCAATGTTCATTTCAACCATATACTGTAGTTATCTATACATTTCAGTACTGAATTAACACGGCATGTAGGACAGAAAGAAACAACAATGTTGCTTAATCCCTGCTACGCTTAAGCAGCACAATAATATTGGGGTTAAGATTATCTTCACTACACCAATATTTACGTGCTGCTAGGGCGGAACAAGTATAACAATTTTTCTACTCACTTGTCTGCCTACAATGCAAAAAAAAACCCCATAATACCAGAAAAGATTATTTTCCTTAAAATTCTAAAGCAGCATATAATGACTTGCATATTTACTATGACATACAAATCATGATGTGCTGCTAGAGTACTATAAGGTTTCTGGAACACAAGACTTACTCCGATGTACCTAAACTAATGCGGTTAGAAAAATAATAATTTAGTAACAATATTATTCAAAGAATTACCTGTAAAATCAAGAACCTATTATGATCTAGGTCAATTCCATGACTTCGAAGTAGAAACCCAACATCTTTAAATGTTGATTTCTTCCCACTGATATGGTACACAGAAGAATTATCTTTGTAGGCTGTTCTGGAGACATAGAAATTGCTGTTGGGAATGACTTCATAATCATCCCCTTCCTGTTTTGAAGGAAAACAAACCCAGAAAAACAATTGTTAGTTTTAAGCCACAGGTCTACCCAAGTTTCAAAATTAAATAATTTATTTTCAAAAATCTGTTATATCCTAGTTAACTCTGACATTAAAACTCATAATAAATCTTATAACATATGCACTTTATTAGTCATGCCAGCATTTTTGCTGTCAGATAATGTCTTGGAAACACAGAACCTCTCCATTTTTTCTAAATTTAGTAGGATATGATTTCAACAACTTAATGTGCAGACTAATATTTACTTCTGAAAAAACATGCAATCACAACACAGTTCAGTGGGATAATCCAAAATATCTGTGAATAGAATTGTAGCCTTAGTCTTTTGCCTACCACCATATTGTAGAACAGATACCCTTCTCCTATCTTCTTCCTGTCAACTTGCAAAGCAGTTTCCTATCAGTTCAAAGAATTTACTCCCAGTTTTCAGCAAAGAAAACCTTCAGTACCCAAGGTTAACCATTTTAAAGAGGCAGTTTTAAAACACTGGGAATACAGCATTTTTTTATTTAAAAAAATCCTAAAAATATACACACATTATTAAGCATGGACTTAAGCAGATCTTTGACAAGCCACACATACAATGTTTTAATCCATATTCAAAAAATGCAAAAATATTTTTCTATGAAATTTTATCCCACAAAATATTTTTTTTTAATTGTTTGTCCTCCTAGCCTAATTCCTTGAGAGCTTAAATTTGTTCGGATGAAAATCCACTGAAAAATTACTTATGGAAAAGTGATTTATTATTTAAAAAAAGCATAAATGGAAGATTAGATATGACTGTATGTGGCTGGCTTTAATGGAATATTATTTCTATTTTAGATGTGTATTAATTTAGAAGGATAGTGTTTCAATATATATTTTAAAATATTATTTTTCAGCTCATTACACCACCAATGCTGACAATTAAAAAACACACCCCACACAGCCACAACAGCATCCCCAGTTGTGTACAAAGAATCCCCCTCCTGGTTTTACTATTTGGACAGTTAACCTGGTAATGTTTTATTGAGCTAATTGGGGTTATTTTTAAAAATGCACACGGATGTGCATTTTTGTCCAATATTAACATATTACCCACACACAAATTTGAAAAGTAAGAAAAATGATTTGAATTTAGTTTAACACTAACTCTTGTATAAGGGTCTAGTGACTTCTGTTTCAGTGTATCTGAAGAAGTGTGCATGCACACGAAAGCTTATACCCAGAACGAACTTAGTTGGTTCTCTAAGGTGCTACTGGACATTTTTTTAAATTTTTTAATTTATTTCCCTTGTGAAAGGGGAAATATAAAAAATTTGCATATCATGTAATTTTAAACAGATATGTAGTGTCTACAGGTTTGTAATTTATAATAAACCATACCAAAAATTAGTTTAAAAATTTATTTTAAGTCAGTGTATGTTGATATTGGAAGGATGATGACTTTAAGGTGGTCTTTCAGAGTACATTTATGGTTTACATATACACCACACACAGCCCTGTATCTAGCCTGAAACATATAAAACATTTTCAGTTCTACAGCAGTTCCTGTAATATGCTTATCTAGCTTAAACATACTTTAAACTGAAAGCAGAATAAGCTTTACATTGCCGTAAGCAATATGTGCAGACAAGAATACTTTTCAAGTTAAATATACTTATGAAGCAGAAATGGAACTCCACTGCTGCAGTCCTATGCATACTTATTTGGGACTAAGCCCCAATACACAGTGGCACCTACTTCTGAGTAAACATGCACAGAATTGGATTTTAAGTATATCAAATACCTTTCAGAACTCTAACACAGAGAACTAGAAAGGCGCAATGTTTTAATAAAATGATATAGGACATTATATGATAAACCTTCCCCAACTTTAACAAAAGTAAAACATACCTTGTCAATGATCTTTTGAAAATGAACTTCTACTGTGCAACTTTGAATATCACTATGCTCATCAGAATTATGGATCAGAACTGAAAGTTTTTTGGATCTTATTTTTTGTGCTCGATAACCAAAAACAAAGAGCATAGAATCAATCACATTGGACTTTCCACTGCCATTTGGTCCAATAATGCAAGAAAAACGCTGCATAATAGAAAAATGAAAGCACTCCACTTTAATAACCACTAGCAATTATGCTTCTTTGCATTGTAGACAGTTTAAAATATCATTACACCTAGTGCAGGAAATTGTGAACTACTGAAAAGCTTAGTTTTTACAGCCAACGGTAAAAAGTACAACCTATTCAAAGACACCTCCTATTAGCTCAAATTTCTGAAGTTTTATCCTGTGAACTCTGCAAAATGAGCTGCATTCAGCAAGCAAAATGTTACATAGAAACATGTTTATAATTAGCTACTTGAAGGGTATCGATATGTTTTCAAATTAACATGAACTCATATTGTATAAGTGAATTATTGATAATTATTCATAACAGAAAAAGATGCATCCTTTTCTAGCTAAATTCCACAGAAAGCAAGATCTTGGAAACAGAAGTACAGACAATAGTAATTCACATTCTTTCATTTAAAGTGCCCCCATGTTACTTAGCAATCTGTAATTTTCACTTTACTATGAGCAGCAAAGTCAAAAGAGAGTCTTACCTCAACTTAGAAGTCACTTAAAAAAGAAAGATACCTTATGAAACGGTCCTAGAATTTTCTCCCCAGCATAAGATTTGAAGTTCTGGTTTACAATGTGAGTTATCATGAGACGAGGAGCTCCAGCTTCATTGGTCATTGCTGGAGGTGGGGGAGGAGAGATGCTACTCAAAATCTCTTCTAAACTGCGATTGTCAACTACTCCGTCTGAGACTGCTAGAAATTTCCAAACAAAAGCAGAAAGACACACGAACTTAATGACTACATACACCTACAAATATTTCATCTCTGTAGTAAAAACAGAAGAATCCCCCCTTCCAGTAACACCGTTACTATACAAGAATCAACACATTTCTATCCACAGGCTGAATTACTAGGAAAAGGATCTAGAACGTTGCTTCCATTTACAAGCGAACTTATTCTACCACTAGAACTGTACTTTAAAGCCACAACATTTTCAAAGTAATATGCTGGCACTAAGAGTCTTTCATCCATACAAATCCAAAGAAAACAACTTTTTCTACAGACTTGCATTTTCAGGCATGCTCAGAGCTTACGTACACTGTAAAGGAGGTGGTCTGAGGATCTCTGCACAATGCCCTGCAAGCTGTAATGACAGCAACAGCACTATTCCTCAAAGACAGGAAGTTTGTCACACACAGAGAAAACTGGCCACTTAGATTTCAAGAAGACGTAGAACACATTTTTAACTCATTGAGGCAATGTTTTCTTTGAATAATTTGTTGGTGTCACTTTTCAGTTATTAACCCATTCACCAATAAAATCCTAAATGTCTGATGACCAATGTACTGTATTATGTGGCCTACTGCTTCGTTTCAATGTAGACGTTCTCAATACAAGATGCAAAGCTCAAACATGTTTAAAATATATACAGTACTTGCCTAAGGACACACAAGATGCAAACAACTACTCTCACACCACCTCAAAATTATATCTGTTTAAATCATTTCTTGCTTTTCTGGCACAATATAAGGAGTACAGGCTAAACACTAGGAATAAGAAGACAGATACTGCCTCTAACACCACATTAACCTGAAACATTTATAACTAATGTGGAAAACATCACAGAGTTAAAGGCAAAATTGGACTTGTCCTAGCTTCTAAGCAGGACACCTCCACGGCCAAGTTTATGAGCCAAATATATAAAGATGAAGAGAAACTGACCTTGCTGAGGTACTTCAGGGGTGTGCATATTGGCTTCTTTTTCAGGTTCCCCATCACTGAAGGAGTCATCCAAGGGTTCATTGCCTTTGTGATGGGCTGCTGTAGATATTTTAGCTCTTTTTCTTGGCATGATTTCAGTTAGCTGTTCCGATTCCAAACAACCAAACTACAGAATCCCTGTTATCGTCTTTGTTAATGCAAATGAAAAAATCCCAATGACCTAAATATTACATTAAAAAATGATAAAGTTGTCTGTCCAGTGCCTAATATTAATCTAAAATGTGGGTTAATTTTGCAATTTGGCAAGCTATTATGACAAGTATGTAGTACCTCTCCTCCCATTCTCCACTGTGACAATCTACAACTGTCATATTAACTCAATATATTAAAAAGTTAACTAATTTAATAGAAAACAAAAATATCGCCTATTTTATTAACCAGAATTAACAGGTGTAATCTCCTTAAATGCAGAAATCACTTAACAATAAAAAAGTGTAATCTCCAGCCCTTTATTTGAATTATTTTTAAAGGATTCTGTTCAGGTTCAAGACTCAAGAATTAGTCTAGTATTGCTTAAATAATTTAATAGAGTCCTTAACAAGATGTGTTCTCATTCTTATATTCCAACGAAGATAACTGTAAAACTTGAAATGAGGACAACCTTTTTCTACTGGTACCTGACTAGAGAGTAATTCAAGAAAGCCCATATTTAAGTATATAACGTAAGGGGACTGAAAGGGGAGATGTTAATTTGCTTCTCATAATCAAGGTTTATTAAAATCATGTTCAAAAGACCTCTTCAAATGACTGACATCAAATAAAAAATCTCAGCCCATGCATATAGGATGCAGACTGTTTTGTATTAATTTTACCCACACCCAATAATTAAAGAGGCTTATTAACGTTCTCTTTAAGCCAATAGCATACTCAGGAAAGATACTGTAATAGTTATACTTCACTGACATTTATAGCCTCCAGGAGTCCAAAGGAATCCGACTGAAAGAAGTGACGTTGGCTTTCAAACGTTAATAGGTTTGCAAAGCAACGGCTGTTTTAATTTATGCACGTTATCTCACAAGTATTGTGGGAAATTAAGCGCCCTAATAAATGAATCGGGCTTTTTACCCTTCATAAATCCATCACCTCCTCCCCGCACCCCACCCCTTCGTAGCTTGCTTCCAATCAAGGGGGTCTAATTAGTGGTGCTTTACTAAAAGCACTTACAGACCTACTACTGCCAAATATCATTCATCAGGTCAGGGCCGCGAAATGAAAATTAAAAAAAAAAAAAAAAACTTTGCTGTGAACCGAACGCAGAAGTTTTAAAAAATCAATAGTTTGGCATGCATGCTCTTTAAGAATGCATTGGAATCATCCAGCCCTCCCTCCCCTTAGACTCCGATGCGTACGTGCCTTTTTACCGAGACCAACCAGTTGAAGTCATTTTTTTCGCGGGAGGGGGGAAGGGGAAATATCTACTTCACCACTCCAACGGCTAAGAATTAAATCCTTCAGGCGACTATAAAAATCACGGTGGGGGGAAAGAATCTATTTTTAAAAGAAAATTATGATTATAAATCGTCTCTGACAGCCTATACCAAAATCAGTAAAAAAAAAAATTAAAAAAAATGCAAGGAGCGAATGGAAGGAGACTAACTTGCTTGGACCGATAGCAACGGAAATCGCCAGCAAATATAGCTTTTCACCCCACCCCCACGGAGGCGGGTAGGGGGGGAAAGCGGGGGAGAAGGAAAAAGCGGCCGGTTTGGGGAGGGGAGGGAGAGAGAGAAGGCTGCCGCCTTTTTCTTCATAGAATAGTTTATGGGCGTTTTGTTTTTAATATTTAAGAAGAATTTTTTTTTTTAAAAGCGAACAAGTTTCCCAAGTACCAGTAAGCACCAGCCAAGTCCATGAACCTTACTGAAAGTTTCACCCTCCATTCTAACCGCAGGGAGGGAAGCTTCTCAAAACTCTCTTCCCGCAAAAACCTAAAAGCAAGAACAGTTCCTCCCCCCAAAAAGGTCTTCTTACCAGGCAGAGTCACAGTACTTCGTCCCCATCCACGGCCCAGAACAGACAACCTGGAGCGAGGGCCGACGACGCTCCCAACGTAGCAGCGGCGCGAGCTGCAGAAAGCTCCCTTTTCCTGCCTGCAGCCTTGGCGGCTTCTACACTCGAAAATGGCGCCCAAACGGCAAACTCGTAACGAAATTCGTTAGAAACGCGCAAAGCACGCTGGGGAATGAAAAAAGGGGCCGGCTTCCCACAGGTTTGAAAGGAGGGGGAAAAAAACGAAGAGAGGAAAAAGGAGGGGGGGGGAACCCTCTCGCGCCGCCATCTTGTTTTCCGTTAGTTAGCGGAAAGGGGGAGTGTTGAATGTTGTCACGTCATACTTTCCTCAGCATTCCTCCCCTCCAAAAAATAGAGAAGTATATACAGTATACCGTATATGTGTGCGTGCGTATAGAATGCTTTTGAACATAGGATTAAAATGTAAAATATCCAAACGTAACGAAAAGAGGAAAGGAGCCGAGCCCCTCCCGCGAATAATCGGACAGGCGGAAACGGTCACCTAGCAACAAGATCCAATAGAGCATACACTAACAGCGGAGGAATAACGAGAAACTGATTTTTATACGTATATAGATATATTAAAATATTGAAGCATTTAATACAAATTTGACAGGTCAGCCCCCTGACGTCACGGCCGGCGTCACACGCTCTGGGAGGGTCTGAGGTGGGAAGGAGAGTGTAACGAAACCTCGCGGGCGGGGGGTGGGGGGTGTGAAAAATCTCGCGGGAAGTCGCTATAGAGACCGAACGGCTTCCCGCTCACGGTTGGCATCAACAGCGCTGAGGAGGGAGGGTGTACTTTTGGCCAGA
Organism: Podarcis gaigeae; assembly: GCF_964106915.1. NCBI lineage: Eukaryota > Metazoa > Chordata > Lepidosauria > Squamata > Lacertidae > Podarcis > Podarcis gaigeae. The sequence continues at coordinate 81,636,204 of NC_139681.1, read as the reverse complement.
AAGGCGAACTTCTGAGGGCTCTTGGAGCGGGAATACCTGACTGGCAAGCGGGCGCGGAGACAAGGAGCAGAGGCCCCAGCGCTCCGAGTTCCTCTCAGAGGTACGGCGCTGTGCGCTTGGACTAGGTGCTCACCTTGCGCAGGTAAAAAAGGAAGGAGCAGGTGTGAGGCGGGCGGGCGAGGGAATGGGAAATGGTCAGGTCCAGAGACCTGAGCGAGTGACTGGCCGCCGAAACCTCCGGAGTCTTTAGTATGCTCAGGTTTTGCAAAAATGTGTTATAGCCAGGTACGCAACGGTGCCTTTCTTTCTCGTATTACTTTCCAGGCTCCCAGGTTGCAGTCCTCTCTCTCGCTTCTTTGGGGTGACCCCACTGAAGCTCTCGGGAGTTATTAACCCGGGGATAGAAAGCAACGGGGGGGGGGTGAAGGGAGGCCTGCCTACAGCCTGACATGCAGCTTTCCCCTTCATTTTTAATCCCGTTTTACTCGGAGCAGCTTTCAAAGCCCTGAAAAGAAAAGGGGTTCGGAAGATGCTGCTGCTGTTGTACAGATGTAGCCTTCGAAACAACATCCTCTGGTTACCATACTGCAGTGATTGGTTGGTTGGTTGGTTGGTTGCAGAGGTTACTTTGTCGATGAAATGGTCCTAGAATCATAGGCAAAGCCATCTTTACACATGGCCATTTCTGCTCATATTTGGAGCATCAGCATCAATAAGAGAAAGTAAAGTATTTCATAGAAGCCAATGGAAGATGTTAACTAAAGCAGGTTGTCCCCCTGTTTCAGCACATGCTTTTTTTTAAAAAAAAAAAGGAATGAGGATTTTATTCTACATTGGTGCTTTGGGATTATGGAAGGTACTTAGAGGCTTTTTCTGCACTAAAAATATCATGAAAGAACTGTTTTCCCCATTCTTTTCAAATTCCCAAGGGGAAAAAATCCATATGTCCATTATAATTTGAACCCTATATTTAACTCTGAGGTTACAATTCATTGCACACTTATATCAGAGTAAGCCACATTAAAATCAATAGGCCTTACTTCTAAGTAAACAAGCATTGGATTGTGTTGCCTAGGTGTTACTTTGTCTGGTCAGTTAATATCAGTTAAAGCTTTGCCAATGATTGAGAACAAAATCAGTAACAATAAAGCACAATAGGCTCAAAACCAATATTGTGTAGTCAACTGCCAGGAACCAAAAGACTGCAAATCATTGCAAGGCCTGCTTCTGTTGCTAAATCCTTGCATAGTAACTCCTTGGTGGGTTGTAGTATCTATGTTGCTGGAATCCCAAGAGGTTAGAGGGCATATGTTGTGCATAATGGCATATTCTCTTGTGAATAAGAAAGTGTCCATTAATTTACATTAATGGGAGTTATGGCAATTGAAGAAGTTCTCTAAAGTCCATTATTTCTGCAGAACCTTTTGTAAACATTTTTTTCTTCCAACAGTTGTTTGTAACTTGGCATTTTATTGCCAGGAATGGGTCCAGAGCTTTCCCAAAGTATCTGACTATATTGCAGAGTTAATACAAACATTTCCTCATCTTTATGCATAAATCTGTAGCACATTGCATTGCCACCTTGGGCCAGAGAAGGTAATGATTGATTAAAATGTGAGTATTAATATTTTAGTACAGGTTACTTTTTTGTATGTGTTTTACAGGTATTAACTGTGCAACCAAGAAGATTTTTTTTATCAATGTAGCAACTGGATGATCAATAACAGAAATCATAATGAGATTAAAGACATCTCTGTTGAAGGAACCAAAACATATCCTTTGTTCATCTCAAACCTATGTCATAGGCATAGCTGACAATGATCTGATATTTCTCAGTGCTTGTAACAATGTGGTTTTTTAAAAAATCACAAATGTATCAAAATAAAATTTTGTATCTCTCAGAGCTCAAACCCTGTTAGAAAGACACAAAATTTTTGACAATACACTTTGTCCTACAATGGTCCAGTTTACATATTGTGGTAAACTGCCTTTGATCCCTTAGTGTGAATGCGAGCAGCAAACCACAATCCCTGGCTTAGTGTTATGTCTAAACCTGGTATCAGTGTGATTTGTTTATAATAATATAATAATATTTTTTTATTTATACCCTGCCCATCTGGCTGGGTTTCCCTAGCCACTCAGGGAAGCTTCCAACAGAATATTAAAATACAGTAGTCTATTAAACATTAAAAGTTTCCCTAAACAAGGCTGCCTTCAGATGTCTTCTAAAAGTCTGGTAGTTGTTTTTCTCTTTGACATCTGCTGGGAGGGCGTTCCACAGGGCAGGTGCCACCACTGAGAAGGCCCTCTGCTTGGTTCCCTGTAACTTGGCTTCTCGCAGCGAGGGAACCGCCAGAGGGCCCTCGGCACTGGACCTCAGTGTCCAGGCAGAACGATGGGGGTGGAGACGCTCCTTCAGGTATACTGGACCAAGGCCGTTTAGGACTTTAAAGGTCAGTGCCAACACTTTGAATTGTACTCAGAAACGTACTGGGAGCCAATGTAGGTCTTTCAAGACTGGTGTCATGTGGTCTCGGCGGCCGCTCCCAGTCACCAGTCTACCTGCCGCATTCTGGATTAGTTTCTGGGTCACCTTCAAAGGTAGCCCCACATAGTGCGCATTTCAGTAGTCCAAGCAAGAGATAACTAGAGCATCCACCACTCTGGCAAGACAGTCTGTGGGCAGGTAGGGTCTCAGCCTGCGTAGCAGATGGAGCTGATACACAGCTGCCCTGGACACAGAATTGACCTGTGCCTTTATGGACAGCTGTGAGTCCAAAATGACCCCCAGGCTGCGCACCTAGTCCTTCAGGGACACAGTTACCCCATTCAGGACCAGGGAGTCCCCCACACCTGCCTGCCTCCTGTCCCCCCAAAACAGTACTTCTGTCTTGTCAGGTTTCAATTTCAATCTGTTAGCCGCCATCCAACCTCCAACTGCCTCCAGACACTCACACAGGACCTTCACCAACTTCACGTTAGTTCCAAACAAACAGTGATTGTCAGCCAAGGGTTGTAAGGAAAGCAAACTATGATACCTGATTCAGATAGCACTCAGCTATCTGTGTTGCTCTTGCTTGTCCTAGGAGAAGAGTTAAACAGGGTTTGCACATTCTCAAAAACCCATTAACTGTCATTTACTGTGACATGAAAACCGGTCCAGTTTCAGGCAGTAACATCAGACCTACTGTTTTTGAGCAAATGGATATTGATATTGTTGTGCAGCCAGGGAAGACAAAAGACTTATCATTGAACAGCATTTTAAGGGCTGTTAGAATAATCCCATCTGTGTAAGAGAATTTTAAAAAAAAGATATCAGGAACTGTGGCACCCCACTTGTAAAATACAAATTACTATTAACATGTTCACAACTAAAGTGAATGTTCTCAAATGAGCTGGTCAGTCTAATCATCTTGTTGCCTTCCCAGATGCATCTGGTTGGCCACTTTGTGAAACAGCATGGTTGACTAGATAGGCTTTTGGTCTTATCCAACAGAACTCTCACATTCCTTGAGAAAATAGCACAGTTTTTGAGGAGGGGCAATAATCCTTCTGCCCATGTATTTGCTTCTGCTTGAGTTAGGAAAATTATGCAGAGTTTAACAGCATCTGTTGCATTGAAGTGTGGAAGAAAAGGAAGTGCCCATATAGAATCTAGTTCATGTTCATGCACTGATGTTATCATGGAACTTTTAAATCTGTGAGGAAAAGTCACTGATGCTCAGACATGCAAATAGTTATTGGTTGATAAGTTATTGTAAATAGTTTTAGTGCTAGCTATTTGATTTTACTTCTGTATCCCCATATTCAAGTTCCTTGTACTACACATATGATCCATGCAGCACAAGAGTGGCACACCATTGGCTCACAAAGCACAGAAAGCTTTGCACTAGACATCAAGGGTTGAATTAAAATATATTTTAAGCCTCCAAACCACCCAGAACATATAATGGGCTCACATATTCACTGCTCTCTTTTCTGGTTAATTAGTACAGTGGTACCTCGGGTTACAGACCCTTCAGGTTACGCAATTTCGGGTTGCGCGCCGAACCCAGAAGTACCGGAACGGGTTACTTCCAGTTTTCGGTGCATGTGCAGAAGCACTAAATGGCGCTATGCGCAGAAGCGCCGAATCGCAACCCACGCGTGCGCAGACGCAGCACTGTGGGTTGCGAACGTGCCTCCCACACGGATCACATTCGCAACCTGAGGTTCCACTTTATACTACTTTATGTAAACGATTTAATTCCTTTTTTCAATTAAGCAGTCTATAAGTCTTGTAAAATAAAAAATATTGTTTGCTGTGTCTTGAGTTGGGCAAACCAATAAGCACTAAATTGGATTACCTACAAAACATGGTTTCAAATAATGGTTTGCATGTACAGTTATTCCTGGTTAGTGCTAATCATAATGGACATTTTCAAACTAAGGGAAAACAAAGAGGAAAGCGGCAGCGGGAGGCCCCATTAGCTAAAGTGGTACCTCAGGTTAAGAACAGTTTCAGGTTAAGAACGGACCTCCGGAACGAATTAAGTTTGTAACCAGAGGTACCACTGTATTTCTAAGTCCTAAGAGCCAGCATCATATTTTTAAGCCAGCTTTATATGGACAACAAAGATATTCCAGGTTTCTTACTGCTTGGACAACCAGCAGATGCAACTTTTCTAATCCTTTATGAACTTGATCCAGTTGTTGGTTTTTAAGAGCACTTGTAAAGAAGGTCAAAATCTATCCCTTTGCATATTTCATGCCTGAAAGTCCTGGACTGGTGTATTAAGGCCAGGTACACCTCTCCTATTGCTATCAGCATACTATCCTTCCTTTTTAGGAAGATTTTCTGTAGGAGATGTTAAAGCTTGGTGCTCAAAAAGCCTTAATCATTTTCATGATTTGTATAAGTCTAATAGTATAATAACTAAAGAGGCCTTGCAAAACCAGTTACAACCTGTAAGTGCACACTATAGACCAGTATTTCTCAAACTGCTGCTGCTAGCTGGAGATGATGGGAGTTGTAGTCCAACAACAGCTGGAGACCAAATTTTCAGAAACACTGCTATAGACGTTTTGAGTTCTTCCTTCATCTCAAAACCCTTTAAAGAAAAATACTGTAAAGAAGATATAAGTAAAAAATAAAGTATTATCGGTATGTATAATTGTTGAGCTCTCTTTACCAACCCCTTGCATCTTTTTTGTTTAAATAATTTTATGGTAATTCATGTTTTCAAAAAGGTTTAATGAAGAAAAAATAATGTATTTGCCAATATGTATGAGGATTTAACTGTACCAATATTCTTAAATTCCTTAATTCTGTTAAAACATAAGGAATTGGTTAGTTGTGTAGGCTGGACAACAGCAGACGATCTTTATTCATGCAGTGATGATCACCAAATTATTAAATGGAACTTGTTAAATGGTGAAACAACACAAGTAGCGAAGCTTCCTGATGATATCTATCCCATCGATCTTCACTGGTTTCCCAAAAGTTTTGGTGGAAAGAGACAAACTCACGCTGAGAACTTTGTACTTACAAGTTCTGATGGTAAGTCACCATGGAGATGTATATAGCTTATTTTAGAGTACAGTGCTTTTGAAAGTATTTCATTTTGTCAATATACAAAGTTGTAGTCAAATAAATTAGAGCAGTTCCTTTGAAATTATTGGGCCTAAATTAGCAATGTCCAGTCATTTAAATGGCACTGCTCTTAAGTCTACAGTTTCTGCTGAGATTATCATGCAATATGATGCACCATCTTTAATCACTAACTTTATGACTCCTTTCAAGTGTCACCTTCTCTGATCCTTGATTTTGTACAACTTTACAGTATTTTGTACTCTGGGTGCATGCTTTTCCTTGCACTGAAACATTGGGCTCTAACCTTATGCTGTAAATACACTGGTCAGACATAAGCAAGTATTTGGGATGATTTGTTTTCACTCTAGAGGAAAACAATAGTTTAATTACAGTAGCAGTTGAAAGAACATATCAAAGTGTTGGGATGTTGCAAGCAATTCACGTAAGAATGCTACAGCTTTGTAACTGGTGTATCTTTTAAGAACAAAATCTTATCTGGTCCAATCCAGAAATTGCCTTGAGCACACCATAGGTGTAGATCAGCAGTAGCATGGATGTGGGGGAAAGGGTAAATTTAGATCTACATGCAGAGTAGCTCTGGTAAGCTGAATCGGCTCTGCCTAGATGCACATACATGCTATGTTACGTGCAATCCCTGTTGTCCTGGTGTGGTTTGTATTAAATGGTTCCTTTCCACTTGCTTTTAGTGCAATAAGAATAATGGCAATCATGAGCTACCGTATATTGAATACTGCACACATTTTTCCTTGTGACACTCATGGACAATTGTCTATATCAGAGACTTTGATGTCAAGACTAGTAGAAGAGAATTTTTTCTTCTGGTATCTATTCTAACTGTAAATCAGGTATCTGTCTTGATAAGCAATTTATTTTATTTATAATACTGAGTTGCCATTTGACCCCAAAGAACCACTGAGACTATCCACAATTTGAAAAAAGTTAGCTTCAAAACTTTGAAACAATACCATGGCAGATTAGTATGATTTAAATTTTTAAAAATGTGGAAGTAATTTCACTTAAAACCAGCCAAAGTCATGCAGAGCAAAAAGGCCCATAGACAATGTACTACCACAGCAACAGCCCTGTCCTATGTTTCCACCAATCTAGCTTTCTTGCTGGTACAACAAATAGCGAAACCGCCAAAGGTGATCTTAAATTAAAGGTAGGTGGCCTTTCAGATACTCTGGCAACAAACCATTTAGGTCTTTAGAGTTAAGAACCAGCACCTTGAATGGTGCCCAGAAACAAATTGTAAACCAGTGCAGTTGTTACAAAACCTAGTGTAATATGGTCAACAAACTGCATGCCAGAAAGCAATCTGGCTTTCTTTTTGGAACATGCTTTGCGGTAGCCCCACATAGTGTGTTGTACTAGAACATAGCTTATTTTGTACCCCCAACTTCAGTTTAATTTCCTTCTTTCACTTTGCATTAATATAACTGATTAGTTTGACACTTTAATCCAATTAATCCATATTTGTTTACTTTTTCTCAAAGGGATCTTTTTTAAGGAGAAAGCATTTATAGTCAGCAAACCTATTAGCCATTTTTTCTTGATTTTGCATCCATTGTGACATTAATAAGACTGCTAAATGGGTAATTCAGAAGAGTTGTATCCAACTAACTCATACTCGGTATAGATCCATTGAAATCAATGCACATACATTAGCCCAATTCATTGATTTTAGTAGGTTTACTTTGACTATAAGCTGGATACAACCCTTGGAAAATAAGCAATAATTTTCTATCTGTTCGCTTTGGAGAAGTGCACAACAGCAAGCTACTTTTGCATAGTAGAAAAAGTGAATGCTTTAAGACAGTTGGCTGAAAATGGACATAATGACAGCAGACCTGCCAGTGTTTTGTTGGCATCCATCTGTCTTGAAAGACAATGGAGTGGGCCTCTGGGGGTGAAGTCAAATTGCTGTGTTAACAGTACCGAAGTGACTTCTCTGAGACGCAAGCCTGGACAGTGTTTATGGAAATCCTGGGCTGCCCAGACAACAAGTCCCTCCTCTTGACCTTGCTGATGTGGTCCAAGGGAAAGCAGAGCAATCTGTTTGGAACCAACTTGGCTGTTGTAGTTGCCATCTAACTGTATTAGGGACTCCACTCCAGATATGTGTAGAGTTTACTCCTTAGCCCTTTCTTTAGAATCAAGAGTTTTCCTTCTCCTAGATGGGCTACCATCCCAGGCTCATGAGCCCCATCTGCCCCTCACTTCCCCCTATAGGCGGTGCAGAAACCGCCTTCTTGACCATTGGACTCACTATTGGTCACATCCTCTCAATCCAGAGCCTGTCTTCACATGTTTAACCCTAATGATATTTCTCCTTGAGGGTCTCCAAAGCTAGCAGGAAGCACCGCAAGAGAAAAATCAAATGTGCAGGTATGCTGGAGGTCCAGCTGTTCCCTCCCACTGACATATGTTGCACCTTAAATCATCTGCCCACCCACACTTTATAAGGGATAAAAAAATTGGGCCCTGCACTGTCTCACATCTCATTGCACCCACTTAATAATAATAATAATAATAATAATAATAATAATAATACCACCCAACCCATCTGGCTGGGTTTCCCCAGCCATTCTGGGTGGCTTACAGAATATATCAAACATAATAAAGCATCAGACATTAAAAACTTCCCTATACAGGAGTGCCTTCAGATGTCTGATAGTGGTTTATTTCCTTTGCATCTGAAGGGAGAGTGTTCCATAGGGACAGCGTCACTACTGAGAAAACCCTCTGCCTGGTTCCCTGTAACTTCACTTCTCACAGTGAGGGAACCAGCAGAAGACCCTCTGAGGAGGACTTCAGTGTCTGGGCTGAGGCCAATGAAGATCCTTTAGAACCAGTGTTATATGGTCCCAGTGGCCACTCCCGGTCACCAGTCTAGCTGCCGCATTCTGAATTAGTTGTAGTTTCTGAATCACCTTCAAAGGCAGCCCCACACAGAGCGCATTGCAGTAGTCCAAGTGGGAGAGAAGCAGAGCATGCAGCACTCTGGCGAGACAGTCTGCAGGCAGGTATGGTCTCAGCTGGCGTACCAGTTGGAGCTGGTAGACAGCTGCCCTGGACATAGAATTGACCTGCACCTCCATAGACAGCTGAGAGTCCAAAATGTCTCCCAGGTTGCGCATCTGGTCCTTCAGGGGCACAGTTACCCCATTCAGGACCAGGGCGCCCACCACACGTGCCCACCCAAAAACAGTACTTCTATCTTGTCAGGGTTCAACCTCAATCTGTTATCTGCCATCCGTCCTCCATCTGCCTCTAGATGGAGGACCTTCACCGCCTTCACTGGTTCTGATGTGGAGAGGTAGAAGATGCATTCATGTGGACATTTATTGAAGTAAATTGACTTATTTCCAAGCAAACAGTGGACGTTGTTGTTTATGGCAAATGACAACAAGTTTTTCTCTAATGTAAGTAGCTGTATATGTTTGTGTATACTTTAAAATAGAATGTATTATACATACAACAATCTGTTTGATATAATTATGGCTGAAGATTTAAAAATGCACACTTATAGTATTTTTTTAAAAATCCTGACAATATCAAAGGCATAAGGGGGAAATGTACTCAACTTGCAAAACTCAAAAGATAAAACATCTCTTTAAAGCCAAATAGTTTTATTTTGTTATCCTAACACACACACACACACACATTTAGACAGCAAATGAACCAAATGGTCAAAGGCTTGGAAACGATGCCTTATGAGGAACGGCTAAGGGAGCTGGGCATGTTTAGCCTGGAGAAGAGGAGGTTAAGGGGTGATATGATAGCCATGTTCAAATATATAAAAGGATGTCACATGGAGGAGGGAGAAAGGTTGTTTTCTGCTGCTCCAGAGAAGCGGACACGGAGCAATGGATCCAAACTACAAGAAAGAAGATTCCACCTAAACATTAGGAAGAACTTCCTGACATTAAGAGCTGTTTGACAGTGGAATTTGCTGACAAGGAGTGTGGTGGAGTCTCCTTCTTTGGAGGTCTTTAAGCAGAGGCTTGACAACCATATGTCAGGAGTGCTCTGATGGTGTTTCCTGCTTGGCAGGGGGTTGGACTCGATGGCCCTTGTGGTCTCTTGCAACTCTATGATTCTATGATTCTATAAATGAACAAGCTACCATTGTTGTCATCCTGAGCCTAAGTTGTTTTAAGTTATTACACTGACAGGACAGGACTTTTTTCATTTTCCTTTGCATCTACAACATGAAGATTGATAAAGACATTTTTAAAGAAACATATTATGTCCACTGAAAGGAGAACAATGCAACTGTTATGTATATATAGACATTATATTCCACTAATGTGTTTCTCAGAGCATTCCTATGCCATCAATCAAAATCCTACAAATTGGTTCTGTATGAATGTAACCAAGAGAATCCCTCTTACATGATAGTACACCAATTTTAATCTTATTTATGGTATTAATATTGCAAACCAGAATTCCCCTGAGTTCCCTGTGTTTTATGAATGCATCTTAGATTTTTTAATAGCAGTGTAAAAAGTAGAAAGTGCCCACTGAGACCTTTATTTTACCACATATGTAATAGAGGGACCATTATGTCTTGAAGTATATCTAACTAGACAGCTGCTATAATTCATAGATTAACAAGAGTAACACATCTTCTGAAAAACAAAGCTGTAGTATAGAATTCCTAGATTTGCTGAGTTAATCATCTGTGATTGTCACATTTAAGACCAACCACACTGGTAACCTATACATGATATAGGATTTCATAGAAAGGCTTTTATGGTGCTTGGCACCATAATAGCCCAATATCTTACATATGTGAACTATTCTTGGAAAACATTGCTACAAAATGGGAAATATCCATATTTATTTTTTATCCCATTATATTTTGAGGAGACAGGTGATAAAATAACAAGCATAAAAATGTAAACACAAAACAAAGTGAGGATCTTCACTTTATCCTGCTCTATCTCAGTGTGGGTTGCATTTTGCCTCTGGTTTTTCATTAAAGAGAAAAAAGCTGTTTCCTTGCTGAAATGTTTACAGTTGCCCAGCTCCCACATAATGTTAAGCCAAACCATGACTTACTACAAACGTGGGGTTCCAAAGAGGAGATTGTAGCACTTTGCTCCTCCCTGGATGTTTTCTGCTACACTGAGCTGAGCTGTGGTTTGGCTTATTGTCCAGACCCGAGCTTGTAGTTTAGCTCTCTCCAGACAAACCACAAGCTGGAACCAAGGTTTATCCTATGGTTTACAACTTGTGGATTGTCTGGGAGAGATAAACCCTGAGCCCTGCTTCAGACAGTTAGCTGAGCCAAACTGCAGTTTAACTCAAGCACAAAGCAGTAGCAAAAGAAAAAAAGGGGAGGAGCAAAGTAGCCACAATCTCCTCTCTAGCAGCCCATGTGTTTGCTGATTTGCAGTAAGCCATAGTCAGCATTACATGGGAGTTTCGTTATCATTTATAAGATACAGTAAGAATATGGTAAGCATGAAAACAGATACCGAATGGGCCACTTCAAAGGAGATTTGGCTCATGATGCTCCTCTACAACTAACTTCACGTACAGAGGGCATTTGTCAGTGCAAAGATTTCCACTTGCACAATGGGACTTGCTCTCCTCTCACCACATGCCCAAATATGTAGGGTTTTAAGAACCTCTAGAGCAGATTTAGGACAAAGGAGATAGGGAGAATGCTGCATTGCACAATCAGAAATCCTTGCACTGATTGAAGGATTGCCTTAGTGCTATGTTGAGTGTCTGGGAAAACATACAAATGGCTCAATGCAAGTTACTGAAACACTTTTACATACTTGGCACCATTCTCACTAGGAGGAGAAGGAGAACTAATTAGCATTAGTTCTCTGACATATGCTAATATCTGTTTCATAAGGGGGTGTGAGAGAATAGTGATAATTTCCACACAAAAAGTCCAAAAGGTTTTCTCCAGTTATTCTTATCAAAAGTCACTCAGGTTTCTAAATGGAACTTTAGGTTTGTGGTCCAGACCATTCCCTAATTTTGTCAGAGTCACTGCCCATTGACAAAGCACTAGTTGTGACAATAAAGGAACAGGGTTCCAAGATTTGACACATGCAAGATTGTACTAAGTAAGGTTAAACCAAAACCAAAAGAAAGACTCTAAAATCCATATGGATTATAATAAAAGTTCCCTTTTTACCCTGCCAACTAGCAACTAGTCTTAGTTCATAACATTCAGAATCTAAAATTAGTATTTATGCATAAGCATTGGCAAATCATTTATGCAACGGGAGTGTGTGAGACCTGAACTTTGAATGTCCCCCTGATGATTGTGCCTCCTTGTGTATGCCTGTAAGATGAGCCAGAATAGCAGATTTTCCATTTTAGTATGTTCCCAGATCTCTTTTTTCAAAGTCAACACTGCTGTTGGCATCATTCCATGAAGGGGGTTCAGTAACACATTAGGTGAGGTAGTGAAAGTGAAAAGCCCTTTTAAACAGGCTGTTATAAATATGGGATAGTCCTGAAGCTTTCTCTCTTTTGCCCCTCCATAAGGGTGCAAACTGGATCCCAGGTGAGGATGGGTTCAGTGCTTCTCTACAATCCCAGCAGCATATTCAAGGATACTTGAGCAGCGTAGTTGTTTAAAATGTCATCATGCTCCTTTTAGCTGGTTCAGCAAGTCTCAATAGATATATTTTGAGCAGCAGATGTTGTCCACCATTTTGTATGAAAGGATCTTCTACCACTCAACCAAAGTTCTATGAAAACCCCTTTGGTTAGTTTATAAGAATGCCCGTAGAACTTGGAATTCAGATTCTAAAATCCCAGGAGCTAAGCCAAAGGTAGTCAGAGGGGTCATGATGCCCTTATTACACAGGACTACTATGCCCTCAAAGGGAATTGCTGCCAACAAGAAATGCTTGATAGGCAGGATTATAAGAACTGACATTTATAACAGGTATCTGCTAGCATCTTTATAATTCTTCAGCTTTCTAAAATTCTGTTTAGAACTATGATCTCTATCTAGAATCCAGCACTTACATATTCTAGTACATATAATGACATATAATGCCATACGTTAAAAGCTGAGCTTCAGTTATCTGCTATACACAATAACCTTTCTCCTTTTTGTTTATAGCATGTTTTCTTCCTGATTAATAACTTTTCGTTTGTTTAGTTTGTATGTAAAGATCTATTTGGTGGAATTACAATCTGCCTTCCCATATGAAATATGTTTATGTTACCACTTTAATTATTCATCTAATACAATCTGTAATGGTTCCTTAAAAATTATGTTGGCTCTTTTTCTACTAGTTTTCGTTATACTGATGACTAATCATTAAAATCAGAGCAGAATATTTAAGAGGTCTGTGGTAGCAAATGAATATAACAGACATGGTTCTGTACATGCTGTACTTGAATAGGCCTCTAATCTCTTATTTGAATGCCTTCCAGAACTGCAAAACAGCTTCAACTTTGAGAACAGTTTATGGTTTCATTAAATAATAAAAACAGGAAGAAAGGAGCAGTATTTTATAAAACTGAGAATTAATGTAAGGCTGAAACTGAGTCCCTTCACATTCTGTTCCAAACTATATTATGAATAAAGCATATGGTCAAAGCTTTCACTTTTCTATGCAGCCTATAACAGTAAAGTTTTTCCAAAAATCTTGATATGTCCACTCATGCCAACAGACACCAAATGAGTTTTTGAGCATCTGATTTTATTTTATTTTAAAATTGTCTTCATGGCCAGTGTCACCCATCAAGTGACTCCTAAACTGTATGAGGCTGCAAGATAACTCTCTGCTTATGATCTGTTCGCTGACAGTGGATTTGTGAGAAGATCAGTTAGCTGTCTTTCACAGTTTGAATGTCTCTGCTCTGAATCCATCTTTTCAGTCTTGGTCACTTGCCCAACATGTTTTTTACCTTCAAATCTTAAGGCACTGTTCCATAATAGAATGCTGTAATTTCAGTCTTTCTGGTTCACGAAATAAAGTTTTTCTTGTACGAACATTTTCCACCAGTATAGATTTCTGTATCTGATATATGCCACAAACAACAATTAATGAATTGACCATCTTATATCTATCCCCACTCTACTGGAATTCAGAATGACTATAAGATGTCATTCAAATGTGCCACAACTAACCTTTCTCTAGATCTGGCTTCCACAACCTGATACCCTGTATGTTTTGGACTATAATTCCCATCATCTGGGACTGTAGACCATGGTGGCTGGGACTGATGAAAGTTGTAGTCCAAAACATCTGATGGGAGACAGATTGGAGAAAGCTGCTATAGATGTAGGTGATGATGATAGCATGTGAGCATATTCCATCTTTAGTTTGGCTGAAAAGTGCTGCTCTCAGTGGGAGATGAGAGGTTTCCCCAGAAACTCACATATCACAATGAGATGGAAGCATTGGTGTGGCTGCATTTTGAGCAGCTAAACCCCACCCCCAAGCCTCTGCCCGATTGGATGGCTGCCAGGGGGTGCGGCGCAAGGACAGCAAAGCACGGGGCATTACGCCCCCTGCTAAACATGTGAAATGCCTCCTGCTCACAACTCCTCCCCTCTGGGAGGACTGTTCTTTAGCTTGAGGGGCAAGACTCTCCAGCAAAACTGGGAGTGAGTGCCATGACATCACAGATGGTAGCTGTGACCTGATCAATTTGATCAGGGAGAGGCCAGCTGCAGGATTTTCTTAAAACAACTAATGTTTCAATTTTCTAAAAATACTTTCTTGTTAGGATCGAATTATCACAGGCCTATCATTGCATTCAGGATTATATCTGCTTTTGCAAAACTAAGAAAAACTAGCCTATAGAAGGATGAAGAAATAATGGGGAAAGGGTTCCTTGAAGTTGGGTAATGTATAGGAAGATACATAACTGTTTACCAATATAGAGGTACTAATCCAGCTAAAGTTAACTGTTGTTAGTGGAACTTAAGTTGTTGTCCCATTGATTTTAATGGGATGTAAATGTCTAATTCTACAAGAAGTTTTCAATTCTGGTATATTTGAGATTAATAGGAAGGAGTATTAACTGAAGAATTTGCTTATTTGTTGGGCTATGGGATGATCACTAATTGGCTAGTCAAGGAATTAGAAAAAGGTTTAGAAGAATCAAGTGACGTTTGTCAGATAATTGTTTATTTTAACCAGTGTCACAGCTATGATGAGAACCTTCTTGTATATATTTGATTTCTAACATTGCAATGTCAAATTTGTGTAGGCAAGTTCCATTTGATTTCCAAGACTGGAAGAGTTGAAAAAAGTGTAGAAGCCCACTGTGGAGCTGTACTTGCAGGGAGATGGAATTATGAGGGAACAGCACTTGTTACAGGTAAGAGGATATTTTTGTAAAAATGTTATGAAGGAGAACTGTCTTCAAAAGTGAAGTATAACATTCATAGAAAAGAACATGTACTTTCCTGAAATCTAGTGACAAAATTAACATGACTGAAAACATACTAAATGTCTACTGAATATTGAGAGGGGTTAGATTGAGATTTTCTCTTATTGAACACAAGAAGATTAAAGCATTTCTAGATCAGACCAAATGACCATCTTGTTCAGCATCCTGGTCTCATAGTGGCCAACTAAATGACTATGGAAAGCCAGCAAGCACAACATCACTCTCCCCACTTTAGATTCCTAGCAACTATTATTCAGAGGCACATTGTCCTCTCCATCCACAGTCCTAGGATTGCAAAAGTAATAAATGATTGTTAATCAATATCTCCTGTAGCCAAAGGCTGCATCACATGTGAGTAGTTTCAACTCCTATAAAGTTCAATAAGTTGTTAAGCAAGCTTTTGAAGCAACACCATGATAAATGCACAGCAACTGCTTGTCATTTAATTCTTGTGTTTATATAAGTGAAAATAAGGCAGAGTTAGGAGTAAGGAGAGAGATAGTCAAGTTTGCTGATACTGTTTTAACCAGCCTCAACAATTTAGTAAGTAGCTATAGGGCTGGCCCAAGCATACCAGCAATAGAAGCAATTGCACAGAGTGACAAAATTCCAGGATTATTTATTTTGTATTGTATCTCACCTTTCTCCCAGTGCAGGACTCAAGGCAGCTCCCAGCATGAATTAAAATAGATACAACTAAAAACACTATATATATATATATATATATATATATATATATATATATATATATATATAAAAATAAAATAATGTTACCCTATTAAAAATAACACCAAAAACAATTAAACACATGTAAAAGCACACACATAAAAGGACACCTGCTGTTCGAAGACCCTGTCACAGCGCAACACACAGAACACAATAATCTTTGCTTGCTAGTAAAAGCAAAGAGGGGGCCACCCCACCCTCCTGTGGAAAGGAGATGCACCATAACTGTGCAAAGATGAAGGCACATATCAACAGCTTAGGAGCTTATTTGTGGGATGTTATCTCCTACTCTTTGACAGTGGAATGGGAGGTTGTAGACTCTCCTTCCTTGGAGGTTTTAAGCAGAGGTTGGATGGCCATCTGTCTTGGATGCTATAGTTGAGATTCCTGCATTGCAGACCCTTCATAGGATGTTATATTTGCAAATGGTTAACATTTACATGTTTGGCTTTAATCACTTTTGAATGTTTGCAAATGGGTGCAATAAAGATTCTAATCTGTTAATGATGGGACCCAGGAATCAGGATAGTATTTAGTATAGATGAACTAATATGTAGCACAACACTGTGACAATCATTTTAGAAAAAAATAAGGAATAGTATTCTGCTCTATTCTTGGTCATTTATTGTGTAGACAATAAGACACAAAGAAGCATATAGGCAAAATTATAATTTTTGTGATGTAACAAAACACTTTGGGCCAGCCATGAATAGCTGTTTTCTGTTCACTGTCAAATATTTGCCTATAACAATGAAATACTTTAATGCCAATATACAGTAATAGCAGGTAGTCTTGTTAGTCCATTAGAAAAACAACCCAAAAGTAGCAGTAGAGTAATATCTTTCTTAGGTCCAACCAAAAAAATAATTAATTAATGATCAATGTTTATCTCAGTATAAATTCTTACCTGATGCTTCCATTTCTTTATGCATCTGGATGTCTTGTTAAATCCCCTCCTATTTTGCATGTTCTGCCCTCACTTGGAGGAAGAAGGAGAACAGGCTAACCTCCCTGTTCCCCAGCCTTACTTATTGCAATGTTAGCAGATTTAGAAAACCTTTGGGCCCACACCACCTGTGTCATTTAATCTCAGTGCCCTGAAATAGCCACCCTCCGAGGAAGCATAGTTTTATAATGTAGAGTGTGCATCTGTTCCCATTCTATATATTTCCAAGTTCTTGGGGACAAACAGGGTCAAGCTCATTCTATCACCTCCTACATGAAAATCACTGGCTATTACATCACTTCTTCCAGTCATTTGAAGCCTCCTGTTATGACCCACCCCCAACCACTGACATACTGCATTGGAGCATGATTTATTATGGTTATTTTGGAGTGGCATAGGAATTCCAGATGAATGAGATGATGTGGCATGTGATTCCTCAGAAAATGTTAGGAAATTTTTATTGTACTGTATGCTAAAATTGTTTTTTCAGTGTAGTTAACTTAATACAATGTTAAAAATTCTGAGTGTTAAAATTGAGAATTTTAATTCAGTCATTTGCAAGGTCATTGCTAAATGTTCCTTTGTTCTAGTTGGTGAAGATGGACAAGTCAAAATATGGTCTAAGAGTGGAATGCTGAGATCAACTTTAGCACAACAAGGTAAGGTGTTTTATATCCTTCTATGTAACTGCAATATATATATATATATATATATATATATATATATATATATATATATATATATGCAGGTTTTGGTGTCCTCGGGTGTCTTCCCGTGTAAAAGTTGGGGTGTCTAGGCGACGTTTCGACGAGGTCTCACTCGTCATCTTCAGGCTGGTGCTTTCGGCTTCTTGTTACTGGAACAGAGCGGGATCTCAATGTTTGAGTTCCTATAAATACTGTAGAGGGGGTGTGGTGTCTAGCCTCCAATGTTCTGGGCAGAGAGGAAGTTCCCAGGCTAGTGTGCCTTTTCTTCTTTTGTTCCTTAATTACTTGAGAGATACCTTGAGTGATTTCTTGAGTGATATCCTGAGTACCACTTAGGTGGGTCATTAGGTGTGGATTAGTTGCTAAAGTCTTTGTGTCTTGACCTCTTGAACTTTGTGAAGAGTTTTCCTGAGAAGATGGCTGTATTGCACTTAGTTGTGCTTTGGCTTGGCTTCGTGTATAGGGGCGAGCTGTGGTTTTGTGGCTTGTGTCAGCCAGATCTGTGTAGGGATTGCAGGGGGGTGCAGCATCCGGAGGTGCCACCATGGATTGGCTACTGGATGGTGTCAGTAATTCATCTGTGGAGAGGGTCTGGGTTTGGGTCTGGTGTGGTTGATTGGTGTTGGCGTTCTGTGTGCCTCTGGATCTGGTGTCAGTTTTTGTGGAGAGGGCTAATTTCCAGATGTCTGGCAAGCGGGATGTGTCGTCACGCTTGTTCATGTTGTGAGGGTGTTTCTCTATCTCGATGGCTTCCATGATTATTCTCTTGTGGTGATGTTCCGTGTTAAAGAGCAATTTGGAATCTGCAAAATTAATTTCGTGTCCTGTTTCTTTCATGTGTTGGAAAAGAGAGGAAGTTTTTTCTTCTTTTTTGACGGCATTCTTGTGTTCTGCGATACGTGCATTTATTCGTCTGTTTGTTTGTCCAATGTACGTGGCTGGGCAGACTTTGCAGGGTATTTCATAGATCCCTTGGTTTTCCAACTGGATTTTATCCTTGGGGTTTCTGAGGATATTGGCTATTTTTTGGTTGGTGCAAAAGGCTGTTTTGATATTGTGTTTATGGAGGATTTTGCTAATTTTATCTGTAGTGCCCTTGATATAAGGAAGGAGGGCTATGCCATTGTTTTCTTCTGTGTCTTGGTTTTTGGGGGGTGTTTCCTTTTGGATTAGCTTCGTAATCCTGTTTTGCTGGTATCCATTGGCAATTAACACATTTGAGAGATTCTGTAACTCAGTTGTCAAGTGGTCTTTGTCAGCCAGGCGTTTGGTTCTGGAGATGAGAGTCTTGGCTACGGAGTTTATTTGTGCAGGGTGGTGGTGTGATTGTGCATGTAAGTAGCGGTTGGTGTGTGTTTTTTTCCGGTAGATAGTGTGTCCTAGGGAGCCATCAGGTTTTTTGTAGATTAGGACGTCAAGGAAGGGAAGTTGGTTGTTGGCTTCTATTTCCATAGTGAATTGTATTTTGGGGTGTAAGTTGTTGAGATGTGTGAGGAAGCTATCCAGTTTTTCCTTCCCGTGTGGCCAAATTACAAAGACTTTAGCAACTAATCCACACCTAATGACCCACCTAAGTGGTACTCAGGATATCACTCAAGAAATCACTCAAGGTATCTCTCAAGTAATTAAGGAACAAAAGAAGAAAAGGCACACTAGCCTGGGAACTTCCTCTCTGCCCAGAACATTGGAGGCTAGACACCACACCCCCTCTACAGTATTTATAGGAACTCAAACATTGAGATCCCGCTCTGTTCCAGTAACAAGAAGCCGAAAGCACCAGCCTGAAGATGACGAGTGAGACCTCGTCGAAACGTCGCCTAGACACCCCAACTTTTACACGGGAAGACACCCGAGGACACCAAAACCTGCATTCCTGTACCCGTGAAAATCTACGAAAGCATATATATATATATATATATATATATATTCCTACATTCCCAGAAGAATTAGTTGGTTCTTTAATAGCCCTGTACCACAAATTGTTGTTCGCATCTGTCTGTCTCACAAGACAATGGAGGAGTGTGCCTTTGGGGGTGATGTGAAATTGTGAGGTCAGGACCACCCTGCTTGCCCACCCAGATCTTGGTAATACACACAAGATGTCAAGTTGTGGATGAGCCAAGTTTTATTGTGGACTGACATGACTTTTTATTTGACTGACATGTGGGAGGACTAATGAGCATGGCTACCCAGGTCCCACTAGGATTTAGTGGCATAGGTGCCAACTCCCTGGGGCCCTGGGTGCCCAAGCATCCACAAAATTCCCCATGAAGAGGCCGGACACCCACAAATTTTGGTGCCAGGGGCATGCACGCTGCATGGCATCCACAACCCCAGGCACCCATGGTCACAGGGCCAAGCTGGCACTCCTGGAAGTTGGAATGGAGGGGATGACAAGCATCATCTGCCTGTCCCTCCTTTAATGATGGTAATAGACTCCATTTTCCACGGCCTTATCTCTCCATACCCAGGACATGACAAATTGCTGCACCCCTTGCTGCCTCTCCCCATTCCCAATGCCCAATAAGAGGTGTTCCTATGCTGGCTACCACTTGTAGGAACACTACAGTGGTATCTTCCCAGCCCAGTGGCGTAGCGTGGGTTGTCAGCACCCGGGGCAAGGCAAGTACAGTGGTGCCTCGCAAGACAAAAATAATCCGTTCCGCGAGTCTCTTCGTCTAGCGGTTTTTTCGTCTTGCGAAGCAACCCTATTAGCGGATTAGCGCTATTAGCGGTTTAGCGGCTTAGCGGCTATTAAAGGCTTAGCGGCTTAGAAAAAGGGGGGGAGTGAAAAAAATCGCAAGACTCGCAAGACGTTTTTATCTTGCGAAGCAAGCCCATAGGGAAATTCGTTTTGCGAAGCGCATCGAAAAACGGAAAACCCTTTCGTCTAGCGGGTTTTTCGTCTTGCGAGGCATTCGTCTTGCGGGGCACCACTGTAATTTGTGCCCCCTAACCCGTGGATTTGCGCCCCCTAACCCGTGGATTTGCGCACCCTAACCCTAACCCCCAGATGTTGCGCCCGGTGCGGCCGGCCCCCCCTGCACCCCCCACGCTACGCCACTGTCCCAGCCAGACAAATCCATGGAGTGTAAGACTGCACTGGCTTCTAGCCCTGATGGCTATGTTCCACTACTACTGTCGGAGGCAGTATGCCTCTGTATATCAGTTGCTGGGAATTACAAGTGGGGAGTCTGCTGTTGCACACATCTAGCTGACCACTGGACTAAATGAGCCTTTGGTCTAATCCAGCAGGTTTCTTACTATATTCTTATGTAAAGGGAACATTTATTGATTAATCATCTTTTCTCTTAGTAGATGAACCAATTAAGAAGGCTTTCATGCATGAATCACTTGCATGAATTTAAAATGATACCCACAAATCAGATGTGCATCCATATATGCATTGGAATATGCATATCTGAGTGTGGAGCAATACTCTCACTGGAATGTGCATCCTCATCCACATTCCAGCACATCTGTTCATACCTCTCTCTTTTTGTTAAGCACAAGAGTTATACTGAGCTTAGAATGTTTAAGAAAGCGCTTTAGCTGTTTTTATTTTGATCTGTATTTACTTAACTGCTGTGTTTTCATTCATTGTTTCTGCTGTTTATAAAAGGTCTATAGCGTGGTTTAATCTGTGATTTATATAGTCTATTTTGTTAATGTAATTTTGTACACCAACTTGTGAGTGCAGTGTACTCTGAAAGGCAGTTTTATTATTTTTACAAACAAATAGAATAAAACATAACTGAGGATATTTCATTGTGATTTGGAGCTAATGTAGTTTAAATATGCACTTTTCAGTACTTTTCAGCAAAATATTTTGTGTTCATTTTCTGTTTCATTGAAAACACCCAACTCTTCTTTACCTTTGTACATTTAGATCTTGCACTCTCTTGACATTAAGAAGTCACATGCAGCTGGGTTTGGTGAAATGTCAGACCTTTATCTCTTCCTTTCTCAAACAAAATATCTAAATTCTCTTAGCCTATGAAAGACATTTCTAACCACAGAAATAAAAGACAAAGAGATTTCAACTGTTTGAAGGAAGTTTCTATCATAAATGCAGCAAGTTTTCTCATTTGCTGTGAAAACCCCCCAAGATGAGCCAACAGTACATGTTGACATTTAGTTTTCTATCAACACAGTTAATAGAATGTTTTTGCCTTATTCCTGGCAGGGTCTTGCTTTCTTCTGAAATTACACAAAAGTCTCATGTGCTCAAGCAAGCTAGCAATACTGGATATTATTCTTACCTGATATTTTTAACATTTTAGATGTATTTGTGTATTTTTGAAATGCATTATAAAAATAATTTTAGCAGAAGTTGGTGAATGTATTCAGAAGTATTTTAATTTCAAACACAGTTTTTCTGATTTCTTATTAAAATGCTCATCACTTAAATATGAGACTTAGGCCTAAAGGACAAATGGACTGAGAGACCAAAGAAGGATAGGATAAACAAGAACGGAAGGAAAGGCAACTTTTTTTTTAAGGTTATATTTTATTTCATAGGCTTTTACATGGATTTTGACCTATAACACATGGTAGATTATGAACAGATACATTCATCTAAAGACTGTATTTTTATTATAGAGTGAATTCAATAATATTCTTCATCAATGTACTTCTGTAACAGTTTTTTTTGGGGGGGGTTCAGGAATTGAATTATATATATATTCTATTTCCTGTACAGCCTGTAATAGATAAAAACTTTTTTTTAAGTGCTTGTGACAAAAATTAATTATGTTACTATGAATAATTATAGTGCATAGTGGTGTTAATAGTACAATATTAAGATAAAGGTAAAGGGACGTCTGACCGTTAGGTCCAGTCGTGACCGATTCTGGGGTTGTGGCGCTCATCTCGCTTTATTGGCCGATGGAGCCGGCATACAGCTTCCGAGTCATGTGGCCAGCATGACTAAGCCGCTTCTGGCGAACCAGAGCAGCACACGGAAACGCCATTTACCTTCCCACCAGAGCAGTACCTATTTATCTACTTGCACTCTGACATGCTTTCGAACTGCTAGGTTGGCAGGAGCAGGGACCGAGCAACGGGAGCTCACCCCATTGCAGGGATTCGAACCACCAACCTTCTGATTGGCAAGTCCTAGGCTCTGTGGTAACCCACAGCGTCACCCTTTTATATACTGAAGAAGACCAAAGGAGAGGAAAATAAACTACTACAGTTACAGTAGAATTAGAAGATGCTTGCAGTTTTAATATATTAGAGCATGAGCCATCCAAACTTAAAGCACTTTGAAGACTCATAAATTCCAAATGGAGAATTAGGCTTGTGCTCAGTAATTGATCCAGTCACTCTTCAGAGCACTTCATGTTGACTGGATCATATACACAGGGTTAGGACAATTTAGAATTGCCCTAGGTAATGAAGCAGGTTTGTTGCCCCCCCCCCCAGCATGCTAGAAGGTAAGCTAGTAAAAACTAATAAATTAGTTTACCTTTCAGATAATAACACATTATGCTATTTTAGTAATCTATTTGCCCAACTCTTAAATCTAAAGGATAAAGAAAGTCACTTGAGAATATTAAATCTAGCTTGAGTCCTGATTCTTGTCTTCTGACTCTTCACAGCCTTTGCATGCTCTCATCCCAATACATAGATTTGTGGCCAGTCAAAATGCTGTCACTCATTACATGTCCCCAATGCTCTGTCATGCTGAAGAGGTTTCTTTCCAGCTTCTCTGTGAGGACCATAACATTTGAATTTGTCCCTACCATTGCCTCCCAAATACTGTGTTTCTGGCTGTTTCATTGGTTTCTCTTATTGGGTGTCTTGTTGGAATATAGTAGAGAATGAGCTCCCAATCTTTCCCACTCAAAATTCCTCCCACACAAATACCATCATCTCTGCTTTTAAAATGCATTTTTTTCTTGCCTTATTGTTAATTTGCTACTTCTATTTTTAGTAGAATTTGTACTGATATTCTTTTATAAATTATTTGGTCCCACTTATAGAACTGTACAATTTCCTTATATCCTGCCTTCCCTTTCTCCACTGCCTCTCTTGTCCTCCCCACCTGCTTCTTCTGCCTGCTACCGTAGTCTTGTTTCAGCTACTAGACAGATCACTGTGGGGCTACTCCAGCTTCCTTGTTCAGCCCTGAAATGTATGTTACCCCTCTTGTGCCCTTTCAAGTCTGCAGAACAGTGCTCTGTATTTGTTCCTCAGGCTGGAAAGAGCTGTGAGAGGATAAGTTTCTTCATCTGCAGAAAACAGCAGCAGGAGACTTTTTCAGGTGGTTCACAATTTAGCGGAACCACCTGCAACATCGGGGCCCAGTACGGGCCACATGTTCTCCTGCAATGATTTTGCAAAGTTTTTTGCAGATAAAATTGCTCAGATTCGGGAAGAAGTAGACTCCACCGTGGGAATAGGGCCGGGCGGGAGAGTGCTAGAGTTCTGTCTAGTCAAGTTGAGTGGGATCAATTCCAATCTGTTACCTCCGAGGATGTGGACAGGCTGCTTGGATGAGTGAAACCAACCACCTGTCTCCTGGATCCTTGCCCATCCTGGCTTATAAAAGCTAGCCGGGAAGGACTGGGCGATGGGCTTCGTGGGGTGGTAAATGCTTCCCTCCATGAGGGAGCCTTCCCAGACCCACTGAAAGAGGCGGTTATTAAACCGCTTCTTAAAAAACCATCTTTAGATGCGGCCACGATGGCCAACTATCGCCCAGTCTCAAATCTTCCATTCTTGGGCAAGGTGATTGAGTGAGCGGTTGCCGAACAACTACAGGCACGCCTGCCTGCAAGAAGCGGCCCATTTGGAACCCTTCCAGTCGGGATTCAGGCCTCATCATGGGACTGAAACTGCCTTGTTCGCACTGGTTGATGATCTCCAGCGGGCTAGGGACAAAGGTAAGAGCTGTTTCCTAGTTCTGCTGGATCTCTCAGCGGCGTTGAGGGGCTGGGAGCTGGGGGCACTGTCATACAGTGGTTCTGCTCCTTCCTCCTGGGCTGTGTTCAGAAAGTGGGGGGGGGTGAGTGTTCAGACCCCTGGGCTCTCACTTGTGGGGTGCCTCAGGGTTGTGTCCTCTCCCCCATGCTTTTCAACATTTACAAGAAGCCGCTGGGAGAGATCATCAGGGGGTTTGGGCTGGGTGTTCATCAATATGCAGATGATAGCCAGCTCTACCTCTCTTTTAAATCAGAACCAGTGAAGGCGGTGAAGGTCCTGTGTGAGTGTCTGGAGGCGATTGGTGGATGGATGGCGGCTAACTGAGGTTGAATCCTGACAAGACAGAAGTACTGTTTTTGGGGGACAGGGGGTGGGCAGGTGTGGAGGATTCCCTGGTCCAGAATGGGGTAACTGTTCCCCTGAAGGACCAGGTGCGTAGCCTGGGAGTCATTTTGGACTCACAGCTGTCCATGGAGGCACAGGTTAAATCTGTGTCCAGGGCAGCTGTTTACCAGCTCCATCTGGTACGTAGGTTGAGACACTATCTGCCTGCGGACTGTCTCGCCAGAGTGGTGCATGCTCTAGTTATCTCCCGCTTGGACTACTGCAATGCACTCTACGTGGGGCTACCTTTGAAGGTGACTCGGAAACTACAACTAATCCAGAATGCAGCACCTAGACTGGTGACTGAGGGCGGCCGCCGAGACCATATAACACCAGTCTTGAAAGACCTACATTGGCTCCCAGTACGTTTCCGAGCACAATTCAAAGTGTTGGTGCTGACCTTTAAAGCCCTAAACGGCCTCGGTCCAGTATACCTGAAGGAGCGTCTCCACCCCCATCATTCTGCCCGGACGCTAAGGTCCAGCGCCGAGGGCCTTCTGGCGGTTCCCTCATTGCGAGAAGCAAAGCTACAGGGAACCAGGCAGAGGGCCTTCTCGGTTGTGGCGCCCGCCCTGTGGAACACCCTTCCAGCAGATGTCAAAGCGATAAACAACTACCTGACATTCAGAAGACATCTTAAGGCAGCCCTGTTCAGGGAAGTTTTTAACGTGTGATTTTACTGTATTTTTGGTTTCTATGGAAGCTGCCCAGAGACAGCAGAAAGGGAGAATCATAGTCAAAATCTCTTCAGCACATTTGGAGGTTCTTTAAAACCACTGTAATAGAAGTTTATGTAGAATATATATCACATATTACAAAAGCAAAGAAGTCGAAGCTTAGTTAACAAAGGAAGGTATAAAAAGGCAAGAAAACTTACTTTATGTTCCATTTTCAAAACTCAACCTTTCACTTATTTACTAGGGCCTGATTCAGAAAATACTGTTTGAATATGGGTTCATGGGAACTAGCCATAGCAACCAAAGCACCTTTGCCAATAAAAATAAAATAAACCAAAGCAATCTAATATTCATTGGCATCTTAATTTATTGATTGAGATGGTAATGATATCTGAAATCTGCACTCCATTGTTATAAAACCCTAAATATACATGTAGCTTTCAAGCAGTGCAGATTTTACTGTTGGAATGCAGATAAGGCACATGCTAGTATATTTTACTTTTAATCAGGCAAGTCTCACAGTATTGAAAAATATGTCAGTGCTGTCTGTTTTTAATGCGTGTGAAAGGAAGCAAAGTTTCACGGGTAGCATCTGCAGTGCACATTAAAACCCAATTACATCAACAGGATTATTCCCTGCTTTTGCTTATATATTTTTAATTTAATTAGTTTAATTAGACCTAGGCATACCAACAGACCTTTTAATCCAAATCTGTAATGATAGCTAATACTGTATATGTCAAGCAGAGACCTTCTCAGCATGTGGAATGCAGCTATGTTAACTCATATAGCCAATCTCCATTCTTTATCTTTTCCTGTCTCTCTCAGTGGCAGCAGCAACCTCTACTGTACCTCTCTTAATCTTCAACACCCTTGGCTGCTGTTTGACTCATGTTTTTTTGAGCAGTCTTCTGCTAGAACTTTGCTGTTTTATAGCTTTGCTAGTGGTGATATAGCAATGAGAGATTCTCAGAAAATGTTAGCATTGATAAAGTTTGACTTTATTCCATAAAATATAACTTGTGTTACAGTCCTAAAACTAGAGCAGGATGGGATTATAAGGATTTGGGGATATCAGTGCTATAAAGCCATATCAGAGCCTACACCAGGTTCTAAAGCTGGGACCTTGTAGATATCAAATAGAGACTAAATTTATATACCACTTCAAAATTGGTCACCTCACAGTCCCTGCAATGAGGCCATTTCTTATACCCTTGCTTGCGTCTCTGGAGCCTACTTTGTCACAGCTATCCAATAAGGGTGGCACTAGCATTGCTATAGTCTAAAGCCATGGTGCTGTTTCAGTAGATTCTTATGTTTCTTGCTGTTGATAGATCTAATGCCAACTTGCAGGATCTAAACAAACTCCAGATGGAGTGATGCAGGTCGTGCAATAACCCTGATCCTCTGTCAGAACTATCAATTCTGATCTGGTTCTTTGATATGAGGAACAAGAAACAGCCTGCTGCTAATCCCTGCTATTTGCTCAGCTCCTCCTTCCTGCCCTTCCTGCTCTGCTTAGATCCTGTACAGACATAAACTTTGACATACATCAACACTGAGTTTGGTTATTCCCCTCCAGGTACTCTGGATTAGTCTGATGTGCTGTCTTTTTAAGGACTGAAATTGCTGCCAGCTGGAGCCAGTTGGACTCTTTATGTTTGAACTCATTAGCCCACTGGTGATAAATATGTAACAATAATTAAAGTCCTAAAATCTAAAGACAATATCTAAATCTGCTCATCTGCTTTCAGAAAGGACCTCTGCTCACACAACATGACTTCCTCTGCTCCCCTCCTTCTGCACATGTGAAGGGGTGCAGGAGGGAGGAGAGAAAAGGGAAATCCGCTAGCACAACATTGGATTTCTCTTTAATATTCCATTGAAAACCCTAACCATTTCCACAAGAAGCCAGCCCAGATAGAAACACCTTCCAATAGAGGCTTATGCTTTGTAAAGTCTTCAGGAAAAGAGAATTCCCTGTGTATCATTGCTTTCTTAACCTATTGGCCTGCTAACCTCCAAGTGCCTTTTGGCAAGCAGGAACGCATTTCACTAGTTGGTGCCCATGGGCCTGTCCCTCCTAGGTAGTGGTTTGTAAGTTTACAACAACAGTTGGGGTTATTGGTTTGTTATGTTCTTGTTTTTATTATGTATTTTGTGTTTTTATCTTGTATTTTTATTCTGTGAACCTCCCAGTTCAATAAATAATAGTTGCATGCCACAGTAGCTGACCTTGGTTACAACTTCCATCCATTTTTAACAGTCCAGTCTCTGTAAATTTGCCTTTTTAAAACAGATCAGATATCAGTGCTAGAAAATATTGGGCCTTACTCAGCAAGTTAGCAGGATTTCTTACTAATATACAGTGTTTTTTCCTTTAAAAAAAAATTTTTTAGGGGTACTCTCATTTACCTTGTTGTTGTTTAGTCGTCTTGGTCGTGTTCGACTCTCCGTGACCCCATGAACCAGAGCATGCCTTGGAAACTCTCACTTTCTTCTCAAATCTTCTCCTTTTTATGTCCATGGAGTTTTCTTGGCAAAATGCTGGAGTGGTTTGCCAGTTCCTTCTCCAGGTGGATCACATTTAGTCTAAGCTCTTGGCTATGACCTGTCCATCTTGGATAACACTGCATGGCATAGCTCATAGCTTCAAGCCCCTTCACCACGACAAGGCAGTGATCCATGAAGGGGATTTGCCTACTCATATTCAAATACTGCTCCTCAATGAAGCCAAACTTAGATTCACAAATATTTAGGGGTATGTGTACCCCTGCGTCCCCCCAGAAAAAAGCACTGCTAATATATCCCTACTTCTTTCTTTTCTCTCTCCCTTTCTCGGGCTTTTCTACAGGCACACCGATATATTCAGTAGCATGGGGTCCTGATTCTGAAAAGATTCTTTATACATCAGGAAAGCAGTTGATTATCAAACCACTTCAACCAAATGCTAAAGTTCTGCAGGTAACCGTTACTGTAATGTGAAATGGGATTTAGCCTTTCATACTGCAGGATATTTATATTTATATATATTTATATAAAATATTTATATAATAAAAAACTGTGTGTGTATCAGAAGTGGCTGGGTAACCCCAGCCAGATGGTTGGGGTATAAATAATAAAATTATTATTATGTTACTATTTTGGCAGGAACATTGTCATTCACAACAGTGTTAAGGACTAACTCACCAGTGTGGGTATAGAGAATACAGTACTTTCATATATGCAAGTTCATGTGTGGAACAGAGCCTCAGTATCCACATTACAACTATTATTAGGATTATTATTTATTCAGTTTACATACCAACCTTTATCAGAAGATCCCAGGGCTGTATACAATATAAAAAGCACATTACAGAAGATAAAAACATAATAAAAAACATACTGACAGACAGTGTAATAATGACATAGTCATCATAATAACTGTCCACTCCCCCACAGGCCATAGATTATTTAATAGCCATAGGCCAGGGTAAAGAGGAATGTTTTTGCCTGGCACCAGATAGTTCAAGGCACTTGTTGTAATCCTGTGAAATAAATGGGCATTCTCTTCACATGGTGCTATAATTCTAATTACGCTTCTTAAAAGGTAATGCAACTGTTTGTATGTACACATAACACTTCTACTTTCCTTAACAGAGGTTGCACAATCACTCATTAAAACCACAGTTAAGCATTACAGGGGATCAATATTACCGGTAACTGCAATTAAGGCTAACCAGACTTAGCCAGAATTTGAAATAAGTTTAGAAACTGTGGTTGAAAGTGGTGCTGATGTAATGCTTAATCATGATTGAGGAGGCTGGGGAGAAAGGGATTTGCACTCACTCAAGTAGGGAACCACTGGGAAGAAAGAGCACAAAATCTTGCAACCCAGTCCTGATTGTTTAAGCACAGTTAATCAGTCATGAATGTTAAGAGTGCACCAGCACAGCAGTTTAACAGGACTGACACCTAAAAGTGCATATAGTCCTAAACATTGGAACACATGTGGATTGATAACTATTCACCCTACAATGCAGAACCTAGGCCATTTTTTAAAAAAAAATTATCCAAAAAGTACACAGTGGGTGAACATTTATCTATCCAAATGTTTTTATATGGATTGTGCAACCTAACTTAGAGAGAGCTCTGTTGCAAAAGTAATATATGACTATATCGGTTTATTGTATATATAGTTAGTTTATTTAATCTTAGCTGTCCTCAAATGACATAACCTTTAAAAGCTTTGTTTTTAAAACAACTTATCAATTGTGCTGCTGTTTCCCCCCCAATATGGTTGAAATGACTTGCCAACTGCAACCTGTTAATATTTAGAATTGTATGCAGTATAGCGTTAAGTTAGGTCACTTAGTGGTCTGCTTGTTCTTCCGGCAAAATGTTTTACACCAGCAGAAAGTTGTTGTGAAAGAGAATGGATAAGCAGGTTGCTTTGTTGTACAATAGATTATGTAATCATTGTACATTGATTTTCCGATAGAGCAATGGTTGCATTGGACTCCCTTGTTGCGCTGTATTAAAACTCACCTGTCCTCCAGCACAAGAGACCTTGTGCTAGCAGACAGAGGACACTGGATATGTTGCTGGGCCAGTGTTAGATTTTCTGGATCCATTTCAATTGGGGTTTAGTCCCGGTTTTGGCACAGGAACTGCTTTGGAATGCTCTCCCCAGGGAGGTGTTCCTGGTGCTTTCCTTACGTATCTTTAGGCACAAGGAGAAAATGTTTCTCTTTAACCACGCCTATGGTGATTAACTTTCTATGGGCTTTTAAATGTGTTTGTGGGAGTGGGAGTTATTGGTTTGTTCTTGTTTCTATTATGTATTTTGTGTTCTCATTTTGTATTTTTGTATTTTGATCTTCAGATGAAGGGAAGGGCAGCATACAAATTTAATGAATGATAAAAGAATTAACATCTTGCAATTGTAGCTGTTTGTAATATACAAATAATAACATCCTCCTGATTTGTTTTTTAAAAAGTTTATTTCAATTCTATTTTCTTCTACAGTGGAAAGCTCATGATGGAATTATTCTAAAAGTTGATTGGAACTCTGTCAATGATCTTATTCTATCAGCTGGTGAAGATTGCAAATACAAGGTATGTATTATTTTCAACAACAAAAATGCAGTGAAGTAAAAGAGTTTGTTATTCAGAACACATTCCTTTAAATGTATTTTATTCTTCAGAATAAATATATCAGCCAACCTTATTTATGGCTAAATATTTTTAAAGTACTGCTTATGCCTGCCCACACTAGTCTGCTAGAACAAAAATTATTTTCATAGAAGAACAGCGAGGTAAGAGTGATTGCATCATAAAAAACTAAATAGATTGGTAAATAAAAACTGTAATATAGATATAGATATTACTAAATTAGATTCATTAATTCTAATCAGTCTATTATGAGTAGAACTTAGTTGGATATAACCCATATTACCTCAGTCTGCCCATACTGAGCAAGCCAAATGACCTTTTTACTTGGATCACATAGTGTTCCAAGGATCTCATGCTGTGTAACTGGTCCAAAGAAGGAAATGCCTGTGCACATACTCTAAATAAGGTGTGGGGTAAGGTGACTATTTGAAGGAATGAACTTCAGAATATCAAACTGGGGGCACGGAATACTGATGATGAGATACATAAAACATTTGAGCAGACCTGGTACTACTCTTGGTTTTTTCTATGTCAATTACTTCAGTAGTACCCCCAGCCACACATACCCAAGCTATCCCCTTATTTATGAACCTTAATCCATTGTAGTATGTAGAGCAAAGGGAAAGATCTGGACAGATCCTCCACTTGGAGAGTGGATATAAAGGGTGGGAGTGGAGAAAGGACTGGAAATAGCCATTGCTCCCATTTTGGGTAATATCCAAGAAATGTCATGTAGTTCTGAAACATGATTTGTATTTGGAAAACAAGTAAGACTCCTTTGAAATATGGTGTCATTAACAACGATCTTTTAATGGTTTTATAGGTGTGGGATAGCTATGGTCGTCTATTGTATAGTTCACAGTCGCATGAGTATCCTATCACTTCTGTTGCTTGGGCTCTGGATGGGGAGTTATTTGCTGTGGGGTCCTTTCACACCTTACGACTTTGCGATAAAACTGGGGTAAGTAACTGATGATTTGAGAATAACTCTTGTTTTGGGGTGTCTGTCCAGTGGGGTAGCTTTATAAATTATTTCCTGGTGTGCTTAGTGGATTCACTTTTAGAAAAGAATGCTGTATACATTAAAAATTTAAACTTTATAAAATTGGACCATAACTTAGAATTTTTAATGTATATCCTATATATTTGTTTACTTAGTAGTAAAGAAGAATAGTAAATAAAATTCACTGGTGCATCTTATATTTCCAATTTAAAGTTTTACATTCAAAGGATTTTCAACTTTTCATTATGCTATGTGATTAATAAGCAGTCTTATTCCCCTGTCAACATACAACACTTCCAAGAGATCTGCACTGGTTACTTATTTGCTACTGGGCCATGTTTGAGGTATTACTATTGAATCATAGAATCATAGAGTTGCAAGAGACCACAAGGGCCATCGAGTCCAACCCCCTGCCAAGCAGGAAACACCATCAGAGCACTCCTGACATATGGTTGTCAAGCCTCTGCTTAAAGACCTCCAAAGAAGGAGACTCCACCACACTCCTTGGCAGCAAATTCCACTGTCGAACAGCTCTTACTGTCAGGAAGTTCTTCCTAATGTTTAGGTGGAATCTTCTTTCTTGTAGTTTGGAACCATTGCTCCGTGTCCGCTTCTCTGGAGCAGCAGAAAACAACCTTTCTCCCTCCTCTATGTGACATCCTTTTATATATTTGAACATGGCTATCATATCACCCCTTAACTTCCTCTTCTCCAGGCTAACAGGGCCATGTTTGAGGTATTGGTATAGAAAGCCTTAGCCACTTGGAATCAGTTTACTTGAGGCATCACTTTACCCCATCTGTGCCCACTTGACTGCTTCAGTATGCACAACTGGCCCTGTTTCAGGTGCCACATAATACCCATTCTGCACTTCGAAGAAATCAGTCTTTTAGTGTAGCAGAAATTACAATTAAAAGTCCCTTCCTATTGACATCAGGCAAGTGCCTTCACTGTACCCTTTTTGGTGCCTGCTTAGAGCAAATTTATTTAGGCAAGTCTATCCAGGCATGTAGAAGTTACAAGTGTGCTATTTCTTTTTAGCTACAATTGATTTTATTAATCATTTTAATATTTTAATAGCTGCTTTTAAGTTATGATTTTAATGTTTTGTTTTATATTTATCTCTTAAAGTTGATGGCTCATTTCAGGGTAGGTTTTGAATGTGCTTTGTGGTGGAGAAGGACACCTCTTTTTAAGCAGGAACGAGGAACTGATCGAAATACCTATTAGATTGAGTAGTGGATGAAATGCCCACAAATGAAATGTGCCTATTCAGGATTCCGGCTGATAAGCGGGAATATGCTGGTAGTGATTGCCCATGTTGCAAGGTGGGAGCAGGCTTCCGTTCTTAATGGGGTTGTCATATCCCAGAGGCTAATATAGCATTGAGAGGAATTTGAGTTCCTTGCGGGCAGGATCACTTCATAGCACTACATAAAGTGCTACCAGCTTCTTTTCAGCCTCTGGTAATCTGATTACTCCTCTGGGATTGCCACCCTCCCTGTGGGCTGTGAATGACATGGGTCTTGAGGTGTAATTGCACACACGTGCTCCTTGACTCTGCACAGAAGTGCTGAATTAGGCTTCGGATTTCTATTCATGTATGCATGTTTCACTCACATTTCTAGAACTGTTTTGAACAATGTTACTCTCTTTCCTCTTGCTACTTATGCCCAAGAGCTCAAAATGTGTCCAAGTTGACATTTAAATCAAAAAGAAAAAATGTGCTGCAAATGATCATTCACATCGCTTCACATATATAGCAAATTAGAAACAGATATTAAATGTAGTTAATAAGGAAGTTCAGAAATTATCATTTTCCTCTGAATCTGAAAATCTATTATAAATCATAGCTTCAAGGTCTATTCATCACTAATTTATTTTTACTTCTAAAATACTTCTTAGTCAGTTAAGAAGGTGGGATATTTAGTTTTACATTTCTAAACTTTCATCTCATATAATGTTTTTGCTTTATTTCTGGCTAGAAAAAAAAAGGATAAATGGCTATTTCTGATTTAGGTTGACTAAGGTTCTCTGGCAAAATAGTATTGTTTAGAGCTTTTCAATCATAATCTTTTCAGACCATAAAGTATGCTGTTCATAAAATAAGCTGCGATTTTGTGCCAAAATAATTGATTTTCCGAAGACAGTGTTTGCAGCTGAAGCATTAAAGTAGGTAAATTGCTAATCAATCATGAAGACTAGTTCTTGTTACAGTGATTCACATCTGCCATAGTATATTCTATTTGATCATAGTTAAATATAATTATAAAGAGTGAAAAAGGGTACTGGCATGGGAGGGAGCTAAGTTTGTAACAGTAGGGTTACCATCCCTTTCAACACCTTACCACTCCATGAAAGGGTCTTATGCTAGTGTAACTTTAGTATGCAATAGTCTGGTATTAAAGTGTTTTATACTGAAATATAAAAAATGCTACATACATTTTTATGTTGGCTTTTTAAAAGAAAACATTCTAATACATAACATTTTTGATACGATTCACATCTCCCGGTTTCATACATTTCTCTCTTGTCCTCTCTCACTCCATTCCACACTCACTTGTCCTTTAATACTTCCTTCCTCTTCTGCTTCCTCTCAATCTTTGTCTCCTACTTCTCTGTTCTGCATACTCTATTCATGGTGAGGATTCACAGCCACAAAAGAAAGACAATATAGGTGCTTTACATCTCAATTATGAACATTATTAGCAGATGATAAATCACGTTGCACTAGTATTTTACAGTCCAGAAGTTAACTTTCATTTCACAACAGCTTGTGACTTCTAGTCCTTCCTCAACCAACTGTTATCCTATTGGCACCTGTTGTACAGCTGTCATATTTTGAGTGGTGCCTTAATTTTCCTTGACAACGCAGTGTGCCACCACCTATTACCTAGCCTGACCCAGATTATGAATATAGGAATCCATGATTCATCAGTCACTTAGAAATAATAATGACAATTGTAGAATAAGATGAAGAAGAACTTAGGGTAGGATAGTGGATTACCATGTAAAATAGGGCTAGTCTCTGGGCCAGTCACTGTCTCTTTTCCTAACCTACTTCACAAGATTCTTGTGAAATAAGAGGGGGAATCCATATGTACCACATTGAGCTCCTTGAAGGAAGGGTGGGAGGTATACTTGTAACACATACATTGTTGATAATGCAATAGATAATTGAAGAATATGTTTGAAAGTAACACTAGCCCAGTTAGAACATAATGCTAAACCATGGTTTGTACAACATCAGTGACAAGGAATGAACATGAGCAAAGCTTTAAAATGAATCATTCCCAGAGATGTGAAGGCCTGGAAAGAAACTGGAAAAATCAACCCACCCAGTTTTCCATCCCCCCCCCACCGCAATTTTCCTGGGAAAAATTGAAAGAATGGGAAAATGGGGGGGAGTTTGGGTACCCCCCCCATTTTCCCTGTTTTTTCCTGGGCTTTCACATCTCTAATCCTCTCCTCCCATGCAGAGAAGGACTTTGCCAGTGTTTAGTTTCATGTTCCCCTAATCTTGACTTGTTGCATAGGAACCAGGGATCATGGTTTATTTCAAACTAGTCAGTTTCAAAATAAGCAAACTTCAAACCATGAGTTATGAAGCTGGCTTGTTTAACTAACCAGAGTTTCTGATAAACCACAATCTCTGGTTTATATGCAACAACAAGTCAAGATTAGGGGAAAGTGAAGCTAAATGCTGGCAAAATCCTTCTCCAGTCTACGCAGGAGGTGCAGAAGGTAGGGGGAGTATGTGAGCCCAAGGCTTTGCTTGGGCTCATTCCAGCTCATGCATGTAGTGCTAAATAGTGGTTTAGTGGTATGTGAGAACATGGCAAATGAGTCAGAAACTTTCCCCCAAAATCTGTCACGACAAAGCCATAATCTGAATAACTTCTCTGTATGCATTGTTCACATTCACAGGCTTACTAATTTCAGACTGCAATCTTATTCATATTTACTTGGGAGTGAGCCATATTGAAAACAGCAGCATTTACTTCTAGTAGAGCTTAATAGGATTTCAAATTACTAAATTTTCAAATTGTAAATTATTTGCAACTCAAGATGTGGCCTGCTGAATTCAGTTACACTTGTTAGAATTCAGTTACAGCCTTGAAGAGTGTTCTTTAAATTAAACCTCATTTCTTATTTAATTGAGGCACCCGCCCTGTGGAACACCCTCCCAGCAGATGTCAAAGAGATAAACAACTACCTGACATTTAGAAGACATCTGAAGGCAGTCCTGTTTAGGGAAGTTTTTAATGTGTGGAATTTTAATGTATTTTTAATCTTTGTTGGTAGCTGCCCAGAGTGGCTGGGGTGCGAATAAATTATTATTATTATTATTGTCAGAGTTGCCTCCAGGTCCCAGCTCACAGAGGACCAACGCTAGTCAGTAATAACGTATAAAAGTCTTTATTGAAGATTAGTTTCCATTTCCAAACCGCAGCGTGCAACTCTACGTCTTAGAGCTTAGATCGGCGAAGCTCCATCTGAGTCTCCGCCTCTTAGACACCAGTTTAAGACTCTAGCCTTACTCCACCTCTTCTGTTGTTCTTTCCTCCTCTGGGTCCTTCTGCCCCCTGGGGTTTCCTCCTTTCTGGACTCTTCTGACGCTGACCCCCCCGAGTCTTGCCCCTCCTTCCGGCGGGCTTTAGGACCTGGCTCCCTATCCGGGCTACCTGCTGTGCCGCTCGCCTGTACATTTGAACTTGGCGCGCGCGCCCAGCCGGTAACTTTCCTCTTGACCGTTTCCCCGCTCTCCGATGGAGGCGTGGCCAATCCTGACTCATCTCCTCTCGCTGGTGGTGAAAACACTGGTCCCGATGCCTGGGACTCCTCCCCCCCACTGCGCTCTGGTGGGGAAGCTGGTCCTGATTTCCAACTGCTGCTCTGGGAGTCCCCGCTGGCCCCTTCCTTCTGGGATTTCCCCCTTGGCACCCCCCTTCCCCTGGCCATTGGCGCTCCCTTCTGTGAATCTTCCGATTCGCTGGAGAGGCTCATGGAATCCCTCTGATCACTGTCACCGCCTACGCTCCCTTCGGATTCCCCCCCTCACTCTCCATTTCCTCCCTCTCCTGTGCCTCTGCTCCTGAGCCCCTGACAATTATTATTATTATTATTATTATTGCTCCTTCATTGAAAATCTGAGATAATACTTTGTAATACAACAGTATAGAGTTTATGCTGGATTTCAGGAAGAATCCTCTTCACACATGAAAATTTCATTCAAGGGGGGTGGAGAATGGGGGGGGGAGCTGCACACCTGTACTTGTTAATAACCTAACCCAGCAGCTGTGAAGTAATGGGCTAGGAGCTGATCAACCAGTCAGCTTCTGGTTTATTGTAACATCACTGCCTCATGAAGACCAACATCTTGGGTCAGGGCATTACCAGCACTCCACGCATCAGCATTGGTGGCCACATGCTTGAGGTGGTGGACTATTCTGTCTACCTGGGCTCCACCATAACCAGCATACTTTCCATTGACACTGAGCTGGAAAAGTGTAGGTAAGGCAGCTATGGCAATAGCTCTCTCCAAAAGGGTATGGGAGAATGTTATACTTGCCAGGAATGACATCTAAATCCATATGTGCTGTGTCCGGAAGATTTTGGGCATCACGTGGCAGGGTAGAGTTTCAAAAAAAAGATGTGCTCTATCATACCCACATTCCCAGTATGTTGGCACGTCTGTCTCAGCGACATCTACGTTGGCTTAGCCATGCCCACAGAATGGAAGATGGCAGGGTCCCCAAGGATGTGCTCTACAGGGAGACATCTGCATTACAAAGATGTCTGCAAGCGTGGCATGAAGACTGGCAACATGAACCCTGCTATGTGGGAGCCCCTTGCAGACGATCTCAGAGCTTGGAGACAATCAGGTTGTGTATCCACAACAGTGACCAGAGGAGGAATGACCACTGGAAGGGAGCGCAGAGAGAAGAAACACCATGGTGCATCTGTAACAGCGAAACCAGATGCCTTCATCTGCCCCAGCTGTAACAATCCCATATTAGACTCTACAGCCACAACAGGCGCTGTAACTCCAACAGTTTGACCTCAGTGGCACACTCTTTCATAGTCTTTTGAGACTGATGAATAACAACAACTGGATTAGCTTGGAAGGGGCAGAGGCTGGTGGCTGCAGCTGTGCTACCAGTTGGAGCAGGGGCATGTGGTAGAGGGTGCTTGGAGGAGGGCATTTGGAAATAGCAGCACTGGTGGACCCTGTTGGAGTTTATGGGTGCTGGCAAATGTTTCATAGTGTCGGGTGAAAGGAAGCCGAATCTGGTCCACTTGAAGGATTTCAAAATCCATTGTTGGTCATTGCCTTCATACGGATCCACCAAAATAGTACAAACCAATAAGCAAGCTTTCAGGTTCCCAGAACTGTTCATTAATTAATTAGGCTGGATACTCAGCTTTCCTCCACTCCGCTCCCATTTTGCTACCTTAATGGTGAAACCCCAAATTCTGCATTTAGTCATAGCCTTAAGATAGACTCTGAGGAGGAGACTGCAGACTAAGTAAAAGCATCACTTATTGCAGACCCTGATGTTAGTTACTCCCAAACATTTTTCAGCCACTGTGTCATACATTCAAGCTATTAATGGAAAAAATCCCCTACTCCACTCTTTCAACAATTATATGCAAAGTGAGAATTCTAATCCATGGTATTGTTTATGAGTCCATGGTTATTGTAATGAGAATCCATGGTTATTGTAATGAGAGAAGAAACACAAACTTTACAGAGACTTTTCTTAATCATTTGTAAGTTCATCTATTACAGAACACACAGCATAAAATATTGAAGTTAAGTCTGTTTACAGAAAAATACTTTAAAATGGGACTTTCTTCCTACAGAGGAATGGGGAGCGGATTAACAGTAGCTAAAGCCAGATACTATCTATTCCTTTACAGCTGGCAGGAATAATTTATGAGGCTTGCCTCCTTCATTTTTGCTGCTTCATGCAATTTTTTTCCTTGACTTAAATATAAATAGCTCCTAAAGAATTAGCCATGCTGGTGCTGAGAGAGAAGAGAGAATGAGTCACATAACCAGTGTGATAGTGTTTGAAGAGAACCAGACCTGGCTTTCTGGTCAACACAGACATTTTTATTGTGTCTGATGTAATGGAGCTGAATCAGCGAATTGCTCCCTCGAGAGCCATCAGGAGATATACATATCATTAACCCTTCTACAGCATATGCAACTAGTTACAAAGCATAATTTAATTAAATACGCTAACAAATACTCTTTTGCTTCCATCTCTTTTTTGCTTTTCATCTGTTGCTTTATATGTGTATGTGTTTGTGTGTGTGTGTATGTATGTGTGCCACTTTTACAGTAGTACTGCTTAGAAACAGACTTCAGTTAAAATGTCATGCAATTTCATGAAAAGCAACAACACCCAGTATTAGAATTAACTTTGGTAGTTGCTCTTAACATTTGTGCCAGGCATAGATTATGTTCAAAGCCAAACACACTTCTACATATAATACAAAAAACAGTTGCATTTTCTTTGTCCCTGATTTTTAAAATGCTAAGTGTCTGAAGAAAAGACCAGTGCCTGACGCCTGTGACTATTCATACATACCTTGTGGGTGACTTCCTGTGGGTTTGTATGCCTGCTTTGACACTGTTGGTCATGTCGCATTACTCTTACACAGAAATAGAAATCAGGAAGGACTGAGGCCTTCTAATATTCCCCCACCCCCGCAGTTACAGAAAATGAATCACAAGAGAGGACCCCTTTCTCAGTGCCCCAGAGAATGAAAGAAACATTTATATAAAGCATAAAGAACATTATAAGCCACAGTCAGTACGAGTGCACACACACATATACATGATTTTTTGTTGTTACAATCATTTAGTCAATCTGGTCCTTCATATAAAGGAATGTTACTTTTCTACTTTCTTTACCAGAGGTTAATTGAGCCCCATTAGACAATGGTTAGTGCCATTTTTATTATGGTTCTGAATTCTTTTGCAGATTTTAAGGGATTTTTTTAAACCTGTGCACTATTGTACAAAAATAAAACTCTACTACAGTGGTTTAGTTTAGTCTAAGTATTGGAACATCATCTGTATTTTTTAGACTTGCGGGCAACACATTTTCCTACTGAATATCTTGTTATATTGTGAATGCCTCTGCATACTAACTTTTAATTATATTATTGATCTCTACTCTATGCAATAGGACATCTCCCATATGTCTCATCATTCAAATGCATGAGCATAGCTTTTTAAAATGAGTAGTCATTATAGTAGCTGTACCCTTTCTTGAAGATGTGGTTGAGGTGGAGCGGTGGTCAGAAAATATTTTTACCTTCAGAGGGATTTTTGGTAGTACCACCACTTCCTTGACTGTGAAGATAATGAAACTTGGGCACAATAATGGGATGGAATTTAAACCTGTATCTTGCCCTGGCCTCAGGTATCTAGAGGAAGAGTTTACACTCTGTGTTGTTTCCTGCTCGCATTTCAGAATAGATTGATGGGAATGAGTTTTTATAAAGCTTGACAACATTATATAAATCTGAAACAAGAATTGTGTAAAAAGCATTATTTGCAAGTTTCTATAATCTCCTTACTGTTTTCTTTGCCCTCCTGTAAATGAAGGTAGGTAGCAATGATAATAAAGAGAACCAGTTGACAAAGACTACAATGGCATTTTGTTTCTTCACTTCAGAATGTGTTGAGATATTTTCTAGATGATTTAAACTGCATGGTGAAGGGTTGTTAAACTCTGTAGAGTGCATGAAAGCCATTTTATTTTCAGATACATTTGGTTACTTACTTTTACTGCCACTTCTCTCATCATAACAAAGCAATTAAAAGGACTACTTCTTATGATCGTTGCACTGTGGCATTGGACTAGAGTATAAAATATGTATGATACGTATTTGTTCTTCATACTTGCATGATACTTTGTACTCAGAAAAAAAGCAGTCTTAAGATTTCCTTTATAATATAGAATCATAGAGTTGGGAGGGACCCTGAGGATCATCTAGTCCAACCCCCTGCAGTGCAGGAATCTGCAGCTGCCCATACAGGGATCGAACCTGCAACCTTGGTGCCACTAGCACCGTGCTCTGATCAATTGAGGTATCCAGGAGGGAAGTCTGTACCACTCTTTGCAGTACCTTCCTCCCGAAGGCTGCATCTGCAAATATGTATTTGTATTCTGTATTTGTAATACAGTATGTGTTTGTCAGCAAATATTTGTAGATATATTTTTAAAGTTTTCTATTGGGATTAAACTCCATGATCAGTATCAATTTGAAATGAAAAAAGCACCATGAATTATTTTATCCCATAATTAAAACTGTTGCTTTTGATTCTGTAAAAAAAAAAAATGTAATTGATAGGCTACTCTTTCAAAAAAGTAGCTACTATGCATGGAATAAATGCATTACTACATTGAAGATGATATTTCCATTCAATAACTGTAGACCTAGCAAATTTGTTTCCCTTAATGCTGTTCAGGGATTGCATCCCAGTTTTCCCTAGTATGACCTATATATTTGAATGTATTTATTTTTTTACCAAATTCAGTTCTTTAAATAAATTACACTGTACTATCATGGTTTCCCTTGTGGCCTCCCATTGATTTCTTTGGAATATACTGGCAATGACTGAGTAGAATTCTACTGAAATTTGACAGTGCACTGTACCCAGAATTTAAAAAGAGGTTTTTGGCAGCAATTCTTTTCCAGAACAGCACATTTTGATATGATACAATTCACTAGATGAGATAATGATCCTAATATTTGAAAGTAGGTTATGCATTTAAACCATATCTTAGATTAGTAAAGAGCCAAATCATTGACTAAATTCCAAGATTAAGAATGAGAGGAGGACTGAAATTATTTTAAAAGTTAGCAGTGGTTTCAGTTCTTAATCACCGTTGTAGTACAGTGGTACCTCGGGTTACAGACGCTTCCAGTTACAGACTGCGCTAACCCAGAAATAGTACCTCAGGTTAAGAACTTTGCTTCAGGATGAGAACAGAAATCGCACGGTGGCAGCGGGAGGCCCCATTAGCTAAAGTGGTACCTCAGGTTAAGAATGGACCTCCAGAATGAATTAAGTTCTTAACCCGAGGTACCACTGTACATTAGTTCACTATTAGTCTATTAGCTTTGTATACAACAGTGACTATAAACCTTGGTTTCATGGGTAATACAAAACCTTTGTATTACAGCTGTTTCTGCCCAGAAGCAAATACTAAAGTTGATTTAATGTTAATTTTGTGCAGATGCACATGCAAGTAATGCTTATGGCACTGTGCTTCTGGTATGTTAATTATATACACGAGCAAGCCACCTTGGAGGGTTTACACATCAAACAAATAGGGCTGGCCCAACTGAAGAAGCAAACTGGACAACCACTTTGGGATGCCAGTCTGAGGTATTCAAATGGCTTGGAGAGTGCAAAAGCTGCTGCATATGCTTTTGTAGGGGGCAAATAGGTGGCTTAGCAATTCATTGACTGGGTTGTTTCCTACATTCCAGGTATTTCTGCACCTTCCCCATCTATTTGGCTAAAGATCAGTGACTGTCAGGGTTTCAAAGAGCTTTCAGTTCCCAATTATCAGCATATCATTGGTGCTTTAAAGAGTCCTGCATGGCACTTTGAAACTACAACAGTCAGCTGATTGTCAGGGCTTCAAAGCACTGCATCACATGATGTCATTGTGGTGTCAGGTGATTGACAGATAGGCAGCCATGCTCACCTGTCAAATTTGGCTGGCAAGAGTTAGGGTAGATGAGGATCTGGCCCACCAGCCTGATCCAGTTCTTCACCCCTGATGTAAAAATACAACCTTGTACGACCAAATGTGAGGGGTCAAACCAGACAATCTAACAGAGAAGGATGGGTCAAGCAAAAGGAAGCTGTGGTTGGGCTAACGAAGGAAAGCAGCTCAAAACATGGGGGATTGAAAAGGGGATAGCAGCAAAGAAAGGCAACAGTGAATAAAGAAAGAAGTTCAAGTTATAGCCATTTGGAGGAAACAAAAGAATCTCAGCAAAAACCGCTGGAGGAAAAAGCAATACCAGAATGGAGCAAAGCCAGCTAGGAACACAAAAGATACTGGGTCTGGTACTTGCCTGTCCACTTGACTACAGGTTACATTTCTAGCCATGTATACATACATGTTCCCATCATCCAGTGAGCGCCTCGTTACTGATGCAATTTCCACTGTGTTTGTTTGTGGGAATAAAATATATTCTGCATTTTATGTGTTTATGGAATACCTTTTTATGGATCCTTTTTTGCAGCCATAAGGGGGAACACACAGGAAAAAAATGTGCAATGCTGCTCAAATGTCACTGAAGTTTGGCTGAAGTTTCTACAAGTTACCCATTTTAAAATGTATTTATTTCCCCCCATATCTTTAAAATAACCTATTATAGAGCATTGTTTCCCATCAGTTACAGAGGCGCTGACAGCATCTTCTAATTACAAGAAATATGTATGCTGCTGCTTTTGGTTCTCACAAAACTTTTTAATCTCTAGAGAGAAACCCAAAGACCCAAACACAGATTTTTGTAGAAGTGTGTTTATACTTAATTTTAACACAGTCGTAATTTTATCGTTGGTGTTTTTAATATGCTCCTGAGAAATCAAGTGTACACTTTAATGTTTTGCACATATCCCAAAACCAAACTTAGGCTGGTGAATTCATATATACTGATTTAGAACTCTTGTAATAAGATCTGATTTTTGGCTTCCTTTCCCTTGAAAATGAAGTGGGTCTTTTTAAACAGCTACTGAAGGCTGAAACAATCTTTCTTCAAGAGAAGTAAGAGTTACCCTGTGCCAGGCTTAATACCATGTTAAACTTTTCCATTTGACACATGTATCCAGATCTCTCAATATGTGCTATTTTTACTTTTAAAACTTTTACTCTGTATTGTTCTTCTGTTTAGGTTTGACTGTTCTGAGTTTCAGAAACTTGAATTTATTTATTTTTTGTAGTGAAAACCAAATTTCTAAATAGGAAAGGTTGCCTTGGTGTCTTCAAAATCTTCAGTTTGAGCAGTGCTGTCTTAGAGTCTTCAAAACACAGGTCTTAGAACTTGCTGCTTTATTATGCTACAATAAGTCCTAAAAGCTTATTTATGTTAATCATATGCATTGTACAGTATACAATGAATGCAAATGTGACATTCCCAATTTCTAAACTATGGTTAAACATTCAGGAGAAAGCTATGGGATTGCAGGGTATATCTGGTTAAATGTTACCTCTGCAGTAATAGTAGGATGGTTTTGACAATTGTTTGAGGCTTCATACAAAGTATATGAAGCCAAGAATGAGCAATGGAATGAAGCTATTCTCTGTAGCAACCCCCTTCCATGCTGCTTTGGAGTTTAGTTTCTGGCTTGTATCGAGCCAGATCTTGTGATGAGTTGGATTCTGGCTTATTTTCATGACTTGACAACTGGATAACCTGCTTCAGATGTAACACGGAACTCTGGCTTAATATAAGCAACAACAAAAAAGCTCCAAAGTAGTACATCAGGGGAGGGAGGGCCTAGGGAGGAGAACTCAACCCAACACTAATTCCTGAGATGGTCCATACTGGGCCATTAATTGCAACCAGGGTTCCCACTTCACCCATACTAAAACCATAAATTGAAGTCATTTTTAGGCATGGATATACAGGAGCCATTGATAGTTATAGCCACAGTTAACATTACTGGAAATACAATTGTTTCCACAGGTAGAACTGCCAAGGTTCTGTGGCCTCACAGTTGCTTAATTATTAGATCAGGAACTCATACGTGACTCCCCTCCCTCAGGTGTGTCACTTTCTGCATCATATGCAGACTGAGAAAATCACAAATACGTGAAGGTATACTTGGAGAAGATTCAGGTCACCTTGTACTACTAAGGTATCTGCATTGCTCTGTCATCTTTTAGGTGAAATAGATTTTGTGAAGCTGTAACTTATTTCAAATATTACTTTTTGCACTATGGCCTGGAAGTACATCTGCTTAGTATTTATATCAAATTCTTTGGTAGGACAATTTAATGAGCATTTGGCCCTCAGTATTATTTTCATGCATTGTATTGCATACCTTAGATCATTTTCATTAGAAAAGAATGTTAAGAGCTTCCTGCTTTCCCCTGATTGTTCAGGCCCAT
Source organism: Podarcis gaigeae (assembly GCF_964106915.1). Lineage (NCBI taxonomy): Eukaryota > Metazoa > Chordata > Lepidosauria > Squamata > Lacertidae > Podarcis > Podarcis gaigeae. The sequence goes on along the minus strand of NC_139681.1, from coordinate 81,591,531 downwards.
ATTACAAAAACTGATTATTAAGCCTGAAATAGACACAAAATGAGATGCAATAAAAGATGCCAGCATCATAATATCGTTGAAGATTTTTCCATCATTTACCATATTGATCCATTGCTCTGGAAAGCAACTACAATGTCATTCCCACCTGAAGAAACTACTATGAGGAAAGCATATCCCCCAAAACTGTAATTTTTTCTGATTTAATTTCTACTGTATAACAATTTACAAGTGCTTTTGTAACAATTTACAAGAGCCAGTACAGTGTAGTGGTTAAGAGCGGTAGACTTATAATCTGGGGAACCGGATTCACTTCCCCGCTCCTCCACATGCAGCTGCTGGGTGACCTTGGGCCACTCACACTTCTCTGAAGTCTCTCAGCCCCACTCACCTCACAGAGTGTTTGTTGTGGGGGAGGAAGGGAAAGGAGAATGTTAGCCACTTTGAGACTCCCTAGGGTAGTGATAAAGCAGGATATCAAATCCAAACTTTTCTTCTCTTCTTCTCTGCTTTTGACAGACCACTGCTTATTTAAATAATGTATATTGCAGTGTTAACTTTGGGTGGATGAATAGGTTTCAAGTCTTGAGACGTTCTCATTCTGCATTAGTCAGACTTTTGCTGGAGCTCTTTGCCTTAGGTCTGGGTGCTGTGCTTTCAGAAGGATGTAGACAAACTGGAATGGGTTCAGATGAGGTCAGTGAAGATGGTCAAGAGTATAGAAGACAAGTCCTATGACTAAAGGTTGAAGTACATTTAACCTGGAGAAAAGAAGCCATGGCAGGATCGGGATGGGCATAATAGCACTCTTCAAATACTTGAAGGGATATTACAGTAGAAGAACCAAATACTTAATATCTGCTGCCTTGGAAGGTCTTTAGGTACAGGATAGTAGATTTGGATTGAACATAAGGAAAGACTTATTAATGTTAAAAAAAAGTTTAACAATGGAACCCGTTTACCATAAACCAGTGAGGATGTTGCCATTGGACATTGGGGTAAATTGGCCTTGTTGTAATAATAATGGACACAACTGGTTGCAAAGTACATACACCATGATATGGAACTGTTTAGCAAACACAATAGGCCTTGATAAGGCATAGTAGCAACAGGACAAACCAAAAGTTTATCATTCTTTTCTGTTCATGACACCCCAAACCCTAGTAAGCTTAATGGCTGAGCAAGGTTTTAAACCTGAATCTCCCTGACTCAAGTCCAACACTTTGCATACTATTCTGCATTTATCTTCTAATGTAGCCAGAATATGACTTGAGGGGCAATTGTGTAGGGTGCATGGAAGCTCATGCCACAGTAAATGGATTGGTCCCTAAAATGTCTCATCATGTTATATGTCTTTGCTGCAAGACTTCATACAGCTGCTCCTTTGACTTTGGAAGGAGGAGCTTTCATCAACAACAACAACAACAAAACATCCACAATAGATAAAGCGCTACTTTCTCTGCCCTTTGTTCAAATAAGATCTATGAAGTTTGAATCAACCTTTGTCCCATTTTGTGTCTGTATATGTGCTGTTTTAGTTGTTTTGTAGCATTCTCTAGACGGAGGCACCTGCAAGGGAACCACAAAGACATCTATTCCCCCTCTGTACTTCCCCACCCACAGATACCTATTTAACTGTTTCACAAAAATTGTCTGCTCCACATAACAAGTGTTCACTGTTGCTTAGCGATTTAGACTTTTATGTGAAATTATCCCAGAGATACAAACTTTTTTCCTTTTATTTTGCACTCAGTTCATCTATTAAAAATCTGGAATAGCATTACCTTACTGTTAGCTAATTAGGTTCATGCCTTTGCTTCAGAAACCATTTAACATTCATTTAGTGCCCTCACTGTCCTGGATGCTGAACAGAAAACTAAGTAATCCTATCACTGTCCCAAAGACAAATAATTTAAGAGTGATAGACAAAGATGTTGTATGCGTACACATGCACAGAGCATTATTACTGCATTGTTGTAATATATGCATTGTGTACTGTAGAAGTAATTACAAGTGGAAGTATGCACTTTTTTTTTTTAATTTGCAGTGGTCCTATGCCTTAGAGAAACCAAACACCGGCAGCATATTTAATATTGCTTGGTCTACTGATGGCACGCAAATAGCGGGGGCTTGTGGAAATGGACACGTGATTTTTGCTCATGTTGTGGAACAGCGCTGGGTGTGGAAAAACTTTGGAATAACATTAACTAAAAGAAGAACGATGGAGGTATGTGTTGGATGTTTCAAGCTTTGTGAGTGGCTCACAAATGTGGTGAGCACAAAATGTTGGCAGAAAATAACAGGTACTTTTTGAATATCCTTTTCAGTTGTAGATGAATTAAGTGAATGAGTGACATCCATCTCTAGGGCCAGCTAACTATCCCCGGGAGATATGTTCATCAGACAGCTGGATTGAGCAGCTTTCAGGATGCTCCTGGCAATAATAGCATGTTGACCAATATGTTTATGAACTGAGGTCAATTCTCGCAATCCAATGTGAGCTTGTTGGTGTTAGGAAGGCTACTCTGGAGTAAATTGACTGTGGAGTATACCTCTGGTTACTGCAGTGGCTGGAAATTCAGAATAAAAAACTCACATTTATGCTAGAAATTATTTTGCAGCTGGCAACAAAGTCACAGCTGCAGAAGCAATAGCATAATAGTCCATGCACAGATAGCCTTGGTTTACTGGCTTTGGAAAAAACCTGTACATGTACACAGCTGTGGTTTACCATTATAGCAGCTGCAGCATTGTTGGTTTGCTTTTTTTACTATAGTGCAGGTTTTTCTGCTAAGAGCAGGGATAGCGCTAAATGTGTCTGTTTTCTTTGATCACAAAATCAGTACATTAGCCAAGCACTACCCCCCCCCAACCTAATAGTGCTTCTTGATGAAACTTTGCCCCGAATATTTCAGCCCCAGGTTAAAATAGTTTTCAGCTAGGTAAAACATCTACTATGACTTATTTTTACTACTAGTTGTCCAGCCTAGAGAAACCATAAGCTTTTCATACCTAAAATCTGATTGCTTACAGAATATTTTAAAGAGCCTTTTATTAGACCCAATTAAAGATTTTCAGGCAACTTTCTATTTTATGATTACCTTATTATAAGTGAAGCCTAAAAGAATTGTGAATGTAGGTTCTTTTAAAAACACATGGTCCTAAATTTAAAACGTGAGTCTGAGTATCTGAAAGCAAATGCATTAATTTTTTACCTGCTAAATGTTCTGTCCTCGGTGACCAGACACTGACTCATAACATCCCACCCAGAGGACAGGGAGATAATATACAATTTCTGTTGTTACAAGTTTTCTCAATTACACATTCAGTATTAGAGTTCAGGCCAAGCTTTTCAGCCCTGGGTGCCCAGTGTTAGGCTCCCAAATCTATAATTAGGCACCTAAATATCTTTTGGCCTGAAGTGAAGTTGTCTTTGATGCTGAATATATAATTGGGAAAACTTGCAACAACAGAAATTCTATATTACCCATCTGTCCACTGGGTGGGATGTTATGAGTCAGTGTCTGGGAATATGGAAGACAAATTGGCAGGTAAAAATCATATTTTTGGTATTCATTCCCAGACAGCGAATCGTAATGAATGACTCTGTCTAGTAATCCCTGAAGCTTTAGTTATATTTAGCTTGTACAGCTTCGTGGGAAAGGTATACAAAGGAGTCTTCGCTAGCAGTGTATTCAAATCACTTGCACATAATTTAAATTCTTGTTTTGGGGTTGTCTCAAGAAAAGTTTCCAGCCCAGCTTCTACCATGTTGTTTAGAAATAAGAATAAATGCACAATTAACACATCATTCTCAATCTTATATAAAAGCTTTAGTTCACTTTTGTTATAAGATTCTGGAAACCAGAGCTGACTAGATCTCCACTGGTCCTGCCCTAGTTTACTGCTTATAAATAGTTAAGTGACATTAATTGTGAATGATCATTGTATTTCCATGTTCAGGATGGGAGGAGCTGTTCCCTTTTAACAACTTTCACTTTCCAAATGTCAACTTTCTGTGAGGCCTTCTCAGATACCAGTATCTAATGATACCAGTATGTAATGAACAAAGCCCTGAACAACTTAGGCACAGGATGCCTTTCTCTTTATGTCCCAAGTCTGTTGCTGCAGTAATCTGGGAAAGCACTATTAGTACTACCCCATGGCCAGGGAAAATGAGTCTTATTTATTAGGAGTCATGTATTCAGTCTTTGACCTCAAAGAAGGCTGCAGCCCTACACTACTGATCTGAATAAAGATACTGGTACATAGGAGCACACTGCATATTGCCAGGTCTCACTCAATACATTAACAATCTTCAGCTCAATAGTTTCTAAATTATGGGCCCTAGATTCTTTAAAATAAATACAAAAATGGGAGTTTTAAAGCTTGAATTTGAGGAATATAAATACTTGAATATTCATTATTCATCTTCATTTCCTGACATTCTGTACTGTCCTTAGAGCTAAGAATAAGGCTACTTCTTTGCTGTTGCTTTCAAAATTATTTAAATTTTATTTAACCATTGGCTTCTGTTCCCACTAGGTTCGTAATGTACTTAATGACGCAGTGGATTTACTGGAATTTCGAGACAGAGTCATTAAAGCCTCTTTGAACTATGGGCATTTAGTAGTTTCAACATCTCTTCAGTGTTACATATTCTCGTAAGCAGCCTGAATTAATGAGACACAGCCATCTGATCAATTAAAAACCTTGAATTTTTCACAGCTACATGATTTGATTTGGGAAGCATCCATTGTTTCATGGAGATCTCCCATAAACCTAAGCTAAATGACATAAACTTCTCATAACTGTGAATGGAATTAGCTATGTTCATTTCCCCATGAGTGGGACCTTCCCAGTGAAGCCACATGTTACTGCTTATTGGCATCCTGTTTCCCAGTGCAACTGTGCACTATTTTGGTCTGTAACCTTTTAATCACTACTCATGCCAACTTTCCAAATTACTTTTTTAAGTTTGAAGTCCTCTAACAAAGTTTAGGGGTACAGTTGGAAGTTCTGTTTCAAGGGAATATGGCAAAGCTCTAGTGGGCATTTAGCTGATGTCCATGTACATTCTACTGGTGCATAAAAGCTGTAACTAATGTTTAAAACAAGGCTGGCCCAGCCATGGGGCAAGGTGAGACGACCGCCTCAGGCAGCAGACTCCAATATAGATCTTTTTATCTCCCTTGCTCCTAGTGTAGATCTTCACTCACCCCTCCTGCGAAACCCAGCCAGATGGGCAGGGTATAAATAATAAAGTTATTATTAAAATTCTTCTTCTTCTTCTTCTTCTTCCCTGGTGGGGAGGGAGGCTCCATTTCGTGGTTCTCCTCAGTTGCCAAAATGTCTTAGTCTGGCCCTAGTTTAAAATGATATTGGAAAAATATGAAATAGGTTCTTGTTATATAAACGGAATGATAAATACTTATCTGTCCTTTGATTCTTTTGAAATCTTACCACACTATATAACTCATCTCACTATATAACTAAAGTATGTACCCTATCTCTTATTTTGTTGTTTCTTAATGTATATTTTCTTGCTCTTTGCTTTAGGACTAAAAACTGGAATACACCATTAATCTTTGACCTTAAAGAAGGAACTGTCAGTTTAATTTTACAGGCAGAAAGGTAACTTGCTGATTGCATGACTTAAAACAATGTTTACTTAAGTAGGGTGAGATAGTGGGATCATATCTGGAAGAAATATATGTGTTGACTTTGATGATACTGTTTGGGAAGCAGTTTCCCAGCTAGATCTGACTCTTGACCTTGTTTGAATAATCTAGAGCTATATGCTCTGCTTGCCTTGTTATATGCTCATGAATGTGACACTCAGCAATCTTGACTCTGTGAGTAAATCTGTGTACAGTAGTACCTCTGTGTGGTTAAACTTGCTTTGGAATTGATAATAATTTCCCCTCCAAGTAAGTGTTTGTAGGTTTTGAATTTCTATCATTAACACTTGCCTTTTAAACCAGTTAGCCAAAAAAACTTCACTTTCCAAATAAAGCGTCTATATCATTATGCAAATATTACCATGAATGCGTGCCAAGTCATTTCAGTATCAGATTAATGTAATATTAGATGTCCTAAGCAGAGGAGAAATTAGAGAACATTAAAGGAAAGACATTTGATTACAAATGCTTGTTGATATATTATTTGAAAATACTTACTTGAATCAATGCATTTTTAAATTATGCAATAAATAATAATACAGTATATAGACAATTATGTTAATAGTATTGTGTGAAAATAGTTAATCAGTGTTTTCTCCTCTGCTTCTTATTTATAGGCATTTTCTTCTTGTAGATGGTGGAGGGCTATATTTATATTCTTATGAAGGACGTTTAATTTCCTCTCCGAAGGTTCCAGGAATGAGAACGGATATACTAAATGTTCAGACCATTTCTTTGAGTAATGATACCCTAGCATTAAGAGATAAATCTGATGAAAAAGGTATGTTGTACAGACATTAAAATTGTTATTTTTGCATAAAACGTTTCTTCTGAGCAAATAGAAGTAAATATGGGGTTGTCAATGTATCACTTATGGGTGCACTTGCACCTACCAAGCCTTTTCTTGATGTCTTCAGCATCCTCTCTCTCCTACTTAAATCAGGCTTCAAATAATCTATTGCAGCATATAGAAGGTTTCTTTCAAACCTAAATGTGAAATGGAGTGAGGGTTCAATAGGTCACAGCTTAACTCTTCCCTCCCCAACTAATTACTCCACCTCCCAAATGCCCCCCACCGCAATTAGATTTGAAAGAATTCTTATGCTGTAGCCAAAATAAGTCATTTTTCAAGCCTAATTTCAATAGGGAGTGGCATTTTTTTGTGGGCATATCACAGATGGAAGGGTTAACCCTTCTTTCCTTGGTTGCAGTTCAAAATTGTCCTTGCTCCATATCAATGTCTCCTTTTTGAAAATGATGCTTATTGTTACAATAGTGAGGTCTTCTTGGAAAGCAGTATATAAATTTCTTAGATAAACAAACAAACAAACAAACAAACAAACAAACAAACAAACATGTATTTGAAATTAGAGTAACTTTTCCTCATTTATTCTTAATGAATCAGTGCTGACCCACCCATGAGGAAAGGTGAAGTGACCACCTCAGGCTGCAGGATCCACAGGGGCAGTGGATCCCACTGCTGATCTTTCTTCATGCCTTATTCCTGCTTCCCTCACCCTTTATTCCTTGGTGGGGAGGGGGGTGTTATTTGGGGGTTCGCCTCAGGTGCTAAAATGTCTTTAGCTAGCCCTCCATTAAAGGAAGCATAACTGAAAATCACATGGATATTTCATCTTCTTCCTTATCCCCCTGTGCTATATCCAAGGCCTTTCCTGAGGATCTCCTGACTTTTAGTAGAGGTTTTTGAGGGGCTAAAGTGGGGATAAGAGGGGGGGAGAACTAACATAACAACATAACATAACATAACATAACATAACATAACATAACATAACATAACATAACATAACATAACAACATAACATAACATAACATAACATAACATAACATAACATAACATAACATAACTTTACTAACATAACTTTACTAACATAAATTTACTAACATAAATTTGGTTATAGCCAATGTATTTCTGTTATGTGTGCAGCAACAAGAGTTTCTTTTTGGGTGCATTTCTTTTTTGCAGGCTTATTGATAGTTCTGGATTTATGCTTATCTTTGGCTTGTTGAGGTTTGTCAAGTAAACAGTCAATAGTTCTCCAGGAGAACTATTGACACCAGGAATAAATGACACCAGAGGGGAAATATGTTTCAGTAACTAGTCAAGCAAATCCCAGAATTGGTGGGAAATAATTTGCTATTTGTTAGCACACATAGATTTAATCAAAATCCCAGAAGTTATTAAATCATCTCAGTAAAATATGAGGTATACAGTGGTACCTCGGGTTAAGTACTTAATTCGTTCCGGAGATCTGTACTTAACCTGAAACTGTTCTTAACCTGAAGCATCACTTTAGCTAATGGGGCCTCCTGCTGCTGCCGCGCCACCGGAGCATGATTTCTGTTCTTATCCTGGAGCAAAGTTCTTAACCTAAAGCACTATTTCTGGGTTAGCGGAGTCTGTAACCTGAAGCATATGTAACCTGAAGTGTATGTAACCCGAGGTACCACTGTATTCCACTTTCCTTCCAAAACTAAGACATCAGAATACATAATTTCCCTTGCAAGAGGTTGTGTATTTCATTGCTCCTTGTTTTCTAAGGACCTCTAGTTGCCCACTGATGTTGAAGGGTGAAATACTTTTTCTCTGAACAAGAGGCATTTCCTTGTGCTATATCTAAAGAAGTTTATCCAGGAAAACTGGATGTCTTAGGGCTTGTTTCCATCTGTAACCTCTGTACAAAATAGCCTGTAGTTGACATTCTTCTTCTTTGGTGATGACTTATAGAGGAGTAAGATTGTCTTCCATGAACACGGTCTTAGTGGTGTGTCCATAGGTGACGCTGGAGGCCAATTCTGGATCCACACGTTGTTCCACAGTGGGGACATAGGTTTCCAGGCAGTAGTTGATCATCGTGAGGGTTTGCCAAATGTGCCTTCCTCTTAGCTTGTTTATCCCTTTCATCCTGAGTTCGAGTGTCTTCAAAGTCCATGACATCTTTGGTAAAGGCTGTTCTCCAACTGAAGTGCTTGCAGGCCAGTGTTTCCTAATTGCCGGTGACATAGGCAATTTCTGAAACCTAACAGAGGGGTTTAATTTCACTTTTTTAAAAAAGCACTAAACAATATTTATATACTCTGCTGGGAATTGCCTATTGTGAGTGTGACATGGGAGTTGATAGGTCATGTCCTTTGCCTTTTCTTAACTATCCCTTTTCCACCTTTATCCACTTAAGTAATTATTGAATCCAAAAGATGACAATATTTTGTGTTTTCCACCTATTTTCTGGTCTTCTCTTCCTTTTTTGAGAAATTATGGGGTTTGTAATATATACACTTCATATATAAAAAAGAACATCATGACAGTAAAACTTTTGGTTTTGATAAAAACACAAACAGTGTCTATGACAAGGGAAACCTTACATCAAAAAGAGCACAGCACTGTCTCAAGTCACAAGTTATTTTCCTGTGTTTACACAGCTGGCTCAAACTAGCACTGGATGTAACCCTTCTTTTTCCTTTTCATATGCAACCAACAACATCAGAACAGCACCTGTTCTCATAACATCGTTTTTTCCTGCCAATATAACCAGTGACCGCAAACCAATATCCTGTATCCTTCTAAAAGAAACTCATGACACTATGCTAAAATGCAAATGGAAGAGTCTTTTAAAGTTAAACGTGCATGCCACATGGACTATAGATGACATATTATCAGCTGGATTTGGCATGTGATGTCAATGCTTAAAATCTGTTTGGAATTAATCACTCCCTTCCATGTATTTGCTGAATTATGCAACATTTATTTCAGATTGTACAGGTGCTAGTTTTTCTATCCTTCCTGTCTTGAGAACAGTAAACATGGGGTTAATCCTTGTATAAAATGTGACTGTGTATAAAGTAGATTAATATATTAACTCACAAATCTCGTGCTTGTCTACTCAGAAGTAAGTGCCACTGAGTTCAATGGGATTTACTCTCCTGTAATGGTGTACATAGGATAAAACTCTGTTTTATGAAGCTAGCTATGTGCACCTACTTAACCTTTTCATCTTTTTTTTTTTTGAACAGTAGCACTTTATCTTTTTCTTTTGAACAGTAGCACTTTACCATACCAACAGTAAAAAACAAAGTAGATCCTGCATTGTATTGTTAATATCCTTTATTTTTCAATATTTCATCTTATATTCCTGTAAGTCCAATTGAAAGATTGAATCATTTTATGACAAAATGTAGTGAGCAGGGATAAAAATAATCACATTTTAATTTTTCTGTCATGTATAGGTTTTTGTTTACAAAACTTACTATTTTGGCCCAAGAAGTCAGCAGCTTGCAAAAGGACACAACTTGTGGGTGGGGGGCTCTTTGCCCAGTTGTTAAATTTCAGTTATAAGTCTTTCAGGTTTCTAGCACAAATCAAGCTCTCAAGCAAATAACTAACAATAATAACAGTTCATAGCATTTCGATGAAAGGTTCCTGGGGTTTTTCCTCCTTACAGTCATATGACAAGAGTGTAAGGTATAATAGTAATCAAGCAGCTATTCTTTGCTTTGTGGTTATATTGTTAAAATGGTCAGAAATCATGAGAAGTGGGATTCAGAGTGGCCTTGGCAGTGTGTTACATCTAGACATGTGAAACCTTGGTTCACACACACCCCAGCTCTACCATGAATTTTTTCAGTCTTATGTTATCAAGGTTATGGAAAAGGTAAATCAAGTAAAGGTTGTAGACGAAAACAAAGGACCAGCTAATAGATGCACGGCACAAAATTTGAACTATAGTAAATGAAGAATAAAGTATACCAATGTTCCCATGCCATCCTTCTACCCTTAAGTTACAAAAACACTTAAAAATAAATAGAGTATAACAGTCAAATTATTTATTGATAATCTCTCTCTCTCTCCCCCCTCAAGTTATTTACCTCTTTGAACCTTTATCTGGAAAGCCCTTAGGAGATGGGAAGCCCCTTACTCATAAGGTAATGTACATAGTATAATTTAATATTTGGGGTAATATCAATAGTCATTATCAGACCAACACTGGAAATCATCCTCTGTAATTTAGGTTGGAGAGGCAGGTGTAATGTTGCTGAAAACCTCGGTGAGCTCAGATTGTTGAAAGAGAGGTTGCATGAATAACTTTCTGCTTTGTAGCTTGGCTATGTTCCCAGTTTCGAGTTCCAAGTATCCCAGCATGTTATCAGTTAGAAATCAGCCAGTGTTGATTGAAACTGAGAGAAATCTTAATTCAGTGATCATTGAGATTAAAATAGCTGTTTCAGAAGTTAGCTAATGGGAGTTTAGAAGTTACGCACATCTAATTAATGAAATACAGGTTTCAGTTTTAAAAGTCAGAAAAAGTATTTTGCCAGTTTGGCCAGATGTTTGATATATTTGTTTTTTTTTTTAAATAACTGCTTGGCTTTGTTTTTTAAAGCAATAAGATACAGGTCAGAGTAAGATAATTCATTTGTAGAATTGAATTATAATTGAATGAATTATAAATGAACATTTATTGTTGTTTTGTTGTTTATATACCACCCTGTATCCAAAGATCTGAGGTTGGTGTACAACATTAAGAACATAATTCACAGAGCATAATAACAAAACATCATACAGAACACAATAATAGACAGCACAATGATAAAATAATCATAATAACATTCCCCTCCACACCCCCATATTTAATAGGCCATACACATTTTGTTCATAACTTTCTTTATTGGAGAGCTAGAAACTTACTTTTTTAAATAAGTGAAAGCTCAAAGTCTGGGCCTCAGGGGTGCCAGTGAAGGTCTTCATGGGCACTCGGTTCATGGCCCCTGCACTAAATAGCAAATGTCTTTTTCCTACATTTTCTTATTCCCATTCCCACATGCTTCTTGACCTGTCTCCTTCAATTTCTTGCTTCATTCTCCTTTCATATTCAACCTCTACCTTAGCACTACCCTCAGCTGCTCATTTCTTTCATCCCTACTTCCCGGTTATTTTACATTCACTTAACTTCTTCTTCCTAGAACAGTTTTCCTCTTGTATTCCCTGTTTCTTTGTTGTTGTTGTTCATAATAATAACAATAATAATAAATAAATAAATAAATAAATGTCCAGTAGCACCTTAAAAAAGGTAAAGGACCCCTGACAGTTAAGTTCAGTTGCGAACGACTCTGGGGTTGCAGCGCTCATCTCGCTTTACTGGCCGAGGGAGCCGACGTTTGTCCGCAGACAGGTTTTCCGGGTCATGTGGCCAGCATGACTAAGCCGCCTCTGGCGAAATCAGAGCAGTGCACGGAAACGCCATTTACCTTCCCATTGGAGCAGTACCTATTTATCTACTTGCACTTTGACGTGCTTTTGAACTGCTATGTTGGCAGGAGCTGGGACCGAGCAATGGGAGCTCACCCCATCACGGGGATTCGAACCGCTGACCTCTTCAGATACCACGAAATGCACACAAAAGCTTATACCCGGAACAAACTTAGTTAGTCTCTAAGGTGCTACTAGACATATTTTTATTTTTTATTTTGACTGTGTCAGACCAACACTGCTACCTACCTGAATCTAACAATAAAAAATACCGTACTATTTTTTAATCTCTCAGTCTCCTTCAACACTTCCTTTGGCCCTTTCCCCTCAAATGAGGGAGACTCCCCCCCCCCACTCTGTCTCCTGGCCAATTTTTCTCACAGTTGTTAGTTCTGGGGTTGGTCCAACCAAAATGCTTTGGCATGGCTAGGGACTGGAGCAGGCAATTTAAGGGGATCACCTGAAAGTGACCCATGGACTACTGATGTGTCCCAGCCCAAACATGGCTCTAAAGGAAAGGGGTCTGTGACTTAAGATATTAATGTAATGTTGCCCACTTTTAGACTTCACACTATTCTGATTAAAAAATTATTCAACCTATTTATTACAAGAGGATTCAAGACCTGGTATAAGTTATACCTTTGACTTTGCATAGTGTAAGCTTGTGTGGTATAGTAGATAAAAGAGCAGGATCTGAAAGTGGAACACCCAGGTTCCTGTTTTCTTCTTGGACCAACTCACTGTCCTTCAGTGTACAATATCAATGTGCAAAATGTTTATTCCTATAATTCATTATTGTTTGTTTTTTAAATAAAGCATTTAATTCCTAACTCCATGAAATATTACTGATTTATAATATAGACAGAAATCATGGAAATTGCCTTAGACCAAAAAGGACATACAAATGAAAGGAAGATTGCTTTTATTGACAAAAATAGAGACCTTTATATAACATCAGTGAAGAGATTTGGTAAAGAACAGAAGGTTATCAAAATAGGTAAGAATTAACTTTATGCAACAGATTTTTATCCCCTTCTTTCTAGCCCATCACTACTGACAAAATAAAAATTATTATCTTTTTTCTTGAAAGCCCTCCATTTTCCTGAAGCCCTCCACCCCACCCCACCCAAATGGTTCTTTCCCATGGAATCAAAATTTCTGGAAATTATATTTCTAAATAGAAGCATCCCTTAGGGGTGGGTGGACAATATTCCAGGAGTTAATTCCCATAATTGGCTTGCAACCGTGGATTAAGTCATGCCAATGGTATTTTCAGTTTCTAATATCTGCACATAATTTTACGGTGTCCAGTAAATACTGTACATGAAGCAATCAACAGTAATTTGCGATATTAAAAATTATATGCTCAGTACTTCTTTGTGTTGTCGGTGCAGTCATACATACAGGTTCTGCACCTAAGTAGACCAACACATGCTCACTTCCTTTTTGAGGGGTGGGGGAAGCCTAGCTGATGTTGGAGAGGGCATATTGCAGACACTGAGGCATAAAACTCCAGTAGGATGACTGAGCCATAACCCTGTGTGCTGCAAGGGGAAAAACAAGACACTCATGTCTGCTATTCTACAGTGAGAGGAAGTTTCAGAGCACACACAAGGAACACCAAGAAAAGGGGTTTAAAAAACTATCCATGAATTCTCGCAGACTTGTGCTTGTTTGTTCTGCTTTAATCTTTCAGGGTACAAATTCTAATTTATGGGAAGTAAAACATAAACATTATTTTACACAGAAGACAAAACTGTAGTTAAGAGTCATATTTACTGGCAGAGAAGAGTTGAAGATACTGATGTTTATACTGTAGTGTCATGTGCTTGAGCAGATACTTGATTCTGCTTACTTTCTATTAAGGAACAATGGTGCATACTTTGGCGTGGAATGACACATGCAACATACTCTGTGGACTTCAAGATACACGTTTCACAGTCTGGTACTATCCCAATGTGGTATACGTAGACAAAGATCTCTTACCAAAAACCCTTTATGAAAGGGATGCAAGGTATTATATACTTTAATGTCTAGTGTTTAATTAATAGTACCCCCATCAATAAAATACTTTCCATTAGGACCATTGGGAGTAAGATTCCGCAGTGTGAAAAACATGGGTGCAATTACAGGCGAAAACAAATGTGAGTTGCCATTGTTTAATTTGGATCAGGGGCTAAATTTGAGCTACTAAGTTTGCAGTTTCAAATTATCAGTTTCCATCTCTCCACCTGAAGCATCTCTCTGTTCTGGTTATTTACTTTCATTTTTAGGGTGGTAAATAGACCTAGCTGCTATGTGCTAATCTATAAGCTCCCCTGTATAGTTAATGGTGGCACACTGCCATTGATTGGGGGCCCCCAGCTATTGAGCACTCTCCCTAGAGAGGCTCATCTGGCACTGACATTAATGTACTGTTAATTCGCTCGTGCTTTTTAAACATCATTTTGTATTTATTTAACCGTAGTTATTGCCACTTGATGATTGATTTTTAGCTCCTATGAGCTGTGTTTACCTCTTTGGCTGAGTTAAATATCTTGTTTTCTATGGTTGACATTTTGCTTTGATGCTGTTTGAATTCAGTGTTTAATTCATTTTAATGTGTTTTTCTTTTAACTTGTTATTTTACTCTGTTTTCTGTATATCGCCTAGATAAATTATTTTATGAGGTGTCACTGATACAAAAAATAAAAATAATGTGATGTCACAATGCCCAGAAGAGAAATTGGGGTATATAGACGTGAAGAATATTGCCATATTTCCATTGATAGGCAATGAATACTAAGAGAATACTATTATGAGTGCTTCCTCAGTCTCCCCTACACTGAGCACAGACCCTTAAACATGCCTGCATTTAATTGGATGGCAGGATTGCACACCCATAGACCTTTTCATTATGGAGGGGTGCAAAGAGCTTCTCTCTAAGTGGTTGATGTAAGTGCCTTTCCACCATTGATGGGAGCAATTGATGCTGAAGGCTTGCTTACACTACTTTGTAGTCTTGGTTTTTTTAGATGTGGCAGCCATTTTGTGTTATTCCACACCTTCGTGTCAGCCATTTTGTGACCCACATCAGCTTCTCAAAATTTCAGATGTGCCCACTAGCCCAGAAACTTTGAAATCCCTGCTTTAGACAAAACTATTCAACATTCAAATAATTTTATGATATATTTCATCTCAACAGCGAATTTAGTAAAAATCCCCAGATTGTGAGTTTTGCTGGAAGTCAAGTAACGGTCAGGAGAGCCGATGGCTCACTTATTCACATCAGTATTTCACCTTATCCAGCCATACTCCATGAATATGTCAACAATTCAAAATGGGAAGATGCTGTCAGATTATGTCGCTTTGTTAAGGTAAATATAAAATTCTGCAGCAGAGTTTTTTGTAGTTTTTTATACCCATTACTACTTCAACTTTTGAAAAATGGACTTTGAAATATGAACTTTGTCAGGTTTTTGGGTCTGCCCTCAGCCATGCAAAGAGTTCTCTCTATGTCCCATCATAAAGTGTTTTTGAAACTCCCCTAGTTTTTAAAAACTAGCTTATGATGCACTAAATAGTTCCACACCGCTCTGCTTCAGAGCCAGTGAGAATTCTAAAATTATTTACATTCTGGTAAAGCCATATTTCTTTTCTTTATTGTGAAGTTGCAGACATGTTCTTAACTCTCTTTTTAATTCAAATTATCATAAATTATAACTGTGGCATTTTATCTGCCAAAAAAGTTGAAATAGAGCATGCAGGTTTGTAGGATTGAATTCCCCCCAAAATTCTTAAAATGCTTTTTAAAATGCAGTTGATTCTCATTGATGCAGCTAGTCATTTGCCTGAGCTGAGTAGCAAACTGCTCATCCTTCCTTCTGACTGGCTGCCTTTTGGCTCACACCTGCTTCCAGAGTGCTGTCATATGTGCCTATCCAGGCTGTTTAAATGTAGGCATTGGCAGCCACCATTACAGTGTTTACATTCTATGTTTTTTGCACATAAGGGTTTTCTACGCGTAAGGGTTAGTAGCCTTTTAAGGGCAGAAGAGAAAAGGGAACATGCAACACTGTGTTCTGACGCTTTTCTGTCTTCTGAAACAAGAACAGGCTCGTTAGTATAGTTCACTGCTATGGTGGCTGTCTCTCCTGGCAACAGATACCCTTGCCGCAGGTGGGGATAGGAGCAAAGGGCAGCAAGGCAAGCAGATACATAAGTTGCTAACTCACTTCTATTTGTTTACATGGCAGGGTTATGCAGTCATTTACAAAAACCCTAATCCCATTTACCTGGGGAAATGCCTCATTGAATCCGGTAGTAGTTACTTCTGAGTAGACTTGGTTAGGATTGCACTATCAGATAGCTTTGGTTTCTATACTAATTTTTATATAATGCATTTGCCCCTCTTAAGAGCATGCAAATAGAAATACAGTGTTACCTCGGGTTAAGAACTTAATTCATTCCAGAGGTCTGTTCTTAACCTGAAACTGTTCTTAACCTGAAGCACCACTTTAGCTAATGGGGCCTCCCACTGCTGCCACCGCGCCGCTGCTGCACGATTTCTGTTCTCATCCTGAAGCAAAGTTCTTAACCCAAGGTAATATTCCTGGGTTAGCGGAGTCTGTAACCTGAAGCGTCTGTAACCCGAGGTACCACTGTATCATTCATATCTGGTAGCTTTAACAATATGGTTACAAACAGTTATACCTAGAACGGAATATATTTACTATAATTAAGAATAAAGTTTCATCAAGTAATTTTGCTATAATATGTATGGAATTTGTAACTTTCAGATTTATTCGAATGCACTTGAAATTATCATGATAAAATAAATATATCAGTTGTCTCTTATAGCATAGTTTAAAAGCAGAATCTGACATACTTTTTTATTGTCCATCATTTTGGTTCTTTTCTGTTATCTCTGGCTTCTGCTTACATTTCAGTGTCAGTAGTGAACAAAGGTTCTTCTTCAAATACAAAATTTAATTGTAGAGTACCCCCTCTTCATGGAGAAAGAATATCTATTGGCAAATCTGTTTGCAGCCCATATTTAATACTACTACTAATCATAAATTTTATTATTTGTACCCCGCCTATCTGGCTGGGTTTCCCCAGCCACTCTGGGCGGCTTCCAACAGAACACTAAAAACAGAATAACACTTCAAACATTAAAAACTTCCCTAAACAGGGCTGCCTTCAGATGTCTTCTGAAAGTCAGATACTTGTTTATTTCATTGACATCTAATAGTAGAAATGAATAAATGTGGGGTAGGGTGATGGGAAACCACAGTGACACTTTAACAGCTTGATATAGACTTTAACTTCTGCTCATTTTTCTTTGGCTGAAAACAAATGATTGTCTTAAACTTCTTCTCTTTCACCTTAAGGATCAAACATTGTGGGCATGTTTAGCTGCTATGGCAGTAGCCAGTAAAGATATGAATACAGCAGAAGTAGCCTATGCATCAATAGGTGAAGTAAGTAGATTCGCCTTAATAATTTGGCTTCTTAGTTTTTTGCAACGTAACTTTAAATGCGCTAATTTTATTATAACTGTTGCATTTTTTAAAATAAAAAAACAGATCGACAAAGTTCAGTATATCAGTTCTATTAAAGATCTTCCATCAAAGGAATCAAGATTGGCTCATATCCTGCTTTTCAGTGGAAATGTACAGGATGCTGAAACAATACTTCTTCAAGCTGGCCTTATTTATCAAGCTATTCAAGTCAACATTAACCTTTACAACTGGGAAAGGTAATATGTTTCTTATGGATGTAGCATGTGCCTTACAGATTCAACTAATGCTATTGTGAGACACTTGTAAGTCAATTCCATTATTTTATTAGTCATTGTTCCCTGACATTTAACTAAAATTGTTATGAACACTAAATATTTGGGAGAAAAAAGAATATTTAATCCCATTATTCTGCCCTGAAGGCAATATATTTTCTTATGAATGTAAAAGAAGGACCGGATTCAGCTAACAGTTCCCACTAGCTGAAGCCTGCATGAATATGTGTACTAGCACAATGGGGCTTTCTTCCTCCCCTCACCCTATTTGCCCCCAAATTGGTTGGGGGGCAGGAGACCCCCCCAAAATCATCATGTGTGGGAAGATTGTTCCATCAGGCAAGCACTGATAGAGCAATCTCCCATAATATTTAAGAGAACCTGTTTTTGCTGGTGGTCGTTCTTTTTAACTGTAGAATTGAATCACCAATATAGAACTTGTTTGCTTGCTCTTCCATTCTACTTTAAACATGCTTTAGTTGAGATATTTCTAGTCATGGATTGTTTAGGTGAGATTCCAGCGTTGCAGGGGTTGGACTAGATGATCCTCGGGGTCCCTTCCAAATCTAAAGTTCTATGATTCTATGAAAGACCAAACTGAATCTTTTTGCTCCTTACTTGCGTATAATATTTATGATTTTCCTTAAGTATAGTAGCTGGGATCCCTGAAGCCTATTTTAGGTGAGCCAGGGGCTTCTCCTGTTGATAAACCCCAAAAGTCTCTTGTGGCAATCCCTGGAGTTACAGATTTTTAACTCCAGCAATACAGGGACCACAGAGTGGCATTATTTGTGTTTAGAGTCTCTCCAATAGTTATATGAATCATTGTTTACTCTTGAAAGCAGCAATGTTGCTTTAAAAACATTACAAACTCTTTGAGCAAAGTATATTATATGGGGAAGATACGTTTCAGTTTCTTAATAGCACTGTAAGGACAATAGAAATATGACTGCTTCTCATAACATACTTCATAAAATTCGTCTAGTGCCTAGACATCATTGCCAGCACTAATGCTAGGTTTCTTCTTGCTTTATGTCAAGAAAACTTTCCACCAGTGTAGTCACTGTACAGCATGTATTTTTTATAAAAACCAAAGCATTTGTAATTAGGCCAGTTTCTGAGTTCAGCCTGATGAGCTCATTATTGTTTTCTTCTAGGGCACTAGAACTTGCAGTGAAACACAAGACACACGTTGACACGGTTCTGGCTTACCGACAAAAGTTCTTGGATGACTTTGGTAAAAAAGAAACAAATCAGAGGTTTTTGCAGTATGCAGAAGGGGCAAGTATTTGTGGAAGCTGTGCTATACATTGTCAGAAAGTCAGCATTATAGCTGTGAAACAATTTGAAACTATAGTCTAATATGAGATTTGTAATACTTTGTGCTTTTACAGTAGCCGATAAAACTAACTGTTTATTATCTTTAGATTTCAGGGTCTGCATTTTGTGGCTTAATTTTTAATGTCTACAGAGCTGGGCCCAAAGTATGTCAGGGGGTGTCCCATGACAATTTTGACAGTCACGCTGTGTAAATATTACACAGCTGAGTAATATAGGTGGAACTTAGTCATGCTGACCACATGACCCGGAAGCTTTACGCTGGCTCCCTCAGCCAATAAAGCGAGATGAGCACCACAACCCCAGAGTCGTCCGCGACTGGACCTAATGGTCAGGAGTCCCTTTACCTCTCCCTTAGAAACATTAAGGTTGGGGGGCGGTTTCTGTTTCTGAAGCTTTCAATTTTGAGGTTTCACCAGTGCAAGCTGGTTCAGTAACAGATGCGGTCATAGCCTATTCTTGGGTTGACATCCTGTGGGGCTACTACAGCAAAAGCCCCAGTGCTGTTTTGCTTAGCATAGCTTTTAGTAAGGTATAATAAATATTATCTGAAAATCATATGCAGCTTTTGGCAATCTGCATCATAGCCTTCACGCTCCTCCTGTGTAAGAGAAGGATAGAGATTTAGCAAAGCAGCATGTGGGACTTAACTTGGCCAGCAATATTTGGCAAGTTTTGATTGTACTATAACAGATCTCAGTAGCAGCCTTCTGAAACAACATAAAATAGTTGTGGTAAAGGGAGGCCTCATTTGGCTCTTAAGTCACCACTGTTATTTGTGCCATCTTTGATGGAAGTGGAGACATAATATACAATAAGGGGGAATACAGGCTGAAATCCAAACAGCTAATGCAAGGGGCTTCTGCAAGGGGCCAGTTGCCTTTTTAATTTTAACAGCTGAGTTCTTTAACAGATCACAAGCTGCTTTTGAAACTCCCATCAATTTCAAAATCTGTTTCTATGTGACATGGGGTCATGTTTGATAAAAACAAGCATAACTCTTTGGGTCTAGAGAACATATTTCTTACTTCTTTAGATCCTAGACATTTATTAATTCTAATAAAATTAACAGGTTTTTTTGTATTTGCTGTGAAGCTGTGGTACAAACTGCAGTGAATATGGCAAAAGATGGATATCATTCTCTTGCACACACACACACACACACACACACACACACTTTCCTTGAAAATATTTAGGAGTCATTGTTTTCTAAAGGTTCTAAAATATGCACAAATTCCATTTCTTAAATGTAGGATTACAGTACACATACATGTTCATTTCGCAGCTGCAACATTAAGTGTTGATTTGCCTTTATGAATGTGCCATTACAGATACAAAACCTTAGCTAGGGCTTTTATATACACCCACATCACCTCAAACAGTACTTTTAAGTGGTCAGGTCACACATTCAGCAGCCAATCAACAGGTTTAGAGAAAACAAGCAATGCCAGATCCGTAAGAGCCCACTTTATGTATATCATAGTGCCATTAAAAGAGATATAAAAATCATGAAAAGGTTAAAGTAATAAGTGAGATGAACAATGCCTCTAGATGTTTGGATGATGTATTTTAATATTTTGGGTGAGGATCTGAAGTACAACTTTTGCACACACAAGGGCCTTTTCAGTTCCCCTCCAGCAGCAGCAAACCCCACCCTGCAATCAAGTTTGCCTCTAAAGTCAGAGGACTTTCCAGAGTGACAACCCATGAGCTGCAAGGGGCTGCCAACAGAAGGAAAAATTGGCAATCCATTTGCATGCAGAAGCATTTGCTGCACCCACATGGGCTTGTCTGGATCGCTGCCATAGGACCAAGATTTAGTTTCTTAATCTTGCTAACACATTGCAGAAAGCTGCCCAGCCACAAAAGGCCAACAAGCAGAAAGTTATGAAGAAATCTGTAGCAGATGTAACATATAAAGTAAAGACTTGTCAGGTTAATTTATATGCATCTACTATAATTATGATTAATGGATACTTTCTCTCCCCCTCGCCCCCTGGCTTCTGCAGCTTGAAGTCAACTGGGATAAAATCAAAGCCAAAATAGAATTGGAAATTGCTAAAGAGAGAGAACGAGCTGCAGCTACACCAGCAGTCAGAGCAAGCGTAACCATACAGCGCTAAGTGGCATGCTGATTATATTAAGTAGTGGTTTTATCACTCTGCTACTTCAGCATACTGGTAAGCCTTGGTATTTTGGGATGGACAGTAGAGCCTGACTCCCATATCCTGGACTTTCTATAGCTATTGCTTTATTGTTAATGCAAATGAATTTGTATGTATGTCATCTTATGCTACGAACGACAATCCTATTCTGGTTATGGTAATATGAAAAGTTTGGAGTGAGCATGGCATATGTTACCAGAATCAGGTTCTCTGACTTGGTTTCTCAAAAGAAAATTGTTGGTCTTGGTAGCAGAGCTGAGGCAGTGGAAACTATCACATAAATAAATGGTCAACTATTAAGATTAGAATAGACAAGCATGGAATTTATTTTCAAAGCAGACCGCTTACCTAAACATATTTATGCCTAAGGAAGCTCTTTTTGTATACAAGTTTATGGGTCAGAAGTATAATCTGCCTGAAAACTAAGGAAGCATTATACCATGAGCACAGACTGAAGTCCTGAAACTGCTGGATAATGAATATTTCTAAGGAATTTAATAAAGTTCCTGATTTGTTTTTCTTTTGTAAATGATTTTGAGATTGCCGTGTTAACTTTAGCAGAAGCAGCATAATGAACCCTGCTAGCATGAAACAAATTTTGTTGATATAGACAGTGGCATACAAGATGGTTGATGTAATGGGTAGTCCTTAATTGAACTAACTTCTGTTGACACTGAAGTATACAAAACATAAACTCGGTACAATGAATACCAGCATATACAAACACCAAACTGGAGATACTTTTTAAAAACTAATTTTCTCCCAAGTTCAACATAGCAAGTAATCCATCTAACACTGTGCATATGTTGTAAAACGTATTGGTTTAAAATGACACTTATTTTTTCTAGAAATAGTTAATGCTAGGTGATAAGGCCTTTCTATTTTGAAAAGGTTCAGATATCCCCATCCTTTAAAAGCATTTTGTGATGGTAAGCTGTCCCATGTTCCTTATTTATATATGGTATTTCACCAGTGCACTGGGGATTTAGAAAAACCTCAAACCACTTTATTGGTGTAGCGTCATTACTTGTCCAAAGTATCCCCATTGCCAATGATTTCAAGAATACAGCACTAATGTCCTGATTGTTTAATAGGCAAAACACAATATTTTATGGTTATATCAGTAGTAAAATATTTTTTGTACAGTAAATCATTACTTGGAATCCTTTTGTAACTGGTGTTAATGGAAATGCTGTGCCTTTCATAATAAATGCATAAATTATTACGTGTTTCGGTTTGTTAATGAACTTGCTAAATGAAACCATTCTCTCCTTAAGCATTTGCAATACTTTGAAATATTACAAATCCACCACAGGCTTTGTTCCTGTTAGCCAGGAAAGCAGCCTTACATATCACTTCGTGCCGTGTCAAACGTACATAAGAAGCATGGACAGCCAAATGGCAAGGGACTCACATTTTTACCATAATGTCCAAAGTCGGATCATGGAGCCCTTCAATGAAATGTGAGAGTTTTACCTTGAATCTCAGAGCAGAAGTGAGGATTTTTGAAGCACAAGTCTTTGTCTTGTTTGTCATTGTGGCTTAATTGGACTCAATTGAGCTCTAATAAATTATATTACATAGAAGCCATTATCATCCATTGTAAACAATATTATCCATAACAACTATATAAACATAATACAAATATGAAGCTGAAGAGAGAGGAAATGTAAATTTCACATTCATTTATAAAACTTTAAAATTCATTTAAAACATATTAACAAGAAAGCCCTCTTCAGGCCAGGGTTTCTGTTGCTGAGGAGGGAGCTATACACACATGATTCCCAGAGGGCTATGGGGTTTTAAGGTGACTGTTGAGACAAATGAACCCTAATCTTGAAGCATTGTCAGAACGAAGGGTGTTTATGCAATACAATGCCTTTTGGTCTGGAACATGTGTCATTTCTGAACGTTATTTCAAATGGAAGTTGCTGTATTTATTCACTGAGCAACAATATCTACCCCTCTTAATTGCAGAGAAGTCACCTTTACGTGGTCAGGTCAACGAAACAATGAAAATAAATCTAATGTTTTTGCCAGGATAGATGGCAATAATCAGAAATGATGTCATTTGCATCATCTATTGAAAATGTTTTATGGGTTTATTTGAAACAGAGAGTTCTAGCAATGTGGAAAAAAAGTACTAGGGTGCTTTTTTTTTTTTTTTGCTTTTTTTGCATTCCTGGCAACCTTAGCTTAACTGGTTTATCTTCCCAATGACTTTCAGGAAAATCTGTCTTTGTCAATGATGAAAGAGCAACCTATAGTGAAAGAGGTTACTGAAAATATTGATTTATTATGGATCAGGCAGTTATAATGGTTTATTAGACTTACAATTTATTAGAGTCCATCATTTTCTAAGCTGTAGACTTTAATATACAGTAAGTGCGCGGGGGGAGAGCAAAATTAATCCCTGGCATTTTCTTAGACATTTGTATACCTTTACTTAAAATTCACAGAAGCTTGATATCTGTCCACTTAATAAGTTAGTAATTGAAATACAGAATCATTTAGATTGGAAACTGCAGGTTTGAAAATAGTGGGGAACATTTTCTGCCAGATCTTGAGGTCCCCCACCCCCAGTGGGCCATTTTACCAGATGGCTAGGGCCACCTAGTGGGTATGATTTCAGGTGACCAATTTTTCCTTTGCAGTGTGGCCTGAGCTTCAGCTCTGCGTCCGACCCCCTCCCTGCAGAAAAGGGTGCCTCGCTGGCTGCGGAAAGGAGGAGGAAGAGGAGCCGCCACCACTGGCCACCACAACAGGCCTGTGTGTGTGTATGTGTGATGTCACACATCCACATTGCAGCGGCGGTCTCTCACAATTTTGGGAGGGAGACGGCAACCCTGTTTTGGAGTGCAAATCCATTGAGCAGGCCCTAACCATGTCAGCACTGATGTTAACTACAGTTAGGGGTATTAACAGTTCCTGCTTCCAGCATCAGCAACCTGCTTTAAACCGTTGTTTCAGATACTGAATCAAACAGGAACCCTGACAACCTCCAACGATGGTTAACATAAATGCCAATATAAAAATTGTCTGTGATTAATCTCAGCAAGAGACATCTGCACTCCAAAAAAGAAGTGGCACAATTTGAGCAAACCAGTTGATGGCCATGTCTAATCATTCAGTAGTGTTATATCTGCACTGGCATCATGCGAATTCTCACTGTAGCTGTGCTAGCAAATGATGTGAGCAAGAGTGAATTTCTCAAAACAGACCCTCCCAAATGCTGTTTTAACTTCATATTTTATTTTATCCAATTAGTTATTATAGAGCTCAAGTTCGGTATGTTGAGTTGATGACAGAACCCCTAGTTAACATTCCAACACATTTAAGAAACATTCCATGAGGGAATGAATGTCTCCCAATGGACACACGTCCCCAGGTTTTGGACACACAGGGCTTGTACTTGTGCACTTAATACATTTATAAATGCTCTGGTTGCACTAGCTAGTAGTTGCTGCTATGGCATACTTTTTAGCCACAGCGGAAATGCATAACTTTGCAATACAACTTTTCTTTAATTTCTTCTGTTATTTTTATTCTGTGATACTCCTGGAAAAAAGTAACTGTAGCATGCTCGTAACTGATAGAGAGAAGCAATTCTGTGATAAGCAATAAAATTGCACTGCTTGCATTTTTTATAAATCCAGAAGAAGCAAAATCTGAACCAAAAATGTACGTCCCACTGACAAGAGCCTCAAGGATATGCCAAGCTATTACACACCCCAGTAAGGTTTTTAAAGTACTAAAACACTCCAGGCCCGGTTTCAAATGGGCCTCATGCCAAGTTAAAATGCTTTTTCAAAGCATAAGACAAATCTGAAAAGTAATAGGATCCTGGCATATTTGCTTTGGCTTCCCTCACAGAAATGTTAAATGATTCCCATAATATAATTTGCAGAACTGGAGTAATTTGGGCTTGTATTAAATATAAATGAGAAATGTACCATTTTCATCAAAGTTTGAGATAAGCTGGAACAATGCACCTCCCTTTCTCTCCTGTGAGGATTTTGTGGGCAAATAAAAAGCACTTGGATCTTCATCTTCAAATGCTCCAAGGGGAAGAACACAAGGAGTGCCCTGCTGGGTCACACCAAAGGCACATCCAGTCCTGCACTCCGAGAGTAACCAGCCACATGCTTCCGAGAAGCTCCTAAGTAGGGCATGAAGCTGAAAATCATTCCCTGTTGTTCATTCACTGCATCTGGTAGCCAAATAATCATAATAATCATAATATTTTATTATTTATACCCCGCCCATCTGACTGGGCTTCCCCAGCCACTCTATATATAATGCTTCTGGATATACAGGCTCCCCTTTTAGCTACCATGGCTCAAGCCACTGGATAAATTTGTCTTGGTACATTTAAAGCCCCCCTCCGATGGCAGTGGGCATCACACCATGTGGTACCAGTGATTAGGGCGGTAGTCCTATGTACACTAAGTATTTAAACCCTGTGAAACTTCTGAGTAAACATGCATAGGATTGGGCTGCAAATTTATTATGTGCTGTGTAAGAACTCCACAGGGTAAGATCCAACTAGGCTATACTCGGAGTAGACCCAGTGAACATAGCATATGAATGTAGCAAGCTGCCTTGAACTGAATCAGATCACTGGTCTTTCTAGCTCAGTGCCGTCTACAATAACTGGCAGAAGCTCTCCATGGTTTCAGACAAGGAGAATCTCGCAGCCTGACATACACTTGCCTGTGATTAAAGTTCTGCATGGATAGCAAAGTTAGCAATGTCCATTAATTTCAGAGTATATCCTCTGAGTATGACTTAGTTGGATCATACCCTGTTGGCACAGTGGCTCTATCCAGATGTTTAATTAAAAGCATAGTTACATCTGTATCCTGATTTGCTCAAACTCCATTTAACTGGTTAGACAACAACAACCTGATGGTTTGGTGGTCCTATTTCCCCTGCATAACTGAAAAATTGAGAAGCTGAAGACCTATTAGTGTGCATTTGTAGCTCTGAATGGCTAACATAGCACATGGCAGAGGTGGAGAACCTGTGGCTGGACTATTGGAAGTTGAAGCCTAACAACATCTGGAGGACCACAGAAGCTTGAAAAGGGTTGGAAGTCCCACACATTCAGTTCCTACCATTAAATGTAAACCCTCTCTACAAATCAAAGAGAAGAAAGTGAAAAGGGTGGTGGATTTTTCTTAAGAGTGTGTGCCACAAGATGAAGCAGAAGACAGGTTGATTTGGAAGGGACTGCAGTTTTCCCGGGACTTGCGGTTCATTTTTAAGCCCCACCTCCATCTGCAAAAGAGGCTACAAATGTGCATGTGAATTAAGGTATATGCAAATTTGATGCAAATTTGTCATCTTTGGAAAATGCAGCAGAGGCTCAATCTACATTCAGTATACTGGGTCCCTTAAAACCTCGCTGGTACCCCCAGCCTTCGTCCATGTTTGTATTTTGAACCATGTATGAAGATTTCCCAATTATTTCGGCTTATTATAAGATGTGAAAATAACTGCAACAAAGACTCATAAAAGGCATTCATTTTTTATTTTTGCAGTTTAATTCTGAATATAGTGGAAAAGGAAGCTTTCATATTGTGCCGCGTGAATTTTACCCATCCCTCACAAAACCTGATTTGCTTCTCAGCGAAACCTGCAATCCACCCACTCCCCAGCTTCTTTTTAGTCCATATTCAGTTCCCCCTGCCCTCATAAGCTAAACACATCAATATGGAGCATTCTGTAGAAGCAATCAAATTCCCTACTAAAAACAAAATTCCATAATTTGAAAAATGATCTCAGCCACAACTTGGTTCAGCCATATTTTCATCTTAAGGGCTGGGACCTTTTGGTCAGAAACTTTTAGATCAGCTTCCCCCAGATTGTTCCCACTTTGTTTGGGGGGAGGGGCAATGCTGACGCATTCTCATTATCATCATTATTGTCACATCTTTCCTGATTGTTCCCAAGGGTTTTGTTTTGTTTTGGAGAGGGGCATTTCAGAGGCATCATTATCATCACCTTTTCCTCCTGCCTGATCCACAGCAGTGATTCTTCCCAAGTTGTGTTGAGAAAGATGAGCACAGTGCAAAGAAAGAAACATTATTATCTCCTCATACGCTCCTAATTTTGACATAGTCACATTAGAAGAGAAGAGAAGTTTGGATTTGATATCCCGCTTTATCACTACCCAAAGGAGTCTCAAAGCAGCTAACAATCTCCTTTTCCCTTCCTCCCCCACAACAAACACTCTGTGAGGTGAGTGAGGCTGAGAGACTTCAGAGAAGTGTGACTGGCCCAAGGTCACCCAGCAGCTGCATGTGGAGGAGCAGGGAATCAAACCCAGTTCACCAGATTACGAGTCCACTGCTCTTAACCACTACACCACACTGGCTCTAGGTGAACAAATGCTGCCCCCTGCTTCCCCAAAAGGCTGCACACAGGGCCTCACAGACCATAAATCTACACTGCCTGGAGGGCCACATTTTGTCCCTCATCCCTGCCCTAATGTAATTTTCATGTGCATGCAGCATACCAATGGCAAAATAAATATCAGTTCAAGCCTCAAAACCAAAACAGCTTTTGAAATATTGGCAGAAACTCAGATGGAGCCATTGTGCTGCAGGCACTCAAGTTAATTACACAATGTGCTCCGTTTTAGGTTGTCAAACAGTGTTTAGCATTACAGCCAATGCTACCACTCTGAAAGGAAGGAGGGAGACCAAAGAAAAATGCCAAAGATGCAGATGCAGAATGAAATCAAGGAGGCATCCACAGGAGGAACTGTTGTACTGATGCAAGACTTCAGGTGGCCTCACACAGACTTGAATACATTTGTTTTCCACTCAAACAAAGCGGCACAGTCTCTAAATACCCTCAGTGATGGTGATCTAAATAAGCACCAACCACAAAGCATGATTTTAACTTTGTTAAACCAGCTGGTAACGGGGACCATAGTACTATCAAATTGAGCGTGTATGTAAGTTGAGAATTGCCAAGTAAGTCCAAAGATCACATGTGGCTTCAAAAGAAGAAACTTATCAAAAAGGAGGAGAATGATAAAAAGTTTAAAAGTAAAGTGAAGGTGGTTAAATCTCTCCAGAATGCTTGGAGGTTGTGCAAAACTGCCATAATAGAAGCTCACCGGCAATGTATACTATCAATCACAAAAGGTACCAACAGAAAATACCAGCATGCTTAACAGAGTGAAGGAAGCTATTAGAGACAAGGAGCCTTCTTTTGGAAAATGAAAGTCTTGTCTAAATGAGAACATAAAGGAACACAAACTTTGGGGAAAAGAAATGCAAGGGATGCAGAAAAAGATCTAAAGCAGCACATTGCTAAAAGCAAAGACTACAATCACCAGAGAAATAGATTGGTACCTCTGGTTATGAACTTAATTTGTTCCGGAGGTCCGTTCTTAACCTGAAACCGTTCTTAACCTGAGGTACCACTTTAGTCAATGGGGCCTCCCGCTGCCGCAGCACACAATTTTTGTTCTCATCCTGAGGTAAAGTTCTTAACCCGAGGTACTACTTCAGGGTTAGCAGGGTCTGTAACCCGAAGTGTTTGTAACCTGAGGTGTTTGTAACCCGAGGTACCACTGTAATTAGAAGCAGGAAATTAGTTAGGGAGAGTTTGACTTTTGGATGACAAGGATGTCAAAGGCGTGCTAAAGGAGGAAAAGGTGATTACAGAATAGCTGAATGATTTTTGTGCATCAGCCTCCACAGCAGAAGTGCAGGGAGACTGCTGTTACACTCAGGTCCTTCTTTTCTTGCTTTCCATAGGCATCTGGTTGGATGCTGTGCGAACAGGATGCTGGACTACTAGATGAACCGTTGGCCTGATCCAGCAGGGCTCTGATGTTATTGCAGTGGCTCTGCTCCTAACTTGCAGGGTTGCTGCCAAAAAGTAGAACTAGGAGACTGTTGCTCAGCTTCATGGCTTTGGGGCTGTGTGGGATCCCACAAGCATCTGTCCTATCACCTATATGCTATATGAAACCTGTTACAAGCGATCATCTGGGGATTTGGAGTATCGTGTCATCAGTTTGTGCACAGTGCTATCTCTCCATTCCATTAGAACCAGGAGATGCTGTGAAGGTCATGGACTACAGGCAGTGATGGACTTGATGGGGACCAATAAACTGAAGCTGTAAGTGGTTAGTTCCTGTGTCCAGGAATTAGATAGTTGACCTGTTCTGGGAGGGGGGGAGGGGACATATACCCCCCCCTGATGTAACAGGTTCATAATTCTGGGTTTCAACCTGTCAATGAAGTCTCAAGTTGCTTCTGTGGTTAAGAGCACTTATGCCCAGCTTAGGCTGCTCTGCCAGCTGCAGCCATCCCTTGACCTCAGTTGACCATGCTTCAGTGACTTCCCACTTGGACTACTGTAATGCACTTTATGTGGAGCTGCTCTTGAAGTTGGTCTGGAGGCTGTAGAACACAGCTGCTAGATGGGTAAGTAGGACAGCCTGGTGGAACCGGTCCTTTCACTGCACTGGCTGCCAGTGAGCTACCAGGACCTATATACACAATAATGGCTTGCAACCCGAGTAGCTAAAAAAAGAGGAGGGGAAAGGCTTCCCTAGCATTAACCATCTTGGACCCTACAATATGAAGGTGAAGCATTGTTGGTGGTGCTACCAAAAGGGGCTACCCAGCTGGCATTGCATCCATTCAAGGATGTTTCCAGTAGGGTTCCCCACTCATATAATGCCCTTTCTCGTAAGCTGGATCTGTCCCCATCCTTACTAACTTTCAGGAGGCATTTGAAAAACTGAAATAAGAGAAATATGGGGAGGGGGAGCTTGACAGAAAACTGAGCAGCAGGAGCTCCTCCTATGCCTCCCAATAATCTCATGCACACATAACACAACCACCACACTGCTTTCCTTCCATCCAAGCTCACTTTCAATTTTATAAACCCTCCTGGGGGGAAGAGAACTACCTG
Organism: Podarcis gaigeae; assembly: GCF_964106915.1. Taxonomy (NCBI): domain Eukaryota; kingdom Metazoa; phylum Chordata; class Lepidosauria; order Squamata; family Lacertidae; genus Podarcis; species Podarcis gaigeae. The sequence continues at coordinate 81,561,369 of NC_139681.1, read as the reverse complement.
GGGAGAATTGGTAGCTGCATTAATGGTTAAGAACCCCTGCCTACCAGTAGAGGCACCTGCCTTCAGCCAGCCCTCAATTGCTTGCCTTCTTTTGGTACCACTGGCTGTCAGCTGCCTCCTCCTTAGCCCCACTAGGCTTAGTCTTGGATTAAATCAGTTTTAGAACTTGCAGGAAGGAGGATGGGGATGAAACGAGAAGAGGTTGGCTCTGCCGGTCATTGTCTCTGACCACCCCGCCAGCTGTTGTCCTCTTTCCCTTCTGCCTTACCAATCCCAAAGGTACCAGCCACACTGCCTTCTGCTAAGGTGGCCAGTTACCCGTTGCCAAAAAAAGAGGGCCAATTTGCATATGCTGATTGGTGCAAATTTGGTAATTATTGCCATACTTTAAACAGAAATGCAACGCAGCTCACCAGAGTGGATGGCTGCAACCAGGTGACCTGTATACCTGCAGTGCAGGTTTGAACATTTGATGGGCAACTTCCATGACTCTGCGTTCCACTCATATGGTTCTTTTACTTTAAACTGGGCTTGGACTGGACAACTGAACAAACAGAGAATGCTTTCAAATAGAGGACTGTGCTCTGTAGACATACACCTTTCCTCCTGCCTGCTGACTTTCCTGTGAATGCCTCCTTAAATCTCACATTAGCATTATGAAGCAAAAATTAAGTTTGAGAAACAGTACCACTGACTGTTTCACTGGTTTGGCGTTACTTAATCTGCATCTTGGGGAAGAACTGGATGAAAAGGGGCAGGGTAGCAAGGTTTCTTTTCCTGGTTCGCATCCCCATATTTTCATAGATGATCAGAAGAATATTCCTTTTGCAGAGATCAAGTCATTGACTCCACCTCTGGTGCATTTCAATTGCAGGAAAGTGACTAATAATGGAGGCCATTTAAGGTTTCTTTGTTGTGAACTCCCCCCCCCCCACGGCCGTACATTACAGTTTGTTTCGGATGCCACAGATTTTCATTTTCAAAGTGCATAGCTCTCCTAAAACACTTCCATCTAATAAACACAACAATTAGCACACAAAACATGCTGCTGCTGTTTGAGATACGAAAATGTATCAAATGTATCGCTGTCTCTTAACCACAAGCTGTAGGAGACACCTGCAAAGCTTACATCCGAAACAACAGCACTGCAGCAGATGGAATGGAAGCTAAAGGTCAATCATAATCTAAAAAAATAAAAAAGCCCATAAAATATTGATCAGATTCATGGTACAGAAATAGGACAAACCTTCCCCAGTCTGGTGCCCTCCATCACCCAGCTGGGAATAATGGCTCCTAAAGGGCACTAGGTTGGGGAAGGGTTTTATCAGGATTACTACACATAATAGAATTGTGGAATTGGAAGGGACCACGAGGGCCATCAACTTCAACCTCCTGCAATCCAGGAATCTTTTGCTCAACATGGGGCTTGAAACCTTAAGAGACTGAGCTAGAGGGACCATGTAGCTTTTAAAGTGCAGTCAAACTGCAGGCAGGTTATTCACCTGCAGCTTACTCCTGGGTAACTAAGCAAAGGCTTGCAATCATCCTGATCCTAATTAATTAGGTATTTGTTATCTAGTGTTGCTCTTTCATCTGTGTTCATGCCTGTCAGTCTGTCGATACATCATGCAGCTGCCTGCATTTCTGAACTCTCCTTGAGGGCCTGCACTTCAAAAAAATAAATTTATTCTTCACCTTACAAAAATAAAGTTTACAAACATTTTAAAAGCAGTTGCAAGACTGTTCTAGAGGTTGTGTGTCTATATACTGGTGACGACATAGGCACTGGTCAATAGGTGCCCATCAGTGTCTAACTTCAAACTGAACTAAGCTGAAAACCTACAAAATCTGCCCTCCCCTCCAATAACCACACACCCTTTTGGACAGAAACATGCACATTTGTTTAGAAGGCACTGACAGCACTTTCAACCACTTTTGCCACTTTAAAAAGGTTGTGGTTGTCTTCATCTTTAGACAGGACAAAGGAAATCTTTAGACACTGAGTAAAAGCTGTCGTCCTCACCTCCTCATGTAATATCTCTGGCTTCAAGAGGGATAGGGAGTCTCAAGGTGAGTTCCTGGCACAGAGGCCTTAGTTTTAATGACGGGCATTGCCAGTATTAGCTTCTTCTTTTCAGAAAAGTGTGGGTCCATGCTGATTTGAAGCACATATAATGCACTTCTGACTGACTGAATTTCCTGTTTACATACGGTGCACATGCTAAGGGTCAGTAAACACATGCACACACGAAACACTTTCTATAGTCTTGGTGTTAAGTGCACTTCTTTACACTCACCTAAGGTTCTAAACTGAAGGATTGAAGTTGGGCTATTGAGGAACATAGGATGCATACATAGATGTAAAAAATGTACAGTACTGTGCATTAATAAACTACCCAGAATGGGTCAGAGTATAACAAGCACAGAGCTTGCAGGAGCAACAGACTTGTACAGACTACCTAAAATCAGGAACTGAAGTGGTGCCTTCCCTTTGTCTATAATTGGGAGGGCTTGAAACATAAAAACCATCTTTGGCAGCACATTCATCTTAATCACAGAAATCTGGCCCATTAATGACAATTTTAAGTTAGACCATACCTCTAAATCTCTTTTAATTTCATTCCATATTTTCTCATAGTTATCCTTATAACTATCCTTCAAATTTTTCCCAGACAGGTTCACCCCCAAATATTTAACTTTTTTCACAAAATCTAGGCCCGTTTTTTCTTGTAATATTTTCCTTTCTTCATTATCCAGATTTTTCTCTATTACTTTGGTCTTGCTCTTGTTTAATTTAAATCCTGCTACCTGACCAAACTCATGTATTAGCTCCAGTGCTTTAACTGCGCTGAAGTCTGGATCTTTTATTTAATTATTTATGAAAATCCTCCCCTGCCTTAGGATCAGCATGACACCTAATGGACCATCTATTTCCATGTGAGCCTGTTAATCTATTAAAGTGTTGTCAACCTTTGGGGGCTTGTGGGTACATTTGCCAACTGGAGAAACCGCTGTGTGCAACACACACACAGAGCAACCAAGCACAAGCCACAACCTAATCTACTGGCTACCATAGAATGCTTTTGAGCCTAATTTTGGCAGGGAAATGGAACCCTGTGGACTCCAGGGAAGACCTCTGCAGATGCGGGTGGGATGGGTGAATCTGTCATTTTTTGTTTCTCCCAGTTTCTCTTTCTTCCATGTGTAAATTCAGATCTCCACATTTCCACATTTAGTTGAATAGAGCCCCAAGTTACAAGGAAACTCTGTGGCTGGCTGCAAATTCTATTTTACCTTTATTATTTTATTTGTTTGATTGTTTATCACCATTATGCCAGAACCTCATGGTGACATACAATAACAAATGATTAAACTATCCAATACACTTCCTCTAAGAATCTAATGTTTGTTTGTTTGTTTGTTTGTTTGTTTGTTTGTTTGTTTTAAAAAGCTGCCTAGGTGGCTCAGGCAATGATGGATCCCTGGCAGGCATTATCAACTGCACGTGCCACAGCATTTGCCTGATCTTATTGTGCAGTAGCACCAAGCCTGTCCAGCCCTATGCATGTTTACTTGGAAATAAGCCACATATAGCTCTCTGGGACTAGGTGTTTCAGCCGCAGGGTAGTAAATGCAACACTTAAGTGTAGTGAATCAAAAGTTAGTTCAACTGATGTAAATGGGACCGTGTGGTTCTGGCAACCAATGGGATCACAAAGGCTGCTGGAAACCGCTGCAGACTCTCACTTCTTGCCTCCAACCAACTGGTCACGGACAGGCATCAAAACCAAGGTTTATATATGTTCCATGGCACTGTCAATGATCCAAAATGGAGTCTTATTGCCTGCAGCATTGCATGACTCCCAGGCCCTAGGTGGGGAGCCAGCATGTGCAATGATCTTAAATGTTGTTTGTGTCAATCAGAGCAAAATATGAAGTAGTGGGGGAAAGAAAAAATGGTTTATTAGGGAAGAATGGCAGATAAGTTGATGGACTATATGGAATTGGCGGAAATGACTGGCAGAATCCGAGACCAGGGAGAAGAGTTGGTGGAAGAAGACTGGAAAAAAATTAAAGATTATTTACAGAAATATTGTAAAATCAATGAATGTTAGGAAAATGTTGGAATGAAGTTATATGGCTTTAGCAGAAATGTTATAAGGAATTAAGTACAAATAGATTGTTAATGCATTAAAGGGAAAAATAAGGTTAGAATATGTTAAGATAAATTACAGGACAGAAAACAGAGGAAGATGGAAAGGAATTGCTGAAACAGTTAACTGAAGTGGAATACAAAAAGGGAGGTGTGAGGAGGTCGCTGAAACAAGTGAATGAAAGATAAGATTTTGAAATTATCGGATGTGTTTTTAATTGTTTTGTTTTGCTAATTCAATGCTTTATGTGGTGTTTTTGTTATTGTGATTGTCTTGTTTAATTGTTTTTTCCCCTTTCTTCTTTTTGTAATCTTCAAACTGTTAATAAATATTATTTTAAAAAAGAAAAAAAGAAAAAATGGTTTATTAATCTAAGGTCATTTACCTAATCTTCATATTTTGCACTTATGCTGAGTGTTTCAGGTGTGGTACATGCTTCGCAAACATTATTTCAGCCATATTGGTAACAGCCTTCCAAGGAAATAGCATCCTTATGCTGAAGCTGGGGTGGGGGAATCCAGCAAGGCCTCCTGGGCAACATTTGAACTGGTGTCTTGCCTTAACTGTGCTACATTAATTGCATACAACCCTGTTGTTCAGGGTCCCAACTAACAGAAGTGAACAAAGCTTCTGAGTTCATCAAAAATCTTTTATCAGCCCTGCCCAATGACAAAAACCACAAACCAAACAAGAAGTGGGTGGAGATAAGAGATAAAGATGTTGCAAGGTGGAGAAGTTTGCAATTGTCTGGCAGTGCAATCCTCTTATGTGTGTCTATATTGTAAACGGCTTTTGGATGCCCCACGGGAAGTGATTCATAAATGATTAGGATGATAATAATACTCAGAAATGCTCCCTTAATTTTAAACGGAGTTCACTCTCAGGTTAAGAATGTACAGGATTGCAGTCTTAAAATATTAAGGCAGGGGTTAGGCTATATGTAATCTTAACATACGGTATACTAATCTGTAACCCATCTGTTACAAAAGAAAAAAAGTGTGCAGGTACAAAGGGAGGGCACGAATCTTTAGCAAGCCCTAGCCAGAAGTGGGAGCTGCGTCACCAGAGCAAGTGGGGTGCTTTCTCTGCTCTTGCAGCAAGTCTGCAGGCACCTGCACCCCCACCCATGTCTACATTGTATGGGGATGAGATTGCACGCCACCAGTACTCAGTCAGGGCCAAAACCAATGATAAAATCTAAATTATCCGAAAAGCCGTAAAACTGTGACTATTTATCACTTCCATCCCTGTAGCAATCAGTGGAAGGATCAACAGCAGTTTATACTCTGCTTCCAAGAAAGTTTTTCGATGAGTTTTCCAACCACCATCAAAAAATCAGAGCCATGGCTGGGGGGGGGGGGTAGCCGGGGGGTTTTGCCCAGTGAAACCTCCAAAGGGGTGTCATTGAGGCCCCCCAGCCTGTGTGTGTATGTGTACGCAAATGTGTGTGTGTGCCAAACTGGGTCTTTGATCTGGGTGGAATAAAGCCTAGTTTTGCACCTGCAAAAATAAAGACCCCCCAATCTTTTGGAAGTGAATTGTGGCAAACTCCTTAAAAACAGGGAAACCAAAGAAGCAATGAATGAAAGTCCCAAAACGGTGACTATGTCTTCTGACACCCCCACCTCAGCCTTCAAATGATGCTTTGCATGACACAGACTCTAAATCAGCTGGAGGTAGTACCCCCCCTTTTGCTTTTTTAAGGCTGCAATCCTATGCGTATCTACTCGGAAGTAAACAGGACTGCATTTCATGGGAGTTTAATTCTAGGTACGGTAACTGGGCTCAGGGTTGCAGCCGGCGGAACATTTCCGTAGGGAGAAAGAAATAAAATTCCAAAACAACTTGAGCTGCATTTGCCGCATATTAAAACAAAAAACAAAAATCACATCCATCGACCCCTTCCAGGATTTTAATCTGCGGCGAGAAGAGAGGTTCGTTAACACAATGGAAGGCATCTCCGCGAGGCAAGAAGAAAAAGAGAGGAGGAAAATAATAATAATAAAATCTTGCTTTTTCCTAGTTCCGAATGTGTCCAACTCGAATGCATGTCACAGGCACTTAATGAACATCTTAACAAAAAAAAATGTAATCGATGTATCTCCGAAATCCCAGACGTGGGGGCCGTTAGGCGGGCAGAAGGAGGCAAAGGCGTTTTGAGTCCCTCACGGCGGGTCGGTTGCCCTCCGTTGCCAATACCTGGAGCGCGGGACCTCCCTCGGGGCGACCCCCTACCTCCCCGCCCGCCCCCTCCACCCGCCACGGCGTCTCTGCGGAAAGGGGCAGCTCCGTCGGGCCACGCGCGCCGCCCCCTCGGGGAAAGCGGGTCCTCAGCTGCCCGCCCCCGCGAGGCCTCTCCCCGCGCCCGTGGCCAGGCTGGTGACGGGGAGGACGAGGGGCTGCTGCTGGAGGCGCATGGACTCCTCGTAGGTGGGCAAATACTTCACCTCCTCGTAGCTGGGCAGCTGCAAGAAGACGGGCGACACGACGGGCAGGAGGGGCGGCGGCGGCGGCGGCGGCGGCGCCTGGCTGCTCCGGCCGCTGTCGAGCAGCGAGTCCTGCGAGGTGGCGGCCGTGGCGTTGAGCGGGGTGCCTCCCCGGGCCAGCGAGTCTCCGTCGCCCTCGTCGCCGTCGCAATCGTCGTCGTCCTCGTCGCGGCGGCGGCGTCCGGGGCGCCGACGGCTGTTCCTGCGCGGACTCGGGCAGATGACGCGCTGCAGGAAGTAGCCGATGGCGAAGAGCACCAGCAAGATGAGCAGCCCCGAGAGCTTCCTCACGAACCAGCCCACGTTGTCCAGGAACGTGTGAAAGGGCAGCCGGCAGCACCTGACCTCCGGGTAGGTGGCGTTGCCGTAGCTGCAGCAGCTCTCCTGCTCGCCGCACTTCAGCTCGGCGCAGCTGCCCTGGCAGGGCGGCGGGCACAGCAAAGCCGCCCCCAGCGCCAGCAGCCCCGGGGGGAGGCCGGCCCCCATCCTCCTCCTGACCCCCTCTCGCCCTCCTTCCTCCGTCGGGCACCGGATCACTCGAGGGGAGGAGGAGGCAAAGGGGACGGGGACCTCACTGGCCCCTCCACCCTCGCCCCGTCCAGCATGCGCTCTGCAAACTCTGGCGACGGGGCCAGGGAGCTGCCGCCGAAGGAGCCTCTCTCCAAGGCTGCTGGAAGGCGGCCCCGCAGAGCCGCGGGATGGATCTTCCTTTAGCCCATTGGACCAGCTGCGGAGTGCGGAGATGCCGTGCAAGATCCTGCTTTTTGCAAAAGCTGCCCGCGCGGCTGGGTCCTGCAGGCGAGAAGCGGGAAAATCTGGCACCGGCGTGTGCTGGTGTGTGTGTGTTTGGTTGCGCGCGCGGGGCGCCAAAGAGAGAGGGCGACCTAGGAAGGGGTTAATGGGTCCGAGGGATCGGCTGGCTTTTTTCTCCTTTTTTTGCAGCGCCTCGATCTCCCTTAACATAGCTGCCTGTCGCCTTCTCCTTTGGAGTAGCGGCGCGCACCCCTCTGCTCCCCCATTGCTGTTCGAGTTCCTGCGCTTAAGTGATTGGATTCCCCTATTGGCGTTATTTAAATTTACTTGCTGCTGGGAGCTGCTGCTTACCATATTTCTGGTCTTATTTCTGATTAAAAATTGATGATAACCATTTGGCGGATGTTAATGGGCTTAATGCAGCTCCTCTTCCATTAGGGAGTGGGGAGGCTGCGATTTTCCTGGCCGGGTGCCTCCCTTACGCTTCCCAGCCAGGGAGAAAGGTCGGTGTCTTCCTTTCCCTGGAGAAGGTGGAGGAGGACCCAGAAGGCTGTCTAGCAAGGAGGGTGTTAAACGTCTTGAGACATGTGGGCAGAATTACCTTTCCATAGAACTGTATAGTTGGGAGGGACCCCGAGGGCCATGCAAGAAGCTCAACTATGACTGATGGCCTTTCAACCTCTGCTTAGAAACCTCCAAGGAAGGAGTGTCCACAACCTCCTGAGAGAGTCCATTCCACTGTCAAAACAGCTTTTGCTGTCAGAAAGTTCTTCCTGGTGTTTCCTTTTGGTCACATACCAGTGGCCATGATATTCACAAAAATAAGTAATGCCTTGCTGAACGCTTTTATTGTGGAAACGGAACTTTTTTTTTAAAAGACAGAAACATAACCACAGGACAGGTCCCTGCCTGGAGAAGTGTACAATCAGAATTTATTTCCAGAAGGGTAGCCATGTCCATCTGTTGCAGGAAAAAACAAGAAGGAGTCTTGTAGCAGCACCTTGAAGTTAGAGAAGTTTATTTTATTGCATTTTTTCATGCATTTAACCCCCATCTTTCTACAATAAAATCAAACACAGGTTTACAAAACAGAAACATAAGTAACACCATTAAACACAGCCCAAGCAATCACAGGCAGGGATAGAATGGGGATGGATGAATTCAGAGAGGAGGAAATTACCTCCCTTTCCATCACAGATTCTTGCTTACCTCTACTTTTAACTTATTAGGCCTTATAGTTGTCTCTTAGTAGCAAAAGAACCGATGGGCAAACTTTAATGAGTGCACAAGCCCTTAAAATGTTTGCATTCTGCATCAGTCCTCACAAGATCCCCAGGGTGAGTTAAATGGCATTTCAGGCAAAAAAACCCCCCAAAACAGTAATAACCTTGAATGTAAGGGGATATTTGTAAGAAAAAATCAATGCACTTTGCCAATCGCTTGTTGTATCACAACAGCAAACTGAGATAAGCACAAATTTATGGCAGCTACAAAAGACTGAACAAAAATTAACCAATGTAGAAATCACCTCCCAGTCATTAGCAGCGGAGGTGATCTGGATTTTATTTACTTCCGTGATGCGATTTGTGTTGGAAAATGCTGATGAGCGTTCAAATGGTTACAGCATCCAAGTTTCCTGTACTCTTTCTAAGGCAAAGTTTAGAAGAACTGAGCTGTGTTCACCAGGGGAAAAGAATCTGCACAAATCTCTAGTCACACCCCGGGTCCATTTTATTCATTACCTTTTATCGTTATTATTCATTATCGAAGGAGCACAGGCTCATTCAATGTATTATTTCATGCACCTCATGAAGACTTGGTTTTTTAATAAAGCCTTTGGCTCATTAAATAACTTTTCTACTAGCTTAGGTTGTGTTTATTTTCATGGTGACCAGATTTGTTAATCTGTTTTTCATTGTATTGGGTTTAGTTTGGAATAATACTACTTATTAATCTGTTAGCTTCCTTGAATTTCTTTGGGAAATAAGACAGGCGAATAACATTTTTTTAAAGCTCAGGGTGATGTATAGGGTCCCCCTGCCCATTTTATCTCCTAACAACAACCCTGTGAGGTAGGCCAGCTGACTGACATAGAGAGCTGCATGGTGGAGAAAACATTTAAACCCAGTTCTTTCCACTTCTAGTCTGACACTATAATTACATGCATCCGACACCTTAAGATAGCCACAAACTGAAGATTTTGGGGCTTTAATATCATACCCTACTGTTTTCCTTGCTTGTTTTCACTAGCATCTAGCTTAAAGGAGAGTTTTGGAGAATGCAAAAAAAACTTCTTGTGGCTTTGTGGCATTTTGTTTGGTCCTTATAAAGATAATATCCCACTGCTGTGTTTGGATTCCACCCTGCACCGTATGGCAATGATTTCTTATTAGACCAAATCTGGTTCTTGGCCAGCACAGCTTTGACATTAGGGCAGAAGAATTCAGAAGCACTGAAACAATCTGCTCTGTCCCTGAAACCAGGGTGCTGAGTTTCTTACAGTGCCATCTTATACATATCTGCCCAGAAATAGGTGTGTTTAATTCAGCTTATTCCCAACTGACTGTGCATTGGATTGCAGATTTAACGATCATGGTCTTCTGCTGATAGAATCTTAGAAACCAATGCTCTAACTGATTCCACGTCCCCCACCCCAAAATTGGAATCAATAGGACTAAGCATGTCCTGAACCTCTAAAACATACAGAGTGTTTGGGTGTCCCAGACCATAGTCTGTTCCGATTAAAATTTGGCAGAGACTGTCACTAGGCTGTGTGCCTCTAAGTGGTGAGAGAATAGCAAGCTTGTTGATGACTAAGCCCAACCCCAATCAGTCCGAACTCCTCCATTAACAGGGAAGAAAACGCTTTGAAGAAGGAGTGATTCTTTTGAAGTGCCTGACTAACAACAGAAAGCTTACACTTTGAAGATGTCCCCGGGTGTGAAGATAAAATTACAATGGGAGGAATCCAGTTACATAATCGCTTGTGCTGCCACTGCAAGTCGGAGTAGCACACGCTTTCTATGATTTAAGACAGGCTGAAATCTGTGGGACTTTCTTCTGAACAAACATGTACAGGACCAAGATGTTAAAACAACTGGGCTTCGGATATGTTCACGTTACAGGTTACTCAGGCTCCAGCTCGCTTCCACTGCTGGTGTTTGAAGCTGAGTACGCATGATGTTAGCCACAATCCATCTGTATTCTGTAGTTTCTTGAGATAATGTGGTTTCCCTCAAACCAGCTTCCATCCAATTTGAAAACAGAAGCTGCAGTTTACAGGTGAAACGTGGAAAATTAGAACATCCTGAAAAAGTTCATTTATTTCAATAATTCAACTTAAAAGGTGAAACTAATATATGACATAGACTCATGACATGCAAATCTCTTTTCTGATGAGAGCAGCTTTTGTATCTCATTTGGAAACCAAGGACCCAGAGTCTGGAGGAAGAATGGGGAGGCACACAAGGCCAGATGCTTGAAGTCCAGTGTGAAGTTTCCACAGTCTGTGTTGATTTGGGGAGCCATGTCATCAGCTGGTGTTGGTCCACTGTGCTTCATTAAGTCCAGGGTCAACGCAGCTGTCTACCAGGAGATTTTGGAGCACTTCATGCTTCCTTCCACAGACGAGCTTTATGGAGATGCTGACTTCATTTTCCAGCACGACCTTGGCACCTGTCCACACTGCCAAAAGTACCAAAACCTGGTTCAATGCCTTTGGGATTACTGTGCTTGATTGGCCAGCAAACTTGCCTGACCTGAACCCCATAGAGAATCTATGGGGCATTGCCAAGAGAAAGATGAGAGACATGAGTCCGAGCAATGCAGAAGAGCTGAAGGCGGCTATTGAAGCATCCTGGTCTTCCATAACACCTCAGCAGTGCCACAGGCTGATAGCATCCATGCCACGCCGCATTGAGGCAGTAATTGATGCAAAAGGGGCCCAAACCAAGTACTGAGTACATATGCTTGCTTCTACTTCTCAGAGGTCCGAATTTTCCGAGTTTCACCTGTAGCTGAGGTGTGTGCATCAGCTGTTGCGCAGATGATATCATAGGAACATAAAAACATAGGAAGATCTTGCAGGATCAGGCCAGTGGCCCATCTAGTCCAGCATCCTCTTCTTGCAACTAGATGCCTGTGGGAAACTTGTGAGCAGGTTCCAAGCATTTGAGTCCTCTTCCCCTCCTGTGGTCTCTGGGGAACACAGGAAGCATTTCTGCCTCCTGCTGTGGAGGTAGAATATAGTAATTGGAATCGCTGATCACTCTATCCTCCATGAATTTGCCCAGTCCTCTTTTAAAGCCATCTAAGTTGGTAACCATCACTGCCTCCTGTGGAAGGAGTTCCATGTATAGCCATGTGCTGCTTGAAGGAGTAGTAGCACATGTGCAGATGACAACTTCAGTGGAAGTGGAGTTCTACATGGGGAAACAAGTAATGGGAATCAGGTAATGGACACTGGGTGGAGATTTCCTAGCCCCCATTTTGATATTTTATATTATATGTACTGTGGCTTGCTGTTGTTTTCTTGATTATAGTTTAGAAATTATTTATTGTAACTGTTGAGTGGATTTCTCTTTAACTTTTATATGTTGATATTATTATTTTGTACTATTCTAATAATTGTTGAGTGTTACTTTATTTGATGTAGGTTGCTTATTTTAAAATTTTGTTTTATTACATTTTTGTATTGCATTAGATTGTTATAAGATGTACATTTTTTGTTTCTTCAGCTTGTAAACCGCCTTGAGTCTTATAAGATAGAAAGACTGTATACAAATAAAAAATGACGACGACGATGATATGTACAGCAACATAAGAAAGTGGCATGAAGCACAAAAAGCTTTTGCTGGATCGTGTCCAACACATTTACAGCGTTAATACATGGTGCATTTATTTATTTTTACATCTTGCCTTTCTTACACTCAGGTCAAAATCCAACATGCAGCTTAATCTGCTTATGCCCAATGATTTCCATGGGTTTAGGTATGCCTGTATTAGTTTTGGACCCTGGCCAAGGTGGCTAAGAGAACAAAAATATCAAAATAATGTTGCTGTTGTCAATAAACCCACCTCATTAAAAACACGTAACAGTTCAAGAGCAGATCATAAAATGGTAGAGGCAGCAGATAAAAACCCAAACCTGCTCATATTCCTTTCGCAGTAACCAGCCGTCAATCTCAGCTGTGCAGATGTTACAGATAATCAAGCTTTCTTGGCTTTTGTTATCCTTGATGGAATTGCTCTTTTCCCAGACCCAAGGGAATACTTGACTTCTTGCTCCAGGAAAGGAGGACTGTACTTATGCACAAAACCTGAAGAGCTTCCAGGATTATATCTAGCTCGTATTACTATGCCAATAACGATTTCCCTGGCGGAATACATTCAGGATAGTTGAATTTAATATATAAATTTTGTTATGCATACTCTAGCTAGTCTGATCTGAAAAGAAAAGGAAAGTAAAAGAAAAGGGTGGGTGGGAGATCATCTTACAAGTCCTCCTTCAATAGCCTTGAAGTCACGCCAAAATTATTATCTGGTGTTGAAATTTATACCAGACCTACAGGGCCAAATTCACTCTTAACTCTGTAGAAGTCGCTCACTATGCCAAGAGGTTGCTTTTGGCGCAACTGTATCCAGTATTATATACTCTCCTGATCTTATCTAAGGTCTCGTGGATTATTTGGAATTGCTTGTGCCATTGCTTATATAACATGGTAGTTGCTACTTTCAAACAAAGCTAGGCGAGTTGCCTCTTATATGGAATAAATATGAAGTTAAGCACAAATCTGGCCCCTTTGTATATTGCTACATGCCACCCCATCTCTGAGCGGCGTGAGGTTCCAGGCACTTACCCAAAAATTTTCCTCCAGAAACTGGGCACAGCAGAGACTGTGATGTCTTTATGATATATGGTTAATTGACACATACATACAACCTGCACCTAGGTGGAGGGATTGCGGAGCATTGACTACCTACGAGGGTCTATCCAGGCTCAGCAGAAAGCCGTCCTCTGTGTCTCTTTGTTTCAGCCTGCCATTCTCAGCTCAACGGAGGTTTTCCCCTTCCTTCTCCTCCTGGCTGCTAACCGACTCCAAGGAACTCCCCCAGGCCTACGTCATTCAAAGTTGAAACCCTAAACTGGGCCTTTGCCTCTGCCCACTAGGGCCCAGCAAAGATGGACCCCTCTGTTGCATTGATTGGAAACCTCCCTCTGCTGTCAAGTCTTCTGCCCTTGGTGACAGTTTCCATTGATGAGCCATTTACCCTGTTTTATTCCTTCATGGCTTGCACTCAGCTGGCCCTGCCAAGCCAACCTGGTTCATTTGCATAAACTGAGCCCAGGAATTTCTGTGTTTGCCGCAGTTTAATCAAAGCTTGCTTAATTCGAACTTTTACATTCCCTTTTGGACAACTGGCCAGGGACCTCCTGCCTGAGATGGGTGAAGAGGCAAATGTGCATAGGGGGAATGGATGTGACTGTCTTCTATCCCTGTGTGTGTGGTCTCTTTCCCAGTGAGCTTACCACCTAAAATTTGACACAGGAAACAAAGGGAATGGAATGGAAGCAGTTAACCAATGCAGAAATGTTCATTTCTGTTGCACATACCGGTACTTAGGTTTTGTTACGGTAGAGCAGGGGTGGCCCTCCAGATGTTGCTGAACTGCAGCTCCCATCATCCTTTACCATTGTCCATGCTTGCTAGAAGTTCATCAACATCTGGAGGGCCAAAGGTTTCCCATTACTTCCGTAGGGCAAATAAGGGGTTGTGCCTAAGGCTTCTGGGAGGAAGTGAATTTCCAGGAAACATAATGGTAATCTACTTGAAGGTTCTTCTTGAGGGGACGTGGTCCCTGGGATGGAAAATGTGCTCCAATGTAAAGTGCTAACTTTTACCTGCAGTACCTCAATGGTAGAGCTACCCTTCAAGATTCAGGTTTGATTCCTCCATTTAAAAGAGTTCCAGGGTTGGGAAAGACCTCAGAATGCTTCTATGAGTCAGAGCAGGCAGCATCAGGCTAGATAGATCAATGTTCTCAATCAGGATAAAGCAGTTTCATAAATATTGTTACAAATTGTCTGCGATTCTGAGTAAAATTGGGATAATTTGTTTTCTGGAAGCATGTCTTGAGAGCGAACCTTTAGAAACATCACTCTTCCTTCTTAGTTAGGGGTCTCGGGCTATGGGAAAGGATGTCTATTTATGTTTCCTTCTTTGTGTATCACACCATATTCATAAACCTTGAACTGTGTGAGTGTGGAACAGATTACCCTTGTTTATTGCATGGCTAAATTGGCCACAGAACATCCTGCGAGAAAAGAAGAACCTCTGTAGGCAAATCAATAAAGGTTTTATTAAAATCTGGACTGTGTGGATCATGGAAAAGGTTATTCATGAAAGATGGCAAAATAAGGAATATCTCCATGTCTGGGTTCATTGTTCTGAATGTGCCAAATCTGATACCAAGCAACTAAACTGCATTTGTTATTGTCATTTGCATGCTGCTTACATGGCCTGCAATGAAAACTTGAATGTAAATTTTCTGTAACCGATATTCCTGTTGTTAGGAGAACCAGCATATGACATTTCTTCATTTTGCTTACTTTGAATCTCAGAGACCAAAATTAAATTTGAAGCCATGTTGCGAAGCGCCACATATATATGTATGCATGTATGTTTTGTTCATGTTCACACTGCCAATCTAGTTAGTAAGTTCAGGCCAAGACAGACAGAAGAAAGTATGCCTTCACACAGCACGTAACTAAACTCATGAAGTTCTCTATAACAAAAGAGAAGGAGGTGTGACCACTAATTTAGATGGCCTCCTAAAAGGATGGAGACAAAATTGTGGTGGCTAGGTGTATCATGGAACTTCCAAATGAGCAAACAGATTGCCATATCTGCATCTTGGATCCTCCCTCCCTCCCTTTGGCTGTGGATAAACAGAACAAAGCAAAAATAGTCTCCTACCAGTTAAATAATTTTTTAATAATCACAGCGAAAGAACAAAGACTCCATTCTCAGAGGAAAGGCGCTCCCAATTAAGGTTTCCACCCACTTCCCCCCGAGCCACCCCCGTCACTTCCTTGTCTGGCAACCTGATCTCCAAACCATTTGGCATTCCACCTTATCTGCTCTCCTTGACCTTGGACTGATCAGTTGGACGCTTTCCAGCGAAAGGGAGTCTGTTAATTCTCTCTCTTCCCCCTTCCCCGTTCTTCTCCTAGCTGTTCCCCACTCAGTTCTTCCCAGCTGTTGTCTTCCGAACTATGTCCCTCTTCAAACCACTGCTCCAAGTCTATACTGCTCCACTGCTCCTGGACAGCTTCAGGATCCTGGTCAGGAGCAGAGGGAGGGGGAGGCCCCCCACCATTCCTCATCAGAGTAGTTCTCCTCAGCCTGGTCTCTGACACTGGGCCTCCAACAGCAGGGAAGGTCCATAGCTCAGTGGCCAAGCATCTTCTTTGCATGCACAGTATCCCAGGTTCAATCCCTTGGACCTCTAGGGAGGACTGAGAGAGAAGGCTGCTGCCAATCAGTACAGACAGTACTGAACTAGATGGATCAGTAGTAGTTCCCTGTGTCCTGTGACCCTGAGCTGCTGGAGGATGTTGTGTTCTGATGTCATGTCAGACTCTCACCTGGTCTGGATACCTTGAATAATCTGCTTACATTCTATACGTTTGCTGTACGCCACACCAGAGACTGGTTTCTTAATATGCCAAGGGAATTAAAAAGCTTTCTTCACTGTGGGGAAATATATGGCCAGTTTGAGACACACACACACACACACACACACACACACACACACAAGTTTCAAGGAATAAGCATCTAGAAAATAACCCCCGCCCCCAGGGATTATGCTGTATCATCAGTAGTTAATACAAAACAGGGCAATTTCCATATTTGGATTAACTTTCACACATGGAATACATTCTCATTTTCAGCCAACTGCTACAGTGCGCATTGCGATGACTCACAAAGCATGTAATGGACCTGTGGCACAACGGCAAAAAGACCTGCATGTAAATACCATCCCTAAGCTAGGACTGTGTTTTCATCCTGACTGTTTTTGAACTAAATCAGGCTTTCACATTGAGGGGGTGGAGAGGCAATTAATGGACGCATCCATTTAAAATCAGGAATCGCAGAAGTACTGAGCAGATACCGTGAAATTGCCTACTAATAAGGGCGCTGTTTATGCTCCATTACTGGCAACATAAATAATCATTTTTATCAGCAGTGCTTATTTAGAATGGCTAAAACCTCTTTGTGTGTGTGTGTGTGTGTGTGTGTGCGTGCGTGTGCATTTGTGTGTCTCTGTGACACACACACAGTATAATTTTATGGGGTATACAGTGAAGAGCAAAGAAAAATGTTTCTCACTCACATCACTCCTTTGCTGGATTTATAGTTCATTGCTGATCAGACTCCCACATGCCGCCCTGGTCCAAAGCCAGCGCCCAGCTTCCTCCAGCAGCTGCCAGTGCCTCAAAACCCAAAACAGATACCTGCCCTGGACCCTCCTTGAAAAAAGCAATGAAACTCTGGTGCCCGCCATTTTTCCTGTAAAGAAAGCCACATTTGGCATGCTTGGCAGTCTGTTAGTATCATTGACCTATTAGCCAATGTTAATAATTCATACAGTTGAAGAAACCTCTTTAGTGTGGCAAAGTTAATCACAGGCAAATGTATCGGAACCAAGTGCCTAAGTGTTTGCAAAATGTGCCAATAAATCCAAATAATGCATTAGAGTTCTCAGCTACACCAGAGCCCGATTCTATGGAGATTTATCCAGAAGTAAGGTCCAAAGCAAGGGATTTACTCTCAAGAAAGTGTGCACAGGATCGTGATCTTAGTCACAACTGATTTTTAAATGGGTTTGGACCAAAGTGTTATTGTGGTGTTAAAATGAATTATATCAAGAATGGTTTTTCCAGAATATTGACTACTTGTTAGAAACAAACGAAGGAGTCTTTCTTAGCCCTGGAAATGTCAGGGAGTGAAGTATTTGCATGCAGAGAATGTGTGCTACCACTGAGTTGCAACCCTCCTCATAAGGGTAAAGGCAAAGGACCCCTGACTGTTACCGGTAAGTCCAGTCGTGAACGACTCTGGGGTTGCGGAGCTCAACTCGCTTTACTGGCCTCATATGACCCACCAATTGCAAAGCTATCCCTCATTAAGAGTGCAATTTTATGCACAGTTACTGAGTTCAATGGGGTTTCCTTCTGAAAATGCATGCATAGATTGGGCTCATTTAGCAAAAGTAGTTATTCCATGTCACATGACATGTCGGGAATGTTAGAAAGCTAATGGGCGATCGGAAGTTACTCATACCTCATGGTGAGCATGCCTTTCAAAGAGGGTCATTTTCCAAAATGCATTGTAGTAGCTGATAATTCTTACTGAGTGTAGCACACAAGAGAGTGTGTTATTCATTATACAGTGTCAGTCCAGGGGAACATGGAGTTTTAATCACAAATCATATCGTAAGATGTGTTTGTAAGTATATTTTTAAAAAGTCATTCCTTCTGCATTTTAAGTAGAAAATAATTGATAAGTCATGTCGGCATCTTTGGAGTCTTAAATTCAACACACATGCAAGCAATAAACTGTTCTGTCAAGACATCAGCATATCCATCACAAGCATTCATCATTGTCATTTAAATGAGCTCATTACGAATCTTTTGAGTGGGCGCCGTGTTGCAATATGTACCATTGTTCTCTAAAGCAGGAGTGGGAACCTGTGGGCCTTCAGATGTTGTTGGACTCCAACTCCCATCAGCCCCAACCAGCATTGCCAATGGTCAGAGATGACTGGAGTTGTCCAACAACATCTGGAGTACTACAGGTTTCCCATCCCTGCATTACACAGAGATACAGTGGTACCTCTGAATGCGAACAGGATCCATTCTGGAGCCCCATTCGCATCCTGAAGTGAACACAACCCGCGTCCACGCGTCTGTGCGTGCACTGGTTGCAATTTGCCACTTCCGTGCATGCACATGAAGTCATTTTGAGCGCCTGTGCACGCGCAAGCAGCGAAACCCGGAAGTAACGTGCTCCGTTACTTCCGAGTTGCCGTGGAGCGCAACCCGAAAATGCTTAACCCGAAGCTACTTCAACCCAAGGTATGACGGTACCACAAATCAACAATGCTAGCAGAGAAACAATAAGTGCACTGTAAACAATCTTTGCATATTGTTTACTTCAGTGGGTGACACTGGCCTGAATTTAGATGTTTGCTGAGTGGAGTCCAATTTCCTTATAATTGTTCTATTCTTGTCTCTGACAACGGCAGAGTGGTTTGCTGACCAGAGCCAGCCCTACCATTAGGCAGACAGTGGCAGCTGCCTCAGGTGGTTGATTTTAGGCAATCATGAAAGGGCAGTAAAATGTAAGTTGTTCATTTATTATTGTTGTGCAAACAAGAAAATATCCTTGTGTGATTTTCTGTCTTCGGTGCCAAAATAAACCAGCTAGTCAAGTTGCTATTACATGCCTTTACATGGGGAGATGGGGTCCAATTGCTAGTCCACCTCAGTCAGCAAAATGTCTTGTTTTGGTCTTGTCAGTTTACTGCCTGTTAAAACGATTAGAATAGCACAGGCTTGAACAACTCATGACTCACCAAGTTGAGCGCAGCCCGGCAGCCATGTTCAGAGGCCTGCTAGAGGCTTAGTAAGCTTTCTCTTATTGCCACCTGCAGGACTGCAAAGATGGTTGGGGTTGTCCTAACACCTGCAAGAGCCGCAAAACAAAGCTGGTGCGCAGCTTTTGATTTCACGGGTCATATACCTGCCTGAGCCAGCCGTATATTAAATTGCTGTCCGGATGCTATATTTTCAGCTTGAAGTGTGTATGGCAGTCAACTTGACTCCTACAATAGGGGGATGCGTAGAATTATCTCTTATAATGAGAAGAATTGATACTTTCTGAGTCCTCCGGGAGCAATGTTCTAAGGCATTTCCTCAGGAAACAGAATACACAATGTTGTGATTTTTACTGAGTCAGTGTAGCAAGTATCATATTACTCCATTTGTATTTACTGGAGGTCCCAGCAGGTCTCTCAGAGGGACACAGAGAGTATGGAGTCTGAGGCTGAATGAAACTGGTGACACACAAGCACACTGATGTTAACCTATTCTAGAAACAAGAAGAAGGTTTCCAATTGCAAAAGTTTATGACGGCAGAATATATTTTAACAACCGAGCAGCTAACTCTTTTTGAAAATATACACATTGCAATCTGTTGCCTAATGAATAAGTTATGGAAGCCAAGAGAATGTGTTTTGTCCGTCTCCTACTAATCTCTCCTCTCTCCAAAGATGACTCAGGTAACTTATCCACTTTACAAATTTATTTTGCTTTTATACCAATTGACCTTCCACTCCAAAGAGTCCTAGCAATGGTGGTCTGTGATGGTGTGCGCTAACAGTTCTCTGTTAGAGATCCCTGGTACCTTGCAGATTTGCCATTCTCTGGGATCCCATGAACTGCTTCCAGAACCAGCTGCACCACTGGGCAGATTGAGGCAACTTTGGGGTGGGGGGATGACTATTGAATTAACTTGTCTCATAGATATTCCAAAACAGTGCAATTTCCACCCATGGAAATACATCCGCAAATAGGGACGAGGGAGAAATTCTATGAAACTCATATTTAAGGATGAACCTACCAAATCTACACTTTCTGAAACAGTATGTAAACTGAAGCACAGCCTCCCTTTGAAAGTCACACTTCTCTGAATTTTGCAAAACAGTTCTCCAGCCAATTAATGTGGACAAAAGCACAGCTACTGAGGTAAAGTGTGCACAGAAGTGCATTTATTAGTCAAAACGACATACAGAGATGCATTATATTAGGGGGAATTGATTTGCAAAAATGTGTACATTAGGGGAAATCGCATACATAAAAATGTGTTTATTGGGGGAAATATGCACTAAAACACTACTGGATGTTCACAAATTATTATTTTTTTAACTCACAAATTGGTGCAGATGTGTGGAGAACTGAATTTAAAATCGGAAAAATGAGAAAATGAAGGGAACAAAATTGACAGCTCCACCCACCTCTATACACAAGTAACTGGCTTCAGCAATTCAATATTGCAAGAAGTTATGCCTGTGTGTCTGTGTGCATTGAAGCACCTGTGCTTTCAAAGGATTATGGCATTTGGGAACCACTACCCATGGCTTCTTTGTCCATGGAGTTTTCTTGGCAGGGATACTGGAGTGGCTTGCCAGTTCCTCCTCCAGGTGGATCACATTTGGTCAAAACTCTCCACTATGACCTGTCCATCTTGGATGCCCTGCTCGGCATAGTTCGTAGCTTCTCTGAGTTATTCAAGCCCCTTCGCCCCGGCAAGGCAGTGATCCATGAAGGGGATCCATGAAGTAGTGATGTATGGAAGTGAGAGCTGGACCATAAAGAAGGCTGATCGCCGAAGAATTAATGTTTTAGAATTATGGTGCTGGAGGAGACTCTTGAGAGTCCCATGGACTGCAATAAGATCAAACCTATCCATTCTGAAGGAAATCAGCTCTGAGTGCTCACTGGAAGGACAGATCCTGAAGCTGAGACTCCAATACTTTGGCCACCTCATGAGAAGAGAAGACTCCCTGGAAAAGACCCTGATGCTGGGAAAGATGGAGGGCACAAGGAGAAGGGGACGGCAGAGGACGAGATGGTTGGATAGTGTTCTCAAAGCTACCAGCATGAGTTTGACCAAACTGCCAGTGGAAGACAGGAGTGCCTGGTGTGCTCTGGTCCATGGGGTCACGAAGAGTCGGACATGACTAAAGGACTAAACAACAACAACAACAACCCATGGCTTCAAAAAAGTTATCATTTGGATTCATTTTTCTTTCTGTGCTATAGGGTTCTTTGATATGTCTACAGATTGTGCTTGAATTTGATGGCACTTTGCTTTGTTTGCCTGCCCACTCTGTATCTACCAGTCCCAGTGAGCATAAGCCAGCACTGGGTTCCCTTCCCATGCTGAAAATAGGCTTTAAATAAGCATTCTGTTGTAGCCTATAGAATATGTCATGGTGTGGGCTGGATGCCCACAACAGTTTCTCTAGTTTTCAAATGTGCCCATGGGCCCTGCAATACACACACAGAGAGAGACATGGAAGATCCTGTTGTGTATCTTCTGCATAACAACATGCAGTTGACCCTGATTAACACTCATTAATTACAAGTACATTAAAGTCCAAATTGAATCCAGCCATTTCTGCCTACATAAATGAGCATCAATAAAACTGAAAGCTTTTTGCAAATTGATTGAAGAGGCTAACCAGGTCTGACATACAGTAATATCCATAGTATGCTCTACGAAGGCTCCAGTTACATTGTGTTCTTAAGAACAACCCCTCCCTCCAATCTACTTCAATTTCTTTTTAAAACAGGATGTCATTAGCATTTCCACTCAGATAACTCCTTCAGGTACTTTTGACAGGTGCGCTAATAAGACGGTGGAGGAAACAGTTATTTGTAGCAACCTTCTTTTTTGCTGGCTGCAAAAACATTCTGCTTTGGTAATGTTTGATAAAGATGACACTGGACAGCATAGTAAAGGTCAGACCAGGTCTGTATGACTTGCCCATCAGCCATGTCAGTTCATCAGGGTGTTGATACCTGCACTGCCTGTCTGGAACTGTAAAGTTTTTTTAAAAGGGCAATTATCAAGAACCTACAAAGCCACAATAAACATTATCCATTATTAAAGAAAAAAATATTTGTTAAAAAAAAATGTCCTTACAAAATAAAATGAGCGATAACAACCACATGTTTTTAGTCTGCAACAGCATGTATGTTGAAGATCTATAACCAGTGTGGTGTAGTGGTTAAGAGCAGTGGACTCATAATCTGGTGAACCAGGTTCACTTCCCTGCTCCTCCACATGCAGCTGCTGGGTGACCTTGGGCCAGTCACACTTCTTTGAAGTCTCTCAGCCCCACTCACCTCACAGAGTGTTTGTTGTGGGGGAGGAAGGGAAAAGAGAATGTTAGCCGCTTTGAGACTCCTTAGGGTAGTGATAAAGCAGGATATCAAATCCAAACTCTTCTTTTTTCCCCTTCTTCTTCTTCTTCTTCTTCTTCTTCTTCTTCTTCTTCTTCTTCTTCTTCTTCTTCTTCTTCTTCTTCTTTTTCTGTGTCTGGATTTGGATGTACAAAACAAAAAATGGCATGGGAAAGGAACAGATTATTAGGGCTCATTATTTCCCCCCTCCCCAAAATTTGCTTTCATTTGACTCAACTGGGGTGCTCATGCCATTCCGCTTGGGCTGCAATAATCCTAATAAACACTGCAAAAAAAGTCCTATTGAACTCAAAGGGGCTTCTGTATAGACATGTAATGGATTGCACTGCAAGTCTGTGGTCTGAAGTCACACACACACACACACACACACACAATGCACTTCAAATCACCCCTTACTATTGACCATGTTGACTATGGCGAATGGGAGGTGGAATCCAACAACTGTTGGGCCACGGGTTAATCCCTTAATGTGGGCAGAAAGTAAAGATGGGACTACAGCAATCTCAGTGGGGTAAGGCACATGCATTGTGTGCATAAGGTTCCAGGTTCAATCTTCAGCATCTCCAGGGAGGGGAGAGACCTCTTCCTGAATCCTTGGGGAGCCACGGCCAGCTAGTGCTGACAATCGTGGGATACATGAACCACTATAAGGCAGCTTCCTAAATTTTGGCTTCCACAATGCTAACAATACAGTCTTTTGCTTTCCTTGTTAGACTTTTGCATTATGTTGCAAAACTGGCAGGCTCTACAACAGGGACAACTGAGCCCCCATATGCTAAGCACAGAATGTTACTGAAGCTATGTTGGTTCAGACAAACCACTCTGTGTGTCATTATAAGTACACACACAAAAAACAGCAGCAGCAGCAGCAGCAGCAGCAGCAGCAGCAGCAGCAGCAGCAATAACAAGGATGTCCATTCCAGAGAGCAACTGTAGTAAATGACTGTGCCAAAAATTCTCAGACAGTGCATCAGCATAAATGAATTAATATTAGTCACTCCACCTTAACATCTTTCACCACAAAATCTCCTGTTTGGAGATTATTGTGTGTTTTTTAAAAAAAGAAGTCATTTTTGTGGCCACTAAAAAACTTTCATTTATAAACTCTGAGGCCTTGATGAGTGCTTTACGGGAATGTATTTTTAGTAGTCCAGATAGGTGATGTGCAATAATCAATACTGAAAGCAAACACTAAAGAAATACATTGATTCTTCTGAAACACAAAATCATTAGATACTTGACTTTCAGACTTTTTACCGTGGTTTCATTTGGCAGAAAACTTTCTGTTTGTTTTATATTGCTCTGAATTTTGCAGTGAAGCATTAAATGCTACAACACTCCAAAAGATGCTGCTAAAAATATGGTTAAAAACTTTGGGCCCTTTAATCATAATCCTGCTAAAGCAGATTGGGGAACTTTGTGATTTTTGTTGCTATTATAAGAGATTTGTACTTTTTCATGCTAGTAGGGGAAATAGTTTATCAACCAAAATCTGTTTCAGAAGCAGTGTAAAGGCACTTAACTTTATAAGTCAGCATTTTGACTTGCTACAAGCCCTATAAACAATAACACTGCCTTGCTAGATTCATGGAGAATCTACTTAATGATCATATGCTGATTTTGTGAGGGCTTTGGCTTCCCAAGTCTATTTGTAAAACATAATGCCATTTCCCATGTGCTGAGTGCGCATTACGGTGCATTACAATTACAACCAATTACAATATTTCAGTCTGAGAAGAAAAAGAAGAAGAAGAAGAAGAAGCCTGCCCAATTAGCCCAGTGTTATGATAGCTGGCTGTAGTTCTTCACGATCTCAGACAGAGGTTTTTCCCATCCCTACCTGAGAGATACCAGTAATTGAACCTGATATTTTCTGTATGCAGAGTATTTGCTTGGCTATAAAGCTGGGGCTCCACTCCAATAGCTATTGCCCTTTTCCTGTGCTGGTGAACCACCCTGGGGCCTCTGGATGAAGGGAGGCATACAAATTTAATAAATAATAATGATACTTTTTAAAAAGCAGAGCAAGCAGCAGCATGGCTGACACGCTTCGCAAAGTTGTCTCTTCAGTAAGGTTACACTCCCCACTTGCACGTCTATTATATGCAGAGAGAATTTCTTGTCCCCCCCAAAATGGGATTTGGAGTACAGTGGTACCTCGGTTTATGAACTGAATCCGTTCCGGAAGTTCGTTCTTAAACCAAAACCATTCTTAAACCGGGGTGTGCTTTCCCTAATGAGGCCTCCTGCTGCCGGTGCCCTTCCACCGTTCGGCTTCTGTTCTTAGACCAAGGTAAAGTTCACAAACCGGGACACTACTTCCGGTTTTGTGGAGTTCGTAAACTGAATACAGTGGTACCTCGGGTTACATGCGCTTCAGGTTACATACGCTTCAGGTTACAGATTCCGCTAACCCAGAAATAGTATCTCGGGTTAAGAACTTTGCTTCAGGATGAGAACAGAAATCGTGCTCCGGCGGCGCGGCAGCAGCAGGAAGCCCCATTAGCTAAAGTGGTGCTTCAGGTTAAGAACAGTTTCAGGTTAAGAACGGACCTCCGGAATGAATTAACCCAAGGTACCACTGTAATTCGTAATCAGGGCTGTTCTTAAGCTAAGGTACCACTGTATTACACAATAACTAAAAAGCATTTGCAGTCATGTGTTGACTGGTTATATGGAAATATCTAAAACAGCCCACAAATTGTCCCTGGGTTGCCATCAGGATGCCGTTCCATTTAAGGAATCATTCCTAGTGTTTGAAATTGCTAAGGAACTAGTTATTTCCTCAACACTTTTTCAAGTACACCTCCAGAGTCATCCGTAACTGGAAAACGAATGAGGAAACAAGACAACAACTCTGCACATGCAAAAAGTCAATTTGCTCATCGTGCAAAAATCTCCAGTTCCAATAACTACATTCATGAAGCCTATAAAAATAAGGAGGACTTGAAAATGTTCCTCTGTGACTGTGATTCCTTTCCACAGTAGGTCATTCCTTTTGCTTAACATATTTGGGCGCTCTCCAGAAACATAATGCTTTTTTTAGTCAAATAAAGTAAAAGTGGAAATAATTTTACAAATATTTGTCAAGGCTGCTGAGCACATTGTTAGAGTTTTCAGTATTCCAGCAAGCCAGACACCCTTGCCCCCCTCTGCTCTTGCTCATTTATAATAATCTGAAAAACTTGAATCAGTTTTCCTTTAGTCATGATGATCTTTCAGGTGAACCCAAATAATCGGACAATTAGCAATTCACTTGGGGCAGAACCCTCACAAACCCCACAGCTGTTACTTACACACACACTTTCTAATATCCTCATAAGGGGACCTGCTCTGGACTTTATCGGCTTGTGAAATCAGACAGGAGTTCAGTGTTGGGGCTTCTCTTTGTGACACCCTGATAACAGAACTCTTTCCCTAGAAAAAATTGAGCACAGATCTTCTTTGCATTCATTTGGAAGGAAGGCAAAAAGTGTTAGGATCACCCCATGCATAAGAAGCTGTTGTAAAACAAACCAGTGTAAATTAAGCCAATATACAGTTACATCAGATCCAAACCCTGCTGCTGTTGCTCTGCCTAAGTTTGGCAAAGGGAAAAGCAAGCCTTTAAGATAAACGTTCAGTGTGTAGGCAGGTCATGCGAATGAGCTGAAAGGGCTTAGAGTCCAGCCTAAATTTCCAGAATCACAGCCTAAATCAGGGGTCAGCAAACTTTTTCAGCAGGGGACTGTCCCTCAGACCTTGTGGGGGGCCGGACTATATTTTGTTGAAAAAAATAATGAACGAATTCCTATGCCCCACAAATAACCCAGAGATGCATTTTAAATAAAAGCATACATTCTACTCATGTAAAAACATGCTGATTTAGAAGGCAGAATTAGAAGGCGATTGGGCCGGATCCGGCCCCTGGGCCTTAGTTTGCCTACCCATGGCCTAAATCATCAAATCACAGAATTGTAGAGTTGGGAGGGACTCTGAGGGTCACTTAGTCCAACCCCCTGCAATTCAGGAATCTCAGCACAAGGTCCCCCATCCAATCGGAAACCATATTGGACCTTGCTTAGCTTTGCAAATGTGCTTGCAGTTCTATTAGTCCACCACTAAGAGGGTGCATCGGTGGAGGCTGGTTCATTAAGGTAAATGGGACACTGCCCAACCAGCCTCAGTCTGTCATCCTGCAGAATGGAGCAGGGAGGAGGATGGGGGCAAAATTAGAATGAGTTGGTTCTGCCAGCCATTGGTTCTGGCTCCACTTACTGTTCATCTGCCTGCCTTCCAGTGCAATGGGAACCAGCCACCCCTGCTATTCATTCATTCTTTCAGTCAGTGGGCATAGTCCTGCAGCATCACAGGGCAGAAAGAGTTGGATTTCGATTTTTAAAAGCCATTTAGGGTCACTTCCAGGGGACCTGTTTGCTGAGCATTCATCCGGATTTGTTTGCGCGACGTCTGCAGAGAGCTTGGACAACACGGACTATTTACTGGGCATCCATTCTGATTTATCTGCAGGGAGGTTATATGATGTTGTGTCAAGTGCTTGTTGGCCAACTCTTTCAAGCTTATTTTCCTGACACTTCCGTTATCACAAAAGTTCTGTTTCTTTTTTGGTGGGGGGAGTGGGTCTGTTGCCAAAGAGAGCCAAATCAGCTACAATTACCCAACCTGAACGTACCGGTTTGTGATTTAAGCCCATCCCAAAATAGTGACAGTCTGGAAGCCACTTTCACTGTAACGGCGAAAGTACGAGGGAAGAAAATGCAGTGGGCTTAAATGTGGTTTAGCGAGCCAGAAGACTTGAAGTACTGTTGCAGAACTACATTGAGCAGAAAAAGAACATACACTTCCATTTAGAAAGGCCATTGCCATGATATTGCGTAATTTAGAAGCTGTACTGCATATTGGGGGGGGGGGTGTCAGACTTTTCCCAAGCCACAATCTTCATTACTCATGCACTTTCTCAGCAGGCTATAATGATAGAGTCATGAATGTCTAAAAAGTGATTTCATTTTACTGTTATTTACAACTCCACTCAATAGCCGAACCTCTTCCTATTATCCGTGGTTAAATATAGCAAGAGATTCTTTCCCATTCCCTTTTCTCTACTTCTGCCCCCCCCCCCCCCCGCCGCACACCCACGCAACACACATGAGTCAGAAGCTGTAAGAATGAGTGGCTCCCATCTGGCCAGAGCTGTTCCTTGGCAGCTCTGTTGACTTTGCTGATTGTATTCACACTCCTCAAGGTCACCTCAAACATAAGGAGGTGAAATAATGTCTGTCTGCAGAAAAAACCAAAAAAACAACAACCAGTTTTGTGCCAGAATCTCAGTTTTAGTGATATATATGTGTGTGTCCTTCTCCATGCACGTAAGACAAGAAGGCAATGCTGGGCACATGCCGACAAGTACCGTATTTTTTGCTCTATAAGACTCACTTTTTCCCTCCTAAAAAGTAAGGGGAAATGTGTGTGCATCTTATGGAGCGAATGCAGGCTGCGCAGGTATCCCAGAAGCCAGAACAGCAAGAGGGATTGCTGCTTTCACTGCACAGCGATCCCTCTTGCTCTTCTGGCTTCTGAGATTCAGAATATATATTTTCCCCTTGTTTTCCTCCTCCAAAAACTAGGTGCGTCTTGTGGTCTGGTGCATCTCATAGAGTGAAAAATACGGTATTTCCCCCCAACCCCACATGACTTTTCTTTCAAACCTCACATTCATTCATTTTGATCAGAACTGATTCAGACACAACGTTTCAGCACCAGCCCGCTCTTCCTAATCTGTATTCGGATTGTGTAGATTATGAGTCACTGAGTCAAATCCATGTGTGCCAGCAGTTTCTATCAGCAGCTGGATCTGATCGCAGGTGAGGTCAGCGTTCCTGAGATTTATCTGAAGATTAGATACCCGTGAGCAAGCATTACATGTTAGGCTCAAGTGTTATGTCCGATAGCCCCCAAATGATAACAACATGGAAATGCACAAGGCTGCTAACTGTTGGAATTCTTGCCCGGTCAGAGGTATGTGCCTATCAGTCCAGGCACCGGCTGAATTCCTTTGACCTCCCTCCGGCGACTCCCGGCAGGAAAAACACACGAGGTCCATTCCGGCGATTTTCCTCAGGCTGTGAGAAAAACACACCAACTGCTTCTCCTCCTCCCTGCTCCCTGCATATCCCCAGGGAGGGGAATCAGACTCAGACAGAAATGTAACTACATGCTTTTATTCCTGTCTTTAGCAGTCATACAGTAAAAGATGTCTGCTCTCTTCAACAAACAGAGAGAAACACCAAACTCCACCCATGTACATCCTGTACAGGTCATATGACACACACTGAGCTCACATCCTGTGCTCAATAAGGAGAATGGACTGCCCCTTTGTTTCCATGGCAACAGTCACAAACATCCTGTCTGGCTTTGCAGCCACAAGCAGCTGACTTAGCTGCTAGAGCCTTTGCTTGCTGCAGCATTGCTGCTTTAGAATAACACTAACTGCCTTGTTTCAATGGGAACATCGGTAGCTGCTTTAACTAATATTTGAAAACATCTAGCTCAGTATCATTTACTCTGACAACACGGTTGCAGCTAGGAGTTGTTTCTGAGCTCTGTTAGGGGATACTGAAGGTTGAACATTCCTCAGATGAAAACAGGGACATTTCTCACTCCCCCACCGTCCTGAAAAAAACCCTTAATCCCAGATTTATTTTCTTCTTTGGTAGGGCTGCCATACGTCTGGGTTTCCCCAGACAATTGGACTGTCAAAATAGCGTCTGGGCAGATTTTCACCGAATCAGCAAAATGCCCGGGGAAACCCAGACACAGGGCAACTACGTTGATTTTTAAAGAAAAATGCTGTAAAAAATCCAAAAAAAGCCCAAAGATTTGGTTTTTTTGAGGGGGGAGGAGATGTTCCCAAAGCTCAACAACTTTGCCCCCTCCCCCAATAACTTTGTCTGGATTTTCACTTTTGGGAATATGGCAACCCTGTCTTTGGTAGATTTATGAAAAGAAAAACAAACACAGATAAATAAATTGTAGAAAGGGGCAAGATTAAAAGCGGACACACAAAGCTTGCCTAAAAAAAAATAATCAAGACTCCTTGCCCTCCACTCTGCCTTTCGTCCTTTCTGCCTTTCTTCCTTTTGGGCCCTGCTCCCTGCTTGCACCTCAAAGCTGGCACATCATGCGGGGCAGGGCCTTGGCAGCGGCAGCCTTGCCCGCTCTTCAGCAGCTGCTATGAGCTGCCCAAGATCATCAAGTGAGGCTTTTCTTTATGTGACTCCTCCCTGAGAGGCCCAGAGGGCAGCAACGCAGGAACAGGCCTTCTCTGTGATGGCTCCTCACTTGTGGAGTGCTCTGCCCAGGGAGGCTTGCCTGGCGCCTTCATTATATTAGCCTTCATTACCATCTCCACCCCCATCGTTCTGCCCAGACACTGAGATCCAGTGCCGAGGGCCTTCTGGTGGTTCCCTCACTGCGAGAAGCCAGGTTACAGGGAACCAGGCAGAGGGCCTTCTGGGTAGTGGTGCCCGCCCTGTGGAACGCTCTTACACCAGATGTCAAAGAGAAAAACAACTACCAGACTTTTAGAAGACATCTAAAGGCAGCCCTATTTAGGGAAGCTTTTAATGTTTAATGGACTTGTTCTTTAGTCATGTCCAACTCTTTGTGACCCCATGGACCAGAGCACACCAGGCACTCCTGTCTTCCACTGCCTCCCGCAGTTTGGTCAAACTCATGCTGGTAGCTTCGAGAACACCGTCCAACCATCTCGTCCTCTGTCGTCCCCTTCTCCTTGTGCCCTCAATCTTTCCAAACATCAGGGTCATTTCTAGGAAGTCTTCTCTTCTCATGAGGTGGCCAAAGTATTGGAGCCTCAGCTTCAGGATCTGTCCTTCCAGTGAGCACTCAGGGCTGATTTCCTTAAGAATGGATAGGTTCGATCTTCTTGCAGTTCATGGGACTCTCAAGAGTCTCCTCCAGCACCATAATTCAAAAACATCAGTTCTTCGGCGATCAGCCTTCTTCTTGATGGACTACTGTATTTTAATCTTTTGTTGGAAGCTGCCCAAACTGGCTGGGGAAACCCAGCCAGATGGGTGGGGTGTAAATTATTATTATTATTATTATTATTATTATTATTATGATGATGATGATGATGATGGCACCAGGTAAAAACATTCCTCTTCTCCCAGGCCTTCAGCTAATTAAACAATATACGGCTTTTTAATTTGTATGTGTGTGTGATGTGGGTATTGTTTTTGTTTGTTGTTATGGCATGTATTTTGTGTTTCTATATTGCACACCGCCCTGTGATCTTCGGATGAAGGGCAGTATAAAAATTTAATAAATCAATCAATAAAAATTCTTATTCTACCAATATTTTTGAGCAGCTGAGAAGGAGGGGGATGTACTGAAATCCTAGCACTGTCATTCATTTCAAAGCTGCGTACTGTCTGAAGCCTTTGCCACTGAAATAAGCAGGGTTGAAAAATTCTTAACTTTGCATGGATTGTACATTGACTTTACAAGGGCTGTTTGTCTGCCCCTTCCCAGTCTAATTTATTTACCCCCCCCCCCTTTTCACTGATCCTTTGCTTTAGCCAAGGGACACAGGCTTCACCTGTCAGATATGAAAATCTGATTGATTTCATTGGGAATTCTGTGTGTGAACCATAAAAGTCACAAAGTGCTGAGAAATGAAAGGAGAGGAAATTGGATATTTACTCATAAGCCCACAGTGGAAATGCAGTCTGGGTAAACGTTTGAAAAAAAATCGTTTGGCAAGTCAAGGCTGGCTTACAGGACCATCGGCTTCAATTTATTCATAGGTAAACTTTAGCCCTGGAACTCAAAAAGAGAAAGGTTTGAAAGAAAACCATTTTAGGCAAGTTTGGAGCAATGAAAGAGATATATAATTTTCTACGCCCTCTTTCTTTCAGCTTCATTCACCTGGATAGAAAACGATAAAAAGTAAAATTACCAATTAGTCATGACTCAAAGCTTTAGCATGCGAACTTTCAAGAATGAGGGTAACGAACAAGGCAATCGCAGTAAAAACAATTAAAAAATTTAAAAGATTTTAAAAAACAACAATAGACTAAAAACCCAGCAGCGTTCTAAATATTCTGCAGGCGAAGCAACTCTTCTACCACTGAGCCATGCCCCTTCCCCTCGAAGGAGTCCCTGTGACTCTGTGAATTATAGGCCTCACCATATGTCTTTCTATCCAAGTACAAGAGTCAGCAAAATCTGGGATGCAGCACAGTTGTGGTCTGAAAAACCTAGACTGTGTGTGGATTTAGACCAGTTGCACTTTCCGAAACAGAATGAGAACCAAAGCACAGTAACGCTACAGGATCCATACGTATCCAAATCCTGCAACACAGTTATCTAGTCAAACAAAAATGGGGGGGGGGGGAATTGCTTGCAACAATTTTACACATTTGCTTGCAAAATGAAATTTACACTGGAATGCTGATGAAGTTTGCTGGGTATTTAAATAAATAAATAGATGATAGATAGATAGATAGATAGATAGATAGATAGATAGATAGATAGATGGATGATTGATAGATGATAGATAGATAGATAGATAGATAGATAGATAGATAGATAGATAGATGATAGATAGATAGATAGATGATAGATAGATAGATAGATAGATAGATATAGATAGATTGCAAATTGCAGCAGCAGCAGCAGCAGCAGCAGCGTGGAGGATGGAATTTAAGACTGGAAAACGAGAGAACCAAAACTGATGGATCCTAGCATCCCTGGTCACTACCTTCTGCCTTGGCCTGTGTGGTCTGGCAGGACTTAAGAATGTCCTGCTCAATCTCCTGTTCTTCTCTGCTGCTCCCCAGGCAGGGCTAGAATTGCCCTGTATTTCAAGTGTGTTTTCGCAACACATTTCGGCCGATTGTACAGTATTGCATTTTACCCTTTGAGTTGTTCTGTGCATGTTTCTTGCTGTAATGATCTTTTTTATCTTTTCTTTGCATGTCATAAAATCTTCTCTCTACTGTGAGCAGCTCCCCACCCAAAACTGGAAAAAGGTTAAAAGGAATTGAAAATAAAGAATAAATGTTCATTCTATCTGCATCATGTCTGCCCTTAAGGTGCAAAAATTTCTTTCTTATAAAAGCAACTAATACTGTAACCCTGCGTGAACTTAACCCTGTGTGAACTTTCTCAAGCATAAATCCTATTGAAGTCACTAGGGGATTGTGTCTGAGTAAACACGCTTAAAGCGGACAGCTAAGTTTAGAACAGAATAAAATAAAAAGGGGAGCCTGTGGAAGCAATTACACCTTATCAGGCCATTTTCAAAGCAGGTCCCAATAACCACATGTTGGTGTAGGAGTCAAACGCCCTGTAAAAAAACACATTGGGGAAAAATTAAGTGTGAGAGAATTCTAGGGCATGAAGAAAATTGAGAGGACCGGAAGGGAGAGAAGGTTTCAAAAGTTCTATTTTCGTCTCAGCGTCTATTTGCTCAAAATAGACCCAAGCCCCCGGCCTTGGAGTTTATTCAGCCCCCAACATGGTTGTAACCTCGTAAACAGGAAGCACTCTCCAGTTATGCTCGCAATAACAAGCTTCTTGCTTTGTCTCAATGCTTTATCACCTCAGCCGGTCAAAACAAATTGCTCAACATTGTCTGGGTTTCATTAAGTATCCCCAGGATTAGTCACACCTGTGCAAATACGTGCACCTAGGCCAAACACGTGTGACGTGCACAGCCTCCGCCTTCCTTTCCTCAGTCCAGTGCCAATGCTTGCAAGAGGAAAACATTGTTGTGGTTTGGCGGCGGCTGACATCTTTGCACAGGACCCTCATCAGAAGCTGCCTGAGCGGGGTGCATTTGGGGAAGATCGGCAGACATTGCTTAACTTTCAGAAGAAGGGTTGCCAAGCCTGAAGTCTCTCATCCGGAATCCCTTCTGTTTCACTCCTGATGTATGAATATGTCGTAGCATCACCCTGCCATTCCACTAAAATAATAATAATAATAATAATAATAATAATAATAATAATAATAATAATTTTTATTTATACCCCGCCCTCCCCAGCCAAGGCTGGGCTCAGGGCGGCTAACAAGCAATAATAAAAATAAGTTGAATGAATACAACTTAAAAACAAAATTAAAATCCATTAAAATACTGAAACATTAAAATATTAAAATGTAGCCTCATCGCAGGAGGAGAAAGGAAAAGAAAAAAGAAAGAAGGGGAGGGAATCAAGTTGGCTCCAAGCCAAAGGCCCTATGGAAAGAAATCAGATCCTGCAGGGCCCTGGTCTCATGAGGCAGAGCGTTTCACCAGGCCGGAGCCAGAGTTGAAAAGGTCCTGGCTCTGGTTGAGGCTAATCTAACTTCCTTAGGGCCCGGGACCACTAGGGTGTTGCTATTTATGGACATTGAGGCTCTCCGTGGGGCATACCGGGAGAGGCGGTCTCATAGGTAATGATGATGATGCGCAATGTGGCTAACCAGATTTATAAAATACAGACACATGGGCACATTTAACAGTTCATTTAAATAGACTTCTTGCGTTGGTGTGATACTACATGAGGAAACACAGATCAATCTCTCAGTCGTCTTAAGTGCATAATGAAAGATGTGTGGAGTGAGAGAAAATCCCCCTGTGTACTTTGGAACACGCTAAGAAAATTGCTGTCTGTCTTTGTGATCCGACAGATTTGTTTTTAACATTCACCTTATTCTTTGTTAATTGATCTTCAATTAAGCACTCTGAGTTTCAGCAGGATATTCAAGGGTCGATTATATACACCCTACGAATGTTTTTGCTAGCTGCACATTTATAGTAGAGGATTAGAGAAGCAATGGATTTGTATCATCTACGATATGATAGCTATTACAAGACTTGACAGTCATCAATACAAGCAATATTTTTTCAAATGGAATAGCATTTTAATGGATTATGCATCATGCTCATCCTGCTATTCCATTCATTTCATAATTAACTCATTGCATTTTAAACCTATGATTTAATTGCTTTAAAATTGATCTGCAACCATACTTCAGTGCAGGATCTATTTTCTTGTGAGCTTTTCCACTACTCATAGATACACTGTGCTGTACTTAATTGCAATACACAAGGTCGCTTTAGTAGCATCTAATGCAAGGCACTGCAGCTGAATTTCCACCAATCACCTACATAGAAACAAAAGTACAAAGCTACTCAGATGTCTGTGAAGGGTTTCTGGGATTTAGAAACTATAATCCAGTCTTCTAAGTGCTACTCTATATACACATAGCTATATAGTAGAGAGCTTAATTCTGATGATGAGTACAGACTCACATTCAGAAGCTGCATATTTAGGTACACTAACCTGGGTATGAGCTCCACTGAACTCGGTGGACTTGCGTCTGAGTGAATTGGTCTGTAAATTTTTAGGACTGAGCTGTAATATGCTTTCATATTCAATTAAGGTCTGTTTTGGTACATTGTGGCTTCCCAATAAGGGTTGCCACACCAAAACAGGCACTCACACAACTGACACAGTTCATTCTTGGTTCTCTGTGATCTTTACTTGCACTATTTTATGCAAGTTTAAACCACAGAGCCTAGGACTTGCCGATCAGAAGGTCGGCGGTTCGAATCCCTGCAACGGGGTGAGCTCCCGTTGCTTGGTCCCTGCTCCTGCCAACCTAGCAGTTTGAAAGCACGTCAAAGTGCAAGTAGATAAATAGGTACCGCTCCGGCGGGAAGGTAAACGGCGTTTCCATGTGCTGCTCTGGTTCACCAGAAGCGGCTTAGTCATGCTGGCCACATGACCCAGAAGCTGTCTGCGGACAAATGCCGGCTCCCTCGGCCAATAAAGTGAGATGAGCACTGCAACCCCAAAGTCAGTCACGACTGGACCTAATGGTCAGGGGTCCCTTTAGCTTTAACCCTCATTAAGTTCAATGATGCATACTCTGTGGTAAGTGAGTCTAGGAATGCAACTGGGCCGAGCAATCCTAAAACCTGGTCAGGGGCAGCACAGGATTTTGGCTACAGTGTCTGTAATCCTCCTGGTTTTTGTCCACTGTGGGAGAACAGGGGTGAGCAGTTTCTCCATCACTTTTTGTTGCACCTGCTCCAGGATCTCTGCGGAATGGACTGGCTTAGGATCCAGGGGGCCCATGGCTGCTTTCGTTCTGCTCACACCTCTGTAATATCCCATGTCATGGTCCTATGACCATGTAGTAGTATTTGATCTGTGGTGGTAGAGGCCAGTGGATAAGCATGTGCTCTACATCCTAAGTCACTCTGCTGCTAAGTTCAACTCCCACCCAGAAACCAATGTCCCCCCTGTGGAAGGATGTGTGGATCCAGAATTGGCCTCCACAGTCACTTACGGACTCATTGTTAAAACTGTGTTTATGGATGACAATCTTACTTGGCTACGAGTCATTGCCAAAGAAGAAGAAGGAGTCACTCTAGCAGCAATGATCAGTCATGTAGGATTGTAGCCTTGGCAGTCCAATTTGCTTTAAGAAAGTAAAATACAAATTGTAAGAGAATTTGAATCTCAGTGCCAGAATATATTCAGCAACGTAAGTGAAGGTGGGCAAATATCTGATTTCTAATGGGTCTCTCTCTCTCTCTCTCTCTCTCTCTCTCTCTCTCTCTCTCTCTCTCTCTCTCACACACACACACACACACACGTTGCAATGTGTTTACATAGTCAGTCTGTTATCTAGGATAACTGTGGTTTGAATGGTCAATTTTCCTGAGGAAAATGACTCCTTAACTCACTTCAGGATCTACCGGTAATTTATTGCACATTGTGAATATATAAATAGATTGCTGATGAGTTCAGAGAAAGTCAAGGGGGGGAGAATTTAGCAAGAGCACCAAGAATAAAGTAATATTATAAGATGGCTGGAATGTACCTGTTTTTCAGAAGTGGGTCTATATACATAGCAAACTGAATAATGCAGGGTGGTGAGCAACAAAATGTAGCCCAGTGTGGAACTTTATAGTACTGCTTCTTGTACTGAAAAACAGTTTTGAGAGGGGACAATATGGAGAGTCCACAACTTCCCAAAGGAGACAGTTCCACCGTCGAACAGCTCTTACCGTCAGAAAGTTCTTCCTGATGTTTAGCTGAAATCTTCTTTCTTGTAACTTGAAGCCATTGGTTCAAATCTAGTTTCCAGAGCAGGAGAGAACAAGCTTGCTCCATCTTCCATGTGACAGTCCTTGAGATATTTGAAGATAGCTATCATATCTCCTCTCTGTCTCCTCTTTTCCAAGCTAAACATACCCAACTCCTTCAACCATTCCGCATAAGGCTTGGCTTCTATAAGCTTGATCATCTTCATTTCCCTCCTTTGCACACATTCCAGGTTGTCAACATCCTTCCTAAATTGCAGTGCCCAAAATTGGACACAGTATACCAGGTGTGGTCTGACCAAGGCAGAATAGATACCTTTACCTTTAGAGTTGTACTGTAACATGTAGTTCTCACAATCTGCTTATTGAGCATTAATTCTGATTCTGACATACAATGCCATTTCAAACAATTATTATCCCACACTTTCTAATGCATTTTCCTGTCACTTTCCTTACCGCAAAAGCCCAGGTTTTCTGGGGGGGGGGGTGTTTGTTGCAGAAGAGCGCTGAATCTGATGATGTTTCCTGCTTGGCAGGGGGTTGGACTCGGTGGCCCTTGTGGTCTCTTCCAACTCTATGATTCTATGAGCTGCTTTAATTGTGCAACTTGAATTTCCTGGTATCCCAGACCTTCCAAGTGTCCCTATTTTCCAGGGACGGTCCTGGATTTCCAGTTAGGGGTACTTCAGCAATTGTTGTGGCTTGTCAGAAGATAGAAAACTACTGCCTGCAGTTTTTAGGAGTCTGGGTTGCCTTCTAAACTCCAAAATGGTGATGAACAATTGAATTTGATTGGTCGAGTTGGTGTGCTATCACTGAATGTTCACAAACAGTTCTCAAGCACAAATCTGCAATAATGTTTGCAGCCTATCTTCTCTGGGGGTTACGCAAAGCTATCACTATGTCTATAATTACAATATCATAAAAGTTGTCTTTAAAAAATTCTACTGGTTATAAATTCTACTGTCATGGCGACATTGTGGCATGGTAACCTAAAGAGGACAACAATTACCATGAAAAGATAGGCCTCAGGCTTTGCATACTGGGACATCTGTACTGGGACTGGGACATCTGTACCTATCAAAGGGTTGAGCCAGGCTATGGTTGCTCAAGATATGACAAGGTTCTTGAAAAAATATTGTTAATGATTTCAGTTTCCTACACTAGTAAGACTTTGGCATATGGAATCCTATTTGAAGAGAAATGGGATGTTTGGAGTATTTTTAGCTATTCCAATGCTCAGATGCTCCAATGTGGTGTGTATGTGTGTGAAAGTAACACAAACCAATAGATTCTGTAAGGAGGGTGAGTAATGTTGGACCTCTTGGAAATATTTGGCTCACATTTAAGTATGTGGGAGTTTTCTGGAAGCAATTATGACAAAAGTAATGAACTGACCACCCTCTAATAAATATTTTGTCTGTGAGAAAAATCTAAGACATTTTAAAACATTTTATAAGATTGTTTTTTAAAAAAATGGATTTTCTCTCCCATATACTATTAAAATGACTTTATTATCATAGCAAACACAGCTTAGGATAGGGATACTGAAATCTGCATGAATGCTAATCTCCTGGAAGAGCCTTCTTTCACATCCTGCCATTAAGCTTGCTAGTTTTTAACTTAAGAATGCTGTGGCTACTGTTGTGATGCTTTCACCGGTGCACAGTATATTTACAGGCTGGCGCAGAAATTTGCAGGCCTGCTCCGCAACCTTCTGCTCTGGTGGGCATAAGCTGAAGAACATTAGACAAGCATGCTGGATCAGGCCAATGGCCAATCTAATTCAGCATCCTGTTTTCAGAATGGCTGACCAGCTGAAAATTCAGTGAGCTAGGCATGAGCACTCTGCGCACCTGTAATTTCAGCAGCTGGTCTGTGAGGCAGTGGAGGTAGAATGTAGCCATTATGGATTGTAAAAAGCCATAATGACCATTAGGTCCAGTCGTGGTTGACTCTGGGGTTGCAGTGCTCATCTCATTTTATTGGCCGAGGGAGCCGGCGTAAGAAGAAGAAGAGTTTGGATTTGATATCCAGCCTTTCACTCCCTTTAAGGAGTCTCAAAGCAGCTAACATTCTCCTTTCCCTCCCCCCCCCCCCCACAACAAACACTCTGTGAGGTGAGTGGAGCTGAGAGACTTCAAAGAAGTGTGACTGGCCCAAGGTCACCCAGCAGCTGCATGTGGAGGAGTGGAGACTCGAACCCGGTTCCCCAGATTACGAGACTACCGCTCTGAACCACTACACCACACTGGCTCTGGGTCAGTGTGCCCAGCTTCTGGGTCATGTGGCCAACATGACTAAGCCACTTCTGGCGAACCAGAGCAGCACATGGAAACGCTGTTTACCTTCCCGCCGGAGCGGTACCTATTTATCTACTTGCACTTTGATGTGCTTTCGAACTGCTAGGTTGGCAGGAGCAGGGACCAAGCAACAGGAGCTCACCCCGTCGTGGGGATTCGAACCGCCGACCTTCTGATTGGCAAGTCCTAGGCTCTGTGGTTTAACCCACAGTGCCACCCGCATCCCGATTATGGCTTGTGGTAGTGTTTATAGCCTTGCCCTCCATGAGTCCTCTTTTAAAGCCATCCATGTAGAAGGACATCATTGTGGGAGCAGGTTCCATACTTTTAACTATGCATTGCATGAAAACATACCTTCTTTTATCAGTCCTGGGTCTTCAAACATTCGCCTTCACTGGATGACCAGCAGCAGGGCTAAAGCTACAAGCCAGAGCTTAGATCGCACCCTTAGTCATACTTTGGTTCCATTGAAATAAATGAGA
This sequence comes from Podarcis gaigeae, assembly GCF_964106915.1. Taxonomy (NCBI): domain Eukaryota; kingdom Metazoa; phylum Chordata; class Lepidosauria; order Squamata; family Lacertidae; genus Podarcis; species Podarcis gaigeae. The sequence continues at coordinate 81,522,014 of NC_139681.1, read as the reverse complement.
AGTGAATCATGGCTACTAAGTTGTCCCCCTTTTTTCACTGTGAATAGTTTGGAGCCAACCCATTCTAAGAATTCTACTATTATTCTCCAGCAAATGAGAGTGGGCGCATTGATTAATCATTGTACAGCAATCGTACTTGATCGTTGCTACAAACAAGTACTGACAACTCATAGGGGAAAGAATAATTATTCCGTTGTTTATGCTTTGAATCTATGCCAGTGCGATCATAAAAGTGAGAGTGCTTTATGTAAAAAGTAGGTTCTGACTGGAGATTGCAGATGGGGGTTAATATGTACAGTCATCGGTGTTCGTGGTAAATGTTTGAGGTGCCTCATCCCATTCATTCAAACACTCCAGACAGATGTGCTGATATGAAGAAGAGGCTGCATCTAATTCAAATCTATGATGCTGTGCAGTCCCACAACTAGGAACTGGGGCAGAAAGAAGCAAGACTGAACTGCCGCAGTGTTCCCGGTCTTCAGAGTTTTTTGACCCATGTAAAGAAAATGGCGAGTGCTGTCAGAATATTTTTTAAAGCAGTAGATCTCACTTAGTTGTTTGATATAACTAATACTAGACAATCAGATTTAAAATAACAACAACAACAACTTCTCTGAGCAGCAGGAAACATTTTATTTACAGTTATACAATCTCTTCTGAATTTGACGCACACCCTCTCCTCTGCATTTTATTTTCAGGTCAGGTGAATTTGGCCTTTGCTATCATTCTTGCCATTTCCTGGTTCCTGAAGGCAACACTTCCTGTTTGTGGTTGCTTAAAGCTGCCTTTCCTACAGGTCAAATGAATTTTTTTGGTCTGTTTCTTTCCCTCTGTATCTACTAACCACTGTCAGTTTTCTTCTTGACCTTTCCCCGCATAACTCCCCCACTTCAATTTCTATTTTCAGACTGTTATTGGGTGCCTCTTTGTTTTCATAGCAGATAGATCCAGGAATTATCTGACAATTTTTTATTTTAAAAACAAACAAATGTAAGAGTTTTAAGCAACTGAACATGACATTTAAATGCTACTCACTTACTGTGGGGGCTGTCTGTATTTATGCCATCTCTGGGTCAGCATGTGTTGGTTTTCCCAGTTAGCTCATTGAGAAATAAAGTGCCTACACATTATTTCTTTTAATGTAATTGCCACAAACTAGCACATATGTGTGTTTTAAATCCCTGTTGGTTTATATGGGACTCGTGTGCGTTCGTAACAGTGTGGGGGATTGTGGGCAATATTTTCACTACATAAAAATGGGGAATTAAATGTCTGCAGCAGCATCGACTAAGAGATAAGATAGAGTCTAGTTTACAGTCAAGTATGGACAGCTTCTGTATAGTTAAAGCTATGATTTTCCCAGTAGTGATGTATGGAAGTAAGAGCTGGACCATAAAGAAGGCTGATCGCCGAAGAATTGATGCTTTTGAATTATGGTGCTGGAGGAGACTCTTGAGAGTCCCATGGACTGCAAGAAGATCAGACGCATCCATTCTTAAGGAAATTAGCCCTGAGTGCTCACTGGAAGGACAGATCCTGAAGCTGAGGCTCCAATACTTTGGCCACCTCATAAGAAGAGAAGACTCCCTGGAAAAGACCCTCATGTTGGGGAAGATTGAGGGCACAAGGAGAAGGGGACAACAGAGGACGAGATGGTTGGACAGTGTTCTCGAAGCTACCAGCATGAGTTTGACCAAACTGTAGGAGGCAGTGGAAGACAGGAGTGCCTGGCGTGCTCTGGTCCATGGGGTCACAAAGTGTCGGACACGACTAAACAACTAAACAACAACATGGACACTTCCAGACAACTGAAAAGAACAAGAAAAAAAGAAAGCCTCCCTCTTTCATAGAACATCAGGGTTGGACGGGGCCTCCATTGAAATCTATTCTAGTCATCATCCAAAGAAGGAAATCCGATCCTCCAGTCTTCTGCAGTGAGCCACATGGTAGGGCTGCTTGCTCACCAGACCTCTGACTGAACCACAGCAATGGACCAGGGTGTAGAGGAGAGGGACATGGTGTCAACGCAGTGCAAATGGGTTGGCACAGCCAATCCCCTGCTGCTGCTGGTGTGTTTGCAACATGCCAACCATCTCAGCATGCTACAGTAAGTCAGCCGACTGGAGATCTGGGAAGTGGTACAGCCTCACTCTGTTGCCTGCTGCCACCACTACAGCACTATCCATGACAGATGAACATCCAGCCTCTGCTTCAGAAACTCAGGTAAAGGAGAGGCCCATCACCATCCAAGGAAGTCAAGAAGCTAATGCAGAACACTTTGTCACAAGGGACGTGTGGCAAATCTACGGGTATGCTAAGGTCTTGATTAAAACATTGCCAGTGTGGTGTAGTGGTTCAGAGCGGTAGTCTTGTAATCTGGTGAACTGGGTTTGTGTCTCCGCTCCTCCACATGCAGCTGCTGGGTGACCTTGGGCTAGTCACACTTCTTTGAAGTCTCTCAGCCCCACTCACCTCACAGGGTGTTTGTTGTGGGGGAGGAAGGGAAAAGAGAATGTTAGCCGCTTTGAGACTCCTTCGGGTAGTGATAAAGCAGGATATCAAATCCAAACTCTTCTTCTTCTACTAGTTTTAATAGAACTTTGGTTTGTAACAAAAACAACAACAACAGAACATTGATTTTGACATCAAAATGCACCAAAGCAATGCTCCACTGTGTTCATTGTTAAAAGGTAAGCTTAAATGCCACCCTGCTTAAAGTAAAATCTCTATTTCCTCACAAATAAACAGAGCATGTTAATAATTTATGATGTGCCAACAAAATGGGGTGTTTCTCTTCTCTATTTCCCTCCCATCTTAATGTGGTTCCGCATCAGCCAGATCATACAAATATGAAAGTGAAGCTCACTAAATGTTTTTGAGAGTCACTTTAGTGGAGCTGCAGCTCGTTCTGATCTCCTGATGGAGAAAAAAGTGGTGCATAATAACAGTGTTGACCTTGTTGCCCGTTCTGATGGAAGTGAAATCAATTATTAGCTCACCATTGATAGCAATTGCTCACAGGATGTCCTTTCCCTCACCCCAGCAATGAATTGTAACTTACAATTTAATAAGCAGAATCTATCCAATGATGAAATCATAACACCTAAAAAATGCACCCGTACTGAGCTGTTTGATGATATGCAAAGTTATTTAAATTAAACTGATTGAAAATCAACCGCTTAACGAGGAGACATGTTGTGTAAATCAGCCCTTAGATTGCATCTTCGCCACGAACAGTGGGAACAATATTTGCACAGTAACATCATCCAAAATCTGGAAGAGAAGTCATGTAGGAAACTAGATAACTGTTGGCTAGTTACACAACAAAAGTGCTGACATGGCCAAGGCTCTGGGTTTAAAGCCTGCTGGAGGTAGATGGGAGCCTGCATGTCTCCTTTCTTAAAAAGAAAGAAAGATGGCTACAGCTCAGATGGTAGAGCATCTGCTTTGAATTCAGAAGATGAAAGTTTCAGTTCTTGGCATCTTTAGGTAGGACTGGGAAAGACCAGGCTGAACCCCTGGGAAGAGACTGCAAGTCAGTGTTGACTCAGCACAAGACAGTGGTTGCTGTGGTGTTATGATTAATCTCATGCCAGCCTGGGACCATGGAAAGGCTTGCATCTACATAGTTCGTCAGATGGCATGTTTAGCTTCCCATGCAAGTAGGAATGGGAGAATTTGTCATTTCTGGGTTCTCTCCCTTTCTCATTTCCCCAACATTAAGTTCAGGTCTCCATATTTCCAGATCAGGCTGTGATAGAGATATCTTTTGCCACACCAAGACTGAAACTCAGAAGTATCTCTTAGCTTTGTCCCTAGAGCATCCCAGCCACAGTCCCCGCACCTCTTCATTGTTTCTACCCTGCTCAGCGTTGCCTGTTCACATTGAGACAGGATGTTGCACTTGATGAAGTCAGCTTTTTGAATTTTTTTTATTACAAGGATATGCAATCAAAAGCATCTGTAATGAAATTTCATGTTCTGCTATCAGAAGGTAGAAGAGCTGCTGATTATGATTTTCAGGACTAGCAGAATAATTCAGATATTTTAAAAAATCAAGCAAACCTGCATAATGTATATAGGTCACATAGTTCTGTTTTTCTACCCTGGTGCAGAACTTTTTTTTTAAGCAAATGTAGCCCTGAAGATACTATTTGTGTGTGTGTGTGTCAGAAACACATGTGAAAATGTGCATATTAGAAGTTTATATATTCACCACCATTTTAGTGCAACTTCTAAAATGACTTTCTGCCTAATATATACACTGCTGAAAAGCAATTCCCTCTAATATAATGCATTTTTGTACACGTTACTGGGCCGGAGGACTTCTTTGCAAAATTTGGAAAAGTGCTAATTTTGAAGGAGGGCTGTATTTCGGTTTGTGAATTGTTTTCGGAAGTATCCTGCTTGAGGTTTCCCCACAGCCTCTTCCTATGTTCTTAAGTGTGATCAATTTGGTACGTTTACCTTTAATTGCAAACTTACCATATTTTTCTGTGTATAAGACGCCCCCTATTTTGGGGGTCTCAAAATTGAGGAAAGGGGGGGAGATTGCCCCCATGTATAAGACTATCCCCCATTTTTAACATTTTTTAGTAAAAAAACACACCTAGTCTTATACATGGAAAAGTACGGTAATTCGAACCCAGCTCCTAACACACACGCAAGTGGCATCCCTCTCACAGAGTTGGGAGATACTAAGTAGGATAGAATACCATCAGAAGAACCCTGTGGATGGAATACTTTACATGGACGCAAGTGGGTGTAGGGTTAACCATGGAGAGACCATAGCAGTCAAGCCTGCTGGTTTATGTGTAAAGAACCATCTTTAAAATAACCATCTTTATAACAAGCTTACCTCCTGCTTAATATGGGGCCCTTTCGTCTGGCAAACCTGTAAATTCAAATGCAATTCCTTGTGAAAATATCCTTTAATAGAGGAGGGGAAAGGAATATCTGCCTGCATGTTTTTCCCTGCGACTCTGTTGTCTGTGCATTTGGCTGTAAATATTGTTATGGCTTTCCTGTTAGATTTTTAGATTTCCTGTTAGATTTCTAGATTTCCTGTTAGAGCTAACAGTGTGGATTGCCCTCATGCAATATCTGGACTTGACAAAGGAGTGTTGATAGTCTTCAGTGTTCCCATGGCAGTTCAGAAGGCTCGGTGATGGTCCCAAGAGATTCATCCATATACTCAGACCCTTCTAACCAGGGGGCAGAGCCATGGTGTCTGTGCAGTTTGAGACAGAGACAAGTGAGGTACAGAGAGCTCAGATTAGGCTTCATAAGTATCTTAGGGGGTGGCTGTCTCTCCTTGAAGATCTGATGGGGAAGTGGACTTTGGCAGTCTGTTGGGGTGCTTAAGTTGTACATCCACCCCTGCACGACCTGTCTGTCGGCAAAATACTCTTGCAAGTAAGCATTGCACACCTGGAGGTTTCGCAGCTGTGTGTGTTTCAGGCTACCTGTGATGTCTATGAGTAATTGGGTGGCTTGGAGAGGATCCAGAAATGATGGAGAAGCATAAAACCCAACATCCTTTCCCCCCCTTTTGGTTGAACTCTTTCACTTTACTGAACAGATACCATAACTTAATTGCAAGAGTTTTATCAACCAACATTCCAAGTTGCTATGAGAGAGCTCCATCTGCTGGACATAGTTAGAAATTGTATCCCAGGCAGTCTGCAGCAGAGGTCCTTTGCATTTATTTAACTTATGCTAGCAACGAATCCCAACATTTGGAACTGGAAGGAACCTATTGGATTTATTTAGTTCAAACTTCAAGATAAGATATATGCTGCCTAAAGTATTATCTTCGCACTGGGGCTTTCAAATGATACTGTTCACTTCCCTAAAAATAAATTATTTGCGTAGCATCAAACCAACTGGGTTGCAGTTTACGTGAATATAGGCCAGAGGTTCTCAGTCCCCAAGGCACAACTTGGGAGAGTTCTTCATCATGCAAAAGCTATGATTATTCTGCTGTTGCATTAGAGCCTTGCACTTTTCAGGTCCTGCTCTGGGCTTAGTCGTTCTCTGGTGTGACAGTCAGCCCTAGTGGGCTTCTGTAGCTGTGGTGGCAGCAATCCAAGCAGTTCTGGGTCAAGCCACACTTTAAATTTCCCACTGTGTAACTTCCCACAATGTCCCAGGATGATGCAGAGTCGGGAGCATCATGAGAAGTTTAAGAGGGTGGTTGGATCCAGTGGTTTGGCACTGCTCATAGGCCAAGCAGCAGCAGCAGCAGCAGCAGCAGCAGCAGCCCCAGCCCGGGAACTGAGCTCCTGGCCTCTGCTCAGTGGTGCCAGATGCTGGTTCTGTCCCTGCTCAGTTTCAAAATAATGCCCTACTCATATGACTGTTGGTGCATTGACCAGCAAGGCAACCCTGTGAAGGAGGAGGAGCAAGAGGAGCAGGAGGAGCAGGAGGAGCAGGAGGAGCAGGAGGAGCAGGAGCATCTTATCCACACTTCCTACTTGTCCAGTGGCAAGGCTCTACCAGCTGCCAGCTTACTCAATGACATGATTGTTGGGATGTGTCCGGGGAGACGGGGGCATTTGGCAGGTCCCCAGCTGGCTCCAGCCACCGGCCGGCAGCCGGGCGGACTCCAGTTCTCGGAACAGGATCAATCAGTGACACAAGCCTCAGAGACCTTTAGAGACTTGGCGTGCTCTAATCAGCAGAGTGAATAAATTCTCACAATGGAAGTGGCGGACAGAAACATGTGTAAGCATTATTTACAGGCGTTTATTGAGCATCAGGAACAAAGGAAAAACATGTCTTCTTCCCTTCGTGTCCAAGCAAAACAGCAGTATAACAAAAGCAATATACAAATGGAAGTTCCCAGCAAGCTGTGCTGGAATGTAAACAGACATGTGACATACAACTATCCACACATCTGTTCTAAAGGTGGAATGGAACTATATCCCGACAGTGATCACCTTGTGATGGCTATGGTCTGCCTACACCACTGGAAGCAGTCGTGGTGGCTGGGAGCCACAGGAGGGGACAGTTGCTCTTGTGCTTGAGCCTTGCTTGCTAGTCTCCCACCAGCATCTAGTTGGCCACTGTAAGAACAGGATGCTGGACTAGATGGGCAGGCTCTTCTTCTTATATACCACTTTCTTCCCCTCCCAGGAGTGGGTCTTGCCAACATGGCTCTCTGTCTACTCACCAACTGGTACAGGAATTATTATGTTTGCTCACACAAAGCTCATTGCTTACTTGGGTGGTGCCTTAAGTGGCTTCATAGAGTCACAGAATCATAGAGTTGGAAGGGACCCGAAGTGTCATCAAGTCCAGGCCCCTGCAGTACAGGAATCTCAGCTAGAGCATCCATGACAGATGGCCATCCAACCTCTGCTTTGAAAAACCTCCAAGGAAGGAGAGTCCACCACCTCTTGTAGGAGACCATTCCACTATTGAACAGCTCTTACTGTCTGAAAGTTCTTCCTGATGGTTAGTAGGAATCTTCCTTCTTGAAGACATCGATTCGAGTGCTACCCTCCAGAGAAGGAAAAAACAAGCTTGTTCCTTCTTCCATGTGACAGCCCTTATATTTGAAGGTGGCTATCATATCTCCTCTCTGTCTCCTATAAACATACCCAGCTCCTTCAACTCTTCCTCATAAGGCTTCGTTTGCAGCCCCTTGATCTTCACATGGTGACTCACTTGAACTTTGCTGCCCCAAGACTCTCCCAGCCTCTCTTGTTCTGTGTTTCTGTTGGCCAGACAGCCAATAAACTACTGCCACCTCCATGGGAGAGAAGTGATTAAGTGAGCCTGCCAGTCAGGATGACTAGAGCATGGCCACATTGCACCCTCTTTTCCCAAAAGGCTGGGAGTGATAAAGTCTCAGTTTCTCCCGTGTTTTGTTTTGTTGGAACTTCTAGAACATCTTGCCCTGAAGACCAATGGCGCTTCCAGGCAACCCAAAGTAAACTGTTTCTTAATGTATGGGGCCAAAGTCAAGGGTGATGAACCTGGGATCCTCCAGATGTTGTTGGACACCATTCCTGACCGTTGGCCATCCTGGCTGGGACTTGTGAGAGCTGGAATCCAGCAGTTTCTGAAAGGCCACAGTCCATCCCTCCTGGACAAGCTCACTGCTAGTGAACATTAAAGAACCATACTTGAAACCCTCCTCACCTATTTGGAACCCTGGACTTATGACTAAGCTCATATGATGTCAGGGGCTGGATTGAGGAGGAATGATGGGAACCCACCCGCCTTTCCTACACCTTCCCAAGAAGAGGAGGACAGCATAGATTTAGAACAGTGGTTTGCAGAAGGTCGTAGTTCAGAGGCTGCAGAGGGGAGAAGCTGGAAAATATTGGGAGAGAAGAAGAGAAGAGTTTGGACTTGATATCCCGCCTTTCATTTTTTTTTAATAGATATTTATTAAAGTTTTTTGATACAAATGCACACATAATAAACAACATTGCTTGTAACATAACGTGGTTTCATCACTTCTTTGGACTCCCTCACGTCTCCCGCTTCCATTTACATCGTTAAAAGGTTTTTCCAAGCAAATTATCAACTTGTTTACAATCTTATATCCACTCATTTAAATACAATCTAGCAATTCTCCAAAAGGTTTATGTTTTCTTTAATCTCACTTATCATCAAATTCAAATCTAATTTAGTGGTGGCCAATTATTTATAATCTAGCATCCTTCTTAACATTCAACCAAATTACAATATTTTTGTAAATACGTCTTAAATTTCTTCCAGTCTTCCTCGATCCTCTCTTCTCCCAGGTCTCGGATTCTGCCAGTCAACTCGGCCAGTTGCATATAGTCCATCAGCTGCATCTGCCACTCTTCCAGTGTGGGTAGATCTTGAGTTTTCCAGTTCTTAGCGATGAGTATCCTTGCTGCGTTGTTGCAGTAAAGGTATACTTAAATACCTTTTTCAACTCATTATATATCATTTCCCAGAAGGCCTTCACTTTAGGGCAAGTCCACCAGAGGTGAAAGAATGTTCCTTCATTTTCTTTACATTTCCAACATTTATTATCAGACGAATGGTATATTTTGGCAAGTTTAACTGGGGTCATGTACCATCTATATATCATTTTCATTACATTTTCCTTCAGAGCATTGCATGCGGTGAAGTTCAGCCCAGTGGTCCACAACCTTTCCCAGTCCTCAAACATAATGTTATGCCCAATGTCCTGTGCCCACTTTATCATAGCCGATTTAACCATTTCGTCTTGTGTATTCCATTTTAACAGCAAGTTATACATTCTAGATAGTACCTTAGTCTTTGGTTCTAGCAATTCTGTTTCCAACTTCGATTTCTCCACCTGGAACCCTAACTTTCTGTCATTTTTAAAAACTTCTTTAATCTGAGCGTAATGTAACCAGTCTCGCACTTTATCCTTCATTTTCTCCAAACTCTGCAATTTCCAATTGTCTCCATCTTTTTCTAATATTTCCCAATATTTTGGCAATTTGGCCTCCATATTGGGTCTTTTTCGGGCCTTAGCTTAGATATCCCGCCTTTCAATCCCCTTAAGGAGTCTCAAAGCGGCTAACAATCTGCTTTCCCTTCCTCCCCCACAACAAACACTCTGTGAGGTGAGTGGGGCTGAGAGACTTCAAAGAAGCATGACTGGCCCAAGGTCACCCAGCAGCTGCATGTGGAGGAGCGGAGACTCGAACCCGGTTCACCAGATTACGACTCTACTGCTCTTAACCACTACACCACACTGGCGGAGGAGCACTGAGAGGAGCAGGAGGGAGAAGAAGCACCAGTGGAGAGACAGCTAACAGACTCAGTGTCTCTTGAAAGCATTCCTGATCCCCCCCTCTCAGAACCAGACGTGCCTTGAGAGTAGTAGAACAGAAAACTCAAAGGCAGAAAGCACAGATCAGCCGGCACAGGGGTGATGTAGAATAGGAGGGACTGAGGGGTGGGACTTTACTTGGAGCGATGCCATTATCTAAGAGAGACCGCATGCCTTCGTCTCTCTCTGTGCACATTGAATAAGCTACTTGGTAAGAACTCTTCTTGGGTTTTTTCGCTTCTAGGCATCCCACCATGAGAGGGATAGGATTCCCTGAAGCCTTGACATATGATAAACACCACCACAGAACCTTGGGTGTGGAGGAAAATAGACGCCCCTTGTTACCCAGGGCTTTTTTAGCCAGATCTTGACGAAAAACAGTTCCGGTACCTCTCAGGTGGGTGCCATTGCCTTTATAACGGAACAAGGGAGGCGTTCATGGTGAGTTCTGGCACCTCTTTTTCTAGGAAAAATAGCACTGCTTCTGCCTGATCCTGTTAATGTTGTTATTAATTCCTGTGCAGAATTTTATAATCCAGATAGACAGTCTGATTGTATACCTTATGAACAACTTCACCTTTTAAGGTTAAAATGTGTTTTTTGTTTTGGTTTTTAAAAAAGATGGTCAATCCCTGCAGAGGAGTCTGTGGTGATCACAGTTTAAAGATAAAAAGAAGGTAACTTCTTAAGATGACCACACATTAAACAACAGACTAATACAGTAGAGGGCTTACTTGCTTCGGAGTTATGATACTGGAAACAAAGTGTAGGGAAGAAAAGTATTGTTTTAAAAAGTGTATAAGCTGCTAATACAGCAGGATATGAGTAAAGCCAAGGGCCTAAAACACCTGCAGGAAATAGATTGGTGAATAGAAATTGGGGGTTGGGTGGGGAGAGAATGGATTTGGATTTGGGAGAAATTCTCATGTCAGCTAACATTAAAGAGATAATGCAAAAACTTCCGTACATTCACAAAAACATTTTGGCATTATTATGCCAGCAAGTCTGTAATGATAGGGGTAGTTATAGCCATATGTAGTGAAAGCATCAACATTCTGGGATTGGAAAAATGAGGAAATTGGCAAAATCACGTGTCAGCAAGTTATGAAAACCCCAGAGCTGGCACTGTTAAACTTACTTACAAATGAAAATCCGGGCTTGACTGACAAACCTTTCATTGGAGTCCTTCTGGTGACAGCACATGTGGTCATTGCCCACTTCTGGAGAGGCCTTCAAGGGGCTACTTTAAAATCTTTTTATAGAATAGTGTGGCGTGTAGCCCTTACTGGAAAACTAACACACCAATTACGCCTGGCGAGAGCAGCAAAACCCAAGGGTACTTTTGCTGGAGAGTGGTGGAACTTTATTTCCTTTACAAATACTCTAGAAAGTGGAAGGCCCGTCCCTGGGGTTTGCACTAATATATGGATTTCATGATAACTGCCCCTCATTTATATGAATGCCTGCCACTTTTATGCGAGAATAGCGATTATTACAAGGGTGAAGATATCTCCAAGGTTGGGAGCTGTACTTCTTTGGTTTTAATGACTTTGATGATGTAACACAGCCGCAAAACGACAATAAAAATGTTGTGATTAATTGATGCAATATGTTTTGTGTTGTACATTGTCATTGCTTTTTTCTCATGAAGCAAAATAAAAATATTTAATAAAAGAATGTGTTTGTCTCGGTTAATTTAGATCAATCATCCAATGAGTGGGAGCAAGGAATAATGGCCATTACTATCACCAGGCTGGGCAGTGCAGATGATGAGAATGACAACAGTGAGGATGAACATTGCTCCATCTCTGCAGGTGCTCTGCACATTTTTCACACACACCTCAATTTGTGGGGAGCAGGCAGTGGCAGGGTATCGGGGAAGGCTTGGAGGGCTAGTTTAGGCTTGCAGGCCAACAGTTCACCACTCTTCAACTAGAAATATTTGCACTCTGAAACATCCTTCCTCCACCTTGGGTCACCAGATGTTGTTGGACTACAACTCCCATCATCCCTGATCACTGCTAGCTAGGGATGATGGGAATTGTAGTCTAGCAACTTTGGGAAATCCAAGGGTGAGAAAGACTGCTCTAAAGGCTGAAGTGTCTATTTTGTGGAAAATACAGGTCTCTGGATTTTTATTTATTTATTTGGTGATGTACCGCTTCAAACAGTCATGGCTTCCCCCAAAGAATTCTGGGAAGTGTAGTTTGTTAAGGGTGCTGAGCGTTGTTCAGAGGCCCTGTTCCCCTCACAGAGCTACAATTCTCAGAATTCCCTTGTGAGGAGGACTTGATTGCTAAACCACTCTGGAGACTGTAGCTCTGGGAGGGAAATCAAACTGGTCTTCTAACAACTCTCAGTACCCTTAACAGACTACGGTTCCTAGGACTGGGGGAAGCCATGACTGTTGGTATGATAATACCAAGGTATGATAATACCTTAAATGTATAGCTTTCATGCAGGTGTATAGTTCCACCCAAAGCAGTGGTTTCAGGGGAACTTACTGTCCACCTAGTTTAGGACACTATAGAATGGAAAAATAGAAAGAAAACAGGAGAAAAAGAAAGTTCTATAAGAAAAAGTAATTTTTCTATACAGTGGTACCTCAGGCTACATACACTTCAGGTTACATTCACTTCAGGTTACATACGCTTCAGGTTACATATGCTTCAGGTTACAGACTCCACTAACCCAGAAATAGTGCTTCAGGTTAAGAACTTTGCTTCAGGATGAGAACAGAAATTGGGCTCCGGCGGTGCAGCAGCAGCAGGAGGCCCCATTAGCTAAAGTGATGCTTCAGGTTAAGAGCAGTTTCAGGTTAAGAACAGACCTCCAGAACGAATTAAGTACTTAACCTGAGGTACCACTGTATCAGGATTGTTTCGCCCCCAGCATTAATGCTTGAAGTACAGGTGGGTTGAACTTAGGTGCCATCCTGCTACAGAATGCCCCCCTGGAGACAACCTGTCCTCTGCTACAGCAGTATTTCAGCTCACACCCTTGTTATATGTATAAACAAATGGTAACCTAGCAGTCTCATTAGCTCAGCTCTCTTTGTGACCTTTCCATTGTCTGCAACACTTTACTCTATATAACACACTCAGCAGTTTCTGCCGTTCTGTGATATTCTCAAAGGGAGAGGAGATTAGAGCTTTCCTGAGAATTTGCATTGTACGGCAAAAAATTAAAAATAAATAAATAAAAGATCAAGAAACTTTGAAGAGAGGGAAGGACAGAAAGGATGAAAGCCAAGACAGAATGAAAGAAGAGGTTTTTTTTAAAAAAAGTCTGAAATAAGTAGTAAAATAAAAAAGCAGAGTGCAGAGTTATTAAGTTAGGATTTTACTCTAAAGCTTAAAGCTGGATGATGTGAAAAATAATGAATAAATACAATATTCCCTTTAAAAAATTATATAAGAAAGGACGTAATTTTAAATCCAGTTTTGAAAAGCTGGCTGCTGTACTGAGTCAGGTTAAAGAACTTCAGGTCAGGGTGATGGTGGAATGTGGCCCTCCAAGCCTCTCTTTGTGGCCTTTGGGATAGTTAAAAGTGTGTGACCTGCATAGCAGTGGCAACTCATGATGTCAGTGAGTCCCCTCTAATTGTAAATGCTTCAAAGCCCATTCTGCCATGTGGCTCTCACTGTGGCCAATGGTTCCTTATAGTATTCAAAGCTTCCTTCGGACAAGGCAGCACCCTTGAAAGATTGGCTTCCTGATGTCTGCAAAGGCTTATCCCTTTGCCCCAACACCTGGGTGCTTAAGGAGTCCAGGCTGCTGCTGCTAGCTAACTCAGGTTTTATGGTGATGTGCACAAGAGGGCCTCATTGAGTACATGGGATGTGGGTGATGCTGTGGTCTCAACCACTGAGCCTCTTGGGCTTGCCAAACGTCAGTGGTTCAAATCCCCACGGTGGGGTGAGCTCCCATTACTCTGTCCCAGCTCCTGCCAACGTAGCAGTTTGAAAGCACACCAAGTGCAAGTAGATAAATAGGTACAGCTGTGGCAGGAAGGTAAACGGCATTTCTGTGAGCTCTGGTTTCCATTGCAGTAGAAGTGGTTTAGTCATGCTGGCCACATGACCTAGAAAGCAGTCTGTGGACAAACGCCGACTCCCTTGGCCTAAGTGCCACAACCCCATAGTCGCCTTTGACTGGGCTTAACTGCCCAGGCGTCCTTTTCCTTTTTATCTTTTACCACTGAGGGTACTACATGAAGGCTGGTTGTTGCTGCTTCTGTGCTTTCCAAGTTCACCCAATGCATGGAACAGCTTTATCATTAAAAGTAGCTTTCCACTTTGCTTGTTTACCACGTTCCTTTCTTTGAAGATAAAAGTCCATGCATGCCAACTAGAATTCAGTTTTGGGGATGCAACATCATTTTTATGGACCAATGAACATGTGGGAATCAACCTTGGCTTAGGTAATAGCATCTGGATCAACTGAGCCTACTTCTTGCCTGCAGATGTGCTTGGTAGGCACATAAGTGTCATCCAGATGATATAATGATTAATTCCTGGTGGGAAAGATGAGTCACAATTGTCAGGCTTTGAACTGATAATTCTCTCCAAATGTGAACCATAGAATGCTATGTAGTGTTCAGATAATTTGGTCCAAAGTGCTGTTGTGCAAGACATGGCAGGCAACTGTCTATCTGAGTCTGATGGGGTGGTAAAAGGTTAACATTGCTGATGAAGCCAGGTGTAAGAATGTTATGTACTGAGTTGAATAGGATTCAGAATGCAGCAGTCTGATTGGTCCACAGGAGCCACCCAATCCAGCTCCAGGTGGAAGTGAATCTGCGACCTGATTGGCCTACAGCAGAATCCTGGAATTAGCCAATCATGTGGGGCCCATTGTGTAAATAATGTATATAAAGCAGACATTCCGGGGGAACTTCCATTCCTCCTCACCGCTATGAGCTGAATAAAGAGCATGAAATCTACTCTCCACTCCGAGTATATTTCAAAGAAGCAGGAGAATGATCTATAATTTTGCCTCATCGTTATTATTTATGGAGAATGGGGTCCACCTTTTAACACAGCTATCTACAAAATTGGATGATTTGGGGTGATTTCCCCCTTTTCTAGCAGCCATTCGTACCCTGCTGGTTCAGGTTCTCTGGCTCTGGGTATAGCCTGGGGGGGGGGGGAGGTGCAGGAAAAAGAAGAGAGGAAACTTTCCTTCCATGAACTTCCTCTCGTTCGCTTATCTTAGGCTCCAGACAATTGTCTTTCAATGATGGATGGCTGCCAGCAACTGCATGACAGCACAAGCAAAAAACCCGACTGTGGTTAAAAAATTACTGTTGTAGAATCAGTCATCATATAGTTTCAGGTACCTACTGAGCGTGAATCACACTTCTGTAAATAAACATCCTGTGTAATTGCCTTAAGATCCTGATAATTTAAAAGATTAGAATTTTGAAAAGCTTCTCTGTAAGAGAGCACAAGCAATAGGGTTAGAGCTTCTTGATAGTCCTTCAGCTCAATTAAGATACATGCTGCTTTGAACAGATTCCAAACCTGTGTTAGAAGATGGGGACCAAGCAGCCTTGCCTTGGACCCCTTTCCTATAAAGAGGAAACAGGGTTGTGTTCTCAACCCAACTCTTTTTGATCTATTCTATTGCTCTCCCATGCCTTTAGCTTGACTGAAGATGGTGTTTGCATCTATCCAAGAAGTGACCTGGCACATCTCCATGCCAAGGAAAAAGTTTGGTGAGTCCTTATGCAAGAGATGTTGTTTGCAGAGGCGTAGCTGGGGGAGGGTAGCTGGGGGCACTGGGCACCACACTGCGGGGGGCAGCACTGCAGCACGCCTGAGCCACACATCTCTCCTGGGAGTGGCTCAGGTGCCTGCAGGCTCTGTGCTGCCTGAAATGGCAGCGTGGGGCTGCATCTGTCCGCCACCTCTCCCTCAGTCACTCTATAGCTGGGGGGGCGGGCAGTGAGACTCCTGCCCCAGCTTGCCCCGCCCCCACGGGTGGCTTGCCCCGCTCCTGGGCACAGGGCACACACACCGCCCTGGGCGCCCAAGCAGCTAGCTATGTCACTGATCATTTGCAGATGACATGGCATGCTCCAAGGAAGGTCTACAGAGACTCATCAACCATTCTGGCCAATATGGGAGTTTGGCCTTAATATTACCCTGACAAAGACCAACAGGGTCAGGATGTTGTCAGCACTCCACGCATCAGCATTGACGACTGCATGCTTGAGGTGGTAGATGATTTTCGTCTACCTGGGCTCCACCAGGACCAGCAAGCTCTGGCTCATTGATGTTGAGCTGGACAAGCGTCAAGGCAGCTACCTCAATGACTAGCCTCTCCAAAAGGCTATGGGAGAATGTGATGCTAAAGTCCGATACCAAGATGAAGGTCTACCAGGCTTGTATGTTGAGCACGCTGCTTTATGGTAGTGAGTCATGGGAGACTTAAACCTTAAAGCCAGGAGCAATGCCTCAATGTCTTCCACGTGCAATGTGTCAGGAAGATTTTGAGCAGGGCAGAATCTCTCTCTTTTTTTTAAAAAAAATATTTATTAAAGATTTTCTTAATACAATAAAGAAGAAAAAACAAAAGGATAACAGAAAAGAGAAGGAAAAAAAGAAAAAGCACTTACACCTTATACAAAAAGCATAATATACCATATTTTATTTGCTTTTTGGACTTCCTCACATCTCTTGTTCCTGCGTTCCTGATTTATAAAACTTTAACCAGCAATTTATCACCTTGTTTCAATTCTTATTTTATAATTTTCCAATATTGTGTCCTTAACTTTAGATACTTTTATCCAAACCTTAAACACTTAAATTAGACATAATATTTATCCAAAATTTCTCTTTTCTTAAATTTCACTTATCTTCATATTCTTTTCAACTAGCTTAGTGGTGCCATGTTATTTACAATCTTGCATCTTTCTTAACACTCATACAATTTGCAATGTTTTTGTAAATAGTCCTTAAATTTCTTCCAGTCCTCTTCCACTGCTTCCTCTCCCAGGTCTCAGATTCTGCCAGTCATTTCTGCTAGTTCCATATAGTCTATCAGTTGCATCTGCCATTCTTCCAGTGTGGGCAAATCTTGGGTTTTCCAATGTTTGGCGACAAGTATCCTTGCTGCTGTTGTTGCATACATAAAGAATGTTCGGTCCTTCTTTAACACCCTCTGGCCAACAATGCCTAAAAGGAAGGCCTCTGGTTTCTTAGGGAAGGTATACTTAAATACCTTTTTCAACTCATTATATATCATTTCCCAGAAAGCCTTAACTCTAGGGCACGTCCACCAGAGGTGAAAGAATGTTCCTTCAGTTTCTTTACATTTCCAACATTTATTGTCAGACAGATGGCATATTTTTGCAAGCTTGACTGGGGTCATGTACCACCTATATATCATTTTCATAATATTTTCTTTCAAGGCATTACATGCCGTGAACTTCATACCGGTGGTCCATAACCTTTCTCAGTCAGCAAACATGATATTATACCCAATGTCCTGTGCCCATTTTATCATAGCTGATTTAACCGTTTCATCTTGTGTATTCCATTTTAACAGCAAGTTGTACATTCTTGAGAGTACCTTAGTCTTAGGTTCTAACAATTCTGTTTCCAACTTCGATTTTTCCACCTGGAATCCTATCTTTTTATCCAAATTAAAAACCTCTTTAATCTGAGCATAATGTAGCCAATCTCGCACTTTATCTTTTAATTTCTCCAAACTCTGCAGCCTCCAATTATCTCCATCTTTTTCTAATATTTCCCAATATTTCGGCCATTTGACCTCCATATTGAGTCTTTTCCGAGCCTTGGCTTCCATTGGTGATAACCACCTTGGGGTCTTGTTTTCCAATAAGTCTTTATATTTTGTCTAGACATTAAACACTGCTTTCCTAACAATATGGTTCTTGAAAGCCTTATGACTTTTAACCTTGTCATACCACAAATATGCATGCCATCCATAAGCATTGTTAAAACCTTCCAGATCTAAAACATCAGTGTTTTCAAGAAGCAGCCAATCTTTCAACCAGCAAAAAGCTGCTGATTCATAATACAACCTTAAGTCCGGCAGGGCAAAGCCCCCTCTTTCTTTAGCATCAGTTAATATCTTAAACTTAATTCTGGGCTTTTTGCCCTGCCAGACAAATTTGGAGATATCTCTTTGCACCTCCCGAAACACTCCACTTTATCCACAATCTGTAAAGTCTGGAACAGAAACAGCATTTTTGGCAATACATTCATCTTTATAGCAGCAATTCGGCCCAACAAGGAAAGTTTCAATCTTGACCAACCTTCTAGATCCCTTTTAATTTCTAACCAACACTTTTCATAATTATCCTTAAATAAGCTCAGATTCTTGGCTGTTATGTTTACCCCTAGGTATCTTACTTTTTTAACCACATTTAACTCTGTCTCTTTCTGAAACCTTTCTGATTCTGAAGAAGTCAAATTTTTTCCAATACCTTAGTTTTTTGCTTGTTTAGTTTAAATCCTGCCACCCCACCAAACTCATAAATCAATTGTAATACCCTTTTCGTACTAGATTCTGGCTCCTGTAAGGTCAAAACCAGGTCATCTGCAAAAGCTTTAAGTTTATACTGTTCAGAATCTCAAACAAAGATGTGTTCTCCCAAGCTCACATTCCCAATATGTTCGTACTCCTGTCTCAGCGACGTCTACACTGGCTTGGTCATGTCCACAGAATGGAAGAGTGCAGGGTCCCCAAGGATGTGTTCTACAGGGAGCAGGCACCAGACCTGTCGGCAGACCAAGTCTACATTACAAGGATGTCTACAAAGTGTGACATGAAGGCTGGCAACGTTAACCCCGCCATGTGGGAATCAAATTTGCAGGCTATTTCAGACAGTCCCTGTTTATAACAAGAACAACAACAAAAAGGAAGTGGGAGTGAATCAGAAATAGTTTCAACAGAAAATGTTTATGAGCAAATCTGTTCATATCATGGATATTCAAATCTGTTCATATCACGGAAGACTTTTCTTCTTTTTTAAAAAGGCTCGCCTTTTTAAATGACTTTGGTGCAAAAACAAACATGCAAAAGTGAATATCCTACAGAAATGAAAATGGGATTGACAGGAGAGAATGGGCAACATTCAAAGAGGCATATAAGGTTCAAAAGAGAAAGTTGAATGAATCACCAATTTCATGTTTGGTTTCTCAGTGTGTCTATTATGCTGCTAGGGGAAAACCCTCTTGAGCAGGTGGCCTGACTAACATTGTAAATAAAAGGCAGGAGCAAAACACAGAATCCTCAAGTTTAGAAATCCAGGCAGTTGATGCTTTTGTTATAGCTTCCTGCCATTGAAAATAGCATAGTTATAGAACCCTGGGAAAGTAAATATTTGAAACCAAAAGAGAAGGAGTAAACAACAAGTAGAAGCACAAATAGGTAATATTTCAGTTACAGAGATAGCTAACCAGTGACCCATGGGCCAAATATAGCCCCAACTAATATTGCCCAGCAATATTATTGTGGAATATTGCACAATTTTGTGGATGCTACAACAAATTTTGCTACAATTCTCTTTCGAATTGTGTATGTTAGGTGGGTTTAGTAGGATGTAAACCTGTCTGTGTGTGTGTGTATGTCGGTATGCCAGTAGTGATGTTTTCCCAGTAGTGATGTATGGAAGTGAGAGCTGGACCATAAAGAAGGCTGACTGCCAAAGAATTGATGCTTTTGAATTATGGTGCTGGAGGAGACTCTTGAGAGTCCCATGGACTGCAAGAAGATCAGACGCATCCATTCTTAAGGAAATTAGCCCTGAGTGCTCACTGGAAGGACAGATCCTGAAGCTGAGGCTCCAATACTTTGGCCACCTCATGAGAAGAGAAGACTCCCTGGAAAATACCTTGATGTTGGGAAAGATGGAGGGCACAAGGAGAAGGGGACGACAGAGGACGAGATGGTTGGACAGTGTTCTCAAAGCTGCCAGCATGAGTTTGACCAAACTGCAGGAGACAGTGGAAGACAGGAGTGCCTGGCGTGCTCTGGTCCATGGGGTCACGAAGAGTCGGACATGACTAAACGACTAAACAACAACAACATGTCGGTAAAATGAGATAAAACAGCTAACTAGCAGATAAACTAAAACATGACAACTTTATAATGTCACGCAAACGGATGTTAAGTGCTCCCGGGAACACAGGAATCTGCCTTATAGAGAACCAGACCATTGGTCTCTCTAGCTCAGTCTTGTCTGCATTGACTGGCAGAAGCTCTCCAGGGTGTTGGATGAAGCTTTCTCCCAGCCTTACCTGGAGATGCTGAGGATCTTCTGGGAACTTCTGCATGCAAAGCAAATGCTGTACCTAACAGGAAGGGCCATACGTTAGTAGCAGAGCATCTGCTTTGCATGCAAAAGGTCTCGTGTCGGCACTCGGCAGAAAAGAACAGTGTTTAAGAAACATGCACCAGGACTTATCTATGGGCAGAAATTCATTGCACAATTGCAGAATGCACAAAAATTATGCATTTCCTACAAAAGAGACACAAAGCTTTTGAATCCTGTATGCATGAGCGCACATATATGTCTTCATGTAACTCATCCACATTTCCATTTCCCCTGCTGCTTTTGCCCAGGAGATCCAATTCTTTAGTGCTGAATCAGAGCAAATGTCAATTGGGTTTTCTCCGAATTGACATTTGATCTGATTTAGTGCTAAAGAGAGAGTTTTCTGGGGGAAAGGAGCGGGGCAAAGGGAAAACCGCTCAGCCTGGAAAGCACAGAACAAGTGGAAGTGTCGGTGAGCTTTGTCTCTATGGAACTTACGTCTCTGGAGGTTTACCAAGTGCATGCAACGGTGCCAGTGTCTTTTTTTTCTTTTTAAGGAGAAAGGTAATTTCTGGGAAGAGAGCCAGTGGCTCTTATGCAACAGGGCAGTTTACAGACTTGTTGGCATTTGAGACAGTAACGTTTTCACGCAGGTATAAACAAAGAAGAAGCAATGCAACATGGATGCAACATATTCCTTTGCAAACTTGTACAGATAATAACATCTTCTTTCTTCAAACTTCCTGGTGGGAGTTGAAGAAAGCCTTGTAGGCAATTTAGTTCAGCTCCCCTGGTTAATATAGGAAACCCAGATGTTCTTGTGAACAGAAGCTGGTGCATGTTCTTATGCTGTGGAATAAACACTCTCCATGACTGCTTTCACTGTGCACACATTTACAGCCTCCAAATTGAAGGTGTACTTCTTTTTCTTCTTCGTTCATGGAGATGTAGAGGGGAAAGGGACCCTGAGGAGTCCAGCTTCCTGCAATGCAGGAAAATGCAGCTGTCCCATACAGGGATCGAACCTGCAACCTTGGCGTTATCAGACCAAGCTCTAACCAACTGATCTATCCAGCTAATCTATCAAGCAAGCTGTCCACTTTCCTGTTTCCCCAAACATTTCTAGCATGTTTACTCACAGAAACATTTGTTCAGTGATATCCCCACCCCCCAGTTCATCTATCTGTGTTCTTCTTGTTTTACTGTTGTTCTACTGTGACTGACACAATCAGTACTTAGCACAGTCCCACCAGTCACAAATAGGAAGAGCAGGTTCCCCCTGAACTCCGTCTGTGTGCAAAGAGGGTACCTGTGTCCACTGAGCATCTCTTTTTGCTAAGCTTCCTGCAAATAACCACAAAAACAGGCAGTAAAATGCAAAGGAAAGCGATCACTTCTCACTAGGCATATCTTGCAGCTGTTTCATACATAAGGATATTCCCCCCCCCCCATAGTTTGCTGTAAGTTAAAACAGGCAAAGAGGAACAGGATCCTATTATCTATCTTGTTATCTCTATACATTATTCAAATATTCACTTGCTGTAGCTTTTGTGTGCAAACCAAGGACAAATAATTGCACCAGGAAAAGGAAGGACAAAGTTTCCCCTGCAGCAGGAGAATAAACAGTCCTGTTTGTTTTAGCCACTGCTACTTGTACATGCAGACAAATGCACCGAAGGTTAGCTTTGTAGAATGCAGTGGTCAGGTAGCAATGATCTTTTCCCTATGGAAACCCTAGTCTCTTCTTGCCCCCAGCCCCATAGCTACCTTGTTTCCCATTACAGCCAGCAGATATCACAATGTTCATCAGGAAGGAGTGCTTTTCCTCCCCGATATGAGTTTCATCCCTTGCCTCCTGGGCAGCAGCTGCTGTTAAAAAAAATGAGAGGCGGAACGTGGAGCTGGGAGAGGCTTTTTTCTCCAGCCCAAGGGCCACTTACTCTGATGAACAACCTTCCAGGGGCCACATCCCCAGTGAGGGGCACAGGCAAAAGCATGTGGGGCAATGGATGCATGACTGTGTGAAGATGAATTCCATCCACACAAGAGTCACTGATGTCTCTATCAAGGCAGGCAAGCCAGATCCGCTATCACAGGTCAAAGGGATTCCATCCAGGCAAAGAAAGAAGGCATGGAGCAGGGCCGAAGGGGCACATTAGGCTCATGTGGATTCCCCACCCCTAGTGTAGAGCAAAGGCATAGGCCTGGTCCGTGTGCACACACTGTCTGTTTCATGTGGTGGTGGAGCAAGAGAACAAAGCCCTGCCTCTCACTAAGCACGCAGAGGCAACATGTGAAATATACACTGCCTGCCCATAGATGCAGTGGTTTAATTCATGACATCTTCCCACCTCATTTATTGGAGGGGAAGGAATCATTTGAAACAGGTCACTGTCCACATGGGCCTCTTTGCGCCCTGCGGTGAGCAGTGTGTGTTGCTTCTCTGCCACCCAAATTGTTGCCCTGGCCTGGTGAATATGTATGAGTCAGGCCGTAGAATCGCAACTTCCTCGGAATGTCATTTCAAAGGTCGATGAATGAGTTTATTCATTCTTGGAATCTGAATTATTGGGGGGCTTTCTTAAAAACCTATTTGAGACTGCATTAATTCGTTGTGTATGCAGCTATGCTCTTTTCCAGAACCAGTGTGCTACTGCTCACGTTCCAATTGACCTCATGCTCAGTTGACTAAAGCTGAAAAGTATTTATGCTTATGTACTTCTCAGTCCCGTTGATTTCAATGACAGAAGGAAAAGACATGCTAAAATCATATCTTGAAATTAATGAGACTTAAAGCGGACCGTGCACCTTGTAATAAAAGGTTGGATGGCCATCGGTCATAGATGATCTAATTGCATGATGTTGTTAAGGACAGGAGAGCGCTACAGGCAAAAAGAAGCAAGCAAGCAAGATGCAATAACAGTCATGAGATTCCTGCATTGCAGGGGGTTGGGCTGGATGACCCTTGGGGGCCCCAACTCTATAATTCTGTGTTAACTCTACAACTGTGCAGTTTGCTTTTGTGGTGTGGAGAAACACACTCTCCCCGCACTCAGGGACGTTCTCCTCTTCACTGTGGCTTCACTGTGGTAACAACAACTAAGAGCCTCGGAAAAAGCCTAGCTAAATCGGGTCGAGAAGCCCAAGAAGGAAAAGGACTGCCCTCATTTCATATCTGAACTGACGAGGACCACCCAACACCTTTCGGAGCTAAGCGCGGAGTAAACAGCCCACGGCTTCCCTGCCCTCTCGGGATTTCGCGCCTTTTCGATAATTGCCTCTCGGTTGCCAAGCCAACGCGCGGGGCTGGGCTTCGACCTGCTAGGGCTGCTGCTGCTGCTGCTGCTGCAGCAGCCGCCACTTCCCCTCCGGATGCGTCCCCGCCCGCCCCCCACCCTCCGGCCGCGCTGCCTCGCAGCTCATCCTCCTCCGCGCGAGGGACGTTTCCCCCCAGCGCCTCGCCTCCGTGCACAATGACCAGCGGCCAGGAGTGCGGGCAGGTGCAGGCCAGGTGAGCCCGGGGCCCAGCGCGCGGGAAGCAGGCGGCGACGGCGAGGCGAGGGTACCTCGGCGAGGCTCGAGTGGCACCAGCGCCGAGCCCTCGCTCGTTCGTTTCGGCGCCTAAGGTCGCCGACCCCGCGCGCGAGGAGAGCGGCTTGGAGCGCGCGCGCGCTTCCTCACGTCTCCGGCCCCTGGACGCGGCGGCTGAGGGAGCACGCGGCGCTCGGCGCGATAACAACAACAACAATGAAGGGCGCCATTGCATAAGCCGAGGAGGATAATAAGTCCTGGCACTGAGGGGAAGGGAGGATGGCGGGAACGTTTCCACACCGTCGCCAAGGATGGGGGAAATGAGGCGTGGGGGGCATGAATCGATCCCTTCACTCGAGGGGCGGTGTTCTGTGGTTCTTTGTGCCTTTCCCTCTTCTTCACGGAGGCAAGGGAAGTCTCTCCCCCCCGACCCCATGCTCGGCTCCCCTCTCCCCACAACCGCGGGGCGCGTCTCTTTCTTCTGAGGGAAGGCGCTGGCGGGGCGCGCGCGCCCTTGAAGCGCCTTTGGGAGAGGCAGAGTGGAAGATGGAGACGAAGGCTGCGCGCAATGGTCGTCCCCGGGGCCGGTGATTTCGCCTTGTTCCTCCGTGATCCGGAGGCAGGGCTGGGCACGGGGAGAGGGCCGCGTTTGCTGACTGGTAGGTAGTCAAAGCGAGGGTAGGGTAGTCAAACCGAAACGGAATACAGAAGAGCTCGCCAGGGGCAATGGAGAGTGAGATGATAAACCAGAGCCTGGAGAGCTCAGTTGGTTAGAGCGTGGTGCTGAGAACAGCAAGGTTGCGGGTTCGATTCCTTGCAGATTACTGAAGTTGCACTGACTAGAGGATCCTCGGGGACCCTTCCAACTCTATGATTGTATGGTACTACTCACCTATGATTCTAAGTGTGTTGTGGTGTAAGTAGGTTTCAAGGGACCCGCACAGAGACAAAGAAATATCCACATCACCTATTTGCACTCTCTCTCTGTGGGAAAAGTGAAATGACGGTTGGCGATCCTTTAGGAAAAGGGATCAGAAGCAAAGTTTGCATAGTGCCACTTAACAAATCCAGGATGTGACCCCTACCTGCCGGAATGGTAGGTGCCATTCTGATCCACTGCACCTCAAAATGGATATTGTAGACAGAAAAAGTTACCCAAGATGATCTCTCTGCAGAAAAGTTGCAAAGTTTGGGCACCTAGGGGTTATAAAAAAGGCAAGAAAGGTGGGAGCATGATAGAGGTGCATAAAATTATGCATTGTGTAGGGAAATTGGATGGGGAGAAGTTTCTGTCTTTCATGATACTAGAACCCTGGGCCATCCGCTGAAGAAGCCAATTAGTGGGAGATTCAGGATAAACAAATGGAAGTACAGTGGTCCCTCGGGTTAAGAACTTAATTCGTTCTGGAGGTCTGTTCTTAACCTGAAACTGTTCTTAACCTGAAGCACCACTTTAGCTAATGGGGCCTCCCACTGCTGCCGCGCCGCTGGAGCACGATTCCTGTTCTCATCCTGAAGCAAAGTTCTTAACTTGAGGTAATATTTGTGGGTTAGTGGAGTCTGTAACCTTAACGGTATGTAACCTGAAGTGTATGTAACCCGAGGTACCACTGTACTCATTTGCACAGTATTTGCATAGCTGGGATGTTAGAGGAGGGCTAGTACTTTTGGTGGGGGGACATGTCATTTTCCTTCTGGGGTAGTTAGTCCACCTGCACAGGAAAAACTTTAAGAACTTGAAATGTGCTACTTAAATACTAAGTATTATCCACTATAATCTCCAATAATAGGAGAATCAGCAGTAAAGGTAAAGGTTTTTCCTTTACCTAATAGGAGAATATTGGAATACTGTAGTGCCTTCCTTTAGAGAAATCCTTTATACAGCTTCAGATTCAGCACTTAAGGTGCAAGTAAAGAAATAGGTCCATACCAGCAGTCAGGATGCTTTTCAGCTCTTTACTGAAGTGCCTGAAGGCAACATCTCTTTCCCTGCTCCCAAAATAACCATACACGGTTTCTTAGGCTAGACCTCTGTTCTAGGTCTGTAAATTTTTTGACCCACATATTCTGCAACTTTTAATTCAAGCAGCTGAGATTGTATTGCTTGAGAAGAGTGATACTTTCAATATTACTAATAAGCGGAACAGAAGAAATATAAGTAAAAGCAAATGGTGGGTATGAGACAGTAAATACTGCTTAAATACTGTATGGCAGTGTTTCCCAACCTTGGGCCTCCAGCTGTTTTTGGACTACAACTCCCATCATCCCTAGCTAGCAAGACCAGTGGTCAGGGATGATGGGAATTGTAGTTCAAATACAGCTGGAGGCCCAAGGTTGAGAAACACTGCTGTATGGCACTATTATATCCTTTGTTCTGCTGTTATATTTCAGTGAAAGGGCGAGTAAGGCTGGATCTAGACACATCAAAGAAGCAATTCAGTTAAATGAATTGTAAACTTCATACAGTGGTATCTTGGGTTACAGATGCTTCAGGTTACAGACACTTCAGGTTACAGACTCTGCTAACCCATAAATAGTACCTCAGGTTAAGAACTTTGCTTCAGGATGAGAACAGAAATCGTGCTTCAGCGGCACGGCGGCAGTGGGAGGCCCCATTAGCTAAAGTGGTACCTCAGGTTAAGAAAAGTTTCAGGTTAAGAATGGACCTCCAGAACGAATTAAGTTCTTAACCCGAGGTACCACTGTACAGGAAAATCCCATTGGTGAAAAATGGAACTCCACAGCACCATCTGGTGTCACAGTGTTATAACGCATATAAAGTGCTTTATATTTACGAATGTAGCTGAATCCTAAGACAGAAGTGTGTAAAATTATGCATGGCATGGAGGAAGTGGTAAGGTGTTAAGTGGTACATCAGCTGCTGAAATAAATATATAAATAAAACAAGCCATAATAAAATCTGTTAGTGTTTAATGCACCACTTCCCTCTTCTCATCCCTGATCACCTGATGTGCCACTATTTCAAATCTTACATTCTTTGCTGGTGCACTTGAACACAGGAAACAATGGTTTGCAATTAAACAAGGATCCCAAACCATGGTTTGAGCCAAGCTTAAAAGCAAATGTAATTTGGTCGAGCATGTGGTTTTGGATTGGATTTGCTGGGAATCTTGAATTATGGTGCATGGAGGAAAGGAAGGAGCCTGAGGATTGGTTATGCAAGGATTGTTAAATATATGGCTCGAAGTTACATCTGAATGCACTTAGTTATACGCATGGTTCACACCCTGTTTTGTCTCACAGAGTGATCACTTTTGCTACCTTGTCAGAGAGAGAAACTTCTAGAGACAAGATAGAAAAACACTGAGAAAAAGACAGCCACATCCATCTCACACAAGGCTGCTCAGCCAAGTACCCATTCAGAGAGAATTGTTTCAAGAGAAAAGTCTGAGGAGATTGTGCAAAAACATATACCTCATTGCCCCTGACAAAGATTCTTATCAAAAACACATTGAGCTTTTCATGGCCTCATTAACTGGCTTTACTGATGCTTTCTGTATATACAATCATACCTCGGGTTGAAGTTGCTTCAGGTTGAGCGCTTTTGGGTTGCGCTCCGCGGCGACCCGGAAGTAACGGAATGCGTTACTTCCGGGTTTTGCCTCATGTGCAGACGGTCAAAATGACGTCATGCATGGAAGTGGCGAATTGCGAGACGCGTGAACGCGGGTTGCGTTTGCTTCAGGATGCGAACAGGGCTCCGGAACGGATCCTGTTCGTATCCAGAGGTACCACTGTATAGTATATATATTTTAAACTTTTCCAATTTTTGAATGATAAGAAAGTGTTTTAATTGTGGAGAAAGAAGTTGTTCCTTAGCAATTAAAAAAGCATGAATAGGTTTGTCCTCTGAAGCTACACCCCCTGCCCCCAGTAATTTGGGGCCTATTCTTTTTTGTGTGTGTTTTACGCCTCTAGTTTTTCCTCTCCAACTGGAAAGATTAAAAGCTTACTGTTTCTTTTACATTTATGATCCTCATAAAATCATTAGATACTGCCATGAGTCAGAGTTAGGTCATTATCAAGCATGTCATTCTGTGTATCTCTTTGTAATACACAGAGGGCTGACAACTCAGGTTTCAAACCACATACTTCAGTATTATCTCACTTTGGAAGCAATCCTATGCACAAGAAGCTGGTGAAAAGCAAGCAGACATAAAGCCATCGCAGAGCTAAACCCGGTTCAGCAGTAGTGCTGCTCCTCCTCCTCCTCTGCCTAAGCCTGGCAGAGGCAAGAAAATAGTGTTCTCCACCAGGTTGCCAGGTCCTGTGACTGGGCTGAATGGGCCTAGGAACATTTATGGTCCTACCTCCACCATGCTGCTGGAATGCCTCTCTTTTGGGACTTATATCAAGCTCAGCTCAGCCAGCTTCAGCATATCACTAGCTGAGCCACAGAATGCCAGCTGAGCTGGAGATCTGCTCACCCTGGCAGACATTGCCACCTTATCTGCCAGTTTTTGACCCTACTCTTGTAAGCCTCTTCTGTTCATTCGATACAGAGGTTTTGTGCAAGAGCAGTCTTGATTGACACTTCCATATTGACAATAAAGTTTATTTGTTATCATTTTTGTTTATTAAATCACTTACGTAGTTGTAGATTGTGCTGGCTTCCCATACGTAGGATAGATCCCTTAAGATTGTATTCAACTGAGGCTTACTCAGAGTATACTCATTAGAAATAATGCACCTAATGTAATCGGGTTCATTAATTTCAGTGGGTCTTCTCTGACGAAAACATAGTTGAATACTGCTATATTCAATAGAAAAACAAACAACATTCAACAGCATCCTTTTCTTTTTGTAAGTGTGCTTTTATTATTTCTGGATTAAGCTGTAGACAGATCTGTGGTTTGCAACACTGTTGTCTAAGTGGATAAATAATTTGAATAAATATTTTGCAGTTTTGTAAAATGGTGTTATTTTATAATGAATTAAAAAATTATGTGTGTGTGGGGGGGGAGAAATGAAATTCAAACACAACATAACCATAATTCTGGTGCACACATTGTCTTTCATTTGTTATCTCATGCAAGCAGTCACATAAACAGTTAACTGGCATAGAAGGAAAACAAAAGCGTGCAAGGCACTCTTAAGTTTGTATCATTATTTGCAGATGGAAAGCTTAGTCATAAGTCTCAAACGGTTCATAGAGTTGACTATCAGACTTTCAGGTAAATGTGATCAGCTATCAGTTTTTCTGAAGATTATTGTTTCCCTAGCAGTGTTAGGAAACAGAGATATGAAAGATCGGAGCTAAATGGCACCTTACTCCTAGCAGAACATCTAGATGCGCTTTTTAAATAACAAGAATACAAAGCTGAAAATGAAAAGCCAACAAGATGCCTATGGGAAACCAGCAAGCAGGTCCCATTCACAAGAGCACTATCCCTCCCCACAGTTTCCAGCAATGGGCATTCAGAAACATACTTGTCTCTGACCGTGGAGGCAGAGTATAGCTATCATGACTAGTAGCCACTGAGAATTGTACCCTCCATGAATTTGTCTAATCCTCTTGAAAAGCCAGTATATCTGAATATAATTTATACTATATTCAGATGTATCTGAATAGCAGTTTAGCTGAATATCGTAGAACTATCTGTCTTAAACATTCTCTGATTGTCAGCTCTTAACTTTGTTCTTCTGAGGCTGTGACTGTGTATTTTTATACCCAACACTTTTATTTAATGGATGGTTTATTTAATGGATTGATATTTTGTAATCTGCCCCCCCCACCTGAATAAGTATCAGCAGGAAACCATGCACAGAACTACAAAACTAGATATACCTTTAGTTTAAAATCGCCACCTGCATGAACATTTAATATTTGTGACAACACATTTTGAGAGAATTACATTCAAGCTAAGACAAAGGTTTCGTTGTTTCATTTTTAATCAGTGCTATAATGCTTATTGATGTTTTGGAGAAAACAAACAAACAAGGCACTCAAAATGACAGGTCTTCTTTTGCCCTACCCTTCACTACTGTTTTCTTCTTTGGTTTCCTAGGAAAGAAAATACCATTTCTCTGTGTCTGTTTTGTGGCTAGATAGCTTTATTTTTTCAGTTGCAGTGGCTGTTTTGTTGCAAAACCCAAAATGACTTGGTGATAAAACTTCAGGCATGAGCAACAGAAACCCAAGATGCAGTGTGTGTTTAAATGTGTAGAGATGTGGAAGAAAAGGCACACTGAAATAAAAATAGCAATTTTAAAAAGCCACAATTAAAAGGATTAAGCAGCATATTAAGGAAGTAATTCTAAGAATGGGAACCTGGCTTAAAGTACATACGGCATATCGAGACTCCGTTCAGGAGCAGGGCTACAGCTGGCTAAGCTGGTCTATGCCTGGCAGAGGGAAAGCAAGCCTTTAAAATAGAGTTTGATCTACAGCACACTTTTTGTGTTATGCTGGGCTGCCAGGTCATGTGACAGAGCTAAACAGAGTTAGCCCTTGCCTGATTTTGTCCCCGCCACTTCCTTAGAACACCCATATTTGAGGGCTTATGCTGGTGTAAGTTGACCCTTTTCCTTAAAAAAAAAGAAAAAGTTTTGCTGAAGGAATAGGATGCATGTGGCCATTCGGGAAAGGGTGGGGTGGGGTGTAATGTTTACACTCTGGCTCAGAGTATATCTACATCAGCATTTTTGCCAGTGACATCTGCACCATGAAAGCTGAACCAGAATATTCAAGTAGCATCCCAGTACAGTCACAATCCTGGTTTAGATGATTACAGAGATCTTATAAATTTGGGGTTATTTATTCCTACTCATTTGGAGGAGGGTGAAGTGGCTATAAGCTTAGAGAGAGTCAGTAGAGTGAAAGAGAGAGAGAGAGACTTGCTTTGTTGGAGGCAGAGTCCTGGGTGTTATGTACTGAAGTTCTCACCCTGGGCCAGCAGGGGGATACTGTAGATAGTTTTCACTCAGGTCCACATATGCAAATAAGGGATTGAAAGTGACGTTCAGTGATTGGATAGTTACAGAAAGTGGTTACTCTTGCATTGTAGTGGAGCTCTATATAAGCAGGCTGGCTGAACCCTTCAGTTCAGTTCTGTTCTGGCCTGTGAATAAACAGGAGCTGTTTGAAGAATCGCTGTGTCGTCTGATATGTTCACCTACAACTTAACACTGGGCACCTGAGGTGGACCCCAAAATGGTGCCTCCTTCCCCATCAGGAACGAAGGATCGTCGGGGAAAAGCTATAGTGGAACTCTGGAAGAGGGAGAAAGAAAGATCAACACTGGGATCTGCTACCCCAGTGGACCCTCTTGCCTGAGGCTTCACTTCACCAGGCTTCAAGGGCAGGCCCTTGTCGCACACTGATTCCTCAATCAGCAGGATTGATGTACAAAGCCTTGTATTGATGCTGCTGAGCTTTGACTCTCTGTTCTAGTCATGCTAGCGCAGAAACAGGACTGTGGAGGGGATAAGGGGTAGTAAATATAAGAATCCTGCACATTCACTCTCCTAAACAGACAACTTATTCATAGACTTCTCTTGTTAATATGGTTGTTACAGTATAGCTTTATGTGATGGACAACACAGAAATGGTTAATGAATGAATGTATTCACTATTATGTTTGTGACTCAGTTGAACAATTATTTTATGCTTCAAAAATGCTATAGGAGAGCTCATATTTTAGTTCTGCAGTAACAAAAAAAAATGGTTACATGTTCTTTATTTTCCAGTGAATCTGAAGTTTCAGCTTTGGATGATAAAGGTAACTAATTTTTGAAAGCCTATCATTTCCCCCCTAGTAGATTTGTTTCAAAGAATCATTAATTCTGTTGAAATAGATGTGGATCATGTAATATCATGGTTGTATTAAATGCTGCACCAATGTCAGGTCTCTGAAACGTTTTATTTTGTTTTTCTAATGTTTTATCACTGTTGTTCTTCCTGCAGAGCTCTGTTATGTATTCTTATAAATATATTTGAAATTAAGCAGTAATTTTTGAGACAGTCTATTCTATAGTAATCCTGTTAATTCCTGAAGTAATACTTCTGAAGTTAATGGTCCCATGATTGCAAACAGTGGATTTGTGGTCAACATTTTACATTGATGCTTCACTGGAACTTTAAAAAGTCACCACTGCCTTTTAAACAAGAAACATTTATGTTTGTTGTGGGTTGACTTTCATGGAGGAAGGGCTGTAGCTCAGTGGCACAACATCTGCTTTACATGCAGAAGGTTACAGGTTCAGTGCCCAGCACGCCTGTGAATATTCCCTGTCTGAAACCATGGCTTACAGTGCAATTCTATACATGACTATTCTGAATCCCATTTCCCTGGAATTGACTCCTAGGTAAATAGATATAGGATTGCGGCCCAATCTTATGCATGCTTTCTCAGAAGTAAGTGTCAATTTAGATAAGTGTAATTCCAGTTCTTGGCAATTTTTGCAGCTTCCGTTTTTAATATTTTCCATCCCGTACTATTTCCAAAGTAATATGTGAATGTTTAAAGAGAATTATGCACAAAATACTGAAACTCCGCTTTTAAAAAAGCAATTACTTACTTTTAAGATGTAGTCTTGGGGCTGCCTTAAAAATGTTTTTCTTCTTTGTTAGAACAGTTAATATATGCATACATGCATGAAGCTGCCATAAATTACAGTTGCTGCAGCGGAAGTCTGAAAGTATGGCAGCTAAAATACACCTGGGTTGTGACTGGAGCTAACAACATATGTTGTCCCATTGTAATGCTGCCTCGTTGCTCTTCTATTGTTTTCTGATTACGTGCGCTGCTCTGGAAAAAAAATTAAATGACAGGGTGGCATGTACTCTTTCGAAACAGGCAAGCAAACAAACAAACAAACAAATTAAAAATATTGATTTCCCTTTTACTTTATGTAGACAAAGATTACAAGGATTTAGCAAGGATTAAGACCCAAGTTTAATATGTACTAAACTAAAAGTTGAGCTAATCACATATCAAGTTACTACTGTGCATTGCAGAATAATAGCCAAGTTGACTTCCTCCTGAAAACACTAAGGATATGCCTTGAGGCTAATTACTCAGGCCCAGGTTCTTCCCCTTCAACTTTCTTTTGAATGTTGCCTTGAGCAGCAGACTTATTCCCAGGGCAGCAAAGAGGAACGATGCCTTGATCAGCTAATTCTTATGAATGGAAGGTACTTGCTTAGAGGTCTGCGACTGCAATTATTTTGGGGATAGGGGCAAAACGTTGAGCTGGAATCATTCCCAGTGTTACACAACTGGCCCATGAGTCTGTGGAATAAACTTCATTTATTCCCTTGTGTTTGGGAAAAGGTGGGGAAAGACACTGAGTGCTGAATTCCCAACTGATATTTTATCTCCTCAAAACAGATAGTAGCAGTTCTAAAGATGAAGATTCTGCTCAGGAAAACAACTTGGGTAAATATGCTCATAATGATATACCAAATACATGTGTGTTTTAACAGAAGTTGGAAAATGCTACCAATAATCTAAAAAGCTGAGCAAACACAGAATAAATTCAATATTACAAAAAACCCCAACAGTCTAGATTTAAGTACATAAATACAAAGCAAAGCAAGAGTTAACTGACACTGATACTGGGCTTCCTGCTGGAGGTGGTCCTCTCACCAGGCTAGATGACATAACAGCTGCCGCTAGTATCCTTGCTTGCAGCAGCAAAAATGTTGGAGAGGCCAATGATAGTCTCTTCCCCAGCCTCCTGGAAGTACCAGTTGCTGGTGCAGGTCTTATTCTACAACCTCTTTCAGAAGAGCTGCTACAATACTTTTTGCAAAGCGGCACTACAGTGTATTGGGGTTGTGTTACAGTATAACAGGGGTGCCCAAACTTTTTTCAAAGAGGGCCAGATGTGATGAAGTGAATGTGCCTGGGGGCCGACCAAAGTTTTTGACCTTTTTTTTAGGGTTGAAGTTGTTGAACTTTTTTAACGGTTTTACCCCAAAGTTGTTGAGCTATTTCTAGGATTGAACTTGTTGACCTTTTTTTAGGATTTGAGCCCAATAAATAAACTGCCCCAGGGGGGCTGGATTAGATCCCCAAAACAGACTTTGGACATGCCTGCAGATCAAACAGACTTTGGACATGCCTGCAGATCAAACTATTATTATTACTATTATTATTATTATTATTATTATTATTATTATTATTAGTGTTATTAGTATTAGTATGTGTTGTGGTCTTAACTGCACCATTTAAAAATTAAAGCTTAATGTTAAATCATTGTTTCAAAATTGCCAAGGCTAAATAAATTTTCATTTTGTCAAGGTAACGACAGTTCCCAAAGCGACTCAGAAAGCAGCTCTGAAAGCAAATCTGGTCAGTAATTGAATCATACCTATTCTATATATTAACAGTGAATTTATTTTCTAGTGTGAATCTTTATATAGCTGAAACAGCACCATTCACATATGAGAGGAACATATTAAAGGTCAGAGGGAACCCCCAGGAAAGAACACTCACCCCCCTCAACAATTGTCCAATGGCATCCCTGCCACACCATCCCCTACTGGATGGGGGGAGAGAAATGGAATGGATGATACCAGACAACAGCAGCTACCTGGCTGGCTGGAACCTTGGTGGGAGCACCCCATGCTGCAACACTTTGTTGTAGATCACACTTGTTTATATTCCCTTAATGTCTCTTTAAAATACATCTTAAATTATTGAAATGACAGCCACCAGATCTGAATTTAAGCCACCTGCTTGCCTTTTGCTGGGCATTCCTTTTGCTGCATTTTGTGCGTGCGTGGCTATTTATCAGTAAAGAGAAAAAGGGGGAAGAAGGCAAACGCGACATTGTATTTGTTAAATATTGGTGTTTAGCTGGTAGTCACAGCAACAGCAGGCCATAAATATGCTTAGAAGTTGGCAACAAATGTGGCAAAACAGGATGACCAGGAAAACAATGGGAGGAAATGGCTCCCCACAATAACTGGCAAATGTATTTTGTTGTTAATATCCCTGCACTTATTTATATTTTAAACAAATGGACACTGCAGTTTATGTTTAATGAGGCCTTTTCATTTACATTTACAGAGACAGATGAGGCAGATCTAAATGAACCAAGTGAGTGTTTTTTAAAAAATTTTATCCTTAGCTATATTACTTTGAGAAAGATCTATAAGAGGATTCTTGCAAGGTAGTAAAAGCCATGTGCATAGATTACAGTGAGTGACTTTTGAGTGTTTATGTTAAGTGGGACATGAAGTAGTTTATTCTTATTGAAAATTTAGCTGAGACCATTGTATATGGCCATTATTGAATGTACAAAAAATTCGAAGAATACCCTTTAATAAAGCACTATGGCTCTACAGTTAAATACATGGCAAGATTAAGGAAAGATGGAGGACCTCAGTGCTACTAGCCATGATGTCTAAACAGAATATAAAGTATACATATAAAGTGTAATATAAAGTATACATTTAAAGACAATTAAAATTCATTCAAACATAATTAACAGGAAACTAAAATATCATATTTTTTTTTATAAAAAACACTACAGAGGAGGTCAGTTGCAGAATGCACATTTAGCAGAGCAAAGTTAACAAAAAAAAATCTTAAACATTTCAAAAGAAAGTCAAATATAAGAGGCACATTTGAAACAGAATAACCAGCAAAAGAATAAAATATTCTCGTAAATATAGAACATATCTGCTGCTGTAGCTGCAAATCCTGCCAATAGTGGTTCATGGCGGGGGCTTTGGATGCTCATGTTCAGTGAGCTGGGTCTCCACAAAAAAACAACCAAGGCCAGGCTTCCTCAACCTTGGCCGTCCAGAGATTTTGAGACTACAATTCCCATCATCCCTGACCACTGGTCCTGCTAGCTAGGGATCATGGGAGTTGTAGGCCAAAAACACCTGGACTGCCAAGGTTGAAGAAGCCTGACCAAGAAAGTCTCTGGCCTCTTCAGCAGCCTCAGCTTTTATAGCTGGAGTCAATCTGGGTCCTGCCCTCCCAGGCTAGGTCGAAAAAGGCCTGCAAGGCAGGAGCAGGTCTTTCAGGACTCACAGCCACCTTGGATGAGCAGAAGCACTTTAGCCTGGTGAGGTGTAATTAATGATGCCAGGTTCCACTGTTAGGGGAAAAGATAACATATACTAATAGTAATGCTGCAAGAAGAAGCACTATACAGTATTATCAAATATGAATAGTGAAGCTTCATCCCTGTGGCACAAGCAGATTTGCACAGATTTTTGCCCAGAATGTTGAAAGATGTATGATGAATAAGAAGTGTAATATGATAAAATATGAATTTTAAAACAAAAGGAGCCTTCAAATAGCCACGGTGTCATTCAGAATGTCATCTTTAGATATCTGCGGAGAAGTCTTGCTTCAGTTTATGATTCATTCCAAAAAATTATGTACAGAAACAAATCAAAGATGCAGGATTTTTTTTTGTTTATAGATGAGGAACTGAAAATGAAAGAAGAACCACCGTTGCATTGTGTTGAATCAGGTATAATACTTTTCTTTAAAAAATAACATGGATCTGACAGGAGGAAGGGTTCTAGTTTTCCCTCAAATGTGATTTTAAGCATTTTTTCAATTCATCGTAGACAGAGTTCCAATTTTTTAAAATTTTGTTACACCCCCACCACATATGTAACATCGTTCCTTCCTCATTGTTATGCCTCCAGCATTTGTTTGATTTCGATTTATACATTTTTGCCAGTTTACTAGGGGTCATATACCACCTATATAACATTTTAAAATAATTCTCTTTAATTGTGTAACATGCCGTGAACTTGATATCCTTTTGCCAGAACCTTTTCCAGTGTTCCATCTGTATTGGGTAACCAAAATCCATTGCTCATTTTACCATTGCCTCTTTTATCTCCTCATCTTTTAGCTCCCAATCCAATAATACTTTGTAAGTCTTTGATAAAAATTTCCTATTATTTTCTAGTAATTCTTTTTCTATTTCTGAGATTTCTTTTTGGAATCCGATTTTAATGTCTGATTTAAACACCTCATTCAATTGATGGGACTGAAACCAATCTGTGCATAACTGTCTAATTCCCTCGAACTTTTTAAAATTTAAGCCGACCCCTTTCTTCCTCCTGGGAATTATGAATATCAACATCCCCAAGCGGAAAAAAAGAAAGTATTTTTATACGGCACAACAGTGACGAGAATGCTAATAGCAAAGAGGAAGAGTGCCAACTCACAAATTTTGTGAATATTTAGAGTTAGCAAGAATGACGGAGGTAATTAGAGGCCAAACTACCCACCCAAAAAGATTGGCTATGTGTAAGAGATTACATGAAAAAAACATTGTTCTCAAGCTATATCCTGGTTATGTTTTGACTAAATCTTGTAAAGAGTATAATGGAAAGAGAAAGAATTGGGAGAATTAAATGAAATAAAGAGTAAATAACACAGTAAGAAAAAGATTTGTAAAAGGAAAACTGTAGTGAAATCATGGGTTGAAAAAGATTTGAATGGGAAGATGTATAATGTATTAAGTTAAGAATTTATGCTGTAGAGAAATCAAGAATATATGTATATGTACAATTTATACTCAATAAAAATCATAACAGGAAAAAACATGTATCTGACAATTTAAACTATTTTCAGTTTAAGAAACTTCTCTCTTTCCATTTAGAGGTTAATACCCATCGACACTGTGAACGCTGTAAGATCCCACAAGTAGGTGGTTTTTTTTAATCCAGATATGGACTAGTGTTAAAAGTCGTTTCATAAATCCAATACTAATATCCTACTAATTCACTTTTCCCATTTTTATTTTAATATAAAGAACCAGCATGAACAAGTAGCTCCCAGAAAGCTTTCTAGAGGTCGATTCTGGTAAGTTTTGGTCAATATAATTGAAAATTACATCCTAAAAAATGTCTTTGTATTATTATTATTATTTTGCATGATTACACAGTGCACAGACATATATTTGGCAAATCCGAATGCACACTTGTCTACTATTGTGCACTAAAGGAAGTGGAAGAGCAGAATGGGACCTACAGGGTGGAAATAAATGTTGCATTCTTCCAGTCGTTCTGTCTCTGCAAGCACAACAACTTTCCAAACGAAGCAGTCCTCCTTTCTCCCCGTGCCTGTGTGCTGTTCTGGGGGTACCCCTCACCTCCTCCGCAGAGCAAACTTTGGAGGGTACACGAGAAGAGGAAGGGGAGCATGACATCATTTTGATAATCTGCACATGCGCGAGCGGTGAAACCCGGAAGTAACGTGCTCCGTTACTTCCGGGTTGCCACGGAGCGCAACTTGAACGCGCTCAACCCGAAGCACATTCAACCCGAGGTATGACTGTATATAAATGTATTTTTCACATGTATTTGGAAGGACAAGAAAATGCAGAGGAAGCACATGCATATATTTGTCAGCATTGCCTTGAGCCAGTACCACCAACTGGACTCATGCACTTCAGCCCCGACTGAGCTAGGCGAGCTGGGTAGCACTTCCAGAGACCACCTTCTGGACAGGAACAGGTCAAAGTGCTGTGGACTCACAGCTTAGAGTTGTGAGCACCGGATTCACTCCAACAAGAAGACAGTCGTCGCACAGCAGAGTATAGCAGAGTATAAACGACTCGGAGAGCAGCTCTGTAGAATATCTTCTTTATTCTATCTACAACTATTATACAACTATATACAGAGCTTAATGAGGTCTAAGCATAAATGAATGCTGCACTACACTGAGTCTCTGCAGCTGCTCTTAGCAGCAACCTTATCTGTACACACAATCTCTAACACTCAGTCTCTCTCCGACGCACTGACTGACTGACTGACTCTTTGATGTGGTGCTGGAGCAGAATAAGTAGAGAGCAGAACACTGCTCCTCCTCTCTGGAGAATCAGCAGACTCATCAGGAGATTCTTGGATATGGGAGGGGTGAAATCTCCTCAATATTATCCCTGTTTGTCAGAGTCGTCCGCGACTGGACTTAACGGTCAGGGTTCCCTTCACCTTTATGCTGTATCACGTACTGAAAACTACACTTTATGTATCACATACGCAGGTTGAAGTTGGACGATGAAGGAATTTATCAGTGTACAATCACTGGGTTGATCTTCGAAGTAACCAAAGCCGCAGTCATTGAGTATTCCCTTTTGTCTTGGACCAAGTATGCTGCTTACCTTAAAGACCCCTGGATTGTCGTGGGCCCCATATTTGATGTCAAGTGCAAATCACCCTCTGTTCTTACGTCCATTCAGTTTCCACACGCCCTCTGCCTGAATGGTAAGAGTTGCTCAGTGAATTTGTCTATCTGCTGGGGCACTTACTCTGCTTTTAGGAAGCGTTAAAAAGCGTTCGATGTTTCTCTGCAGACCATTCCTCTGACATGACCTTCAACGTGTTCCATTTCAAAAGCAACGGCCCAGAATTTGAGCGTTCTGCTGATCACTCAACCACACATGTCAAATGGCGCGTGAGCTCCCTGTCCCCTGTGGGCCCAGTTATTGAGAAATACGATCCAGTGTGTTACCACGGGGTTGTTATTTTATACAAAGTTGTCAATGACCACCCTTCCTTGAAATTCCATGTGTATGTAGCTGGCAACAACAGCTCATTTATAAAGGTAAGATCAACTTTTGGGCGATGTCTAAATCAGTTTCTTTGCTGCCAGCATGGCATTTTCCTGTACAGTGGATGCTCGGGTTGCGAATGTGAACCATGCGGGATGCACGTTCGCAACCCGCAGAGTTCGGAACCTGCAGCTGCGCGTCTGCTCATGCGCGGGTTGCGATTCGGCGCTTCTGCGCATGTGCGACCACCAAAACCCATAAGTAACCCGCTCCAGTATTTCTGGGTTTCGGTGGTCCGTAACCTGAAAAAACGCAACCTGAAGCATCTGTAACCCGAGGTATGACTGTATTCCAGTGCCCACTGGAGCTGTCAACTCATGAAATAAAAAGTTCTAGCAAGTAAGAAGGACCTGGTGGCCGTTCAGGAGGCGAAGTAGGTCAAGGTGGAACTTGCAGACCCTTGAGGGAAGAGCCTATAGGAACACTGGATTCAATTGGACACTGGATGAGGAAAGAAGGCTGTCATTCAACCCCTCCTATCTGGCAGCTAGAGCCCCAGATCTCAAAAACCCACTTCCCCTCCCCAGTGAGTTGGGGGTGTGTGCAGCCAGGAGAACCATTAGGGTTCCAGTTGCTACAACAGGATATTCAACTGAGTACTGCAGAAATTGCTTGGTGAATCATCCTAGTAATTGTCGTAAGAATCACATGATTGTTGTATTTAATTTGTTAGAAAGCGAGGGAGGGAACCACAATTTCTCAGTAGAGGAAAGAAGTTTAATATATAGACAAAATCTCCAACAAGTCTATGTAGGTCTTTGATTTCTTGACTTAGGCAATCATGATTTTTAAAAAAGATCTGTTTTAATTTTAGGATGTGTCAAAAACCATACAGCGCTCTTCCAATAGATTCATTAAAATTGAGAAACCCCCTTGTCATAAATTACTCCAAGTTGGGAAGAAATACAAATTAACTAGTGTCCCAGAAGCTGACATAAACCCTGAGGTATGTTCTTTATTCTTCTATAATCGGATTGTCAAGATGCATGTCCTTGTATAAAAGATGATGATAATTGTCATTTGTGCAGTGTTCCTGACACGTTGTGACATTGTATACATGCATTATATAAAAGCTTAGCTAGGAAAACAAACTTTTTGCTTTGACAAATGGGTTTTCAATATTCTGATATTCACTTTCTAGGAAATGGAGTTTGTTGATGACTCTACGCTAGCACAGAAACATTTCTTTGAGGTATATTTAGAACATCCAACAGAACTTGTGTTATCTTTGATGGATGTAGAGTCAGAAGAAACTGTGTGGAAAGCAAAGCTACGAGAATGTGAGTTTTCCTTAGACACAATTCAGTACACAGTATGTGCACTTAACAGTGTTTGATTTATTTGGGACTTCACTGATGTTTAAATCTGTTTCAATTTTTGTACAGTATATTGCATGTTGTTTTTCTTATTTGCATTTTTCTGATGTGGTAGAAAGCGGGGTATAATTTTTAAAAGCGAACAAATAACCTGATTTACAGTTCAGTCTCATGTACCACTCCCAAGTAAATGTGCATAGAGCCTCAATAATGAATTGCAGCCAACATATTTGGCCACAGTCCAAATGAGACTATGCATATTCCGGTCACGGTCCCACTCACAAACATAGAGGGTTTTTTTCCTTCTTCTGATAAGAAAGCTGCCCTCCAAAACATTGCAGAACTAGAGAAATTGGGTTCTGTGAAACAGCAGATTCAAGAAAAAGAATATTGGGCAAAAATATGGCATGTGATGAAAGTACGCTGCCGTTAATACAGCCTACTTTCTCCCTCAATCACTAAACTTGGGAAGAGTTTAGAGACTAGTCTGAGGTATGAGTTTAAGGGAGCAACTCTGCAAAAAAGAAAAGTGGAAGCATATATTGCTATTTCTGTTTTCTATCAACAACAAATAAAAATATCAGTGGGAGGATATTATTTTGAATAGGCAAATGCTTTAGATATACAATTTTTTAAAGCATTGTTTAATTTGTTTCCTCCCTCATTGTGTACATTTCCCATCTTTCTAAATTATATAACCAATACAGCGGCACCTTAGTAATCAAACAGCTTGGCTCCCAAACAAATAGGCTCCCGAATGCCACAAACCCAGAAGTAAATGTTTCAGTTTTCAAACGTTTCTCAGAAGCCAAACGTCCAACGCGGCTTCTGCTTGAGTGCAGGAAGTTGCTGCAGCCAATCGGAAGCTGCACCTTGGTTGTCAAACGGTTTCAGGAGTCAAACTGACTCCCAGAATGGATTAAGTTCAAGAACCAAGGTACCAGTGTATAAAAATTTAAATGTATCTGTGCAATTATTTGCCAAATTGACACTCATGCTCCAGCATTCTGTTTACTCCTTCAGTAGCTGAAAGATGCAGCATGAGTGGAGCAAAAAGCACTTTACTCTCATTTTACTGTCATTTGGTTCTCATGCAATGGCAGTTATTACCACATCATTTAATTCCCCCAACAGAATCCAGTTTCAGTCAAGAGCAAGCTTCCAGATTCCTATTTTTCTGTAATCGCTACTATCCAAAGCAGGCACCCCCAACCTTCGGTCCTCCAGATGTTTTGGACTACAGTTCCCATCATCCCTGACCACTGGCCTGCTAGCTAGGGTTCATGGGAGTTGTAGGCAAAAACATCTGGAGGGCCGCAGGCTGGGGATGCCTGATCCAAAGCTATCAAAACAGTTCACCATGAATAGTATGGACTCGCACATGAGCCAGTATGGTGTAGTGGTTAAGAGCGGTAGTTTCGTAATCTGGTGAACCATGTTCACGTCTCTGCTCCTCCACATGCAGCTGCTGGGTGACCTTGGGCCAGTCACACTTCTCTGAAGTCTCTCAGCCCCACTCACCTCACAGAGTGTTTGTTGTGGGGGAGGAAGGGAAAGGAGATTGTTAGCTGCTTTGAGACTCCTTTGAGTAGTGATAAAGCGGGATATCAAATCCAAACTCTTCTTCTTCTATGGATGATGCATTTTCAAATTACTGAATTTACACGTACAGATAGGTAGCCGTGTTGGTCTGCCATAGTCAAAACAAAAAAAATTCCTTCCAGTAGCACCTTAAAGACCAACTAAGTCAGTTCTTGGTATGAGCTTTCGTGTGCATGCACACTTCTTCAGATACACATGTGTATCTGAAGAAGTGTGCATGCACACGAAAGCTCATACCAAGAACTGACTTAGTTGGTCTTTAAGGTGCTACTGGAAGGATTTTTTTTTGTTTTGAATTTACACGTATGATGATGCTTCTCTCCAAATCCAAATCTCCAGGTGATAGGTCCCACCAGCTTCATAGGTTAATTAGCTGTCTGTTCAGGATGGACAGCTCCTACGGTTCTCAACAGAAACCCTCCCATAATTACTTGCATGCTATGCTAAGCATACCAAGCTGCAGAAGGCAGTCTCTAGGCATAGGGGCACTGACCACCTGATTTTTTTCCTGATGCCATGTGACCAAATGGTTTTGAATGTCCTCCAAAAGCCCTACATGACCTTCTGTTTGGGTTTGCAGAGAGTGTCACTTTTAAGGTTGGGCATTCTTTTTTTAAAAACTTGTCACTTATTTATAATACAGTCAGTGAGATGCAGCTTCTTTTGTGGCTAAAATCCACGGAGCAAAGATAATTGTAAAAAGTCCTTTGATTTATTTTATTTGTGCTTTACTGAGAAGCGGGGGGAACAGATTAATACTTCTTCTTTGTGAGAATTGTGGCATATTCGTTTGCACTGCCAATTACGCGATACAGCAGGCCTTAATTTTCTTTTGAAAACATTTCTATTTAACAGGTGACTGGATCCTACACAACCAGAATAACAATAAGCAGAAAAGATCCACTAACAGTAAGTTATTATAAAGGAGTATTCATGAAACAATCAGCTGGGAACTTCTCCTGTACAATGTACAGCTCCCAATTGACTTATGACTTGTGCAGAAGTTTCCAGTGGGGCTGTTAAATATATTTGCTTAGTTCTTCAGGATTCCACTACATGACTAGTGGACAACTAGTGCACAAGTTGCTGATTTCCCTTTCCTCCATCTGTAGCTTAGATTCAAGCCCACATATTCTTATTTAGAAAGCACAACAACTTACGTATTTTGAAACTATGTCCTTTGCCATGTATTCCTTAGGCACGAGACGACGGAAATCCAGCACCAGTCTTTCAGAAGATGAGCTTTGTAACAAACGGCTAAAAGCCATCAATGCTTCAGGTAAAGGATTTTGTGAAATTAAAGAAGATTAGCATCAAGCCATGTTCTAAGCCTTTCATACTGCAAGGTATTAATGTTACATTTTACTTAACCTGGGTGTAACTACAATTCCAGCTGGAAAACTCATGCATTTGTATTTGCACAAAGATTCTGAACACCTAATTTGAATGCAGCTATCTATATGAAAGCATAAATTTAACCTGTATATTACCGTGTCTTTAGGAATCCACTAGAGGGAGTTCTTCGATCATTTCAATACATTTTAACAAACCATATTTTTAAAAAAGTTACGTTGATTAGTATACCAAGGTTTGAAATAGATAAAGAACTAGTTGGCACAGGAACAAAATCAACCATTTAACTCCAGTAGAAAATTGCTCATGATGCCAAAGGTAGTAAGAAGCTGTTGCCATCATAATACGGTTCTCCATAGATAGGATGTACCTATTTTTGTGGATTTGCGGTATCAAAAAGCCTTGAAAAAGAGCTTATAGGAAAACAGAATGCTAGAAAAGTGGGTGATGAGAGAGATGGCTTATTTTGAACACAATGCGACCACACTTGGAATACTGTTAAAAGGTAAAGGTACCCCTGGCCATTAGGTCCAGTCGTGGACAACTCTGGGGTTGTGGCGCTCATCTTGCTTTATTAGCCGAGGGAGCCGGCGTACAGCTTCCGGGTCATGTGGCCAACATGATTAAGCTACTTCTGGCGAACCAGAGCAGCACACGGAAACGCCGTTTACCTTCCCACCGGAGCGGTACCTATTTATCTACTTGCACTTTGACATTCTTTGGAACTGCTCGGTTGGCAGGAGCAGGGACTGAGCAATGAGAGCTTACTCCGTCGCGGGGATTCGAAGTGCTGACCTTCTGATTGGCAAGTCCTAGGCTCTGTGGTTTAACCCACACCTCCACCCACGTTCCTGGAATACTGCTACCTCACCTCAAAAAGGATATTGTAGACCAGGAGAAGGTCCAGAAAAGGCCAACAAAAATTATGGAGGTTACAAGATTTGGGGCTTTTTAGTTTAGAGAAAAGGCAAGTGAGATAAAGTGTACATAATTACACACAGTGTAGAGAAAGTGGGTACAGAAAGGTTTTTTTTCCTGTCTTGTAATACTAAAACCTGGGGACATCCAAGGATGCTGA
The DNA here is from genome assembly GCF_964106915.1 of Podarcis gaigeae. Classification (NCBI taxonomy): domain Eukaryota; kingdom Metazoa; phylum Chordata; class Lepidosauria; order Squamata; family Lacertidae; genus Podarcis; species Podarcis gaigeae. The sequence continues at coordinate 81,477,489 of NC_139681.1, read as the reverse complement.
ATGTTGGAAGAGTCAGGCCAGACAAAAGATTTCTTCACACAAGTACTTCTTTCCACGGTTCAACTAAGGAATGTGCTCCCACAAGCAGCAGTGATGGCCACCAGTGTCACTTAAAAGAGGATTAGACAAATTTATGGAGAATAAGGCTATAAATGATTACCAGCCATGCTGGCTATGTTGTACCGCAGGTGGCGCTGTGGTCTAAACTACTGAGCCTCTTGGGCTTGCCAATCAGAAGGTCAGAGGTTCAAATCCCTTCGACGGGGTGAGCTCCCATTGCTCTGTCCCAGCTCCTGCCAGCCTAGCAGTTTGAAAGCACACCAGTGCAAGTAGATAAATAGGTACCGCTGTGGCAGGAAGGTAAACAGTGTTTCTGTGTGCTCTGGTTTCCGTCACGGTGTTCCATTGCGCCAGAAGTGATTTAGTTATGCTGGCCACATGACCTGGAAAGCCATCTGTGGACAAACGCCAGCTCCCTCGGCCTGAAAGTGAGATGAGTGTCACACCCCATAGTTGCCTTTGACTGGACTTAACCATCCAGGGGTGCTTTACCTTTTACCTTTACCTGTTGTACCTCTGGTGGGAAGCAGTATGTTTCTGGAAATGCAGGACAGTGCTGTTGCAGTCAGGTCCTGCTTGTAAGCTTCTCATGGACTTGTCCACTATGAGAACAGAAGGCTGACCTAGATGGGTTCTTGCCTTATCCAACAGGCCTTTCTCACGTTATTGTGCAACATGTATCTAAATAACCAGAGAAATTGAAAAGGGGGAAAGAAAGCAAACTCATTATCCTAAACACATTGTGACACTGAAAATTACCAAAAAGTTATACAAGTCTAAATGATGGTGATGTTGTAAGCCACTTTGAACAGCGTGAAGGTGGCATACAAATCAAATTATGTATGTATATGTTGCAGGCCTGGCATGTTCATTCTCTTTGTGTTTCCTGATCTGATAATTTTGTGTGTGTGTGTGTGTAAGTCTCTTCCAAACAAAAGTCAGTGATTAGCTGCCCCTGCCTAGGATGGGAAGGAACACCCCAAGTTATATTTGAATGCTCTCCTTTCTTCTTCAAGAATAGAAATAGATCGTAATTTTAAAATATCCATTCCTCCCCCCTCAGGCCAAGTAAAAGCAATAACAACATAACATATTTGTATTCTTCTGCTTTTAGATGGAACGAAAGCTTCAGCAGTACTAACTGATCAGCAGCTGATGATTCTTGCAAAGAAGATGGGTAAAAACTGGAAAGTAATTGGCATTGAATGCCTTAGCTTGTCCATCGAAGACATCCAGCAGATTGAGGCAAAGGAAGAAGATGTGAATATGTATAAATGCATGATGTTGCGGAAATGGAGGGATTCAGAACAGAATAATGGAACTGCCCGCAGTTTATATGACTGTCTTAATGGCCAGGCATCCCATGATGTGCTAGAAATTCTGACAGGTAAATATCAACACTCTTTATACTTTGCGTATGATGTTTCAGATATTTAGGGTGAAGCAGAATATTTTTAGGATAGCAGAAGTGGTTTCCAAGGCTGGATATAGACACATCAAAAAAACATTTCAGAAAAACGTGTTGTAAACCTCAGAGTGGGAAATCACATTGGCAAAAGATGGGACTCCAAAGCACTTTTTCTTTACTAATGTAGCTGAGTCCATAGTGCCTTCACTTTATGGAAAACGCATCACATATATTTTAATGGCCTGGGGCAAGCTGTGGGAGTGGTAGATCCTGCAAATTTCCAGCATGTTAAGAGAACAGATGTTTACGGCAGTCACTTGGGGAGTGTCTCTTCCATAACCACCATCCCTTCAACTTCCGGAGCAGTTTTGCAATTGATTTAAAATAAATGTATTTATGATATGCCGAAGGATGGACACACATGTGGCCTATGTGGCCTATGCCACATGTGGACCTGAACTTTGTTACTGCTGTAAGAGGCAATAACTGTTTGTTACGCCACACTTAAATTCTAAGCAATTCCTTAATTCTCATTTATTTTTGTTTTACAGGTTTTTTAAGAGCAGATGCAAAGTCATGAGGAAACAGCTTGAAAAAGAAGAAACATCAGGAATGTTCTTCCATGTACATTTTCCAAAAAAAGATGAAAAGGAACTTCATCGTGCTCTGCAAACTGTTTTAATCTCTGGAGGGTTTCCATGAAATGACAAAGATAGGCCAGTTGTGGAAACAGAAGAAAGAAAGAAGAAAAGCATGTGGAACTGTGAACTCATGCAAATGCTTAGCTACTTGTTGCTTTTTTACACATGACTTCCCAACCTGCCCTGCTGTCAGAGATTCGGCCTTCATGCATCTTTTACCCGTGCAAGGAGAATTAATGCCTTCCAAAACCCTCTCAGGTCTCCTTGGGTTGCACTGCCTGGATTAACTGGGATCTTCGCTATCTTGTATTCCACGTTCATACCAGAGTTCAGGGACGGACTGTGGTCTTTCACATTTCAGCGGTCAAAATTCACTGCCCTCTGCCTGTCACCTGCCATTCTGCTCAATTCACTGTGTCATAGCTGCGATGCCCTGTGGCTCCCCGAGGCTTGGAATTCTCTTGCGGCAGAACTGGTTGTGCTGCCCTAAATCCATCTCTGCAGCGTTATTCATCAGACACACACCTGAGAAGGGATTTTTCTACACCCCCTTTGTGAAGATACAAACAGGTTTGTCTTTTCACTCCCCATGGGTGCAATTGTACACACTGTGGTTCTTCATGCTTTCCCTCTGCAGCATTCCTGCTATAGACTTTCAAGGTCCCTTGCTGAAGGGAATGAGAAGAGACTGAAAGCTTCCACTTAGACATATTATGTATAGTGGTACCTCAGGTTAAGGGACGCAGGTGGCGCTGTGGGTTAAACCACAGAGCCTAGGACTTGCCGATCAGAAGGTCGGCGGTTCGAATCCCCGCGATGGGGTGAGCTCCCGTTGCTTGGTCCCTGCTCCTGCCAACCTAGCAGTTCGAAAGCACCTCAAAGTGCAAGTAGATAAATAGGTACCACTCCAGTGGGAAGGTAAACGGCGTTTCCGTGTGCTGCTCTGGCTCGCCAGAAGTGGCTTAGTCATGCTGGCCACATGACCCGGCAGCTGTACGCTGGCTCTCTTGGCCAGTAAAGCGAGATGAGCGCCACAACCTCAGAGTCAGTCACGACTGGACCTAATGGTCAGGGGTCCCTTTACCTTTACCTTACCTTGGGTTAAGAACTTAATTCGTTCTGGAGGTCCGTTCTTAACCTGAAACTGTTCTTAACCTGAGGTACCACTTTAGCTAATGGGGCCTCCTGCTGCCGCCTCGCGATTTCTGTTCTCATCCTGAAGCAAAGTTCTTAACCCGAGGTACTATTTCTGGGTTGGCGGAGTCTGTAACCTGAAGCGTCTGTAACCCAAGTTACCACTGTATAATGCTTTGAGCCACATTGAAGTCATCAGGTGGTTTTGAAACTGCGCACCGCGCAAACATAGGGCACCTCAGAACCTTAGCAGGAGTTGCTCAGTGACAAAAGTGTTAATGACAAAAAGCTCTCTGATGAGCAACTTGATTACAGTTTCTAGTCTTCTGCAATGTGTAACTGTGGGGCATGTGGGGCACGCTTTCAGGTATATGTGGACTGACAGGCACAACAGACCTCACAGTCAGCTCCAGGTGTTTTTTGTTGTTGTTGAGGGGAGCTTGGCAAAATACATGTTCTCCAACATGTCAAGCTATCGAAAAAATTATGTACCAAGAAAAGCGGGATTCTGAGACCTTTATACGCAATCATTCAAACATAGCAAATTTGCTTAGATTCTATTTAGCTGTTTTATATAAGCTGGTTTTATTAGCCATAGGGTGGTGATGGGTAAGCAAGCAGCGCAGGTCACAGAAGCCCTACCCTGAGAAAGACACGAAATATCCAACCATTTCTCTGGCGTCTGACATTTTAGCAGATGTTCCTTGCAAACTATATTTTCTATAGCAATGGGGACTAGAAACTTACCTTTCTGTAAAGAGTGAGACTCTCAGGAAGATGAGTATTCTGCATTCAACACCACACTTTTTTTATTTAAAAAATGCTCTTGTTGAATTATGGTGTACGTACAACCTTGCTCTTTGTCTAAGAGCTTTCTAATACCGTATTGGCCTGAACATAAGCCTCACTTTTTCCCCACATTCCAACCATGAAAAGTTAAAGTGCAGCTTATATTTGCGACCTTGCTGCGGGCAAAACAGCGACAGAAGTGCGGCAAAACAGTGCGCGCCCCACACATAGACCCCCATCCTCTCTCCCAAGGAGGGGAAGGGAGAGAGCGAGGAAGGGGAAAGGCGGCCGGCAACGCAGCGCGGCCCCCCCTCCCCCGCCCAGTATGCAGCCAGGAGCTGCGAGGAATGGAGCGGCTTATATTCGGGTACTTTTTCTTTCCCCCTCCTCCAGTTTTAAAGGTGCAACTTATATTTTGGTGCAGCTTGTATTCGGGCCAATACGGTAATACTTGATAGTAGATTCATCATCCCCAGTAAAGTGGCAATACTGTTGTTGTTTTTAAAGGATGCAAAACGCTGTGAATCAAGTTTTAGATCCTCAAGGAGTCATGTAGTATCAAACTCTACTGCGCTTGGGACACATCATGTAGCATAAAACCAGCATCCACACACTGCCTGTGTCCTTTTAGAAGGGCAGAGTAGCTCTAATCATTGTAAAACCATTTTACAGTTCAGCATTGGCACTACGGGAAGATTTTGCATCTCTCTGGGAATGTAATTTACATGTCGCTCCCCCCCAAAGGTCACCCATTTCTTACGTGGTACATTTCTGTGCTGTACATATTTCCTAGGAAACAGACTTGACTGTATGTTGTGTTAATCCTTTTTTTAAAAAAATAAAATAAAAATTGTGTCAATCCTTTTTTATTTAATGGAAATGAAATGGTGAAACCAGTTTTGCCTTATTAATGACCTTGGACCAATTAGGCTGAAATCTAAGTACTGTAACTGTTCAATTAGAGCTGTCATAAAAAACATCTTTAGCAACAACAAATGGCTGGATGGTTTTTCCATCCAACCTAATGAAATAATGTCATTTGATAGTAAGAGTGTTGAAAACCACACTTGTGTTTTCAATAAATGTCTCGCTGCCAAATCCCTGTTATGGAAAATGGCGGTTTGCAGACCATAGTTTGCTGGCTCTGGCCTTCTCACAGTTCCTGGTAGTGTCGTAGAATCATGGAACGGTAGAGTTGGAAGGGACCCTGAGGCTCAACTAGCTTGACCCCCTGCAATGCAGGAATATGCAGCTGACCTGTATGGGGATTGAACCTGCAACCTTGGTGTTGTCAGGACCATGCTCTAACCAACTGACCTTTTAAACCAACTACCACCCTACGAAGGGACGTGGGTGGCACTGTGGTCTCAACCACTGAGCCTCTTGGGCTTGCTGGTTGGAAGGTCGGCAGTTCGAATCCCTGTGACGGGGTGAGCTCCCGTTGCTCGGTCCCTGCTCCTACCAACCTTGCAGTTCGAAAGCACGTCAGGTGCAAGTAGATAAATAGGTACGCTTTGGCGGGAAGGTAAATGGCGTTTCCATGTGCTGCTCTGGTTCACCAGAAGCGGCTTAGTCATGCTGGCCACATGACCCAGTTCCCTCGGCCAATAAAGCGAGATGAGCGCCGCAACCCCAGAGTCGTCCGTGACTGGACCTAATGGTCAGGGGTCCCTTGACCTTTACCACCCTCAGAAGTGTATAAAGTAGCTGTCAGGGAGGGGGCTTTCTTAGTAGCAGTCCCTAAGTTGTGGAACTCCACAGATTCGAACCTAGGATCTTCATTGCACAGAGTTTGCTGCATACTGGAAACACAACCCTTTATCCCGCCCTTTGACAGCATAAAGTTTTGTTTTCTTTCCTTGTTGAAATGAAATCATAACGAAAAGGAAAAATAAAATGAAGGAATAACATTGCTCCGATATAATTTAAACAATCATTTATTTGGCCATAAATATAAATAAGTTTTTAAATACATTATATAAATTACTCATAAATTACTTATAAAGATAGCTTATTGATAAATATGGCTACGTGCTGCTTCCACTACGGGAGGCCGCAATGCTTCTGAATGGCAGTTGGTGGAATCCACAGGACAGCAGAGTGCTCATGTGCTTGAATCCTGCTTGCTGCTTTTTCCTGCAGGCATCTTGTTGGCCACTGTGAGAACAGGATGCTGGACTAGATGGGTCTCTGGCCTGATCCAACGGGCTCTTCTTAATTGGACAGCACCATAAGTGCGCAGAACGCTTGACACTATTAGCAAAAAAACCAACCCCACCCAAAAAACAACAGACCTCTGTGTCCTGAATTTCTTACTTCTAAAGAAATTAGTTTAAGGTGCAATATGACCAGATTTTTAACCCGGGAGGGGACAAAGAAAAAAAGTGGAATTCTTCGTAAGTATTTTGTTTTTCTGCAACATATTTTCCCTACAGAGACTTATGAAAGCAAGGCTGAAATCCTAGACCATTTACTTGGGAGTGAGTCCAACCAAGCTCAATGGGACTCACTTCTGAGTAGACATGTATAGGATTGCATTATAAATCCCTGACATTTTATTTAAGAAGGCACTTGGTTGCAATCTACACAGCAAGTAGCCACCTGACTGGCAAAGGAATGCATGTACCGTATTTTTCGCTCTATAACACGCACCCGACCATAACACGCACGTAGTTTTTAGAGGAGGAAAATCTGTAGGCATGCCACCCGTAGGCATTCCCTCCATAACACACACAGACATTTCCCCTTACTTTTTAGGAGGAAAAAAGTGAGTGTTATGGTGCAAAAAATACGGTAGATTCTCAGCCTGCTGCTGAATTATGAGGATTTCATTTGGGAAGGGGTTTTCCTACCAAAAAAAAATGCCAATTGATTCTGGGGCATTTCCCTACTTCCTCTAGCATATGTGATGCAGCACACTGGTTTCAGCATGCAGATCTCTTATCATGCACACATGTCGTGGTGGATTTTGCTCTCTACTTGTGGTGCATCATAAACCAGATTATGCATGACAATCTGTTATGGGTGCTGCTAATCCTGTTTCATTGCACTGTTTTGGAATAGATGAAGTGTATTTGAGCTGTTTCTATCTATGATTCTATTCTCCCCACCACCTCCCTTTAAAAAAACTAAAATATTTGAGGATCAGTATTACATTTGCATTTCTAGAGTCTTCCCATAGAGGTGGCTCAAGGTTCTGTCTATGGTCTGAGTGAGCTGCTGCAAGGTTAGAAGAATTTCGCATTCCTTCATCTCCATTTCAAATGTCTTCCTGGAAGGTTGTTGTGGTGAGGGTGGTGGCTGCTCAGTGATGTGCTGGCTGGCTTTCAAAGCCTATAAAAGATGCACAATCAAAATAAAAGATGAATGCAAGGGACACATTCACACATTAATTATTATTATTATTATTATTATTATTATTATTATTATTATTAATTCCCCACCCATCTGGCTGGGTTTCCCCAGCCACTCTGGGCGGCTTCCAACAAAACACTAAAATACAATAACCTAATGCAGTACCTAATTGTTTTAAACAGTATAAAATTTATGAAATTGAAACAGAAAAGCATGCTACCATGAGGGGGAATGGAATGGAAGAGTAAGAGTCAAAGTTATGTTAAGATCTAGAAAGCCACAGGTTCTCCATTGCTGTTTGTAACTGCTTAGAATATCAGACATGCTAATTGCAATGAATCATCAGTGTTTGTTGACATCATAATCCATCCTTCTGGATACACACACACACACGCCCATGAAAAGTAAAGATTTGAGTTTAATGCAACTATAGGTATTTTCTGTCTGATTAAATCAGTTGGTCTGACTATTACATCTTTCATGAAGTTTATGAAAGAGTTACGGAATTCAGTAAAATTACAGGATTCAAAGAAGGCAAAGCAATATTAATAATAGTTGATATATATATATCTACCTGCATCATAATGCTGACAGCATGAAAAAGATCTGAAGAATTAAAATCCTTGATTTCTGCCATATAGTGTTTCAGAATTTTATAGATGGTGTCCATGCATGCAGTCTGCAAGAAAACACAACAATAAAGATATAAGCAAAGGTTCTGGAAGATTCCTTTACACAAAACAAATAAACTTGCTGCCATCTGAGGATGGAAATTTACCTGATCAACAGCATCATTTTCTCCTGAGGGACAGAGTCCAGGCTGAAATCAAAAATGGAAGATGAGAAGCATTAATTTCACTGCAACCATAAATTTGGCTAACCCATTGCATTTGTTAGAAAGTACTTATTATAATACCTTCAGTGAACTTCCTCCCATACAGGCCTTCTGGATCTTCTCTTCATTCTTAGGATTTTCAGGAACGTTATATTCCACTGTACAATTAAATTGCTTCTATAAAAGTGAAGAGAATATCAATTGAATCAGTACAGTTACTGGGTGCAATGGGAATTGTGTTGAAGACCTTGCATCACTGCTTGGTCATGGCTACTGACAAATATCCAGAGAGCACAGAGAGCCTAGGCTTTCAAAGAAAAGGTACTTCTGTTTCCCATGCTTGTTTGCTTAGAGGTTCAGCCTGCAACATCTCCCCCACCCCCTTTGGGGGCATGATAGTTTTCACATCTGTAATATGCACTATGAAGAGTGACATATGAGCTATGCTGTACACCTTGCAAACAAGTGTGGGAACCTCTATCTGAACCTCTGAAACTGCTCACAAAGAAAATGCTGCCCTTACTTTCAAACTGAGTTGGTTCTAACAGTGTAACCCTACGTATGTCCCACTGTGAGGCGTACTAGTGATTGGGTTTAGGATTGCAGCCATTCTTTTTTCTTTCTATGGAACTTTCAGAGAAATCATTCCAACTCACTGTGCTTTCTATTAAGTATTTAGCTTAAAAATGCATGAGAGAATGTTACAATAGCACTCAAGAATATGAACCTGCTGCGGTACAGCAGGTTGACCCAGTTATTCCAGCAGTTGCCATCATCACCAGATTGGCATGGCAATGACTCATTCTGTTGCATGGTTCAGAAATCAGGGAGGGAACATAGTAGGTATTTGTTTCTGAATGTGTGAGAGAAGGCAAGGAGTCTATACTTATATCTCTGCTAACACTGCAGATTATTCATTGATCCCCACCACTGTCTCTTATTTCCGGAGTTCAGAGGTGAGTGCCAGTCCTTCAGGCAGCTAAAAACAACCCAAGGAGGACTGAGAATGTTCAGAAGGTATGGAGCACTGACTAACTGTTGGGTGCAGGAACTGTTATGGAAAGCTGGAAGACAATATGGCTGGAACTCAACATTTTGTAGCATTTTGTTGCACGTTCCACTTGTAATATTCCACGGTCTTTTCACCTATTGCACTGTTTGGTCCTTCCACCTTTTCTGAGACAGGAGATGCTCTTTCACAGGTTCAGTTCCCATAAGGAGGAAAAAACTGAAGGCATAACAGTGTTTGAGCAATAAGTATTTACAAATATTTTAAGTGCAGCGGGACAAAGAACATACAGGTCCCTAGACAGAGAGTGCTTCAAATCAGCTGCAGGATGGGTTTTGCTGCCCCCACCCTGGCAGGTAGGTGTGGTCTGTATTCTGAACTCAAGGAACAAGTCAGGATCAAGGCAAAGTAGCTCTAAGCCATGCAAAAGCCTAGAGAGATGCAATGAATTCCAGCCATGGCTGTGGCTGCAAAGGAAGAATCAGGAACGTACCTAGAGGGTCTCCTGGTTCCTCCTTTTGAATTCGGAGTTGCTATTTTACCAGTCAGGTGATAACCAACCAGGCAAGTGTGGTTTGGGCCAAACCACATTGCAAGCCAAATGGGGAAGACTGGCAGTCCTAATCAGGCCCAGGAGCTGAAGTTTCCCCACCATTGCTGCAAAGGAATAGGTGGACTATGTCCTCAGTTCTCTGCTGACAGGTGGCCTCAGTGGGCAAGAAGCACCTATCCCCAGCTATAGCTGTTTCTGGACTGGAATAGCCCTAGTCCATGTCCTGATAAAAGAGGCCAATTTACCCAAACCACAGCCACCTGTCCATCAACTGACATCACTTGTGACATAAGCTGATGGGTGGGAGTATTGGCTGAGGGGGGCTGTTCCTAGCAGGGAACAGGTGCTCAAGGGTGTCATGGACTGGCCAAGACAGGACAATGCAGATGGACAATTGACCAAGCACTTGGGAAAGGGCCCTGGCTGGATGTGGGGACCTCTGCCAGGAGTGGAGGAATCTGCAAGCAAGGATCCTGGAGAGGCCACTCCCTTGTGTCTCATCTGTTGTTGCTACAGGAGCCATGAATTCTGCCTTCCTCTCCATCCCTGACTCCCATGCCAAGCTTGTCAGAGCCACTCTCTGATATGCTCACCTTGGCACGTCCGATATTGGGAGTAGCTCTGCCCAGAGGCTGTTGTTTCTTTTTTTAAAAAATTATTTTTATTAACAGGCCAATCACATCACATTATCCAAATCACATTAGTTCCAAATTATACAGCCAAATTTTAAATTTTGTTGGGGGTACCCATACATCAAGCTCCACACGAGTCCAAAACTCCAAACGAGTCCAAACATCACTTATATTACTGCTTTAATTAGACAGTTCTATCCAGTTCAATCTAGATAGTCTCTTCTTGTTATCGTATATTCCTTTCTTTGCGATCTCTGATAATTTTCACAAGCAGATTGAAAACAGGCATCCTCTGTGTGGGTTTTGTACTCTTCAAAGATCATATCACTCAGGGACAGGCTCTGTTCAACGCTTCCATAAAAAATTAATCTTCGATCTGTCCTTTACTTTTCTCAGGCTTGCCAAATAAATCAAATGAATCAGGAGGCTCTGTCAGGTCAAGCTTGCGTTCCAACATTCCTTCTCTTTCGAACGATCCTGATTCTCCTCCCCCTGTCCTTTCTCCGGCAAGCCTGTCTTGGCGAGACGCCATTTTTTAACTGTGTCATAAATTTTTTCCTCTTTCTCACCGTTCACCAATCCTCCTGTTATAATCCATCCCACACAGTTCTTGAATTCCTGCTTGTGATTAATAAAAATGCAACAATCTTATTTCTATCTGGGGTGAAGGTTTCTATCTGGGGTGAAGGGTTATTAATATCACAGTGTGCAAAGAAAAAAAAAGTTTTTTCCTCCACCCCCCCTTCATTCCAAACATACAGTCTCCTAGTAGTGATTCATCAGAAGATTTACTTATCCATCCGTCACTCCCAGTCACAGAGATCCATAAATAAGCAGTCTTATCCTCGAACATTACTTGATGTATGTGCTTCAGCTTCATTCCAATCATTTGTTTCCAATTATAATTCCGAGCTGAAGCTAACCAGCACGTGCTAATTGGAATCGGCATCAGGAAGATCTGACTTCACCGAGGGCTCGTGCCAAGTGTTCGGCACCCCCATCTCTCGGATCAGGGGGTGCATTGTGAACACCGCTGGCAAGGCAGCACCCCCCGTCTCCTGGGGGGGAGGAAGACTGCATACTTCCCATAGCAGCCCCTTAATTACCTCGTATGGGTCAGAGAGATGTTATTGTCGGCCATCTTCCAACGCGCCACCTGGTGCCCCCCCCCCAGAGGCTGTTGTTTCACCTGTTCCAGCCACCTCTCAGGAGGCAAACACCTCCCCTGTCACGTAGGCCCAGGAGGAATCAAAAGAGAAGGAAACAGAGTATAGGGAGAGATTGCAGAAACGCTTTCAGCCTTAAGGTGAGCTCACTCCATTCCTATAAAGTGGTGCCTCGGGTTAAGAACTTAATTTATTCTGGAGGTCCGTTCTTAACCTGAAACTGTTCTTAACCTGAGGTACCACTTTAGCTAATGGGGCCTCCTGCTGCTGCCGTGCCGCCGGAGCACGATTTCTGTTTTCATCCTGATGCAAAGTTCTTAACCTGAGGTACTATTTCTGAGTTAGTGGAGTCTGTAACCTGAAGCTTTTGTAACCTGAAGCGTCTGTAACCTGAAGAGTCTGTAACCCGAGGTACCACTGTATACAGGATAGACAAGGTGTGTGACAGCATCGGATCAACATCCAGAGCTGTAGCTGTATTTAGGACTAACCATGCATATTGCCTGAAGTGCCGTAAGACAGAAATTTGCATATGCACTAGAGTGATATAGGGATTAAAGCAGGCTTCCTCAACCTCAGCCCTCCAGATGTTTTGAGACTACAACTCCCATCATCCCTGACCACTGGTCCTGCTAGCTAGGTATCATGGGAGTCGTAGGCCAAAAACATCTGGAGGGCCGAGGTTGAGGAAGCCTGGATGAAAGCCTTTATAAAGAACTCTCCATGAAGCCTTCAGCAACTAGGAGCCAGGAAAGCAGCCAAAGCAGCAGGATTAAACCCTTGCTTGGCAGATGTCATGCTGTTCAGTTCGGCTGCATCCTGCTCAATTCAGCTGCATGCACCTGTACCGTGTTGGGGACGAAGCACAGACAGCCAAAAGCAAGCCAAGACAAGTACTATTGACTGAGCAAGGGAGAAGTCTCTTTGGCAATCACCTGCAAAAAGCAGGTTTCTCCCTTCTTTTGGCAGATTGGCTGTAAGAGAGATGTCTCTCAGATCACACACAATGTCTGTAAAATATAATGGGTCTTGCCAGCCTGAAGTGGAGGGGGGAGGGGGGGAGGTGGCAGAAAGAAAGCAGTCTGTAAAAAGTTTTGCAATGTCAGTGCCAGGGAGCATATGAGGGCTAATTCATATGCACACATATTATCACTTGCAAACTGCTTTCTGCAGCTCCACTGAAACTGTCCTCAGCCCAACCAAAACCACTGGCACTCTCCTCATCTTTCTTGACTCCCTGCTACTTGTAACACCTTGAGCTCTTAGCTGTTCTCTTTCTCCCAAATCACTCATTCAACATTTCTGTAGGAAATACTTTCTCGGCTTTCCCCCTCTTTTACGAGTTAAAACTTTTTAACTTTTTCAGCAGGGGGCCAGTCCACTGTCCCTTAGACCTTGTGGGGGGCCGGACTATTTTTTTGGGGGGGGGGGAATGAACGAATTCCTATGCCCCACAAATAACCCAAAGATGCATTTTAAATCAAAGAACACATTCTACTCATGTAAAAACACGATGATTCCTGAACTGTCCTCGGGCCGGATTTAGAAGGTGATTGGGCTGGATCCGGCCCCTGGGACTTAGTTTGCCTACCTATGAGTTAAACTCTATAACGCTCTTTATGTACTCATTGTACAAGATCACTTCTAGTCTGTCTGCATTTTGCAGGAAGGACTCAGGCACCTGCCAGAAATTTAGGTTTGTGCAATTGAAATGGATCAAAATGCTTGTGTCCCCCTGCTGCAATACATCCAACTTTAAAACAAATGAACAGTGAAACACGCTGAAAATTAATTAATTAATAGGAACACGTATAACCACTGTGTAAGGAAACCAAGGAAATTCACTGTCGTATAACCTCCCCACAAACAAATCAGAACAAGTGCTCATTATAGACTGCACACAGTTTAATCTCTGTGTACGCTTTCGGCAAGCAAATCAGGATGAATGCCAATGCCAATGCTAATAATGTTATGTTCTTCTAAGAAATAATGCTATACCTGGAGCTGATGCAGCGCCGTATCAGCTGCGTCCATCAGATGCGAGGAAAGAACCAGGCAATCGCTTAAATTGGCTGCCAGGCCTTTGGTGGCTTGTCCTTTGGTGTGAAGATGATAAGCCAATGAGCTGGGCAGGCTTAGGCAGATAAAAGCTACCAGGAACCAGCAACCTGGAACAAAGTCAAGAGCCACATATAGGAAATGGAGGTCACAAAGATCCCTCTGACTTGGCAAATTACTTCCAACCCTTTTTTCAGTTTCCTGTGCAACATCTTTCTGTCTATATCAGAAGCATAAAATAAAGAGAGAGAGAGAAAATAGTCCCAAACTCTCCCCTGCCCCCTGTCACCATATACAGATACTGCAGTAGCATTACAAAATTTGTGCATTCATTGATAAAGTCCCAAACTTACTTAATATATAAAGACCATGTTTAGCTATTGCAGCAGGCGATATTGCAAATATATCAATAAAATCAATAAAAAATAAATTATTGATTAAAAATCAATAAAAATTCTGAGCATGCTATATTATACTGTGGCTTGCATACAAAACAGGATTATAAGACCGCAGTACATAAAGTCATTAAAAACACTAGGATATCTTGGAAGAATCACACCATTGTTCTTTTTAGAAGTTTAAAGCAAAACTTGGACCAATGTTCATAGTCCTTGTTTTGTCATCCTATTCAGGAATGCTGAAGCAGGGAGGATCACAAGGTTTTCTTTGGGGGGGGGGGAGGAGCGTAGGTGAGTAATCTGCAGATCATTTGTAATGGGCTGGGTTGTAATAACTCCTGCCTTCAAAAAGAAACAAAATCCTAAAGGTGCTAATCCCATCTCTTCCCCTAAGGGTGTGTTCTGAATGCACCAGGCAGCAGTATTTCACAACAAAGTACAGCATACACAAACATTTTGGATAACCTGATGTGAAGACAAATTCCAAATTCAGCACTGGAAACAGCCTAATGAAAGTGCTAGTGACGTGCTGTTTTTACTGGAATTATCTGTATGTTTTTAATAGTTATTTTCTATTTATTTTTTTGTAAATTCTATTAATGTGTAATTGTTTTTTAAATGACTCCCCCTATGGTTTTAGCACTTCCTATTGTCTCCCAAGACAGACATATGCCAACAAAAACAATTTTTATCTTAAGCCATATAAAAACTAATAATAATAAATTGCACAATTTTAAATCCACACATACACCAACATATTCTACCCCAAAAATCCAACTAAACAAGGTGACTTGGCAGTAGTTAATCTCAAACACACTGCTGTACCAGAGAATAATAAACATCACTTTAAACAATGCTCCTTTTTGCAAATCAGCACAGCTCTGCAGGATATAACCCTTACTTCAAGTGTCACAACTGACCTCTGGAAGCACCACGGGGCATGCTGGCTCCTCCCCAGTGGGGAGACGTCAGTGACTCAGTCTTGGCAAGACAGAGGGATGAAGGGAAGAGGAAAAATAGGCCTTAATTTATGCCCAAGGCTCTTGATGTTTACAGAGCCAAGGCTTGCCCTTGGAGCATAGAGAGTTAAGAATAGACAAGGATGCCCCAAAGGAGAAGTCGGGGATTGGCTTTCCAGAGCCTTTACCATTTAATCCCCGCTATCTCTTCCCATGGGGATGCGGGTGGCGCTGTGGGTTAAACAACAGAGCCTAGGACTTGCTGATCAGAAGGTCGACTGTTTGAATCCCCGCGACAGGGTGAGCTCCCGTTGCTCGGTCCCTGCTCCTGCCCACCTAGCAGTTCGAAAGCACGTCAAAGTGCAAGTAGATAAATAGGTGAAGGGAAGGTAAACGGTGTTTCCGTGCACTGCTCTGGTTCACCAGAAGCGGCTTAGTCCTGCTGGCCACATGAACTGGAAGCTGAACACCGGCTCCCTCGGCCAATAAAGCAAGATGAGCACCGCAACCCCAGAGCCGTCTGTGACTGGACCTAACGGTCAGGGGTT
The DNA here is from genome assembly GCF_964106915.1 of Podarcis gaigeae. Lineage (NCBI taxonomy): Eukaryota > Metazoa > Chordata > Lepidosauria > Squamata > Lacertidae > Podarcis > Podarcis gaigeae. The sequence continues at coordinate 81,461,945 of NC_139681.1, read as the reverse complement.
CCTTTACCTTATCTCTTCCCATAAGACAAGGCTTGCTGGATCAGACCAGGGTGCCCCATCTATCCCAGCATCCTCTTCTCACAGTGGCCAACCGGATGTCCACAGGAAGCCCACAAAGAGGATCTGAGCGCAAAGGCGTTCCCCTTGCAGCTGGAATTCAGAAGACAGTGGAGCAGCGTTTCCAAAACTTGGGTCTCCAGCTGTTTTGGGACTACAGTTCCCATCATTCCTGACCACTGGTTTTGCTCGGGATGGGAGTTCTAGTCCAAAAGCAGCCGGAGAGCCAAGTTTGCTTGCTTTTTGGAAACACTGCATTGGACGCTGAGTACACCTGCTGCGATGTTTGAAATTGAGCGCTGGGCGTAAGAGAGAAACTTTTATCCGGCTCTTTGAAAGAGGGAGATAACACCGAAGAGCTTAAACTTCAGACAACTCCTCTCGGTAGCTAAGCAACTTCCTCGCTCCTCTTCTGGCTCAGCACCAGACCCCCGACTCGTCGCGCTCTAGCCCCGCCGCGATTTGCATATCGGACGTGATTGGCTGAAACGGGGTCCGCTAAAGACCACTCACCTGGAGAAGCGGGTCCGGCGCTGCTGCTCTTGCGCATCTTGGCTGCTCTTTCCAAACTGCTGGCTGGAGGTGTTGCTTCGAAAGGGGCGCCAATCGTCTTGCTGCCGTCTCCGCTGCCTGCGGCAGCCTTTATAAGCCAGCGCGTTGGAAATGGATTTTCCCCTTTTTCTCTTTCTCCCTCAGCTTCGGCTGACTCATCGGTAGAACTTCACCTTCATTCATTTTTCTGGGTGGGAATTTTGCGCGGCTTTCCGCGCCACCCGCTGCGTAGGCTTTTCTTCCAAACAATCCCGAAGGTGCGAAAAGAAATAAATAAATTTCGTTTGTTATCAGTTCCAAGTATCGCTGGAATTGATTGAGAGATGGAAGGAGAGAGCTTCCCGCAGCAAGTCGAATATGCTGCCATGCCCAAAGGCAATATTTGACGACAGGGCGTTTCGCAGAGCTGTTTCTTTGGGACTCATGGCATGTTCGATGCGACTTGGGCTGTGTGTATACGCTATGTAACTTTACTGTGGCCAGATTTCTTTTAGGAGGAAAATAATAATAATAATAATAATAATAATAATAATAATAATAATAATAATGTCTTTATTGTCATTGTACAACCTGTATACAATGAAATTAACCGAGCCTCCCTCCCTCCCACAAACACTCAGTCTCATTGCACTCTGTGTGCTTGTCGCACAACAGACACCAATCCCGAAAGTCACATTGAAAATGTGTTTTCAATGGGCTTTAAAAACCTAAGTGTGCAAAGGATTGCAGCCTGATAGTGTGAGCCTATGCAGATCACAAAATCATAGAATTGGAGAGCTGGGAGGGACCCGGAGGTCAATCCAACCCTCTTCAAAGCAGAATAAATATATACTCAGAAGGAAGCCTCAATTGAGTTTGATGGGACTTACTCTGAGGAAACTGTATGTAGGATCAAAAGCATATTATTAGAGAAGTTAGGCACAGGTTGCATCCAGACAATCTCTTTATTGAGCATTTATCCTGATTTGTTTGCACAAAGTTTGCAAGGACATCATGCAGCTTCCCATCAAGCGTTATCTCACACAATTTCCAGTGCATTTCCCCCATCACTTACTCTACTCCATTGAAGAAAAAAAGGGGGGGAATCAGGTTAGTTGTGCAAGAGCACTGAATTCACTTCAATTGTGAAAACTGAATTTGTGGATATGTGATTGGATCCCAGTACTGAAGTGGAAAAGCAACCTTCAGTGGCACCATAGAGCCACCACAGGCATTGCTTGCATGCATTGCTGTGGGATCTGGCTGTCTCCCTCTGGATGGTGTGATGGTTATATAGTCTCTGGGTACCTGTCCATTCCATCTGGAAGTTGGCCCAATCCTAACCAGGTGTGCTACACCTTTTGCCATCTCACAATTACATACCTGGCAGTATTCTCCATTTATCTCAATGAGGAGGATTGTATTGCCCAAAAGAGATGGATGCAAGCTGGTTCCCCCAACCCAGGTTTTTCTGTAACATGCTATTGAGTCAATAATAGTGAGCTAGTGGTGGATTTATCTAGACTATCCACACATTGTTCCTCTTCACTTGTTATTCTGCAATGTGTTCCTGCATTTTTGCCAGCTGGAGTGGCACTCTTGCACCAGAATGTAACAAAAGCTAGACACTGACCTGGAACATTCATGAAAAGTTATCGGGCTTTTATCCTCAATTAAGAACATTCATACATAAACAGAAATAGCACAAGAGAAGCTTGAGGCAGTTTTAAGGCCAAACCACATGCCATGTGGGAGATCTGTGATTTATAGACACACATTCCAATTTGAATGGAGCAGCAGCAGTGGGGTGTGTGTGTGTGTGTATGTGTGTGTATGCGCAAATAATCCTTCCTATCTCATCCCATTTCCTGTATCTAAAATGCCCTGCAGCTGCTGTAAGCCACAGTGAGGAAATGTAGGTATGATGAAATAGACATCTGTATCTTGCATGCTAAAGGCATAAAACCAGTTTTGGTTGGAACAATTAAGATCCCCCCCACCTTGGTTTTACAGTTAAATGTACATTAAATGTGCACTTACTGTTTTAATTTTGTAGTCTGCTTTTTTATTTTTTTTGTACACACAGTGGATTTCTTTTTTTAATGGTGGGCAGTTCATAAATTCTATAAATAAATAAAACTCCCTTTCCCCCATATATTTTGAAGGTGATGAGTTTACAGTGTGCTGTTTAGGTGTATTAATTGAAAGATGTATTAATACTGTTTTTAGATGTATTAACTGCTGTAAATTTATTAACTGAAATGAAAAAAAAAAGGAATGCAAAATTGTCTATCTCCAGCTGGGAAGGCTAGATAGATAGATAGATAGATAGATAGATAAATTTATTGTCAGTTTGATTCAGCATGCTTGAGGATTTGGTAAAAAAAAGGGAGTAGCATCTACTAATCTTTCTATCTTTTTAAATTTGTATCAGTGCAATATGGAAATGCTACACTTTTCACAATGCAAATTCATACTCAGAATTGGAGTCACGTTGTGTGATGTGGCCATTGGCATGTTGTGTGAAAATGTATAAAATCCCAATGTTGTCCTTGAACCATACATTAAAGGTAAAGGTAAAGGGACCCCTGACTATTAGGTCCAGTCGTGGCCGACTCTGGCATTGCAGTGCTAATCTCGCTTTATTGGCCGAGGGAGCCGGCGTACAGCTTCCGGGTCATGTGGCCAGCATGACTAAGCCACTTCTGGCGAACCAGAGCAGCGCATGGAAACACTGTTTACCTTCCCGCCGGAGTGGTACCTTGCACTTTGACGTGCTTTCAAACTGCCAGGTTGGCAGGAGCAGGGACCGAGCAACAGGAGCTCACCCCATTGCAGGGATTTGAACCGCCGACCTTCTGATCAGCAAGTCCTAGGCTCTGTGGTTTAACCCACAGCACCACACATTGAAAACATACATTTCAGTTCCACTTGATTGTGGGTACGCAGGTGGCGCTGTGGGTTAAAGCCTCAGCACCTAGGGCTTGCCGATCGAAAGGTCGGCGGTTCGAATCCCTGCGGCGGGGTGCGCTCCCGCTGCTCGGTCCCAGCGCCTGCCAACCTAGCAGTTCGAAAGCACCTCCGGGTGCAAGTAGATAAATAGGGACCGCTTACCAGCGGGAAGGTAAACGGCGTTTCCGTGTGCGGCTCTGGCTCGCCAGAGCAGCGATGTCACGCTGGCCACGTGACCCGGAAGTGTCTCCGGACAGCGCTGGCCCCTGGCCTCTTGAGTGAGATGGGCGCACAACCCCAGAGTCTGTCAAGACTGGCCCGTACGGGCAGGGGTACCTTTACCTTTACCTTTTTATGACAGGGCTAGGAAGAGAGTTAATTCCTAAATTATCTTGAATTGTGAGGACTGATTTTTCCGCTTCAAATATATGTATATCGTGGCAACAAAGCGAGTTATGTGGTTTTAACTTATCTATTTACCTGTTCAGTGTTAGTGGGCCAGATAGCTGTACAATGCACTACAATTTGACAATGAAATACCAACTTTAGTACACATGTTCAGGATGCAATTCAACGTTTTAAAGTCATACAGCAAGGCTCACTTTGATAAGCTGCAGCACAGAGTTCCCAACTAAACCCTGTAGGGTGGTCAAACGTGGCAGGGCTTGCTATCAAATTCAGAACTTACCATTACCCTGTCACTTCCCCTGTCACTGGTGGGGAAATCCAATCTTTACTGCAGAATCAGAGCAAATGTCAATTGGGTTTTATCCTGATTGATATATGCTTCAATTTATTGCTTAAGAGTGGTTTCCTGGGGGAAGTGGGAGGGCAAGGGCAAAACCACGCAGACCAATAAACATTAGGAAGAACTTCCTGACAGTAAGAGCTGTTCGACAGTGGAATTTGCTGCCAAGGAGTGTGGTGGAGTCTCCTTCTTTGGAGGTCTTTAAGCAGAGGCTTGACAACCATATGTCAGGAGTGCTCTGATGGTGTTTCCTGCTTGGCAGGGGGTTGGACGTGATGGCCCTTGTGGTCTCTTCCAACTCTATGATTCTATGATTCAATGCCTAGGAAGCTTAGGACAAGTGGGAAACTACTTGCACCTGTGCTTTCTTGGCTTGGGGCAAGCACAGGTCTGGATGAGCCCTTAGTCAGCTGATTGGTGCTTGCAGCAAGCGTCTCTTGCCAATTGGGAGCATACATTAAGGCTATCAGTTGCTCCATTGCATACAATGCAGGGAGAACAGCTTCATAGGCCAAATTAGGACTCTCATGAGATCTAATTGGTCCATGAGCAGGTGGCACTAAAACATGTAAAGCAGTATCTCACTACTGCTAACAACCTCCTTAAATCTTTCTAATTGACATCACTGGTATTTTAACTCTTGATGCACTGTGCATGTCAAAAGGTAGCATCAGAAGTGAGACTTATCAACCATTGTGATAGTATATATGATCAGCTGCTGCTTATATGTTCATCAGATATAAGTAACGGACACTCCTAAATTCTTAACTATGAGACAAACAAGCAAGGAAGATGCAGGTTGGCACAGTTTCAATTCATCTACTACAAGTAGTAGAAATGGGGAAGTCCCCAATTATCATTCATTTCATAACACTTTTGGAGTTCAGTGGGTTTGCATTCTGTCCACATCAGGCAGTAGGATTCAACATCAGTGAAAATGAATTTGAGAGGACATGAATAACCAGGTAGATCTCTATGAGAGATAACCTGACTGGCTCCATGTTGTCTTGGGCTTTCTGCGTCAATTCCCAAACCTTAAACTTGGCCTTGCAGCAAATTAGCAGCTAGTGAAGTTCTTCCAATTAAAAAAAACCACCCATAAAATTGCAAACTACAGAGACAATTAGGTAAGAGCCTGGTAGTAAATTGGCAGCCAATGACATCTTTCCAGTTAGGAATTAAAAAAGCCATAAAGGCACAAATTACTGGTGCTATTAGGTAACCATCAGCGACAAAACTGCAGCAGCACCCAAGATAATCTGCCACTACCAAAAGCCAAGCCTTCATCATACCATCAAAAATGAGCAAGGATTGGGTCAGTTGGGTTTCCTGGTAGAAAGCATTACAAGGATACTGCTCCCAATCACAACTTTTTGCCCACAGCAAATAGCAGCCATTGGAGCCCCCAGTCTGGATTTTGAATACATCAGTGGTCAAGGGTTAAATATCTCCCTTCCGCTCATGGTGCTTCTCCATTCTGGATTGGTTCCTCCAATGGCTGCTATGTTGTAAAAATATCAACCTACCAGTATACCAGGGTCAGTCATGAGCTTAATGTCATGAACTTAATCTAGCTAGATCCTTTTCAAGCCATGCACCAAGGTTTTGAAAGGCCGCAAGGAAAGATGTTCTCCTTTGGAAGATGTTCTTCCAATTCTATGATTCTATGGACCTCCTCTTATTTATTGAATATATATATATATGTATTGGTCAAAACACCACAGGGTGGTTTACAACATAGAACACTAATGTCAGTACATAATATCTATACCACAGGCTTCTAGTGCTGCCAATAGCAGATGATTTTCAAGCCTAATTGCTGGGGTGGGTGTTGAATCTCCAAGGTCAGGAGGGAAATGGGACATGCAGCTTCTGGAATGCGGCCTGTGCACTGAAAAATATTCGCTGCCTCTGAACTAGAGAACGTTTAAGTAATTCAATTATATCCCTGCTGTCACAGTCTTTCGCTTCTGCCAAGCCGCAGAATAATTCATTTTTCCAATTGGTAGAAGTCTCTCCAAGACATGGGAATAAGTTTCAAATTTTTAGGGCACTTCATCGATATTGTCGCAAGAGAAGCCAACCAATCCCTGGAGACAATGATAGAAACCATTGTTTAACCTGCAATGGGCTCTAATGTAACTAACTTTTAATTAATAAGGTGGTAATTCCCTGCTCTGATTTAATTAATTGCAGCAAAGGGCTCCACTGAAAGAGCAAAGGAAAACAGTGAAGGGGAATTGCTCCAATGACTAATCCTCCCAGCAGCAAATGGTAAGGAACTATATCTACAAACTTAATCAAAGTTCTAGGTGTGACTGCAGTCATGTAAAGGCCCAGTTCATGTGTGACACTAACTAAGCCAAATGATGGATTAGCACTGATGCTCAAGCATGCTGGCACCAGGAGAGGTCCTCTTTCTGTCCTCCTCCTTCTGCAAACTAAAGCTGTGGTTTGATTTAGTATGCTAAGACATGAACCTACCCAGGTTCATTATTTGGCTCACTCTAGACCAGGCATAGCCAAACTCGGCCCTCCTGATGTTTGGGGACTACAACTCCCATGATCCCTAGCTAGCAGGACCAGTGGTCAGAGATGATGGGAATTGTAGTCCCAAAACACCTGGCGGGCCGAGTTTGCCTATGCCTGCTCTAGACAAACCATGAGCTGTACCCAAGGTTTGTTCTATGTTTGTGGTTTGTCTGGAAGAGACCAATCATGAACCTGAGTTTCGATGACATTGTTGGCCAAACTATGGCTTAGTTCAAGGTAACAGAGTGACAGTAGACCCGGAGGAGGGACAAATGCTCTCTGCTCCAGGAACCCACACATTCACACTAAGTCATGGTCTAGCTTAGTGTTACATGCAAACTAAGCCTTAAGTATTCCTAAAACTGCAAGGGTGATATGCATTTTTAAAAATTTTATCTTTAGAATGACCACAACAGGCCTACAATATTATTTCACCCCTTATATACCCAACTGATCGCTGTGCTCTGTGGACGAAGATCAGATATCATCTCATCTATATAAAGTGGATCTTGAGCAGGGGCGCCGACTTATAAAAAATATTGGGGGGGCCCATACCCACTTATAAAAATATGGGGGGGGGCCAAGACCTCCAAACCGCTGCTGCTGGGGGAATGAAAGGGGCGAGCCCCGGGCTGCCCCGACCTTAAGTGAACCTGTGAGGGCCCGCCCTTTGCGGCAGCCGATTGGCTGCCGCCATGGGCGGTGAATATTAATGAGCTAGGGGGAATCCCCGCTTCTCCAGCCCCGCGAGATTGTTGATGGGTCGAGAGCCCGCAACCCCACCCCCTCTCTAGATCGGGAGTGGCTTTGTTTTAACTCATTACTGAATGTATTTTAAAAGGTAACTATCGTCAAACAAGGAAAATAAAAAATACCAACATAATTTTGTGATTTTACAAAGCATAATATAACTAATAATTTTCTTAAATTATTGGGGGGTAGAGCCCCCCCAAACGAATTTTTGAGGGGGCTCGGGCCCCCTCAGGCCCCATGGAGTCGGCGCCTATGATCTTGAGCATGGGAGCACATGCCCTTTGGAATATCCTTCTGTTACGTATCAGATGGGCACCATCTCTATTGTAGTTTTGGGGCTTATTGAAGGCCTTCCTTTTTAAGGAGGTCATTTAAGTGGATTTTTTAAATATCCCAGTCAGAATCTGTATTGACTTGTGTGTCTGTGTGTGTGTATCTATATATGCACATGCAATGGTTGTAGTAGTTTTTATTTTTGTTTTAAATTGTTGCATTGTTTTGAGATACTTTCTAGGAAGTGATTCATAAATGGAATGAAATAAACAAATACATCATAAATAACCCCCTGTGTATTGGGAATCTCCATCTTAGCTTTTACTAAGGGACCAATCAGGGAAAGTTTTAAATACAGCAGGAAAATTATTTTCATTTTTGGTGTGCTTGTTTAATCTACCAAGGTCCACAAGAAAAATGAAGATGCAATAGCAGTCCACAGTGAACCTCAGCTTATCCATGCGACTGACACATGCTATAGGCAGGAAAAGCTATGTTAGCAATCAAAAGCACACTATTGGGTCTTTTTCCTTCCATTTTCCCCCCAAAGGAACTTAGTGTAACATATATGGTGGATCTTATTTTATACTCACAAGAAACCGGTGAGGTCATTTAAGCTGAGAGACCATGACTGTCCCAAGGAAAATTTCAGCCAGGCTCCCCCTCCCAAATCTATAGTTGGCATTAAAGTTCATGAGAAGTTCTTGCACAGAAAGACCCAAACCCAGTGCTATTTTTCTAGAAAAAGAGGTGCTGGGACTCACATAAACACTTCTCTTGTTCTCTTGTTCTCAGTGCCCACCTGAGAGGTGCCAGAACTGAGTTCCGGTGAGTCCCATCTGGGGGGAAAAAAAAGCCCTACCCAAACCATTCATTTTTTATAAGTCCCATTAAACTCAATGGTGTTTTGCCATCTTAGGGGATTCATGGCTACAGGACCTTGTGATATCAATTAGGACAAAGCACAAGCCTTTAAAAAGAAACAAAAAAAACCAAATCCCTGAATAGCAGTTGTGGGGACTCCTGGATCAGACTAGGATTATGGTTCAATCTCAATGAACTCTTTATTGGCTGCCTGGGCTCAGTGGTGGAGGAAGGGGGGGTGCAGTGGGCGTGGGCCGCCCCAGGTGTCATCACTGGGTGTGTGTGTGACAAAATGCCAAAATGTGAGTTTAAAAAATGTTTTTCAAAAAAAAAAGGGCTCACGAAATGTCAACAAACGCAATGAAATGTGGATGGCACTGTGCGCCACACCAGGGGCCAGCACTTACCTTGGGGCCTGCAACATGCGCAAGCCACTCCTGGGAGTGATGTGGTGGCTTGGGCGCCTGCAGGATCCGCGCTGCCTGAAATGGCATCTTAGAGCTTGTGTCTGCCCACTGCCTCTCCCTCAGCCACCCTACAGATGAGAGGAAGGCTGCAACGAGGCTCCAAGCAATGTGCCCCGCCTCCTCCTGCAGTATGTGTATACCACACCGGTACCCGAGCGGCTAGCTATGTTGCTGCCTGGGCTTCCTGACCTGAAAAAGCCTCATTGCTTCACCACATCTTACCCTGCGCTTAAGAAGAAGCCAAGGAGGCCGAGCTTTGAACGTCTGAGATTGGTGGACTTGCTTGTTTTGTTTTTAAGGGATGTCCTCCCTTCTAACTTTCCACCAATGACCTTTCCCTTCAGATTCTGACTAAACACCAGGAAGACCTTCCTGACAGTAAAAAGCTGTTTGATAGTGGAATGAACTCTGAAGAGAGGTGCTGGACTCTGTTTTAAAGCAGAGACTGGATGGCCATCTGTCATGTATGCTCTAGTTGAGATTCCTACACGCAGGGGGTTGGACTAGATGACCGGGTGTGTGTGTTGCTTTTCAACTCTACAATCATATGATTCTATGAATTGTGCTCATAGCCATGTAAGTCTGTAATGGGGGGGGGGGGGAGGCAGAAAGAAAATGCTGGAACTATCTAATGTAGATGCACTGGGATTTAGCTACAGTTAAAGAAGTTATCAGAGGAGAGCAGATTCATGGAAGGAGGTTTGCTTCTGTGCTTGTGGTCAAACTGATCTTCATATTTTTGATGAGATAGGGTTCACACCAATGGCCCCCTCCATTCAAGAACAAATAGGTCTGGATTAATAAGGTGGGGAGGGGGTTTTCCTTTTTAGCATTCTTATCTGGTATGACCAGCTAATATACTAAGGGACTTTGTGGCAATCTTAGCCTTGGTATTTAAGCCTTTGACTGAGTGGATATAATGTCACAGAATGCTCCTGATCACACTCTGCTGGATAATGAAACTGGAAGCATCATTGCAGACAGCATGCGAGAAAGTGGGAAGGAACTGAGAAGTCTGTTTGGCTGTGACTAAAACCTCAGACTAGATCTAGGAATAGATGACATGTGCTTGTGATGTAAAGAGTGTAAGTGAGAAGGAAATCGAAAGGACCGAGGATGCATACACAATATACATTTAAAGCACACAGTCACCCCCCCAAATCCTGGGAACAGGAGCTTGTTAAGGGTGCTGGGTGTGATGGAAGGATGCTTGACCTAACTTTTCTTTTGTTCCTTTTGACGGAACAAGGCACTGATCTTGCTTGCATTACAGTATGGTATCAGCCTCTCTGTGACCTTCCTGACTCTGGTCAAGTATCGATAAGTCATCTGTGATGCTGGGAAATCTCCCAGAGTAGCAATTATCAAAGAACACACTTCTCTCCAGATACTGGGACCAGGGTATAATTTATGACATCTTGGAATTAGTAAGATAAAACTTGCTGACTCTAAACAAAGGAACCTGCACCAGGCATCTCACGTACACAAAACGATAATTATTAGGTATATCTGACAGGGAAGTTACCAACTCTTGCTTCCAAAGAAATGTTTATTGCACCCTTTCCACTTTACACCAGATTTTGGGAGATCCAAAATCCCATTTAAGATTTTGAGTGGTTCAACCAGCCCATTGTGGCCCCAACCATTTCCCACCTTCTCAACACCTTTTTCAAGAACAACTGTAGCCCTCCATAGGACATCAAACCAAAGAAGGGGCAAGATATCTATTGCATAATTATATGTTGTGGAGAGCCTAACTTTCATGGTATAGAGGTCTTGATCTGAGCTGTGGGTCCTGAGTTCATTCTGTTGGGGGATTGCTTTAGGGGAGAGCTGGGAAAAGGTATAATTTTGCTTCTTTCGCTATCTTCTGAGTCTGTACCAAACGTTATGCTCACCCACTTTTGCCATTACTACAGTTTAGCACAGGGGTCTGCAACCTTTAAGACAAAAAGAGCCACTTGGACCCGTTTCCGAAGAAAAAAACCTGGGAGCCGCAAAACCATTGCGACATTTAAAGCATGCGCGCCGCTGCCCTCCAATCTGACAGCGGCCGGGAAGGTGACATTGGGACGGTGCGTGACTAACACACGCACTGCCCCCATGCTTCATCACAGCCAGTACAGCGCCCGCCACAGTGGGGAGTGGGCCTCCTCCCCTCGCGCCTCCTCCCCTTGCTAGTATCCGCCCCGGAGCTGCGGCAAAGGTGTAAAAGAACCACATGTGGCTCCGGAGCCGCGGGTTGCAGACCCCTGGTTTAGGAGGAATGTGAATGTATTGGTTAGGTACAGCTGTGGTATTTATGCTGCCTGAACCTATTATTGTGAAACTGATCTATGTATGCATCCTTTCTTGTGATAAATAATACAGTGGTACCTCGGGTTAAGTACTTAATTCGTTCCAGAGGTCCGTTCTTAACCTGAAACTGTTCTTAACCTGAAGCACCACTTTAGCTAATGGGGCCTCCTGCTGCTGCCGCGCCGCCGCTGGGTGATTTCTGTTCTCATCCTGAAGCAAAGTTCTTAACCTGAAGCACTATTTGTGGGTTAGCGGAGTCTGTAACCTGAAGCGTATGTAACCTGAAGTGTATGTAACCAGAGGTACCACTGTATTATTATTATTATTATTATTATTATTATTATTATTATTATTATTATTATCACACAAGACTACTAATTTATTATTTATATGCTGCCCATCTGACTGGGTTGCCCCTGCTACTTTGGGCGGCTTCCAATAAATTATAAAACCACCATAAAACTACAAGGTGTGTCCACAGCCCTGTCTAGTCCTGTTGTACTGGATGAGTTTCGGTTGGTAAGGCTCAAGGATACCCTTAAGTAATATTTCTTGGAACCTGGACCTCTACCCCAAAATCCTGCCTTAATGGCACCACAATTTCTGACTGTTTCCTAGCTGTTTCTCTATTGATCTGACATCATGAATGGCCCTGACAACATTCCATCCCATAGAAAATAACTGGAATAATTCCTTTCCATCCAAAATCCCCCCCACAAAATCCTGGAAAGTCTTTAAGAAGCTATACTCATATCTGTTTAGTGATCACTTTCACTTCTTTTGAGAGAATGGTCTCCTACGCCAGACTAATCACCACAGCTAGAGTCTCAATATCTTTAGCCAAAGTGTGGGAAATCTACAGGGAAATGGGAAAATCATAGAAAGTCAGCAAGCAACTCTATTTTCGTTAACCACAGCACCTTTATCAGAAATCAGTAACTAAGACAATAATACAAATCAGAAAGTGATGAAAGATAGCCAATATGAATAAGTAATGAACGTGATCATCTTTCCAATGAAATCAATAGCAAAACTGCAATTTGTTTCAACCCATATCTTTACTGCCACTGGATACTGAAGAATTATCATTCTACAATATATTGGAAATAATGTACATATGCAATAATAGTAATAAAAAAATTGGAAAATTACAATGGTAAATACAACTTGCATTATTTCAAGGAATGTCTATGTCTAAAAGGATGCTTTAAACTCTTCTTTGTCCCCCACCCCAATGCATAAAGAGGAGGGGCAGGGCTGAATTCTCTCTCTCTGACTTAATTTACTTATATTAAACTAAGAGTGTTTATATTTTCTAAAAGTGAGTCTCACCTGAAGGCTTACTTCTGAGTAAATATGCATAGGACTGCACTGCTAATTTTTGTGATTTACCAGGGATTAGGCGCAAAGAACAGGGATTGTCTTTAGTAAACAGAAATAGTTGTGCCTAATGCTTTCTTGCATAGCCTGTGTTAAGGTTACCAGACATCCCTGTTTCCCGTGGACAGTCCACGGATTTATAAATCAGTCCCCAGACAAAATCCATTGAAGTTGAAAAGTGTCCCCGGATTCATTGAAAAAAATCTGGTAACCTTAGCCTACGTGATATGGGAGTTAGAGGTTGGAAAACAGGAAATGGGTGGATTATTTTCTAGCCAGCATATAGAAACATCTGCACCAAAAGTGCTCGTGTAGTCTGTGTCAATTATTTAATCTCTGCCAGTTCGGATGCACGTCTTCTCTGGTGCATCTTTAATCCAGAGTGACATCTGGAGTACAGAAAACTGTTTCACGATCACTTACAAGAGAATATAGTAACAGTGACCTAATAACAAAATACATATTTTAGCGCCGGTGGGAGGAGACCTCTGCCTCTGTGGAACTGACGCTTTGATGAAAACTCTCAACTGGTTTTACTGTAGATATGTCAGGTGCTTTTGTGATATCCCAGGGCTTCTGGAGCAACCTGCTTTGGCTTAGGAACCCTCAGAGGACACCAACTTTATTTTGGAAGAGTCACAAATTATTCCAAAGTGGCCTAGAAATGTAACTTATGTATACTTATAGTATTATTTCACACTAATATCTCTCTCTCCTTTTTATCCCATATTTTTTTCTTCTGTCACTTTATTTTTGTAACTGAAATTCTTCTAATAAAATAATAGGAGCTAGGAAGACAAGTAATATCTGAGAGGTGGTTTAGTGAGTGAGAGCAGGTAGCGGAAGTTATAGGTCTGGATAGGCACCCCATGATTGTAACTGACTGATACCGTTTATGAAACCACACACTTGTTAAATTGGAACATAAACTTCTGTTTATTTATTGCAGTTTAACCCTGACTGGACTCAGTATTTTACCAGGTAGGGCCTGGGTGGTGGAAGCGAGAAATAAAGTGGTGGCACAGGGATCAATAGATGGTGAAATGGTGAAATGTCCGGGGACCCTGTGTGAACGCCACAGGGAGTTGAAAAGGAGAGGATTTGGAGAGATGGGTTTTAGGTTGGGAGATAGGTAGGGAGATAGGGAGTGAGATGAGAGAGAGTCAGTTTTGGGTAGAAACATCCACTCTAAGGAATATATCACAAGCTACAGAAAGGATTTTCTGAGCTTAGTGTGAAGGACATTGTGTGGCGTCCTGTGAGAGTAATAGGCCAGGAATTAACTGAGAGGCTGAGGCTGAGCTAAGAGAAGTAGAAGCTTTAAAGAGACAGTCTACTTAGGTCTCATTCCAGTCAGGAGGGGAGAGATTCTGCTACAAAAAGAGAAGACTCCCAAACCAGTTAAGAGGGGTGTGGTGATCCCTTGGGTCTGTTACTTGGAGTACCTCAGGAGTAGGGTTGTCTAAGGGGTGTGTAACTGACAGGAAGTATCACCTTGTTTAAGAACCACAAAGTATTAAGCGGCAACAGCTGTGCAACAACCGAGAAAGAACTGAAGTGAAATAACTGGAAATAAAGTCCATAACATCAGTTAGATTCAGTATAAATATTATTAGGTTACCTGAAATAACATTACAACCTGAAGTAGCCTTTGTTTTACCCACTTTGTCATAAACTTCCTTTGTTCAATAAAATCTTTCTTGTTTATTTGACCAAATCCTGCCTGAGACTCCAAATCATTAAGTTTTCCCTCACACAAGTCCCCCACTAGATAATCTGGGGTAATTTGTAAAAATTCATGTAATTGGTGTGCTGTGAGGTGGTTGCACTATATTTAAGTGAGGGCAGGACCAACGGCATCAGGGGGAAAAGTGCCATTGTGACGTCGCAGCCGGCACCAGGCTTTTGTATCAATATGTAAGATATATATGTTGCAGAATTTTTATACTGCTTAATTGTAGAAACCTCTACATTGTAAAAACTACTTAACTGTAAAAACATATATATATTGTGTATGCATCTGTGTATATAGGAATATGTGTATACATGTGATATCATGCACGGAGACACACACAATATTCAAAAATGCAGCCTGGAAATCAGAAAATCTCTCTCTCTCTCTCTCTCTCTCTCTCTCTCTCTCTCTCTCACACACACACACACACACACACACACACACACACACAGTACTACAGTAGCAGGGAGCTGGTGTTTTTAAGAGTCAAGCTATGCAAGAGAACAGTAAATAGCCAGAGACACTTGCTGTATGACTAATGCTTGATGTACTCATGGCAAGTCATGCATGCAGAATGTGCATTAAAAATGCTTTCGTGGGAAGAGGCAGGGGGAGGGGAAGCTGCAGCCACACATCTTGCTTCCTGAGAAGCGGAACCTTGCAATATGCAATATGGAGTTACAACACTGAACGGGTTCCATGAAACTTAAATGTTCACGGAGAACTTCCAGTTGCATGTTGAGCAGGCAGAATATACTGTGGTGTTGCTTTTGTTACAAAACTAATAGTATAAGTTACATTGGTCCTGGTTCTAGTTTCACGTAGATACCATTCTGTTGCAATGTAAATTTGTAACTGGTCATTTTTGACTGTCAAATCAGATCAAACCCAGCTTTGCACAGATGAGATGTGACTTTCAAAACAACTCTGGTATTCACACACTATAATACTTCTACCTGGCAAAGGCGGATAGATAAAACACTATTTGGGGATGCTAAAGGTAAAGGTAAAGGGACCCCTGACCATTAGGTGCAGTTGTGGCTGACTCTGGGGTTGCGGCGCTCATCTTGCTTTATTGGCCAAGGGAGCCGGTGTACAGCTTCTGGGTCATGTGGCCAGCATGACTAAGCCGCTTCTGGCGAACCAGAGCAGCACACGGAAACGCCGTTTATCTTCCTGCCAGAGCAGTACCTATTTATCTACTTGCACTTCATGCTTTTGAACTGCTAGGTTGGCAGGAGCAGGGACCAAGCAACAGGAGCTCACCCCGTCATGGGGATTTGAACTGCCAACCTTCTGATCAGCAAGCCCTAGGCTCTGTGGTTTAACCCACAGCGCCACCCTGCTGGTACATGAGAACAAAAAATGCAATGGCAATCAGCTTCCATTTCACCCGTTTGTAACCTTCTCCATTTTCACAGGGGAGCAATTCTCGTTCCCAAAATTATGGTTGGCAGACCTGTTCAGCTCCTCCTTTTTCAGCTTCACTGTAGGACAAAGATACACATTTTATGATGTTTAAATAGTTTTCTTATTCATGGCCCTGGTATTCTTTTTATAAGTTGGCAGTTTATAAATATTTTTATGAACAAGCAGACATATATGTTAATGGTTCATTATATTCTGCACTCATTAGCCTGAATGTAAGACAATCAGACCCCTTTATAAATTGTATAACACATCCTTCAATGCCTGAAAAATTCACCAACATTTTGGTGATACAGGGATTTATTGAACTTTATTTATTTGATTCATCAGTTAAAATACAGGCAGTTAATTAATTACAGTTGGTTTGCAGTCCTAGAAGTAAATTTTTGCTAATTTCTGAAGCTACATGATCAGGTTTTGATGTGATCTGTTTCTCTATCCATCACACGAAAATAATTCTGTTGAAGTTAACCAGGTCAACCTTGATTTGTTACATCATGAGAACGTGTTTGTCATTTTACAGAATGTGCATTTTACAAAAGCCAACAGTTTCCTTTGTGGTTAACTAATATTTTGGAACAGGCTAAGTTCAGGAAGAAATTGAAAGCTTTTGGTGAAAAGGTATACACTGTGGTTATTTATAGTCATTTGCCAAGCTTACTTTTGACTTTATGCTGCTTCTTCTACAGGCATACATTCTGAAACAGTAGGATGTTTACAGTAACTGAATATGTTGCTATGGAAAGGAAGGTGAAAGACAGTAAGAGAAATCTCCTAAGACAGGCATGGCCAAACTTGGCCCTCCAGATGTTTTGGGACTACAATTCCCATCACCCCTGACCACTGATCCTGTTAGCTAGGGATGATGGGAGTTGTAGTCCCAAAACATCTGGAGGGCCAAGTCTGGCCACGCCTGTCCTAGGAGGAATCATTCTGATACAAAGAATCACTCTGGTCCAAATGGAAGGCTTTTTAGTTTAGAAAAACAGTGATCAAGAGGTGACAGGATAGAAGTTTATCAAATTATGCATGGCATAGAGACAGTGGATAGGGAAGAGTTTTTCTCCCTCTTGCATAAGGCTAGAACCTGTGGACATCCATTGAATCTGTTATAAGAAAAAGCTGCTCCTTTTCCCTTATGGGGTATCCAAGAGCCCATATAGAGTCCTAATGGCGGTTCCCTATCAGAAGGAGAAAATAACCAGAGAATATTTAGAAGCAAAGCAGCTAATAAGCCTGATCTTTATGAAAATTGCTGCAACAGGGTCCCCTGCTCACCCTATGCAGGGAGGGAGGAGAGGAACCCCAAGCAATGGTGTGCAAGCCCTTATACAGTGGTACCTCGGGTTACATATGCTTCAGGTTACATACGCTTCAGGTTACAGACTCCGCTAACACAGAAATATTATCTCGGGTTAAGAACTTTGCTTCAGGATGAGAACAGAAATCATGCTCTGGCAGCACGGCGGCAGCAGAAGGCCCCATTAACTAAAGTGGTGCTTCAGGTTAAGAACAGCTTCAGGTTAAGAACGGACCTCTGGAACGAATTAAGTACTTAACCCGAGGTACCACTGTATAGACTTTTGAAATTGCCCACCCTGTAGCTCAAGACCACCCCCCCAAAAACATCATACATACATCAGAGGAGGCAGTGGTCTCCAACAGAAATACATCATGGGGTGGTCTACACTGGAAATCCTGTTTGCCAGGATACCTGACAATGGTCACTGATTGCTCCACCTGGGCAGCCTGGCCATTCCTTTTGAGATGCTAAATACTTAGCTCCTGAATCCAGGTCAACTGGCTCACCCTATTCAAATACGCCCTCAAGACAGGATTTGTGAGCAAAGAGACATTGGGGAGGCTTTTTTCAAGAGATCTGATCCAGGAAAATGTTATACAGTGGTACCTCAGGTTCTGGTTACAGACTCTACTAATCCAGAAATAGTGCTTCAGGTTAGGAACTTTACTTCAAGATGAGAACAGAAATTGTGCTCTGGCGGCGCGGCGGCAGCAGGAGGCCCCATTAGCTAAAGTGGTGCTTCAAGTTAAGAACAGTTTCAGGTTAAGAACGGACCTCTGGAACGAATTAAGTACTTAACCTGAGGTACCACTCTACTACATACTTCTGTGGGTTGTACGAACTATCTGTGAGCAGGTTGCATGGAACAGAAACAGAAAAGAGAACTTCTGAATTGTTTTGGTTTGATGTCATTATGATATGTTTCTGGGCACAATATTCACAGATCGATTGCCAATGCTAGATGAATGATGCCTCAGTAATGTAATGTTTTTGTTATCTGTAATAACGTAGTTCCCTGACATTTGTATGCCTCCTCTTGCATCTTGTCCTTCCCAGTTTTAGCTTCTGTAGGTGTAGAGACCAAGAGAGCTGAGAAATGTCTTTCTTCTCACTGCTAAGGAGGAAGTGAGAACCTGTTGCTGCTGTGCCACAAGAATCACTTGGCCTATTGACTCATACTTTCTCTGCGTTGCCTGAAACCCTTTAACATGCCCCTCTGTTTCTCTCTTTTCCTTTGTCAAGCCAAATGAAAAACTTAGATCAGGATAGTTTCATCACCTTACATCAATGCAGTTCATCACCTCCTACTCCACGCCGTCTTATTCTGACCAGTGAATGGAAGGTATTTTTCTGGGATTACTTTTTTTAATTAAAAAAAACCAATTGTTTCCATTTTATTTCCCCTGCCCCAATTTCCCCTCCCACTGTTATCAATGGGAGAGAGAGAAAATTCCTAGGTTAACTTCAGGGCTGTCAATTTATTTCTGCTCTTTTCAGGAGTGTGTCAGAGGAAAAGGAGGCTTTTGAATCTGCAAATGAACCACCTGTAAACAGAGGAAGTCCATCTGGCCCAGCATTGTTGACAATGGCAGCAACTCACTAGGGCAGGGGTCAGCAAACTTTTTCAGCCATGGGCCAGTCCACCAACCCTTAGAGCATGTGGGGGGCCGGACTATATATTTTTTTGGGGGGGAATGAACGAATTTCTATGCCCCACAAATAACCCAGAGATGCATTTTAAATAAAATGGCACAGTCTACTCATGTAAAAACACGCTGATTCCTGGACCATCCGCAGGCCGGATTGAGAAGGCGATTGGGCTGCATCCAGTCCACGGGCCTTAGGTTGCCCACCCCTGCACTAGGGTTTTAGGCAGGAGACATTCCCACTCCAGATAGAGCTCTGGACCTTCTGCATGGTTCTACCATTGAACTATGACCCTTTCCAACATAGGAAGAGCTGATTTACACCGAGTCAAACCATTGGTACATCCAGTATTGTGGACACAGTTTCAGGCAGTAGATACTCCCAGCCCTACCTGGAGGATTGAACCAGGGAGCTTCTGCATGCAAAGCTGATGACCCAGCACTTAGCTATGGTTGTTCTGCATGCCTCTTTCAAGCTGTACTGTCAATGAGACACTACTGGTGGCATATCTATGCTCACCAAAATGTTTGAAGATTCTTCTGAAGTCCTAAGTGTAGCACTACCAGGAGGGCTGTTCTCCTCCATTTGCACTTCATCCTAAGTCCCTTCGGCTGCCCTTTGGGCAGTTTTTAGGAATGTAGACTTGGATCCTTTTGAACGCTCAACAAGTAATGAAAGCAGAGTGACCATCTATCCTACTTTTACAGAGCACAGTCCTCTGCTTGAAAGTGCTGTGTCTTTGAAGGCTGCCCACTCCAAATCTGGTTTAAAGATAAGGAACTATCAAAAGAGAGAGCACGGGTCTTAAATGAGGACACATTATGAGTATTTATTCATTTATATAAAGCTTACTTGCCCAAACGGCTTCTAAGCAGTTTGCAAGTATAAAACATATATATATATATATGTGTGTGTGTGTGTGTGTGTGTGTGTGTGTGTAAGTGTGTGTGTGTGTGTGTGTGTGTGTGTAAGTGTGTAAAGGGACCCCTGACTATTAGGTCCAGTCGTGGCCGACTCGGGGGTTGCGGCACTCATCTCGCTTTATTGGCTGAGGGAGCTGGCATACAGCTTCTGGGTCATGTGGCCAGCATGACTAAGCCCCTTCTGGCGAACCAGAGCAGCGCACGGAAATGCCATTTACCTTTCAAACTGCTAGGTTGGCAGGAGCAGAGACCAAGCAACGGGAGCTCACTCCGTCGCGGGGATTCGAACCGCCGACCTTCTGATCTGCAAGTCCTAGGCTCTGTGGTTTAACCCACAGCACCACCCGCGTCTATATATATATATATATATATATATATATATATATAATGCAGGTTTTGGTGTCCTCGGGTGTCTTCCCGTGTAAAAGTTGGGGTGTCTAGGCGACGTTTCGACGAGGTCTCACTCGTCATCTTCAGGCTGGTGCTTTCGGCTTCTTGTTACTGGAACAGAGCGGGATCTCAATGTTTGAGTTCCTATAAATACTGTAGAGGGGGTGTGGTGTCTAGCCTCCAATGTTCTGGGCAGAGAGGAAGTTCCCAGGCTAGTGTGCCTTTTCTTCTTTTGTTCCTTAATTACTTGAGAGATACCTTGAGTGATTTCTTGAGTGATATCCTGAGTACCACTTAGGTGGGTCATTAGGTGTGGATTAGTTGCTAAAGTCTTTGTGTCTTGACCTCTTGAACTTTGTGAAGAGTTTTCCTGAGAAGATGGCTGTATTGCACTTAGTTGTGCTTTGGCTTGGCTTCGTGTATAGGGGCGAGCTGTGGTTTTGTGGCTTGTGTCAGCCAGATCTGTGTAGGGATTGCAGGGGGGTGCAATCCCTACACAGATCTGGCTGACACAAGCCACAAAACCACAGCTCGCCCCTATACACGAAGCCAAGCCAAAGCACAACTAAGTGCAATACAGCCATCTTCTCAGGAAAACTCTTCACAAAGTTCAAGAGGTCAAGACACAAAGACTTTAGCAACTAATCCACACCTAATGACCCACCTAAGTGGTACTCAGGATATCACTCAAGAAATCACTCAAGGTATCTCTCAAGTAATTAAGGAACAAAAGAAGAAAAGGCACACTAGCCTGGGAACTTCCTCTCTGCCCAGAACATTGGAGGCTAGACACCACACCCCCTCTACAGTATTTATAGGAACTCAAACATTGAGATCCCGCTCTGTTCCAGTAACAAGAAGCCGAAAGCACCAGCCTGAAGATGACGAGTGAGACCTCGTCGAAACGTCGCCTAGACACCCCAACTTTTACACGGGAAGACACCCGAGGACACCAAAACCTGCATTCCTGTACCCGTGAAAATCTACGAAAGCATATATATATAATATATATATATATATACAATGAAATTGTTTTCTTGTATATTTTAAATATGCATGCTTATATATATATATATATGTATACATATATATATACATATATATATATATGTATGTATATATATATATATATATATGTATATATATATGCAGGTTTTGGTGTCCTCGGGTGTCTTCCCGTGTAAAAGTTGGGGTGTCTAGGCGACGTTTCGACGAGGTCTCACTCGTCATCTTCAGGCTGGTGCTTTCGGCTTCTTGTTACTGGAACAAGAACTGTAACAAGAAGCCGAAAGCACCAGCCTGAAGATGACGAGTGAGACCTCGTCGAAACGTCGCCTAGACACCCCAACTTTTACACGGGAAGACACCCGAGGACACCAAAACCTGCATTCCTGTACCCGTGAAAATCTACGAAAGCAAGTATATATATATATATATATATATTTGCTTTCGTATGCAAATATATATATATGCATGCATATTTAAAATATACAAGAAAACAATTTCATCAGAACATTAAAGCAAAAATCCATAACTAAAATGCACAACAAACAAGTCCATTAAAACAGCAAAACAATTACAATAGTGTAAGCATGCAGTCAAAACAATTAAAACAGGATGTTGAGTCAGGAGGTCGGTGGAATGCTCATTTAAACAGGTGTGTCTTCAAGAGATGATGGAATGCCAGCACTGGAAAAGCCTGCCTCTATGTTACCGCACTTATGCAACTCTAAATTTGACAGCTCCTGGGCATCTTTCCAGGGAATTCTGGGCATTTCCACTACAGTATTATGCTTCCCTCGTGTCAAACTGTTACTTGGATAGCATCAATTTAACACACTGTTATAGATTTAGGTAGGGGGGGACCACCTCCCCAAACTCTAGGAATAAATAAGTGCTAGGATTTTGATTAATTGGGATATGGATTAGAGTACAAGCTGCAGAGCTGTGCTAGACAGGGGATTCCTGGGCTGGCTTATGCAACCCAGCCTGGTTGGCTTAGTGAAGAGCACACCTGTTAACAAAAGGTGCTGATGAGCCATCGGGGAGGAATGGACTGGGGAGGGAGATGTTACTAAGATGATGGGGTGTGAATTTGAAGGGGCAGGAAAATGGAGGGTTTTTTTTAAGCAAGGGTTGCTGGGAAGAAGGAGCAGGAAGAAGAGTTGGGATCCATCTTTGGGGCAGACTAGCTGAAGAGATGCCTTGGGCCCCAGGGCTGCACTGCTGTGGGGCACAAACCTATATTTCTCATTAATTTCACATTAATGGCGCAACTCATTTGTGCAGTGATAAGCAGAACTGGAAGTCTTACTGCCTAGGGAAATGGCTCTGAAAATAGTCATCCCAGAAACCAGTGCTTTCCAAGAGCTCTTTCTTAGGCAATCTAGGAGTATAAACTTCCCAGCCCTTGCATCTTGCTAGTCAAAAATTTTTGGGGATGCCCTTTTGCTGAAGACTTGACAGTTTCCAAATCAAAATCTATTGAGTAAGAACAACAGGCTGAAGGCAAGAAATTGCTGTTAACTATGAATGATTTGCCAATGGAGCAGGGAGGTTGATGGGAGGCATTCGTGGCGAGAGGAAGCACCATAGATCAGTGGCAGAGCGCATGCTTTGAATGCAGAAAGTTGAGGCTAAAACCCCAGGATTTCCAGATATGGCTGGTAAAGACCTCCGTCTGAGATCCTGATTTGCTGCTGCCTTTCAGTATAGCAGACAATAGTCTGATTTGATATCAAAGCAGTTTCCTGTGTTCTTGCAGTTTCCATTATTGTACAGCACTTGAGGTATTGTAGGTGTTTTTATGAACAATGCAACACTATAAATTAACATCAAAATGCCAACCAGTATGTTGTTGTTGTTTAGTCATTTAGTCGTGTCTGACTCTTTGTGACCCCATGGACCAGAGCACGCCAGGCACTCCTGTTTTCCACTGCCTCCCGCAGTTTGGTCAAACTCATGTTGGTAGCTTCGAGAACACTGTCCAACCATCTCGTCCTCTGTCGTCCCCTTCTCCTTGTGCCTTCAGTCTTTCCCAACATCAGGGTCTTTTCCAGGGAGTCTTCTCTTCTCGTGAGGTGGCCAAAGTATTGGGGCCCTTAGCTTCAGGATTTGTCCTTCCAGGGAGCACTCAGGGCTGATTGCCTTAAGAATGGATAGGTTTGATCTTCTTGTAGTCCATGGGACTCTCAAGAATCTCCTCCAGCACCATAATTCAAAAGCATCCATTCTTTGGCGATCAGCCTTCTTTATGGTTCAGCTCTCACTTCCATACATCACTACTGGGGAAACCATGGCTTTAACTATAAGGACCTTTGTTGGCAAGGTGACATCTCTGCTTTTTGAGATGCTGTCTAGGTTTGTCATCGCTTTTCTCCCAAGAAGCAGGCGTCTTTTAATTACATGACTGCTGTCACCATCTGCAGTGATCATGGAGCCCAAAAAATCTCTCACTGCCTCCATTTCTTCCCCTTCTATTTGTCAGGAGGTGATGGGACCAGTGGCCATGATCTTTGTTTTTTTGATGTTGAGCTTCAGACCATATTTTGCACTCTCCTCTTTCACCCTCAATAAAAGGTTCTTTAATTCCTCCTCACTTTCTGCCATCAAGGTTGTGTCATCTGCATATCTGAGGTTGTTGATATTTCTTCCAGCAATCTTAATTCTCGCTAGGGATTCATCCAGCCCAGCCTTTCGCATGATGAATTCTGCATATAGGTTAAATAAGCAGGGAGACAATATACAGCCTTGTCGTACTCCTTTCCCAATTTTGAACCAATCAGTTGTTCTATATCCAGTTCTAACTGTAGCTTCTTGTCCCACATAGAGATTTCTCAGGAGACAGATAATGTGTTGAGGCACTCCCATTTCCTTAAGAGCTTGCCATAGTTTGCTATGGTCAACACAGTCAAAGGCTTTTGCATAGTCAATGAAGCAGAAGTAGATGTTTTTCTAGAACTCTCTAGCTTTCTCCATAATCCAGTGCATGTTTGCAATTTGGTCTCTGGTTCCTCTGCCCGTTCGGAATCCAGCATAGATATGTCTTATAGCCCTAAGAGAAGGCTCTGTGCTCTGTCTCGTCACCTTTAGATGTACCATAAAATGTGTGTGTGGGGGGGGAGCAGGTAGGCTCCACCTCGCAGAATTGATCATATGATGTGCCTGGTGCACACCATTTGAATGGCAATGCCCATCAACTGGGTGGAGGCAGCCTCCCCAAATACAGTGGTACCTCAGGTTACATACGCTTCAGGTTACAGACTCCGCTAATCCAGAAATAGTGCTTCAGGTTAAGAACTTTGCTTCAGGATGAGAACAGAAATCATGCTCTGGCAGCACGGCGGCAGCAGGAGGCCCCATTAACTAAAGTGGTGTTTCAGGTTAAGAACAGTTTCAGGTTAAGAACGGACCTCTGGAACGAATTAAGTACTTAACCCGAGGTACCACTGTATTGAGGAGTTGAAACACTGCTGGTAGAGATTTGACTGCCTCCATTGGATTGCTTTTTCTCACGGCAGTCAATACTTTTTAAAAATTTCAACAAGCCTTCTGCTGCTGAGTTTAATATGTTGATACTCTTGTTTCTTTGCTTTAAAATGGTGTTGCTTTATATTGATTTTCTATGGCTGTGGAAGCTGCCTTGATTACAGGGAAGCTTAGGAATTCCTTGTGAATAAACAAAGTAAGGGTAGTTGGCTTCTTTCTGATTCATCTGAGTACAGGCTCCAACTATTAGTTTATGATGCATTTGCAGCTCCTGCCTTCCTTGTGAGTTATGTAGAGAACTGGATGTCACAATCATAACAAATAGCATGCTTCTCAGCTTGCTTTATCTAAAGGATTTTGTAGAAAAAGCTGTGATTTATAACCCATGAATACTATTCATAAAAGACACGGTGGGCAGGTTCAGACTTAATGGCGAGCCAAACTATGGTGAATAAATGTGTTGGTGTGTAAGGGGTAAAAGTCACAGCCACTTCCCTTCTCCTGGAATTCTGCACAGCTGAGACCTAAGCTATGGTTTGGTTTGGTTTAGTGTTCCATGTGAACCACAAGTGGTAAATCAAGAACAAACTTCAATTAAAGCACATTGCTTGTTTGAAGTGAGGGAAACCGAGTCTAAGCTCGCAGGTAACACTAAGCCAGACCATGGCACAGCTCCTGGTTGTGCAACAGCAGAGGAGGTGTGAAGTGGTGACAATTTTCATGCCATGCATGTGAGCAGCACTCTTGTTTTTTCACATTAAGCCATCGTTTGCTTAGTGGTATGTGCAAATGAGGCCAGTTCCTGTGTGTTCAATGAACTGGAATAAATTCCAGAGTATGAAGTGGCCCTCTGCAGTTAGCTAGGAAGGAAGGTGGGTGGGTGGGAATCCCACGTTCTATTATCTAACCTAGATCACTGCCCTTAAAACAACTGTCAGCAGCTGCTCTGACCTTTGGGACAAGGTTTCTTGTAACCTGCACGCTTTTGCCATAATTAAAACAGGAACTGCTTATCACAGAGGATTTTTATCTTACTCTGCTGGGTGAAACCTGTTGACAAAGAGCTCTTTTAGTCTCGTTTGGGAAATTTGAACACCATCAACATGAATTCTCTGTGAAACTATGTAAACATGTGTAACCCCTCAACCCCACACAAACTTTGAAGCGAGTCCCATTCACTTTCAGTTGTCCTTACCGTTATATCAACAGGTTTAGACTGAGGTACTAGTCGTCAATGTTTTGTTGTTTTTCTTAAAACCCCCCCCCCCCAATTTAAGGTTGTGTTTAAACAAGGTTGCCATTTGAAGCAGAAGTCAAGCATTGAGGGGGGTGTGAGAGAAAGAAAGAAAGAAAGAAAGAAAGAAAGAAAGAAAGAAAGAAAGAAAGAAAGAAAGAAAGAAAGAGGCTCTTTAATTCTTCCCTCTCATGCAGTTTTTCTGCTGAAAAATCACCCCTGGTTATTTATACTTTCTTTAAGAAAAAGATAGACATCTCCTTTCCTTCCACAAGGCATACATTATGGGGCCATGGGAGAGACTGGTTTTCAAGATGCTCACAGTGCATGCAAGATCCCCTTACACTCACTGACTTAGCTGGATGAGAAGAGAAACCAGATTGGTGCCCTACATATTTTCATTTCTTTGAAATGCTGTGTACCTGAGCTCACTGGAGAAGTAAGCTGCTCCTAGTGGTTTCTCATCTGGATTGGTTTACGTTTCACTACAGGTTCATTGCCAGGATAGAAAAAGGAAGCATTTGATGCCTGGAGGAAAAATTATACTAGGCAGTTTAAAGATAATGGAGTTACTAAGGGATTATTTTTTTAAAAGAGAGAATGTTGCAGCAGATAATCATCTCCCAGCCCTTATAAATGTTCAGTTCAGGATTAGTAACACAAATGTTAAGGAATCAGACTCGCTTTGAGGATTTAATTCAGACAACTGAAAGTGACATGAATAGTTTGATCTCAGCTATGCGCTACATCCCATTACTTCTATCTCTAGATAGTAAAACAATTTACATAGCTAATTGGCACAGCATTGGCAAAACAACATTCAGAAGTTTGGGCTCCATCCCTAGAACTGTTCATTGGCACAGCTTATACAGACACAGCCATATTACACTGATTATTATCTCAAGTATGGAAAAATACTTGACTCCTAGAAACTGACAAAGGGGAGAACTCCTTTCATAACCACAAGCAGCTTTCTGCAGCAGGAATGACCATAACTACTTACTGGCAACAGTGGGTTTGGGGCAAAATTTTGGGAGGTTGCCCAAACTGAAAACACGCAACTCACCAAAAGAAAGAGAAAACTTCTTAGAAATGTGTTTTCTTTGGATTTCTCAAACAGAGATCTCATCTGAAGATGTTAGGCCACAATACCACACATCTCTATATTATATATATATACTAATATATATACTAATTGAAACGTACTTGTAAGCACAAGATGATTGATCTAATAGAGTGCAGCCCCTATTAAATAAAACTGCATAAGCCTATTTTCATAATGTATTTCATCCCATACTACTGTTTTTTTTAAGAGTACATAAAAAAAATCTTTTTCAAAAATTTGTGCTTAAATTATAGCTTTAAAAGAATACTAACTTTAGAACTAATCATTTAAACCGCCAGAAAACAAAAACATGACAGAAAATGAAAACAGCTTTGGAGACCACAAGGTGGCAGGCACTTGCAATAACTATTTGTAAGATGAAACGATGATAGAGAATAGCCGTGATCGAAAGCGATACGACTGACTCAGAAAGAATGTTACTTTAAAAAAATGTAATTTAATCCATTAATCTTATGATCTACACCAACACAATATGTTTAGTGCTGGCGACAGCCAGTACAGGAAATATATAGTTATCCAACCATTTAAAATCACTTCAGTGTTTCTAAGAGATGGCTGTAGCTGTAGGAAGAGAAAACACTGGAAGTAAAAGTTAATGAAAAATGAAAAATCACTCATTTCCATGATCTAGTTAGAAGGCATTTATTGAGGTAAGAAATTCCCATTCTGATTAGTTTTCATGTGCGTAAACATTGGGGTTTTTTTTTAAAGTAACAATGTGTGAAACTTCACATTGGAGAACATATTCTAGGTTGATCTAACCATAAAGTTCACTTAGGGCAAATTTTGCCAAGAGTGTGTTTGGTGAGTTGAGGGTTTGTTTGTGTGTAACAGGAAGACTTGGGAATGCTCAGAGATGGTCCAATGCCCATTTCTGCCTGAGGTGCAATGCAAAGCCTCTCTTGCTGCTCAAGTCAAGATGCATATTATGGAAGTATGGCCAACTTATTGGAACACTTGAAGCAGCAAATGCCATAAGCATTTCTTCTCATCCCTGGTGGTAAAGATACAGCTATAATTCATTAAATATATAGCAACATGCTGCACTTTCATGACACTTATAATCAGCTGGTTAAAGCGGCTAGCTCATTCCATTTGTTGACTGTTATGGCCCTGGGACGCAGGACGCAGGTGGCGCTGTGGGTTAAAGCCTCAGCGCCTAGGACTTGCCGATCGAAAGGTCGGCGGTTCGAATCCCTGCGGCGGGGTGCGCTCCCGCTGCCTGCGCCTGCCAACCTAGCAGTTCGAAAGCACCTCCGGGTGCAAGTAGATAAATAGGGACCGCTTACCAGCGGGAAGGTAAACGGCGTTTCCGTGTGCGGCTCTGGCTCGCCAGATGCAGCTTTATCACGCTGGCCACGTGACCCGGAAGTGTCTCCGGACAGCGCTGGCCCCTGGCCTCTTAAGTGAGATGGGCGCACAACCCCAGAGTCTGTCAAGACTGGCCCGTACGGGCAGGGGTACCTTTACCTTTACTTTACCTTTATGGCCCTGGGAAATAGAATGTTACAATTCCCAGTGTGATTTAACAAATTGTTGTTATTGTTATTTTACATCCCATCTTTTTCCCCTGACAGGGACACAATGCAGCTTACAGATAAAATAACAACAGCTAAAAACATAGGAATAATAATAATAATAATAATAATAATAATAATAATAGTAATAATAATGGACAATTAAACATAGGTCTGTTGGTTCAAGATGGTCTTTGCCTGCTGGCCGAACAACAAGGATACAGTCTGCCTAACTTCTCTCTTCTGAGGGAACTTGTAGCTCTTTGAGGGGAATAGAAGTCTCCTAGCAAGTCTGACCAAACTTAACGTATTATAGTTCCCAGGATTCTTTGGTGGAAGCCATGACGGTTTGAAGGGGTATGATAAGGGGGTAAATGTGTTAGTGCAGATGGGGCCAGGCTGGGTTAACTTTCAAGGTGTTTGGATTACATAGGCAGTACAAAGTGACTACCCAAGATATGTGCCACATCGACTATGTTGGTTTTAAGGCTATCAATTTCAGTGAAGATCCCTGAGATTCATGTCAGGTGAAGTGAGAAGGGAGCAGAGGCCTCAACTGTCTAGGCCACAGCTGTTCTGAAACGACTGCCAATACATCACACCGCCTGAGGCTGAGAACTCCTGGCTTGCCTGAGACAACTCATTACTTCTCATTTGTGGTGATGGGCCTGTCTCTCACCTCTCTTCCAATTATTTCAGTGGCAGTGAACCAAGGCAAATAAAGAGGAGCGAATGACTGCCGGCTTCGCTGTGCTACACATTTGAAGTGCATGGCTGCTGCACACAAGGCCACAAGGTTAAATAAGCTCCCACAGGTTTAAAATGCCTGTCCAGGAACGGCGTTGAAGGGCTCGTTGCCTTTTCTCCACTCTCAACTCAGGGCTAAAATGGGAATGATTGCAAGGAATCACGGTTTGCATTGAAGCTAAATGAGGGGAATTGGTACTTTTGGTAGGGTTTTCCGAGGCAAGTTCTGAAAAAACAAAACCCCAGTTCGTATGGTACCTGAGGTATTTGCATGGTAGAAGATCTATGAACCTGTCCCTTACTGTGCAGATGATGGGATGCATGTTACCATGATTTCCACACCACTAACCACACAGAATCCCCATGTGCACGATTTCCCCTATTTTCTGAAAATGAAACTGCATGTTCACGTGAAGCGATGAACAAACACATGTTGCTCCTGCACTCTCTGTTGTGGAAGATATTCTTGGAACTTGCACTGACCTCCACTGTTTGCCTGGTGCTACCCTATCTGAGGAAAGAGTTTGTGGAGAACCCATGCACCTGAGAGAAATGTCTACAAGGGAGAGCCACCCACGCAAAATATTTATGACTGGAAGATCTCCTCTTCTTGGCATCATGGCTTTTCCTTCACCACTCCCTCCAGTTCTGAAGCAACATACAGACAAAGCACTGTGTGGACATGACTTTCTCAGCTGTGTGATGGAAGCAATTACCGTAACTGCATAACTAATGTTAGAAAAATTCTTGTTGATTGACAGGACTGCCTTTAGGCAGTGTGACGCGGTTCAACTCAGGCAGCTGACATTGCGTGTTATGAAAGGGAAGTAAAATCATTAGTTCTTTACCATTATTATATTTGTACTCCTTGTGGCATTTTCTCCCTCACGTGCCAAAATATAAAAAATGGGCAGCTTTGGCTACTATGCACCTTGATTTTTTTTTGGGGGGGGGGGGAGGCTTGGTGGTGAAAGAGTGGAGGCAATTTGTTATTCTATCTCAGATGACAAAATATATTCTGTCCTGTATCTGAAGGACCCAAGGGAAAAAAATCAATCTTAGGACCACACTTGATGTGATGGTGGCAGTATGGGGTGTCATTTAAGGGAGTGAAACTTAATTGTTGCAGTTCTATATGTATTATTATTATTGATGTTATTACTATTATTATTTAGATTTCTTAACCTCCACCATGAAGCCACATAGTGACTGTTCTATGTGCTTTAAATATTATTATTATTATTATTATTATTATTGATTTCTTAGCCTTCACCATGTTTGAGGGTGGGTAACAAAATAGAATTTTAAAAGCAGTTTAAACAAATCAGAGAATACTCAGTGTAACACGCCATCGAATCTAATGCCCACCCTAATTTTTGCAACATAATTTGACAAAAAAAGTATTATATTCGAGTAAATATGGTTGTTTGGGTTTAGTCACACAACAGCCTGAATCAGAGCTAGAGGAGGTTGGCGCCCACTTTTAACCACAAAAGGGAGCATGAGTGAGAGTAATAGATGCTAACTTCCCTGCAATCTTTCACCCCAGTGCTTCCCTCCTCACAGCTTTTCTGCTCATGTGATTTTTGCCCAGCCACAGCCACTTCTGGTATCAGCAAAGCAGATTTATGTTTGGGTAGAGAAGCTGCCATGAAATAAGTCACAGGTGGGGGGAAAGTCAGTGCTCCTTAAACACACAACCGCCACCATCACATCTCGTTTGATTCTTCGACAGGGCTTCCACATATTTACCTTGATAATTTATTCACAGGAATCACTTAGAAAGTACCTGCACATTTTGCCTTATAACTTTCTTCCTGGGACAGCTAGAGACTTCATTTTTTTTTAAAAAGTGAAAGTTCAGATTATGGGACACCTGCTCTGGGGCACCAGTGAAAGCCTTTGTGGGCACCATTGCATTGGCTCCTGGTTTATTAGATTTTCTGAACCAGCCCAGCGACTTAACCAATCACAGAAAAAGTTTAATCAACCTTGGTTTATGTTAGCCATAGCTTGTTACATGAAAAGCAGGCACAACATATTTCTACAAAGCAACTTTTACTTGTTTATTAAAAAAGCATGTTTGCTATCACACTTTAATAATACATTTACTGTCATTGTACAACCTGTGTACAATGAAATTAAAAGAGCCCCCCCCCCAAACACTCAATCTCTTATTGAACCACACACCAAGTCAATTTCGCTATGTTATTTTCCGTTCAACAGCCTAACAGCCCACGGATAGAAGCTCCTTACCTCTCTCGCCCTGACCTAGCCACTGTGATCCATGCGACGGTCACCTCCAGATTGGATTATTGTAACTCGCTCTACGTGGGGCTGCCCTTGAGACTGACCCAGAAACTCCAGTGGCTGCAGAATGCTGCAGCGAGGCTCCTAACGGGGTCTTCGCTGCGAGACCACATTCACCCAGTGCTATACCAGCTGCACTGGCTCCCGGTGGAGTACAGGATCAGGTTTAAGGTGCTGGTTTTAACCTTTAAAGCCCTATATGGCCTAGGACCCTCGTACCTACGGGACCGCCTCTCCTGGTATGCCCCACAGAGAAACTTACGGTCTTCAAATAAAAACATCTTGAAGGTCCCAGGCCACAGAGAAGTTAGGCTGGCCTCAACTAGAGCCAGGGCTTTTTCGGCTGTGGCTCCGATCTGGTGGAACGCTCTGTCACTAGAGACAAGGGCCCTGCAGGACTTGACATCTTTCCGCAGGGCCTGCAAGACAGAGCTGTTCCACCAGGCCTTTGGCCAGGGCACAGCCTAACTCCCTCCCTCGGCAATCTTCGTGGAGCTCTGGCACAATGGTTGCCAGTGGCTTGATTTGAATCAATTTTATAATGAATGATTTTAGAGTGTTGTTTGTGCTATACTTTTGTACTGTTTATTATTGTTAGCCGCCCTGAGCCCGACTTCGGCTGGGGAGGGCGGGATATAAATAAAATTTATTATTATTATTATTATTATTATTATTATTATTATTATTATTATTATTATTATTATTTTAAAGCCTGTTGGTAAAAAATACCATCTTCCAGATGCTCCATCCTCCAAATACATATACACATACAAATTTTAATTTTTTTTTGGGGGGGAGGGAAGTCAAGCCTATGCCCTATATTAGAGAAAGCAGCTAAAAAATTGGCACCTTCAAAGCCAAAATTTCTACTTCACTCTGTGAAGCATAGGGATTGGAGGGTAAAATGGCTTCAATTTTATTTTGGCTTAGAGCAGGCATAGGGAACCGAAGGACCTCCCTGTGCTGTTGGTTCTATTATCAGCTCCAGGCAGCATGGCCAATGGACATGGACGATGGGAATGGTATTCCAACAACGGCTGGAGAATCTTAGGTTCCCAGTTCCTAACTCAGGTGCACTTATATGCATATTTATAAATATATATCTTTAGCCATTGTTTTAACTGCTTGCTGCAGCCTCTTTAAAACCAATTCATTCCTTTAGGCCCAATAATCTGGTTACAGTTCAGAAGAGCGTGCATGGGAGGGAAGAGAGATGTCATTACATGGCTACCCCTGCAAACAATTAATCTTGCACAATAAATCACTATGGAAGGGCTTAGCAGAGTTTCTCAGAGCAGCACTGGGCGTTGTGCAGTGCAGCTTCCACTGCCATTCAAATAGGTGGTTTATTCACCCTCTGTTTAATAAATACCATATTTTTTGCTCTATAAGACTCACTTTTTCCCTCCTAAAAAGTAAGGGGAAATGTGTGTGCGTCTTATGGAGCGAATGCAAGCTGCACAGCTATCCCAGAAGTAAGAACAGCAAGAGGGATTGCTGCTTTCACTGCATAGCGATCCCTCTTGCTGTTCTGGCTTCTGAGATTCAGAATATTTTTTTCTTGTTGTCCTCCAAAAACTAGGTGTGTCTTGTGGTCTGGTGCGTCTTATAGAGCGAAAAATGCGGTACATACACCCACTACTCAAATTTCATTTATTGTGTGTCATTTTGAGTTGTGTTTTATTGTTATTAGCCGACATCTGTTTTTGTTTTTTTCCCGGGGGCAGAAGTAGGATGTGGTTGCTTTACATAAATAGGTAAATTATAATGCACAATGGCACTCTTGCATCACGTGCACGGCTTCCGTTAACAGGGAAAAGCTGCATTTGTGATAAGCATCAGAATACTGTTTAAACTGGGCTCACTTTTATCTTTTTGTTGGGCTCTGAAAACCCAAGAAAAATATTTGCAAGCTACTGTGGTTTAGTAAGGATTAAGCTGTTGATAAAAGGACACAATCCGCTCTAGCAACTCCCTATAGGTGTGGGTAAGCTTTGGCAATCCACATGCTGTTGGAATACAACTCCCATCAGCCCAGAAAGTATGGTCAATGGTCAATGGAGAGGGATGATGGGAGTTGTAGTTCAGCAAACAGCTGGAGGGTCAAAACTTCCCCACACCTGCCTTGCCAGAATACAGCTCTTTGTGAGTCAGGGAATAAAATGTATTTATTTAAAAAGGATTTACACACCGCCTTTCTTAGTGCT
The DNA here is from genome assembly GCF_964106915.1 of Podarcis gaigeae. Taxonomy (NCBI): domain Eukaryota; kingdom Metazoa; phylum Chordata; class Lepidosauria; order Squamata; family Lacertidae; genus Podarcis; species Podarcis gaigeae. The sequence goes on along the minus strand of NC_139681.1, from coordinate 81,428,035 downwards.
ATTCACTCAACACTCAACTTACACAATTCACACAATACACAGGGGTCAGCAAACTTTTCCAGCAGGGGGCCGGTCCACTGTCCCTCAGACCTTGTGGGGGGCCGGACTACATTTTTTTTGGGAAAAAATGAACGAATTCCTATGCCCCACAAATAACCCAGAGATGCATTTTAAATAAAAGGACACATTCTACTCATGTAAAAACACGATGATTCCCAGACCGTCCGCGGGTCTGATTGAGAAGGCGATTGGGCTGAATCCGGCCCCTGGGCCTTAGTTTGCCTACCCATGGTACAGAACATAAAAACACAAACTAATTTCTACAGTCACCCCCCAATTAATAGCCTAGCAGTAACAAAAGCACACCCAGCCCATTATTATGAATTCAACAACAACAACAAAATCTGCCCTCCAGGTGAGACAGGTAGGCCTAAGGCAAGCAAAACGAGTGATGCACTCTTAAAATGCAAAAGGTGGGGAAAAATAAACAAAAACAAATTCTGGAGGAATTGATATTTTTCTAAAAATACAAAACTCTTATGAATCTGAACCATTGGATACTCAAATCTCCACAGAGTTCCTAGAAAGGATTAAAATCCCAAAATTTAACCACTCACGAGGAATCTCTAGAATAAATCAATCCAAAATGGGATCAAAAATATAAAAGTCCACCATAAAGCACATGGTCCCAACTGATTTAGTCTTTTTTTAATATAAAAAAATTCAGAATAAATCCCATCTTTTCTTCTGAAATTGTTTCTTGACATATAGAATAGAGGCCAAATTCCTGAAACTTGGCAGAGCTCGGTTATCACAGTTTGACCCAAACCACAGAAAGATCTTCAACAATTGAATCTTATAAACCCCTCTCACAAGATTGATATTATCTGTGCAAGATGGTTTGATTAGTAGTCAAACATGGGTGACTTACCTGCATGGCTTCCTGATGTTAATGGACTCCAGCTTCCACAACCCTTCATCACTGGCCATGTTGGCTGGAGCTGATGGGAGTCCACTAACACCTGGAGGGTCATATTAAAGGGGCAGACTAAAAATACCTTTTCAGTACAGTGTGATATTTAGTACTTGGGCTAATTACTTCCTTTCTCAACAGATAGTTGTGGTTTTCACTTATGTCAATAAGAAGGTCATCTTAAAACAGGAAATGGGGAACCGGACACCCCCCCACCTCAACACTGTTGGACTCCAACTCCCATTAGCCCCAGCAAGCAGGGCCAGTGGTCATGAATGATGGGAATTGTAGTCAAACACTTGGGAGAGTTACAGAACATGTAAGAACATTTAAACAGCGCCGCCTTGCTCAATCACACCAAAGAGCAATTTAGTCCAGCATCTCTATTTCCAGTATCGTCAAAATACTTTGGAAGCTACTAACAGAGAATGATGCAGATAGCCACTGCAAGTTCATCAAAACATCTGATAAATAGGGCCAAATCAATGCCTTTTTAATCTCATGATTCTAGTGGTTGCCCCACCCCCTTTTTGCAATGTAAATAAGTAGCTATGGAGAGGTCAGAGCAGCATCAGATTGTATGAGGGGAAGTTTAACCTGATGAAGTCCACTCCCCAGTCAACTATTGGCATGAAGAAGCCACCATTTAAAACTCTACTGGTGCCCATGGTTTTAATTACGCAAATAGCAGTATGAAATTCAGAAGTGTGCCCCCTACAGTTGTTCTTCTGACTACCCGGATAGAGTTTTTCTCAGTATTCATGATGTTTTCTGTGCTTGTGATTTTAGCAGCAATATTATTATTTTTTTACACAAATCCATCTTCCTCTCTTGGGAAGCGGGTGGCACTGTGGGTTAAACCACTGAGCCTAGGACTTGCCAATCAGAAGGTCGGCGGTTCGAATCCCCGCGATGGGGTGAGCTCCCGTTGCTCGGTCCCAGCTCCTGCCAACCTAGCAGTTCGAAAGCATGAAGTGCAAGTAGATAAATAGGTACCACTGCGGCAGGAAGGTAAACAGCGTTTCCGTGCGCTGCTCTGGTTCGCCAGAAGCGGCTTAGTCATGCTGGCCACATGACCCGGAAGCTGTACGCCGGCTCCCTCAGCCAATAAAGCAAGATGAACGCTGCAAACCCAGAGTCGGCAACGACTGGACCTAACGGTCAGGGGTCCCTTTACCTTTATCTTCCTCTCTTACTTACCAAACTATAAAAAACAAGCTATTTCTGCAGTGCATTCAAAGATTTGAGTTTCCCTTTTCAGAAGAAGAAAAAGATGGGGTGATTTTAATAAAGAAACAAATGTGTGAAAATTTAATGCTACCCATATTCAAAGTCAGGATGGTAAATATTTTGAGGAGACACATAGAGAATGGCACTGCCTCTTGTCATCACCTCAGCTACTCTAACTTGACTCCAGTTTTTGTATATTATGTTTCTGACACTTTCCAATTTGGACTTCCCACTCAAGAGATTGGGTTTACATCAAAGCTGGAAACCCTGACTTTAAGAAGCAGAAGGAAGAAATTAACTGCTAAAGGCAGTCAGATATTCCTCACTAATTTAGCTTGGTGAACACTGTGCTACCCCTGGTCTATACTGTACAAATCTATGGTGCTTTTCCTAACTGATATAAAGCCTCTTTTCCTCTAACCCCACTATTCTCTTGTATTGAAAATTATAAATTTATGTTTCCTTACTTTTCCTGTCTTGCTTAAGCAGTTTCAGGCCTGGTCTACACATGAGCATAAGCCTTGCTGGATCTTATCAAAGGCCTGTCTATGGGTCCTCTATCAGCCCAAGGGTCATACTCTCCTATAGACCAGTGTTTCCCAACCTTGTGCCTACAGCTGTTTTTGGACTACAGTTCCCATCATCCCTTGCCACTGGTCTTGCTAGTCAGGGATGATGGGAGTTGTAGTTCAAAAACAGCTGGAGGCACAAGGTTGGGAAACACTGATAGACAACCTTCTAGGAGGCTGTGTTCGGTTCCTGAACCAAAGTCTCTTCACTCTTGATATACCTAGTCCAGCATCCTTATTTCCCACATTGGTCCACTAGGTGGCTCTGGTAAGCTCACACACTGTAAACAATGAAGCTTTCGGTGGTTGCTCAGGCAACTGAGAACTCAGATATACAGGCCACATCCTCACTATGCATTTAAAGCACTACGATGCCACTTTTGATGCCACTTTTAACAGTCCTGACTTCCCCCGGGGGAAAAAAATAAAATCCTTGGAGTTGCAGCTTAAGAGTGCTGAGTTGTTAGAGGAGGCCCCTGTTCTCGTCAAAAGAGCTACAATTCCCCAAATGGTTCGAAAATCAACCTGTCTTCCTGGGGGACTCAAGATAACTTAAAGCTGTGTGAGGTGAATAGGAGTCTCCTGTGCTGTAAGCCACCCAGCGTGGCTGGGGAAATTCATACAGTAATCATTATCATTATAATTATTGATGAAGTACAGTTACCAGGATTCTTAGGTGAAGGCCATGGCTGTCAAAAGTGGCACCGCAGTGCTTTAAATGCAGAGGGAGGATGCTTACCCCCCCCCCAGAGGATGCCTATCACCTATGGGCCCAACAGACTCTCACACTGGGTACCCTAAAGACTGCAATTAGTCCTGTGGGTTAAACCACAGAGACTAGGACTTGCGGATCAGAAGGTCGGCGGTTCGAATCCCCGTGACGGGGTGAGCTCCCGTTGCTCGGTCCCTGCTCCTGCCAACCGAGCAGTTCGAAAGCACGTCAAAGTGCATGTAGATAAATAGGTACCACTTCGGCGGAAAGGTAAACGGCGTTTCCGTGTGCTGCTCTGGTTTGCCAGAAGTGGCTTAGTCATGCTGGCCACATGACCCGGAAGCTGTACACCGGCTCCCTCAGCCAGTAAAGTGAGATGAGCGCCACAACCCCAGTTGGCCATGACTGGACCTAATGGTCAAGGGTCCCTTTACCTTTACGGTCAAACAAGCCCACATGTATCTGTCCCACTTCCCAATCCCATGCAACAATACGACGTCAGCAATATTTTGGGGGGGGGGGAGTGTAAAGGGTGGAGCCCTCTCCCTCATTCCATCCCAGTGGGGTTGGCCTGCCAGCAGCAGCCCAGCTGGCTACAGTTGTTGTTCCTTTGGCTGTAGGGGCTGTCAGCCAGTCAACTGGCTGCTGTAGATGTGACTGTTGCTTTAAGGACCTCTATCAGAGAATATTGGGTCAGATGGCTAGAACCTGGGAAGTTAGTTCAATGCAGCCTGGGTGAGACCTGTTGACCCTGGCTAGGCAGTTATTGATTAAAACAACATAAATGTTGTTCACCTTATCACTTCTGCAATTGTTTCCTGACCTGAAAGATACTACAGTGGCTGCTCAGCCCCAGGTGTAACAAAGTCATAAATCAAAACTGCTGTTTTTGCCTCAATCTCTGGCAGTCTCACTGGAAGTTCAGCTAGATGGTAGAGTCAAGCAAAAGGCTTTGCTGGTGGAGAATCAGGATGCGGGTTGTTGGGTGGGGAGGCAGGTGTTTCCAATTTCCCATCACCTTTTCCCATCCTCCCACTGGCAGCCACAGAAGTCCCACAACAGTGCCCTTGAATAAGCAGCAACCTGGAAAAAAACTGCAATGTGATCTAGGCCCTATGCACCATAACGGTATTAAAAAAAAAAGGCTTAGAACATTTTATTTTTCAGCTTTCTCAAGGCGATTTTTTTCAAAGCACAAATAACAGAACAAAAGCAAGAACCTAGAAGAACATCTTTTTTCTTTTCTTATTTCACATTATAGTTAGTAAATAGGGATGCTCGGGAAAAAGAGGTTAGTCCAACTTCAGCTCCCGTGAGCCCCAACATCTTGAGGGGTTCAGGTTCCCCCTCACTGGCAAATGTAGTTGCTGCTTCCATTGAAGTGAATGGGAGAGATGCATGGTAGCTGGGTTATGAATTTGGGAAGGAGGACAAGACTCACAAAGAGGTTGTAGCTCGTATTAAAATGCATGATGATAGCAAGTGCAATCTCAGCAGAGAGAAAGAAAAGAGAGAGAGAGAGAGAGAGAGAGAGAGAGAGAGAGAGAGAGAGAGAGAAAAGTAATCAATTCCCATATCAAGTGTGTTAGAGTTTAATTCAAGTTTACGTATACAGTTGAGGTGTCATTTTCATTTTTCAGCCCACATAGTATTTTTTTGTTAACTTTAAACCTTACCTTTGTGCCTGCCTTCAAGTGAATCTATAATAACTTATCTGTGTTCTAAGTGAATAGTATTTTTTAAATATATATATATGAAGAGAGACTTTTCATATTATATATATCTATATATAATCTGAAATGAGAAAAAATAGGAATTTCACATGTACTTCAATGAATATATTACAGGTGAATTACTATATTGCCCCACTAGTCAACAAAAAGACATATCATATGAAAGAAATTTTTAATTTTTATTTTACATATTTATACATAAAACTTTCAAGGTAACTCTTTCAACTCAACTGCATGTTAATAGCACATCTAAAAATGAATGTCAGGTAGTCAACATTCACAAAATGTTGAAAACTGATTAAAATATACATATTACTGAAAGCTACAACTTCACTACGAGGCAGGCATGTATGTTTTCTCTCTCACTTGTATAGCACCGTCAAAATTACAGTCTCATTTGTTTAAAACTACGCTGAAAAACGATAAAAAGTAGCCAATGGTAAAATACTGCTTTAACTTAAAGGTCTCTCTAAATAAACAAAAATAAAAGTTAAAACTACCCTCTCTCTTCTTTTTTCCTCTTCATGTTTGCAATGTTTATAAGTACTGTACATTTTGTTCTACAATAAGATTATTGAACTGTCCGATATTTAGTGGCACAAGTAAAAAATAAAATAAACCCAACAGCAAATAAATTAAAAAGCATAGGCCAACCACTGGACATAAAGCTTCAGACATTGGGAACAATTCGCCAAGCACAGTCGCTGTGCATCCACCATTAGCTTCAAGGAAGGTTTCGTGTGGGGGGGTTCCTGGTGCTTGGCAGATTGCGCCCGGAATCAATGACTAACACTGATTTTTCTTGTGTGCCACCCATGGAGCATCAGCGTTGGTACAACCACAGAAGCAAAACGTTTTAGCTTGTTTCTTCAGTCTGATGGCTTCCAGTTTTATTTTGCTGGCATCTTCTCTGCCATGTGCTTCTGCTGACTTTCAGCGTGTCTGAAGGGAAATGGGGGGAAAAGGAACAATATTACGTAGATGCAATAAATGAAGATTTTATATATTTTTTACTGGCAAAACTTAAAGGCTGCAGAGAAGGAAGGAAGCGTAGCGATTGCTGAAAAGATTGCTTAAAGAGATGATGAACTTTTGCTGCAATTATAGAGCCGGCTTAAATAGTCCTTTTCTTCAGGACTCCTCTAGACTGCAGAAATCCAGCACAGGAAGGAAAATAACAACCACAGTCTTCAGGAGGTAAAATCAAGAAGAGCACGGGGGCAGGGAGGGTTTCAAGGAAATTGCTTTGGAATTGAAACTGTAGGTTGCAATAACATTGAAAGGAAGTTTTATTTGGGGAGCAAGGGGAAAAGGAGGAGAGTTTCACCTCCTTCCCGTGGATAGGAAACTTATTTGTATTAACACAATCAAAGGATGTAGCAAGATGACCCCTAGGTTGCTATTGTAGCAACGCTTCAAGATATAAAGAACTAAAAACAACTCGTCTCTCACCAAACTGCCAACCATGTGGCCCACACAGAGGGCATCTAAATGGCTAATTAAATATGTAATTGATTCCAGAAACTAGAAATGCAAACTGCTTCCAACATGAGAAAGTAGTTTTGTAACACCCTTCCCCAACCAGGTGCCCTCCAGAAGTTTTGGATTACGACTTCTATAAGCCCCAGACAGTCCCCACAGGTGCACACTGTGGACCCAATAGAAGCCAGAGGTCATGCTTTCTTTTCATTAAAACAGACTCATATTTCAAAGTTTCTGGGCACCAAGTTGGCGGAAGCCTGTTTTAGAAGAACAAGGGAAAGAAAAGAGTGCCAGGGTCGCATAGCAGAGAGTCAGACCAGGAAAATACAAGTTTGATAGACATACATCCACGGAGCTCATTGGGTGATGCTGGGGAAAGTCACCATCTTTCAGCTTAACCAACTGGTTGGAGGTGCTGAGATGGTAAAATTGAGGTGGGGGAGACAGAAACATCATGTACCCTGAACTCAAACTCTTGATTATTTTCATCTGCAATTTGGTATTCAAATTAGAGACCATCCACGAATATACAGAACCATCTCTCTGTAGATTTATGTTTTATGGATACAAAGACTGAACAGTTCTTGTTAAAATGCCCATAAAACATCTCTCTCTCTCTCTTTTTAGTTTCTTCTGCTTAAACAGTTCACACTTCAACTATGCAATGAGGCATTGTATCTACACTTCCTGTTGCTGATCTCTTTTCACCCAGAGACAAGCAGTTAGGGGAAAAAACACCGAATCACTGGCACACATTCCTTGAACTTTCGCTTGCTGCCTTCGTGTTTGTCCCTTCTCCTCCCCTCACTAACAATAGTTCATAAAGCAGCAAGTGAAAAGCACCAGCATTGTGTATGGTAGTGGCAGCATCTTCTTTTTTGCAAGGCACAGGTGCTCTCAAATCTGAGCCACTGGTTGGCTCACAGGAGAAAAAACACAAACAACCTTCCTTTTCTCTGGAGGTGAGCAACAGGCAGAGTATGGGCATTGCTGTACAGTCATACCTCATGTTACGTCAGCTTCATGTTATGTTCTTTCAGGATACGTCCCGCGGTGACCCGGAAGTACCGGAAACGATTACTTCCAGGTTTTGCCGCAGACGCACAAAATGACGTCACGCGCATGAGCAGAAGTGGCGAATCGCAACCCGCACATGTGCAGACGTGCTGCTGCGGGTTGCGCTCTTTTCATGTTGCGAACGGGCCTCCGGAACGGATCCCGTTCGCAACCAGAGGTACCACTGTATTACGAGGTGAAGCACCAAAACCACTCCACTGTCTGTGATTTGCAGCAGCAGATTTCTGCAAGAACATACTATAGTGAGCACACCGACCTTTTCCTCTACGCAGAAGTCCTCTGGTAGATGTCAATGACGACTTGCTCACCAGATTATAGTGGGGGAGGGTGGTGAGGAAGGATAATGCCATGCCGAAAGACAGACACATAATGGCATGCGAAAACACACATACACACACACACACTAACCCTTCCCTGGTCTTTGTGTAAAGCGGATGAGATTCTGCCTCTCTTCAATGTTTTCTAAGCTACAAAAACCGAGAAAATTCAATGAAGTCAAGTGCTGAGGGTGTGTGTGTGTGTGTGTGTGCATGCATGAGAGAAACAGAGTGCTGGGGTGGGCAATTATTATTATCATTATTTGCTGTGGACTGACACACTCTAATATTTCCAAACTTGCTTGCAGATCAGAATGCAACTCCCATTTAGATTACTCAAGTCTCCAGATTTTGGAAGGTACCCTGAGGATCATCTCGTCCAACCCCCTGCAATGCAGGAATATGCAGCTGTCCCATACGGGAATCGAACCTGCAACCTTGGCATCATCAGCACCACGCTCTAACCAACTGAGCTATCCAGATATATGCATGTTCCCTGGAGTTGCAGAGGTTTCAGTGCAGTGGAATAGCTGGCAAATACCACAAAGCAGGAAGCTGTAAGAGAGGCGACTTAGCATTTTTGGCTGTTGAGTTACTACTGAACCTTCTTTAACCAGCCAATCTGAGAAACGTGAAAATAACCTGGAACAGAGGGTGACAGAGGGTAGATAGAAGGGGAGAACATAAAAGGTTTGCACTGAATAAGAAAAGGCCTGGATTAAAGGGATCTGGGAAAGTTGAGGCGTTACTGTATTTTACCTTGTCGGCAGCAATGGTGCTAAATTACCATGGTACTGATAGGGGGCCGCACTGTAAAAGAAATATTACAGAAAAAAGAAAAAAATAGTTGGGTTTGCTTTGGTTCAATTAAGTCTCATCTCTGTCTGCAGGTGGCAAACAGGTTTCTTCCCTTTAAGATTAAAAACCAGCACAGGAATTGACTGAAAGGCCACAGCAAGAGCAGAAGTAGATATACAGTATATTCAGACTGTTGGTAAGATGCTATGAATGAAACCAGAGAAAAGTAACTTCATCCACCTGATAAGGCTACATGCCTGCTTTCACTAGAGGATGCAGCTGTGAACTGTACCCCCTGCATCTAATTTTTGCAACAGGCCCCACTCTTTGACAAGACAATTGAAACCACATCTGGACAAAATGAAAGCATGGTTGCTAGCCACTGACATTATTATTGGCCTTTTCCTTGGAACTGCCAGGACCTACGGTCACCCAGATTTTGCCTTTTGGAGTCTTCCCAGGTCTTGAAATCATGTCTAAAGTCACTCTGATTGATTCTGCCCACTACAGGGCTTGGTAGCCGGACTGAATATGTAAGGACAGCTTTTAGTACAGAGGGGCAAGCTGTTAATAGGGCACATTGTCTACCCAGTAAAGTAAGGAGTGAGAAAGGATCATTGCAAGATCATTAAGAAAAGATAATTTAGGAAGGGAAGGGAAGGGAAAGTTAAGAATAGATGGCAGCTACATTATCAAATGGAGAAAATAGAAGCTGGGATTTCTAACAGAGGAGGCATCACAAAGGCAGATTCCAGAATAAAGGAAGTTTTTCTCTCTATCTTTAGGACCACTCTCTTTGTCTGCCCAGACAATTTACCAAGTTTTACATTTCCTAGCAGCAATAATTTCCCAAAATTAAAGGGTTCAGCCCCATGTTGCTGCAAGCAACTAGAGAAAGTTATTAGGTATTGGATGTTAGATTATAAATGGATTCAATGGCCAAAGAAGTTTCACTTATAATCTGATAGAGAGTGTGGATCACAAAGAAATAGCATACTGTCCAAATCTGCCATTTGTCATACCCCAAACAGTCATGGCAACAGGTGCTTAGAAAAACAGCAGCAAAAACAGTTGCTTCGGTGCAAACAACACTAATAGTGGTAGACTTCTGTTACTGAACCAGGTGCACTTATTATGACCTAAGCTTTCACTGGAGCTGTAGGTGGAATTTTTATGTAGTTCCACGATTGCTTCTTTTGGTCTAGTAGTTCTGGGTGAATGCAGCAATGTATGGCACCTTGCAAGATTAATCTAATAACGCCTGCAGAACTTCTCCTGCATTCTGTGTTATAAACTGCAGATTCTGGGGCAGCAGCACTATGATCAGCTTTTTGCCCCCCCAACCACTTTTGTGTCTGATGAAGATTTCTGAATTCATTCGTGACCTTGTAACATTGTGGTTGGTCCAAATAAAGACATTATCATAATGTGGCTTTAGGGTATGATCCTAGCAGGCATTGATCAGAAAACAGCATTACAAGTCAGACAATTCACCTCGTATCAGTAATATATCATAATTCCTTCTCAGTGTTCCAACTTTAAAAGAAGTGCATTATGCATGAATGGAAGAGCAGAGCCTTCTCTGTGGTGGTGCCTCAACTGTAGGAAGCCATTCTGAGGATGGTATGCCAGGCACAGGCATACATTCTTTGTGGCATCAGGTTAAAATCATTTAATTTCCTCAGGCATTTTTTATTATATTTTTTGCTGGTTGAATGGTTTTGCTCCTTTTAATTTTAAGTATTAATTAATTAATTAATTAATTAATTAATTCATACATACACACATACCCTAGCTTTCCCTCTGACAGTTATTATGTTTCTGTAATTTTGAAATTACTTTGACCCTGAAGGGTGAAGGGCATTTTATACATCAATTAAAATAAAATATATCGTCACAACAAAACGGTCTAAAGAGAGACCTTTGCAACAGGACGTATCTGAAAAAGGTTACCAACCTGGTCAAATCCTCAATGTCTACCAGCATAGCATCCTGTTCTGTGTGCAATTCATCCCGAATTAGCAGCAGTTGCACCAATTCTTCATTCAAGCCTGACAACAACAAAAAACAAAAAGAGTGTTTAAGTTCAGTTAGCCACAGTTCTCCCCATGTCTAACATTTTGGAATCTGTTAGTCACCATGGTACATTGCTCTCACTCCAAGAAACAGAAGGGTATTTGGCTTGGCATATAAATAAGGGAGGCGATGAAGTAATGGAACAAGAACAATGGCCGGCATTGTTAAAAACAAACGTTAGTAAAAAAATACATCAACATGACACTACTGTAGATCTCATGAGAGAACCAAGGATGACTTTCCAAAGCAGAATGCACTCTTTAAACTCTTTAACTTAGGAGCCAACCCATGGAACTTCTGGCATTTATCTGGTTGTGGTTGGTGATGGAAAATCCTCAAAACTGGGTGTGATCTATCAAGGCTGAACTTGCATCAACACATTGGCAGGGAAATAAGCTTGACTGTCTATGATGTCAGCTTGTTTCTACAGAGGCAAGAAAGCAGTAGGTGCTCCAATTGCAACAGCTACCAATGGTGCCAGGAAGTGCCATTGTGTTGTGCACCCCTTCAACACCAGAGGACTAAAACCCCTGCTTTCTGTGCTGTCATTAGTAATGGTGAGGTTGGTGGGTACCAGGGACTGGGACTTTTCAATGGAAGCCCCACAATGGTGCAATTCACCTTCCTGGTACTCCACTAAGTCCTCATTCTGCTACTCTTTAGGCTTGGGTCATAGGACTTTTATTTATTTATTCCACAATCCTTTTCAGTATTGATTTTAGGATGCTGTATATTGCATACAAATTATTTGCATTTTTAGTGTACAGTTGTGTATCACTTTGGGAGCATTTTTGTTCTGAAAGGCAGGTGATATATAAGCAAACCAGCAGATTTTTAAAATACAAACACAAACTCGAGAACCAAAACTCATGAAATGCATGTCACTTACCCAATGCTCTCCTTAAAAAATTAAACTAAGCCAAGTCATGGTAGAACTGATTTATCGGTATTTTCTAGCAGGTCCACTGATTTTCTAACATCCTAGCAGCAATTCTAAAGTAGCAGACAGCACTAACAGACTTCAGGGGAGAATTATTCACATTTCGCTGAGCATAGCTCACAGGTGCCTAGGCAAAGAGCCACACTGCAGCTGCTTTGACTAATTTGATTAATAAGCACACATTGACATGGACCATGGAGTCATGTGCTAATTTCTTTTTATTTAGAGCCTCTTCTGTCTGTAATGAATTAATTCGTATCACTGAAAAGCATAGCAGTACTTTGGCTCTAAAAAGGACAACAGCAACAAAAGAGCCCAGTGGAAGGACTGCTCACAGTCACAAAAGCTTTAAAGGTAAAGGTACCCCTGACCGTTAGGTCCAGTCGTGGACGACTCTGGGGTTGCAGTGCTCATCTCGCTCTATAGGCCGAGGGAGCCGGCGTTTGTCTGCAGACAGCTTATGGGTCATGTGGCCAGCATGACTAAGCCGCTTTTGGCAAACCAGAGCAGCGCACGGAAATGCCGTTTACCTTCCCGCTGGAGTGGTACCTATTTATCTACTTGCATTTTGATGTGCTTTCGAACTGCTAGATAGGCAGGAGCTGGGACCGAACAATGAGAGCTCACCCCTTGTGGGGATTCGAACCACTGACTTTCCGATCGGCAAGTCCTAGGCTCTGTGGTTTAGACTACAGCAGCACCCGCGTCCCTTTAGTATGGCCTAAATATTGCAAAGGGCTGAAGTTGTCTACTTGTGCCTTTGCACAAGATGTAATGGAAGAGAGCTGGAAACATGGGAATCTCATGCTTCCTCTTCTCTACACAGTTCCAGGTATCATGCAAAGCTGGAAGAAACCTACAACCAACCATGGTGTGCAAGAGACATCTGCTGCTCTTTTTTGTGCAAGATCTCCACAAATGCATGGTTTCCTAGCCCCCCATTTCTGCATCTCATGCAAAAGCACTCTAAATAGTAAAACTAAAGAGAACTCATATTCAAATGCTATTGTTTCAAGGATTGCTGAAAAGAGAGTGACGTGCAGAGGGCCTTCTTCTTCCTCAGTTGGCATTAGATTACTGAATAATAGCCATTCGTGACCTAAAGTCTGAAGCTCAAAAGTCACTTCCAGATCTGTGATTTCTCTTCTCCATATCTAAGACGAAAAGTACAAGAAATGCAACATGCCACAAGCTAGCATGGAATAAAAAGCCCAATATGTTTTGATTTAAAACTTGCTTTGGGGGCAATGGCCCCCAATGTTATCTGAAGAGAAGATGTTGGCACTGAAGATATTTCCCTCTAGTACAGTGGTACCTTGTTTTAGAACAGCTTAGTTTATGAACAACTTGGATTAAGAATGCTGCAAACCGGTTAGTAGGTGTTCTGGTTTGTGAACTTTGATTTGGAAGCAGAACATGTTTGGCTTCCTGTTGAGTGTGTTCCTTTAGTAAATTGAGTTCCCCGCTGCTATGGGAAAGAATGCCTTGGTTTAAGAACGCTTTGGTTTAAGAAAGGACTTCCAGAACGGATTAAGTTCGTAAACCAAGGTACCACTGTATTGGAGATGACATAATCATAGGAGGACACAGATCACTGATCCATCTAGGTCCATATTATCCACAATGACCAGCAGTGGTTCACCAGGATTTCAGACGGGGGTCTCTTCCAGCCCTACCTAGAGATACCAGGGGCCTTCTGCATGCAAAGCAGATGTTCTACCACTGAACTACAGTTCTTCCTTGGTTCAATGTTGGTGTCAGGTCTCACATGCAATGGAACAGTTTCTGTTCCCTTAAGCCGAGGTGCCACGAATAGCGAAAGGACATAATACCAAGGGAGAAGACTTACTTTCTATCTGTGAATGTAGATCATTGACTATCACCTGTAGCTGCCCAATCGTCATATCTCTCAGATCTGTGGGCTTTAAGCTTCTTTTCATCAAACATTCACTTATATGAGGCATATGTGGCAGCTAAAAAGAACGACAACAACACTTTAGGCCACTGTCATGGCCAGCAACAATGACAAAAAAAGAACTTCTGTCAGCATATTTTCTAATGTATTAGCAATAATAGCTAATGATGGTAACCTACTATATATTAAGCACCCTGAGCATTAGTCATTAGGTACTGAATGGATAAAATTTATCAAGTTTAGATACCACATACTGTACTAAGATTTTATAAATACTATACTCTAACAAAGGGGGGAAAACTTTTCCTCCCCTGCATGTTCTGAATCAAATATATTAAATAAATATGCTCCACTTTTAAAACTCATTTTTTACATCTCAGATGGAGCTATAAAGGTAAAGGGGCCCCTGACCATTAGGTCCAGTTGTAGCCGACTCTAGGATTGCGGTGCTCATCTCGCTTTATTGGCCGAGGGAGCCGGCGTACAGCTTCCGAGTCATGTGGCCAGCATGACTAAACCAGAGCAGTGCACGGAAATGCTGTTTATCTTCCCGCTGGAGCGGTACCTATTTATCTACTTGCACTTTGACGTGCTTTCGAACTGCTAAGTTGGCAGGAGCAGGGACCGAGCAACAGGAGCTCACCCTGTCGCGGGGATTCGAACCGCCGACCTTCTGATCGGCAACTCCTAGGCTCTGTGGTTCAACCCACAGCACCACCCGCGTCCCTCCCAGATGGAGCTATAAGCTTTCCCAAATTCCAAAAAGCTTTATTGCAACTGGGGCAACTTCCATGGCTAGAAACAACTCGCAGGCATTGATCTTCTACAAGATACTTACAAGGTCAGCTACGGGAGATTTTTTCCTGTTTTGCTTTTCCACCTCTACTTGCATTTTGGCCATTGGTTTTGCCATTGCTAAGGCCATTTTGGCTTCAGCTTGGAGTTTCTTTTGCCTTGAGAGAAAATCCATGTCATCTAGGGATTCAGATTCCTCTTCAGTAGTGTCTCTGTCAGAATAGGAAGAGCTCTGCTTGCTCTAGAAAAAAGACACAAGATATATATATATACACAATCAGGCTTGTCTAATTCAGCCGCTAGCAATTTAATCAATGAATTAAAACAATAAACATTAACTCTAGCCTTAATGTGAATGGCATGAACCAGAAGTAAACCAGCCCTCTTCCAGAATTGTGTTTAGACTCTAGCGTTAAACCTTTGGCACCCCTGGTTTGAAGGACACCAGATGTCTGAGCTGGGAAAGAATTATACCTGAGACATTAGAGAACTGCTACAGGTCTAAGCAGATGGTATAGATCTGAAAGGATCCCTATGATGCCACACAAAATACCTCTTTAGATTCTCATACTGCGACTGACACCACTCTTCACCTGCTGATGGCAGGTGAAGTTCAACCATACCTGGAGGGCACTAGGTAAGCTATCCCTGGTCTAAGAACTATACCCACTTGCCTAATTGACTGGCCAGGGCTAAAAGCAGCCACTTGTCCCATAATATTTTAAGGTTGCCATTTTGAAGAGCAAAAAAGAGGATACTTTTGCCGACTTCTAACTATGGATTGCTATGACAGCTCTACCCATGAAAAAGAGGATGTGTCCTGGAAAAAGAGGACACGTGGCAACCAACGTTCTTAGGGCACACAACCCAGGCACATCGGTTATCCATAAAATTGTGGCGAGGGATCTGGCCTTGGGGAGCAACATCATCCCTTGACATACATATAACCTGCAATACAAACTGAGGCCTACGCTTCTCATTATAGGTTATGCACATAAATAGCCTATGCTCCAAGCTCGTGAAAGACCAGTCCTTCTTTTTAACAAGCGGGGAATAAACAAGTGTGACACAATGTCACAATAGCAGAAATACTTACCAGAAATACTTTTTATTTACGCTATTTATATATTGTATTTCTTTCTTAGTAATGTTTTGGCTGCCAATATTACGTTGCGTCTGTTTCTTTGAAGTGTATAATATTGTTTTGACAGCTGTAGTATTTTGTTCTTTTTCTTTTATGTTTTAAAATTTAATAAAGGTAAATTTAAAAAAAAAAGAAAACCGGAATTTGGTGCACATTTCCTGACATTTTTCAACATCTTCTGTAAGACTGAAACTCACCATGGGAGACAAAGGTGTATCCAAACTTGTTTCGGTCTTGCTGTCGTCAGCATCACTATCTTTGTCACTTCCGCTGTCATTTACAAAACAAATCTGTAAATTCATCCCACTTTGTAACCTTGAACAGAGGAAAAAAAGAGTGAGAGGGAAAGAGAGATTGGATTATCACTGCTTGCAACGATACAAAATGTACTTTGGCTCTTGGATTCTTATTCTTCTAGAAAGTTTTGCCATTTCTGCATACTCCATCAATGTTAATTCCTAGTCCTCCTTCGTTGGAATTGTTTCTTCTTTCTGTCTTTGAGCATAAATCATTCGGGCAGCTGTAGTAGCGTACATAATTTTTTTTTGTGCTCTTTGGGTACCTCTCCACCAATTATACCTAAAAGAAAAGCTTCTGGTTTTCTTAACAAAAGTAATAATAATAATAATAATAATAATAATAATAATAATAATAATAATTTATTTATACCCCGCCCATCTGGCTGGGTTTCCCCAGCCACTCTGGGTGGCTTCCAAAAAACATTAAAATACTGTAATACATCAAACACTAAAAGCTTCCTTAAACAGGGCTGCTTTCAGATGTCTTCTGAAAGTCTGGTAGTTGTTGTTCTCTTTGACATCTGGTGGGAGGACGTTCCACAGGGAGGGCGCCACTACTGAGAAGGCCCTCTGCCTGGTTCCCTGTAACTTGGCTTCTCACAGTGAGGGAACAGCTAGAAGGCCCTCGGTGCTGGACCTCAGTGTCCGGGTAGAACGATGGGGGTGGAGACGCTCCTTCAGATATATCTTCAATATTTTTTTCAACTTATTATAAATCATTTCCCAGAAAACTTGTGCTACCTTACATGACTACTACATATGGGAAAAGGTACCCTCCTTCTCTTTACATTTCAAACAGGTATCTGATTCTGACTTATACATTCATTAGGAGTTCGATACCATCCCCTATGTTTCCTTTTCTCTGCTGGTCTCTAGAAACCAGTTTACATGCTTGAGTAACTTGTTTACCATCGCTTGAGCTTTATTTAAAGTACAGTTGAACAGGCTAAAAAGGAAAAAGTTGGGTTATGTATGAGAGTTTATCATTACGACATATTGAGATGATCCAAATTTAGCAAAGTTTAGCAAATACATTTCCAAACTGTAACTGTGCTAGATTTGAAAGGGGGAGGGGAGAGGAAGCATTCTGAGAAACTTTTTTTTTTTTTAATAAAAAAAGTTACACATGTAAATAATGGAGATTCTCAGTCTGGAAACAGTTAACGTGTCTGAATAATAAAATACAACATTGCATTTAGAACTAACTTATCCCAATTTGTTTTTACTGTTGGATTTACAGTTGCCTGCAAAAGACGAGTACAGATTTGCTATTTCTACCTGACGGGGTAGATTGGCTTCAGGCTTGCTACTTATACTTTGCATTTTACTAGATCCCCAAGAACTACCACCCAGAGTCAGGTGCAAAATGCAGTTAGAATGAAAGGGCAGGGGGCACCTGAGCCCATTATGTGTACCAGAACTGAATTGACTCACAGTGTTTTTCGCATAAAAATCCACTCCTGGTTAGCTTTCTCCATTTCAGCAGCCTAATTTAGGTGGGAAAAGCCATTTTATTGTTCCCATTGCTAAACAACTCAGTTGTAAACCCTTGCCAAACTATTGCAAGCCACCCAGGGATCTTGACCTACCTTCTGCCTAATGCTGCTTTACATTATTTTAGAGAAATGCAATCAGCTGCCGTTGCCTGTGTCCAAAACAGTAATTTTCTGTTCACCTGATTAGCTCTGAGTGCTCTTGTGCAGAATGGCTGCAATCAAATTCAAAAGGGTGTTCTTCACACCCAGAGAACTTACTGTTTTTTTGTACATTGTTGAGAAAAAAATATATCACAAAATCTCTTGTGCATGACTGGCCAGGAATGGCCTCCCCAATTAAACAGAAGAAGAAGCTGAAGCATTTAAAACCACTCAGAATATATTTTCTAGAACTCCGTGCCTAATAGCATTATTGGTTATCAATACCTGCTTAAAATGTTGATCTAGGCAAGCCTACCCAGACATGTCATTATTATGTACAGGTACATTATTATTTGTTTTTAAAATACGTTGGTTTTTATCTACAGTTTAGCAATTCTATTATGTCTGTTTTAAAAGTCTGTTTCTATTGCTTAAAGAAAAAAGAATATTTTATACCAGGGGTGTCCAACTTCCAAGAGACTGCAATCTATTCCCATTTTTTGGGGGGGTCTAAGATCAACCAGGATCGACCAGGGACATGCCGCAATCAACCAATCAACCAGTAGCTTGAGACCTGTTTGACAGCCCGCCCTGCTTTATACCATTTCAAATAAACCACTCAGATTTTAATTGTTTATTAAGCAGAATATAAATCTTGATAAACATACATACTGTACATACATATCACCTGTAAAGTTGGACCTAAATAAATGAATAAAATCAGAATACCTGGAAAATCAGTTCTATACAATAGTGCCACCTAGCTTCAACCGGTATTCATGTAGAAGTCACAGGCCTTCTGGCACATAAGGAAGGCTTCTGTGGAGCAACGTCTACTCCTTGCATGTGAACATCATCTTGGCATTCATTCAACTGCTCACTTTTTCCTCCTCATTCAAATACCCTCTAGATCTCCCAAAGTGTGTCAATCAAAAGGCTTTCGAAAGAGCACATGCCATAAATCTGCCCACACACCCTCTTTAAAAACCCCACCACAATAATTATATGTTCCTCACCACATGGCCTTTCCTTGCCATCTCATTGTTTTAATTGACAACCTTCTTTTCCGCCTGCCCTACTGGCCATATATTCTTTGACTGAAAGCTTTGGGAGCTGGGGAATCCACCCTCTTTACAAATGTATGCTAAACACCCATGTGGACCACGTCTGAGCGCTGCAGAAACCTCATGGCATAAGTGATTGGAATGCAATTCATTTTAAGAACAGAATGGTTGGCTGTAATTTAGGAGAACTTCAAATAGCCTGCAAAAACCAGCAGCATCCTGTGTTGTGTATGTTTCTTCTTTCTAAAGCTTGTTCTTATGTTTGTGGAGCATTGCTAGGAACAGCATTTTGCCATAATGACTGAATACTGAGGGGAGGCAATATCTCTTCCCAATCCAGCTCATACATGTGGGGAGGAATGAAGCCACACCTGCACTCGCACCAAATCAACGCATCTGCCCTGTTTCTGATGCTCCTGCGGGTCGATGTGAGGCTACCACATCCAAGGTTTATTAGGAAGTGGAATTATCCATCTGGCCCACAGGTGACTTTATGGGTCCCAATGATAAAGCAAATGTTGAGTGTTACAGAAAGACTGCTCTGAGCATTGTTCAGAGATGAAACTTTTCAGTTAACATTGTTTCATGATAGACACACAAAAATCATTTACAGTGGACGCTTGGGTTGCAAATGTGACCCGTGCGGGATGCACGTTTGCAACCTGCAGTGTTCGCAATGCAGCGGTGCATCTGCGCACGCGCGGGTTGCGATTCGGCGCTTCTGTGCATACACAAAGTGTGATTTAGCGCTTCTGCACATGTGCGACCGCCCAAACCTGGAAGTAACCCATTCCAGTACTTCCAGGTTTCGGTGGTCCGTAACCCGAAAAAACGCAACCTGAACCGTCTGTAACCTGAGGTATGACTGTATTGCACTAGTACTGTACTGCCAATTTTAATTGCTGTACATTGAGTACTATTTTAGCCAAAGGCAGAATAGGCATCTCCTTAAGGGAAGACCAAGAACAATCCTACTCAACAGCCCTATCCCCCAAAGAACCAGGGCTTTAGGCTATGTTACTTGAACTTAGTTGAACTAAACACACCTATTATTTAAAGCATTTAAAACCCTGTTCTTCAGCCAAAAAAGGGTTATAAAGATCAGTAGTAAGACAGTCCCTGTCTGCAGCTTTACAGCCCAAAATATATGACACAAAAGAGAAGCAGAGCAGGAGGAGAAAGCAAACTCAGGCACTACTTCTTAGTTGCATAGTGCTAATTAAGATATGTATTTTAAGATATGAATTTTAGTCCATTAAACAACCAATTAAATTTGTGTAGAATTGCCTACAGGTAAAACGGTATATCTGAAGTAAGAAGGAACTTTTCTGATGATATACACACAGGTATTGGCCCTGTGTGTGAATGAAAGTGTTTCTCGTAAGATGGTTGCCACCTGCAGTTTTTATAAACATTAAAAAAAAAAAAAGATTAATGTAGCTGAAGAATCCGTTAACCACTGTAACTCTGTTGTTTTTTTTAAATCACCATTTATAAATAGGACCATTGCCTGATTAAAGAAATCTTAAAGTCATATGAGTTTTAGTCAATTAAACCTGCATAAATGTGCAGGTGAGAAAAATAGAACTCCCTGCATCAGGGCAGACATCATAGGCTGTTTATTATCTTTAATACAAGTGTGTGTGTCTGTGCGTCTGTGTCTGTCTCCAGATGTCAAGAAGAGCAATTCCTTCCTGTCTAAAAAGGGGGAATGTCTCTTCAAAGATGATTCATGAAGCTGAGCAAGGATGCAGGGTGTGTGTGTGTGTGTCATGGTTCCAGGATGTTTTTCAGAACAGAAGCAACAATATGATCTGCCAGAGCACCAGGACACTCCTTGCTCTGGCAAATGAATGGGGTGATAAAGAGATTTTCAAGTTTGTTTGGGACAGATTGAGAAGTTGAGACCCATGGAAACATCTGGAGAGACTGACTGGATCAGAGTTTTTAATATACATTTTAAACTGGTTCTAAGTCATGGTTCTGTATGGAAGTGTGAGCTGGACCATAAAGAAGGCTGATTGCCGAAGAATTGATGCCTTTGAATTATGGTGCTGGAGGAGACTCTTGAGAGTCCCATGGACTGCAAGAAGATCAAACCTCTCCATTCTGAAGGAAATCAGCCCTGAGTGCTCACTGGAAGGACAGATCCTGAAGCTGAGGCTCCAATACTTCGGCCACCTCATGAAAAGAGAAGACTCCCTGGAAAAGACCCTGATGTTGGAAAAGATGGAGGGCACAAGGAGAAGGGGACGACAGAGGACGACATGGTTGGACAGTGTTCTCGAAGCTACTAACATGAGTTTGACCAAACTGGGGGAGGCAGTGGAAGACAGGAGTGCCTGGCGTGCTCTGGTCCATGGGTCACAAAGAGTCGGACACGACTAAACGACTAAACAACAACAACAAAGTCGTGGTTCTAGTTTTAAGCTGCTGTTATGCATTTTCCCAAGAAATGACAGACAAGCTGACATGGTTGGTGTTTACTGTGTTTTTAAATTGTGTTTATTATATGTTAAAAAGCAATAAAATGCATTAAAAAGAAAGGAAGAAAAAACAACAGCAACAGAAACCACCCAGCGCCAGTGGATTGTCCAAAGCTGAATAGCAGTGCCTTTGGCCCTCTGTGCTCGCTTAAATCAGCAGGCAATACTTTAACAACCTATTTACTGGTATAATGTACATAATGGTTCCTTTATTCCAAAATCGAACATGATCTCAGCCACAAGGTGGCCTGTAGCACTTTCTTGCAACTTTAGGCATCCTTTTATCATAAATAAGGAATGGGTTGTAATGGAAGCCACATGCACATTAAAGGATTAAATTTAAAATTCACCAATCATCCAGTTATTTGTGCATACAGAGAGCACCTGCTAAAGTATTATATTAACTTGTGCACAAGGCAGGGAGAAGAGATTATTTTTTAAAGCGTTCTTTCGATGATGCATTTGGCTGGTCTCTCTAGTCAGAAACAATTCTTCCATAAAGGTGTTTATTGTGATTGTGGTGATGTTATGCTTCTGGCCATCTGGACTTCTATTCAGCCATCTCCCTTGACAAAATTCCTAAGCTGTGTAATGTCAAGCCATAAAAATGCTAACTGTGATTTATAGCCACCGAGACTCTGTAGACAATACAGAAGCATATGGGTTTTTTCCTCCTCTGGACAGATATGGAATATCCATACAGCGACTGCGATTCACAGAAGAACCATTCCTAATTTGTTATTTCATTAAGAACTTGAAATATGATGGTAAACAAAACATATCACCAGGCAGACAAGACATGTGTAACTAATAAACATGGGCTTTGATTCATGCCATTCCTTCTTTGCGCCCCCATTCCCAGGAGATTTAATCTTGTATTACTCTTCAGTGGAAATGGACAGTAAAATATTATTTTCCATTTACTTTAATGGCTCTTTGGATGCATTATTAATATGCAATATATAATGAATAATTGCATACTTACATTTTTACGCCATGTCTTTTTCTGCTGCACAAGACATTCAATGGGCTTTAGGCATGAAGTATAAATTATAGCTACCCGGGGAAGGGTGTGATAACATATACTGTTCCTTTGCTTTATTCTAGCATTGTTTGCAAAGGGAAATAGATTAACTCCTTACTCCTTTGTGAGTCATAACCTCTGTTCTTAATACCAGCACACACGTTATAGGGAAAATGTTGAGGAGTTCAGAGAGAGAAAACTAGGAGACAAATGCCGCAGTCCTAGAGAGACTTGCCTGAGAGCAAGTACCACTGAAAATAGGATTTTTTCCTGAGTAGCCATGCATAGGAGTATACTGTCAGTTCCTATCCTATGCACATCAACCAGGGAGTGAGTTTGTTTAATATGATAGGACTTATGTCCCAGTAGCCATACATATGATCAGAATCAGGGCCAGTCTTCAATATCTATCAGGCTATGTATATTGACTTGTATGCTTAAATTGAGATGGAGGTACTGACGGCTACTGTACTATTAATATGAGCTGAAGTTTTCTTTTCTTCTTTTCCTTCCTGACTCTTGTTAAACTTTCTATTAAAAGGTAGCCAGAGTAAGAACCAGGCCTTCTTGTTCTTTGTTTTCCAAAGAACCTTGAAAATCAGAGGAAGAAAAACAACAGATGACTTTCAATCAGTGCTAGGGTAGGAAGTCCACACTTGGCTGCCCTTGCCTCCTCAAGGAAATTTGACTTTTGGGCTCCTGTGCGTGGAAAACAGACCCTTCCTGGGAACTCTGAAAGTGCCAGGCTGTGCCATTCAGAGACTATTTTGCCTGAACCCGTACCCTTGCAGGGGATCAGTGAATGTGGCTTTGGAGGTGCAAAGAAAAGCCTAATCAGTGAAACAGTCAGGGCATTTGCATGTGTGAACTTGTGTCTGCTTGCACAAGACATCCATGTGCCATATGTTTCCTCCTCTACCATGAACCTATGCCAAAGAAGAGGAAGGGGTCCCAAGGGGCCCCTACCAGAGCAGTATTTGACTGTGTTGCAAGCCTGTGGAGTGGGACAAATCTGGCCTGGCACATGATACCTTTGTTAGGTAGGGCAGGCTTAGGGAGTGACAGGCCCAAGGTCACCCAGGAATCATCATGTCTGAACATAGATATGAACAGGGGTCTCCCCAGCCTGTGATTTTAGAGTGCCCTTGGAAGGTGTGGCTTCAAAGGGAGGCAGGGCTGTCATGGTGAGTTCCTATGCTTCAAAAATTTACCACTATACCACCGTTGAGGAGCTATCACAACTGCTACTACTGGAAGGTAACAAAATTAGGTGCTTGAAACATGATTTTTTTCTGCAATGGTTGTGGCCATATGCAACGTGGTGGGTGATTAATACAATTTGTACCCCCCAAAGTGCCACTTTAACTCAGGTTGTGTCCTCAAAGCAAAGTAGAGAGCTGAGCACCAAATATTTGGGGTGTGGAGGCACCCTTAGTCCAATTCTTATTATTGTCAACAAGGGATTGTGGACTCTTGTTTGGGCCTCAAAATGGAGAATGGGATGTTGAAAGAACTCTTGTCCTTTATCCTTCCAGATAATGCATTGCTTGTTTAAATAACCAGGAGCCACAAAATCCTTTTTCCAGTGATAAACTGGAGAATGTATATTTTGATGATTCTCCCACAGACAATAACAGCTCACCACTGCATGC
The DNA here is from genome assembly GCF_964106915.1 of Podarcis gaigeae. Classification (NCBI taxonomy): domain Eukaryota; kingdom Metazoa; phylum Chordata; class Lepidosauria; order Squamata; family Lacertidae; genus Podarcis; species Podarcis gaigeae. The sequence continues at coordinate 81,404,112 of NC_139681.1, read as the reverse complement.
ACAAATGCTCTTTGGTTTCTACATTTATGTTGAAAATAAATTTTCATCAGGACTGACCATTCACACACTTTTATTTATCATGCCTATATAAAAGTTTGGTTACCATTAAAGTGTTTACAGCTGCTGTGGCATTTGTCCGTGTTAAGTGTGCAGTATTCAGAATTTTACAACAGAGGCAAGAGACTGGATTTCTTACAAAGTATAAAGGGCCTTCATAGCTTCTCAAAGAATATACAATTATATGCCAGTGTAAGACTGGGGGTTTGGGTGGCTGTACTCAAATATATGTCCTTGAGTTCAGATGTCTGAAGGGAGGCAGTGCTGCTTCATAAAATTATTTGTATTTCTTGGTAATACATTTGAAATCTCCCACTAAATCCAAATCTTTATTGCTTAGCCCAGGCATAGGCAAACTCGGCCCTCCAGATGTTTTGGGACTACAACTCCCATCATCCCTAGCTAACAGGACCAGTGGTCAGGGATGATGGGAGTTGTAGTCCCTAAACATCTGGAGGGCCGAGTTTGCCTATGCCTGGCTTAGCCAAAGGCAAACAATCATACAATAGTACAAAAAGCGAGACGTCACTAAATATATGACTTTAACAAACGAAAAGCGTCGTGACTAGCCACTGGAATAGCCAGATAAACTCAGTTAAGTGCAGTGTGTAACTCAGTGTAGACTTCAAAAGGCTTTTAAGTAACACTGATAATTCAAACAGTATCCAGACTTAATGTGCTGAGCGCTTTTAAAATCTTTAAAGCAGCTGAAGAAATTATTCATTACAGATGTTACTGATGTTTCTTTAAATATTTATATCCTCACCTCTGCTGAGTTTGAGATGGCTTATGGAATAGTATATTAAACCATACCTTTCCCCAACATGTTTGAAAGGCATACAGAATGAAGTTCTGGGAAAATGACTGACAGTCACAGAAATGGAAGCAAGCATGACATTCACAAACAACATTGGAAATGCAAGGTACTGTTGGGCAAACAGATGCTGGGGGGGGGGGAGACAGAAGATGAAAAGCTTAGAAGCTCAGACAGTTGAGGGGTTTCTCTTTGTAGTTAAATCATGGACGGACAGAACACTGAAGATAATGTCACAGTCTCAAAAGCCTGGACTTTATGATATTATGCCACGCGGCATAACTCTATGATATTATGCCACATGGAAGCTATTAAAATGATAAATGTTCACCGTGCCATTTTCACTCACCGAGAAGAAAGGCTTGGCTTTCCACTTTTACTACAGCTGGTATAAATTCCTGGGCCATCATCAAAGAAACTTCCAAGCGCCAGTTTTTGCCTGATAGACTCCCTCTCATTTTTTTGAGCCTGAAAAAAACACACAACCAGAACAATTATTGTCAAACCGCTGACAGCAGACCACATTCCTGTAAACAGAACTTTAAAGTTAATCCAACATTTTCAGCACTCAGTGCTATAATTTGAGACAAGGAGATAAAGCGCCAATGATATTACGTACCCTCTTGATTTGTTTCAAATAGAGAATACATGTTGAATATTGTCTCAGACTAGTCACTAGGTGATCCTGGCACAAGTGTTATTTCAGTTCATTTTCGCCTTTAATTTGTCTACTGTCTTTCTACACTGCTATATACAGAATACACAACAAACACCACACATCTTATCACAATCTGACTCAATGCAAGAAGTCATCATTTGTTCCAAGTTCTTGAGTCCAGGAAGTGGGAAGATGGCTTGCTATGAATGGGGTTGCACTACTCTGGAAGGAGCAGGCCCATAGCTTGAGATTACTCCTGTATTCAACTGTCATTGAGGCCCATCTCTAGCTGGTTCACCAGCTATGGCCCCTTTGGGAGAGAGATAACTTGACCACGGCACTCCATGCTGTACTTCCAGATTGGACAATTCTTGCCTAAGCCAACCACGGTTCTGAATTTTATGATGATGATGATGATGATGATGATGATGATAATAATAATAATAATAATAATAATAATAATAATAATAATAATAATTTATTATTTGTACCCTGCCCATCTGGCTGGGTTTCCCCAGCCACTCTGGATGGCTTCCAACAAAGATTAAAAACACATTAAAATGTCATACATAAAAAACTTCCCTAAACAGGGCTGCCTTCAGATGTCTTCTAAATGTCAGGTAGTTGTTTATCTCTTTGACATGTGAAGGGAGGGCGTTCCACAGGGCAGGTGCCACTACCGAGAAGGCCCTCTGCCTGGTTTCCTGTAACTTGGCTTCTCGCAGCAAGGGAACCGCCAGAAGGCCCCCGGGCAGAATGATGGGGGTGGAGACGCTCCTTCAGGCCGAGGCTGTTTAGGGCTTTAAAGGTCAACACCAACACTTCGAATTCTGCTCGGAAACATACTGGGAGCCAGTGTAGGTCTTTCAAAACCAGTGTTATGTGGTCTTGTCGGCTGCCCCAGTCACCGGTCTAGCTGCCGCATTCTGGATTAGTTGTAGTTTTGAAGTCCAGGGTTTGCAACCTGTGATCAAATTTCATTGAATGGAGAGAAGCTTAGTGGGTCTAAAAAGCCAAAATGGATGTATGTGTGTGTGTTGCGGGGTGGAAAGCCCTCTGTAAGCAAACTGTTCAGGTCCCTGGCAAGACCTGGCAGCTTGCAGTGCAGGAGGAAAGAATGTAAAAGAGAAAAGGGGGGCATCAGAAAGTGAGAAAAGTGGCTGCCCAGCCACTCTTGGCCACGCCCCACTCACCACTAGCATATGGCCCCCATCAGCTTACCCCAGAGCAAATGCGGCCCTCGACAGAAAAAAGCCTGCTTGTGGTTTTCCCAGAGGTATCTGGTTGGCCACTGTAAGAATAGGATCATAGAATTATACATATGTAGAGAGTTGGAAGGGATTCCAAGGGTCATCTAGCCCAACCCCCTGCAATGCAGGAAACGTTTGCCCAAGTTGGGGCCTGAACCCACAACCCTGAGATTAAGAATATCATGCTCTACCTACTGAGTTATGTTGGACTAGATGGGCCTTTGGCCTGATCCATTCTTCAAACAAACAAACAAACAAACAAACAAACAAACAAACAAACTGCAAATACCCAGTTCCCTCTACGGATTCAGCCTAAGCAACAATAGGTTTTAATTCATACTTTGTTTATTAGAGTTGGAAACTGGTGCCACGCTGTCTAATCTGAAGCAATTACAGCCTAGTGATTTTGTGGAGCATCACCATTAGCAGAATTCATTAGTGATTGCCCATAGATATGACTGCTAACTGAATGCTTTCAGGAACCATCCTTTGAAACGTATGGCACACCATGCATCTGGTATATAGCTTTTCTGTCTCAAAAAAAGTGCAGCGGCAAACGAACTGCAACATGAGGGGAAAATCAATAACTTTAAGAGCACAGTGGCTGAACTTAATAAGCTGGTATATTCATTTTCACTTTGCCACAAGTGCTGCTATAACAGAAAAGGAACCTCAGGGGGCTCTCTCATTAGATTTTGTTTTTCATCCAATCTATTACATGCTACTGAAGATGCTTCCATCTGCACTGCTGTTTTATGAAGCTGTTTTCCTGCAGTGGGGGGAGAATTCAGAGAAAGACGTGGAAACAGTTGTGTAAGGATAATCTTGGACACTGTAAAAATAAAATATAAATCTAGATGTAGCAGCATCCAGTCGCCTAGAGGCTAAACCATTACAGAAGGAAGCAAAAGTAGAGGCATCATAAAAGAACAATACGCAAAACAAAAATACAATTAAAATAATAAAAGTCAAGCACTCAAAAAATCTGTAAGGTTTGACAGCGGCAGACAGCAATAGCCAACAAAAACTATGGTGAACAGAATATTTTCAGCCAGAATGGCATGCTTGGTGCATATCATAAAATCATAGACAAAACAAAAAAAATTCCTTCCAGTAGCACCTTAAAGGAATTTTTTTTGTTTTGACTATGGCAGACCAACACGGCTACCTATCTGTAAATAAAATCATAGAGTTGGAAGAGACCCTGAAGATCACTCTGAATTAGCAGGAATATGCAGCTGCCCCATGCAAGGATTGAACCTGCAACCTTGGCACTATCAGCACCACACTCTAACCAATGGAGCTATCCATGAAGCTTTCACATGGAAGTTTCTACATTACTCCCAACAGCAGTCCATGCTCAAAGTAGCCACAAATCACTCCCAAAGCCCAAAAGGCAGTTGTCAACTGCCGACCACTGGAAGTCCCCTCCTTCCTTATCACGCTGGCATTAATAAAAAGAAGACACTCGCCATTTCTCATGTTAGTAAGAACGAGTGGGACCTGCAACGAAGGTGGTCCCTGTTTTTTCCATTCTTTTACCCCCACCCTCAGTTCTCTGCCCCACTCCATCAGTAATATGCAGCCACTCACATGCCCAATCCTCACATGCTGCTTTTGCCCACTCCCAACCCTTCAAAGTTTCTTTCTAAATATTCTTTGTACTTCTGAAAACCTTAAGGTTTCTCTAAACTGATAGCATCACCCTTCTGGTGTGTGAGCACTGTGGTTGTGTCTATGGAAGGAATGAAATGCATAGGCTAAAGACGGAACGAGGACCCAGCACATCCTACAAGTAAAATCCTCAACAAATCAATTTCCCTCATCTTCCAAGTTTGCTGCAGGAGCTAATTTCACCATCTGGGCATTGCACTGGCCAGTTTTTGTTTTAAAACAAACTTTTTTTTTCAAATACACATTTGCAATGTTAAAAAGCAACACCACATAACATGTTATCCATCCGTTGGTGAATCAAGTGTTACTTCACAGAGCTTGCTACATGTGAAAGTCTCAGTGTAAAATCTACAGATTTCGTACACACTGCATGCAGCAGTTTACAGGGCAAATATTGACTAAGGTTGCATGCTGAAATCCAGATCTATGGCTCTGAAGCTAGGGATGCTTTAGTCTGGCACACATTTTTAAAAGCAAACTGAGCTGATTCACATTTCCTGGATTAAATACCCAAACTGGAATGCACTTTCAGTTTCCAGGGTGCTTAGAACTTTGCGATAACAGTCCCTGGCTCATCAAACATGCCAAAAATGCATATGAAATTGCATACATTGGGATAAAAATCATATAAATATATTTATTTTAAATGCATGTTATGTAAAAAGATACAGAAAATAAGGTGTTGCATGTGTCTGTGTTATATCCGACACTGTTGTCCCACTTGTGCAACAGAATTCCCGCCTCCCTTCCCATCACCCCCCTTTTTTTGTTTATTCAACACAATATATACACACTACTTGATTGTACCAAAACCTCTAAGCAGTTTACAAGAAATATTATGACTATCAATAAAAACTTAAGAGCAAGTAGTTAAAAACATTTAAAAAATAAAATCAGCAGTAAATGAAAAAGAGATTAAACATGTCAATTATCTGTGTGTCAGGATAGGCTTGTCTAAACAAAAATGGTTTAAGCAGATGCTGAAAGGAATACATGTGAAGGGACCTGCCTGATGTCAATGACAGGGAGTTCCAAAGTGTAGGTGAAATTAAAAGAATGATTTCTTACAAGTGCGGAGCAAATATTGGGTGGCACCTATAACAGCACCACTGCTGGAGATTGAAGCAGTTGAGTGGGCACATATGAGGTTAGACATTGGGGGACCCTCTGAGGTTGATTTTAGGGGTGCATGAGGGAAGGAGAGACAACTCTGTGGTTTTAAATTGCAGATCAATGTATGACAGAAACCAGAAACAGACTGATCTATCTGTCCCTATCTGAAGCCCTCACACTTGCATCAGTTTGTAGAGATTAAAAGAGAGTGTGCCATTTTCAGCTCAAGTGCTACACGTAGTGATTTGCAAGTACTTGTGCATCAGTGCAATTGATCTGTTGGTTGCATCACATCTATGCATAAGATCTGCGGCCGTAATACTTAAGTTACTCATGTTTTACCTACAATTAGAGTGGCTCATGGAAAGACACGGGGAGAATAAAAAGACTAATTAAATTGTGAGGATCATGCAAGTGCAAGCAGTAGACCCAGGGGTGCCCAAACTTTTTTCAAAGAGGGCCGGATTTGATGAAGTGAACATACGTGAGGGCTGACCAAAGTTGCTGACCTTTTTTTAGGATTGAAGTTGTTGACCTTTTCTTAGGACTGAAGCTTTGTTTGTTTGGCCCCCAGTAAATGAACTGCCACAGGGGCTGGATAAAACTGGCCAAAGGGGCGGTTTAGGCCCCCAAAACGGACTTTGGACATGCCTGTGCGGGTGGAGCAATGACACAGTTAGCACAGTAACTAAAGAGAGCACGGAAACTGGCATAATTAGCATCATCATAAAATGGCAGGCAGAAAAGCAGCCTTATGGCTGCAGCAAAAGTCCACAGCAGACCACCAGAGGGTTACTAGAAAATTGTTTTATGCATTTTTTAAATATCTTTTTTTTTTAAAAAAAAGGAAGTGTACACACACTTATGGACCAACAATGTTGGTTTTATTTTTCGCTGTGTGGTAGCAGGGGTCATGGGGTCTTTCCAATCCATTAAAAAGCCAAATGTTGCACCTGCATATTGGAAGCTGGGGGTTTACGCTATGAACTTTGGCAGCTAAACAACAGTTGAGGAAGCTGGCCAACTCATCTAAAGACAAGTTAGCGCTAGCTATTATAACAGGTTTACAAGTCTGCTGGCCAAATATTTATATGTTTATACACTGCAAGGTTGTTTCACAGGCCATTGATCTACTTTTTAATAATTCTCCTCTCCTCCTAAACATTTGCAAGTTCAGTCTCTAAAAACTCAGCAGCCTTCCTATTGAAATAGTCCAGCTCATGGGAAGCTGTTTTTTTTTTATTTTAGACTGACTATTGGGCTGTATTCAATGCTAGAGACCCACTGAAGGCTATGGACATTGTTAACTTAGGTTCACTGATTTCACTGAGTCGACTCTGAGTAGAACTTAGGCAGTAACATACCACTTTAAACAGAATGGAAAGGAGACCCCTTGCTTCTTTAAAGGTAAAGGGACCCCTGACCATTAGGTCCAGTCGTGAGTGACTCTGGGATTGTGGTGCTCATCTCACTTTATTGGCCGAGGGAGCCGGCGTACAGCTTCTGGATCATGTGGCTAGCATGACCAAGCCGCTTCTGGCGAACCAGAAGAGTGCATGGAAATGCCGTTTACCTTCTCGCCGGAGCGGTACCTATTTATCTACTTGCACTTTGACTTGCTTTTGAACTGCTAGGTTGGCAGGAGCAGGGACTGAGCAACGGGAGCTCACCCTGTTGCAGGGATTCGAACCGCCGACCTACCGATCGGCAAGTCCTAGGCTCTGTGGTTTAACCCACATAGCTACAATTCTTTACATAGCTACAATTCCCCAAATGGTTTAACAGTCAATCCCTCACCTCAGGGAACTCTGCAAATTGTAGTTAGGTGTCCTCTAACAACTCTCAGCTAGAATGCAAAGATCTAGCACAGCCACCATAAAACTCAAGATTCATGTTTGGTGCAATCTGGTTCCATTAACATGAATGGTTGTTTTGATACATGCTTCAGTAAAACCTGGGTAATACCTATCATGTTATTGGCACCAAACAAGGAGCTGCACAGATATAACATCAAGAGATACTGAGATGTAACTCTCTGGGGATGCCTCCTAAAGCTTTAAGAACTTGCAGGTCCTTCACATAATAGCATGAATTACATTTTGTTCTGTAATGCAAGCTTAATCTGTATGAAAGCGGGGGAAAGTAGTATAAACCACCACACACACAATGCGGTTGGTTTCACCACTGCCATACCATCAAGGCTAGCCAATGTGGTGTTCAGAGGCTGTGTCAAGTGTCAGCATCTGCTGACACCCTGGGAGGGGGTCAGGAACACTGCGAAAAGTCCACTTGACCTACTGCAACAAGGAGACAAAATCACACAGGGAGGACACATGGAGAGTGTCTTGCCCAAGGAACCTACAAAATCTGGATCCAACACAGGTGGCATCCTCCAGTGCCCACGTCCTATTATTTCACAAAATGCTCATATTTTTATGCAGCTTTCATGTCATTATTTTACCAGGATATATTCTATTTTCTTGGATTGTTTCAATATGGTAGCTCTATCTTCAAAACCATTTACATGGCCAACCCAGTTCTACCTAGTTATGTCCTACTAGCTCAGATGATTAACACTGCCACTTCCTTTCAGTCCATTCTGTTCTCTCAGCAGGTGTGGTGAAGAACTGTTGTCTTCAGCACAGTTTGGAAAGAACCAATTTAGCCAACAAGATTTGCTGCAAATATGTAGAAAATCACTCAGGGCTGAAGTAACTCGGGATACAGGAAATCTCCAGATGTAGCACTTTATTTCCAAGAGTATTTCTTGATCTGGCCCAAATTGGTGTGCTTCAAACAAAACTTCACTGGATAAGCTTTGCGGCCCCTCTGTTTTATTGATGCTTTTTATGGTGCTTCAGAAATGCTGCTGACTTACTCCTATCATTTTGTCTGAATTGTTAAAGGAGAGCCTGAGTCTCACAAAAGCTGGCAGGATCATTAGCTGATTGCTCAACCGGCAGCAATAACACGTCAGAGGATAATTTTATTGACCCTTTTAAAGGACACTTTATTCCAGATATTACCAATAAATGAGTTTTATGTGTTAATGGTGTACATTCACGGTGAGCTTTACATTGCATACATGCACAATGAGAACAGTATGTCAACATTTATATGAAACTGACAGGTCTCTTATTAGGTATCATTGCCCCTTTCCTCTCACAATACAAGGCCTTTCGTATTCTCTAGAACACTTTACCAGCGTGGCATTTATAGCAATAGAAACATGGCTGCAAGGAGTGTAGGCAGCCAGAAATGCAAGCCGTTAAGAGTTCAGAACAAGTCAAATAGTATTTCAATTGTTCCATCTCATTTACTGCACATAGTTTACTAGGTTTTCTAGAAACACAAACAAAACACCATAATTAGAATGTTTATTTAATCCGATAGTAACATAAAGGCAATTCAAAGATGGCAGAATCCAAAATTAACTTGTATTTCAAATATCTAGGCTTCAAAAGAGCCAGAAACAAATATTTTAGGTACCAGCCAAGGAGCGAGATTGAAAAATGATAATATTCTCAGACACTAGTATCAGAGTTTCTGACCATTATGGGATTTTTTTAATAGCAAATTTATAAAGCTAGTGTGTTGGAGGTTCTCCAACTATGAACATATAAAGCTTCCTTATAGTTAGCCAGACTGCAAGTCCCTAAGACACATTCTGACCAGCAGCGCTTCTCCAGGGGCTCTGCTATTTCATGCTACAGGAGATTCCACTAAAGGGAGATGTCGAGGGCTGAACTTTTAGGACCTTCTGCGTGCAAACTGTATGCTATGCTTGGAATTACGGCCTCCCCCAGCTGGTATAACAGCCTCCATGACCCACAAGGTAGGTGTCATTAGCTTTCCAAAATTAATACATACAGTTGCAGAATTAAATAAATCACAAAACGAATTTGTAGCCAACACAGTAGGTATCACTAAACTTTCCATTAAGCCAATGTGACAGTAAAATGTGTCAAATTCCCTACATAAGGGAAATCGGTGCATTCAGAAACCCATCAACAGATTCTTAAGGCAACAAGTTCTGGCCAGAAGAAGACAAATATAGAAAGAGTGGAGCTTTTGGGCACTCTTAGGCTAAGAACTGGCATATTCTTGTAGTTTGGTGTCAAGACCTCAGCCATGCAGCTAAAGTTATTTTTAAGTATGTCTGTTATTACCAGACATAGACAATTGCTATATTTAAAGTTCCATATTGCAGCTGGCATGCTTTTTAAAGACATGCCAATGCAGCAGTTTATATAAACTCTCCACACCCTGGGTAAACTCACTGTACTGTTCAATTTAAAAAGTTTCTACTCAATGGGTTGGTGGTGGGAGCAGTGAGAAAGAGAGAGAAAAGAAGAAAAAGACCATTCAAGTTTCAAACATTAATCAAAACTGGATTGCCTAACTTACTACAACATACTACATCAATACACTCCTAGCACCTGATTTCCATCGATCTGCAATGCTGACAGTTAAAATGTTTTGTATAGCAAAACCAAAAAGTATGTAGAATGCAATATTCTGAACTAAAGCTTAACAGAAAGTTGGTGAAAACATCTATTATGACAACAAATGTCATTATATAGCGAAATAAAGAGACACTGTCATGAACATGCACATTTATTTCTGTTTTTGCATCCTTGAAGGATGTTTTGTGAAAGCTTTTTCTTTCTTTTTTTGCAACTGCACGGCCCTGATTTGTTTCTCTCCTGCAAACAGCAGCAATTGTTCCCAGACAAAAGAGCCCTTTTGTGTCTCTTACCTTTTTATAATTCCCCTCCACATCCAATGTGGATACTTCAGTGATGATGTCATCCATTCCATCACTATCCAAATGCATTCCTTTAACCCTTAAAAACCCCTAGGAAAACAAACTGGTCACTTTCTCTTCTGCCTGCAACTTATTCTGCGCTTCAAGTCTCCTTTCCCAAAGCCCATTCATTAAAACTGCAGTTTCAGGTGGCAGCTTAAAACCAGACCAGTAGTTTCAGTCTTCTTTTTTTGGGCAATGAGAGGGTCCATTCCCGGCTGTTAAAAGTCTCTTGTCCTCAGACACTGGGATCTGTCAGGAGCCTGATCTTCTCGCCAGGAGCCTGATCTTCTCGCCAGCTGCTATCACCTACCTCTGAAGCATGCAGCTACAATCCACTCCAAAGTCTGCTGCTTTTTCTTCTTCTCCAAATAAAGTAAAGGCTGGCTTTGAGCTGAAGCCAGCTGATTACACTTCTTCGCCAGCTACACAAGGAAAGCAACAATCTTCCTCTAGTCCCTGGTAGTGCAGGTTAAAAATAGATGGAAAGGCCTGCCTAGCAGAGTACACCAGAGCAAAACACACACACCCCTGCTACGTACAAAGCAGAATGATATAAAAAGCCAAGGCCGCATGGCCCGCAGCCATAAGCAGCAGGCCAAAGGGCCCAGAGGCACACAGCCTTCCCATCTTTTAAAAGGAGCCCCTCTATCCCAGATTGTCCAGACCTGGGGCAACTCCAGTCTCCAATGCAGTCTAACACAATGCAAAAGGGGGGGGATAGCAGAGGAGCAGGGGACAAGAACAACCTGCATTCAGCCTTTCTCAGCCTGTGGGTCCCCAGATGTTGTTGAACTACAACTCCCATCACCCCTAGCTAGCAAGGCCAGAGCTCAGGGATGATGGGAGTTGTAGTCCAACAGCATCTGGGGACCCACAGGTTGAGAACTGCTGTTTGACTTCTTTTCTTTTTCCTCTTTCTTTCAAATTGATAAGTAGGTTTCCTCAATCTAGCTAATTAACGAAAGCAAAGAACCCCCCCCCCCCAAGTAGATAGTTACAGAGCATGTCCAGTATCACTTCAATTTACAGACATTTCTTTGGATGTGCATTACTTACACATGCGTCCACTGAATCCTCTCTTGGGCAATTTTTCTGCTTCAGGGACTCGCTCAGAAAAAAACAGGAGTACTGAAAATAACTGGGCTGTAGCCGACAGTGTTACTTAGCTGACTGTAGGGCTTTTCCACAGTGAAATGGGGAGGGAAGTGGTTCTTAGAAATTCCCTCTCCTCCCTGCAAGCTTCCTCCTCACTGGGAGACCCCCCCCCTCCGGAGCAGATTTAAGAGGGCTGCTGTGGTGTTATGTGATGGGATCCCTGAAAATTCCTTCCTTCCCTGCTCTCCTGACAGAACCTTTACCATCAGCTGACTGATGCCACTAGATACAGCTCAATATTTTTACTATATACAGTGGTACCTCCAGTTGCGAACTTTATTTGTTCCGGAGGTCCATTCTTAACCCGAAACTGTTCTTAACATGAGGCGCGCTTTCGCCAATGGGGCCTCTTGCCACCGCCTTGCGACTTGTGCTTGCAACTTGCACTTTGTGTTTGCAACGAGGAGCATCTATTTCCAGGTTAGCGGAGCTCGTTACCCAAAGTGTTTGAAAGGAGGACGGTACGTAACCTGAGGTTCCACTGTAAGGTAAAGGTAAAGAAGAAGAAGAAGAAGAAGAAGAGGAGGAGTTTGGATTTGATATCCCACCTTTCACTCTCCTTCAGGAGTCTCCAAGCGGCTAACATTCTCCTTTCCCTTCCTCCCCCACAACAAACACTCTGTGAAGTGAGTGGGGCTGAGAGAAGTGTGACTAGTCCAAGGTCACCCACAGCTGCATGTGGAGGAGCGGAGACGCGAACCCGGTTCCCCAGATTATGAGACTACCGTTCTTAACCACTACACCACACTGGCTTTACACTGGTAAAGGTAAAGGTACCCCTGACTGTTAGGTCCAGTTGCAGACGACTCTGGGGTTGTGGCGCTCATCTCACTCTATAGGCGTTTGTCCGCAGATAGCTTCCGGGTCATGTGGCCAGCATGGTGAAGCAGAGCAGTGCACGGAAATGCCGTTTACCTTCCCACTGGAGCGGTACCTATTTATCTACTTGCACTTTGACGTGCTTTCGAACTGCTAGATGGGCAGGAGCAGGGACCGAACAACAGGAGCTCACCTCATCGTGGGGATTCGAACTGCCGACCTTCTGATTGGCAAGCCCTAGGCTTTGTGGTTTAGATCACAGCGCCAACCGCGTCCTGAGGTTCCACTGTAGTAGTTTACAATAAAGGCGTTTCTGAAGTTCAAGCTGCAGCCTGGAAGGTTGGCTGCCAACCACAACGTTATGAGATCAACTCGGGGATGCAAAATGCACGTGCTTAGAACACTTCGCCTCTCGGATTGAGACAAACCCCCACTGACAGGTGCACATCTCAGGAACGCTCGGAGCTTAGTGACACTGCATGAGCGCACGCTTTGGAGATGAAACCCCACACATTCCCCGCTGCCTCTCACGCTGTGCATCTGAAGTCCACGCTGCTTTTCCATAAAAGCCAACCAGCCACTTTGGGGTCATGTCATTCATTAATCTTGTAATAGCAGATAACTGACATCATTCTGCCTTGTCTCTCTTGATTTTGTGAAGTCTCTTGTTCTTTATGAAACTTCAGAACAGTAGGATGATTATAGCACATGTTTCATGTTAATGGAAGCAGGAAACCACCCTGCCCACCCAAAGTAATTCAGTGAAGGAGTTATCATCAGGAGAATTTCCTGGAAGCACAAGGGACGGGGGCAGGCGGAGGACCTAAGCCATCTTGAGATTAATTCAAGCGTTAGTTGGTTAGGCCTTATGGCTTATTACAGAACCCCTGTGGACTTTTCATGTTGTGGTTTCATGACTCGTCTTTTAGGGTCCAAAACAGTGAGCTAGCTACACATTTAAAGGTAAAGGTAAAGGTACCCCTGCCCGTACGGGCCAGTCTTGACAGACTCTGGGGTTGTGCGCCCATCTCACTCTAGAGGCCAGGGGCCAGCGCTGTCCGGAGACACTTCCGGGTCACGTGGCCAGTGTGACAAAGCTGCATCTGGCGAGCCAGAGCCGCACACGGAAACGCCGTTTACCTTCCCGCTGGTAAGCGGTCCCTATTTATCTACTTGCACCCGGAGGTGCTTTCGAACTGCTAGGTTGGCAGGCGCTGGGACCGAGCAGTGGGAGCGCACCCCGCCGCAGGGATTCGAACCGCCGACCTTTCGATCAGCAAGTCCTAGGCGCTGAGGCTTTAACCCACAGTGCCACCTGCGTCCCAGCTACACATTTAGATCACAATAAACCCAATTCATCACTAGTAGCTGAATTTTGTTCTTGGACCCAATTTAAGGCACTGGTATTAGTCTACAAAGGGACGCAGGTGGCGCTGTGGGTAAAACCTCAGCACCTAGGACTTGCCGATCGCATGGTCGACGATTCGAATCCCCGGGGCGGGATGCGCTCCCGTCGTTCGGTCCCAGCGCTTGCCAACCTAGCAGTTCGAAAGCACCCCCGGGTGCAAGTAGATAAATAGGGACCGCTTACCAGCGGGAAGGTAAACGGTGTTCTGTGTGCTGCGCTGGCTCGCCAGATGCAGCTTGTCACGCTGGCCATGTGACCCGGAAGTGTCTGTGGACAGCGCTGGCTCCCGGCCTATAGAGTGAGATGAGTGCACAACCCTAGAGTCTGGCAAGACTGGCCCATACAGGCAGGGGTACCTTTACCTTTTATTAGTCTACAAAGAAGTGTTTCTTGACGGAGGAGCATATCATGGTCTTGGGGATGGGGCTCAAAAAATATGTGCAACATAAATAGAACATTAGAACCCACAAAATGTTATTACATTTAAAAATTCCAATATAATAATTAGGGGACCCATGCTTGAAAGGACTGTGTGTGGGATTTTTATGTTAGCTAAAAGGGGCATGGGTTAAAAGAGATTGAGAAATACTGTTTTCAAAGCCCTAAATGAGGAAGGACCATAGCTTAGCGGCAGAGCATCTACTTTGTAAGGCCCTGGGTTCAATCCCTCGCATGTCCCGACAGGGTTGGGAGAGGTTACTGCCAGTCTATGAGTGGTGTTCCACAAAGCTTTGCCCAGGGCAGACCCATTGAAATTAATGAACATGACGAAGATAGGTGTATTAATCTATGGCTTGCCTTAGGGTTGCATGTTCTTCCTCAGGAACAAGCTGCTCCAGAAAATTTCCTTTCCTTTTTTTTATTGACCGCAGTTTAAACACAGTTTAGGTTTCAGGTAATGATGTTAATCTTAACTGTGGTTGGTTAAGATTTGTTAAGTTTTACGACCCATTATAAGACGTTGTCTGTTTCAAACTACAGTATAGTTGAAATGAAAGCAGCTGATTGTGGTCAGATGAAACTACAAGTTGAAGCTAATAAAAAATGTAGTGGTTTTGTATCTCAGAAATGCCCTTTGCACACAAAAATGTGTATTCCACACACCACCACCACCAGTTCTGTTATCCTTCAGAAAAGCCCTAAATGCAGGTGTGTGGTTTTTTTCCTGGTCTGCAATCAGGAGCTTTTGTGGTTGTTTGAAAATAACTGTTTAAACATTGTATTTGCTGTTATTTCAAATCTTGGAAATTTCATTTTGTACTGTATTGGTTTGATGTAATCCACCTTGGGAGGGTATATGCCCTAAAAAGTAGGTTAGAAAGCCATTATAGGAAAAAAAAACCCCCACCCAAACTCAGCTTTGTGGCTGCAGGGATGGGAAGTACATGAACCCAAGGCTTGCCATTGTCTCACTATGTTGCTGGCATTTAATCAGTCAAACCTGCATATCCAACAAAGGAAAAGCTTCTAAAATAATACGGGATACGTGTGTAACCAATGAAGGAAAATGCTTCTATCTCTGGATTTTCTGACTCTTAAGGTCCTACTACAGAAGCATTGTCCAACACCTGGATAGAAGCCATGAGTGCTGGCTCCTCGAGAGAAAGGACTGGTTTGGGTGAGAGAGAGAGTGCTGGACATTCCAGGAGCCAGCCCCGAGGAGAGGACTGCCTTGCCCCCTCCCCTCCATGCTGGGTGTAAACCGACCACTGAGGCTTTACTCCCAAGTAAACACGCACGAGGGAGTGGGGGACCCTTCCTAGCGGCTGCCATCTCACCCATGCGGGGAGAGGTGTGTGTGTGTGCGCGCGTGCAGTCCTGCACACTGGCTCCTCAGAGAGAGAAAGGGCTGGTTTACGTTTACTCAAAAGGAAGGGGTGGGTTGGATCCAGGGGAAAGGGCTTCTACAGGTTTCATCCAGTTCTTAAGGTGGTGCTTGAAGGCTGTCAACTCTGCAGTTCAGTTTACACAATTTCTGTTTCGAACTATGGGGGAAACTGCTGTGGTTGACAAGTGCCCCTCACTCATTTGAAAAACAACAAGAGTCTTGGGATACTTTAAAGACATAACACATTTGTTGTGGCATGAGCTTTCATGAACAACAATCCGTGCATCATGTTCTGATTATGTAGGACCCTGTCCTCAGTGTTATTTTCTTATGCTATTACAAGTATAAAAAGTATGTATTTTTAAAAATATATTGATTTATGATGAATTTTTCAGGTGTTATCGAAGTGACTATCATTTGTTATTATTTTTATCATAAGCTCAGCCAAATATAATGTGTTTAATCTGAAGAATGACAATGGGAGAGTGTGGTAGGTCACTGCTAGTTTTTGATTTTGGATGGTAGATCTCAGGCTACTTGTGGTTGGACATGCCTATACTACAACAACAGAAATTTAAGGTATTACAACCTGCAGTTGTTGATGGCTACATCGCTTTATCAATAGTATTTTCAGCAACAAGGTGAATCATCTTTTTTGTCTGGACTCCATAATGACATCAGAACTTCCCAAGGCCTTTTCGCAAATGTAGGCTATTATATTTCACTTTCCTCCCACAAAAGCACTTAGGATGATGAGACTACTCGTATCTACGTGTAAGTGCTTTGGAATTGGATAAGTGCCTGAATTTCTAAGGGAGGAAGCATTAAGGAAGACAATTTGGGTGACCCACCCCAATGAAACAAGAAATGGTGTGAAATGTATACTATAAGATTATGAGATTATAGAACTGCCTTTAAAATCCTCCCTCTAAATCTCCCATAAAATACCCATAAAAGATTTGACCCTACAACACATTTACTAGCAACACTAAAAAGGCAAGACTATTTAAAAGATCTCTCTAATACGCACTATTCAAAAGTTTAACAGAAGGCATGCATTAATATATTGGGCCAGCTAAATTCAATTATTTTCCTAGTAGGTTTCTATGTAATTACTTTTCTGCACGTAGGAATTAGGTTAATATGCTTTACTTTTTTATGGCTCCCATCCTCACAGCTGACTCAGCGTGTCATTTCCTAGTGTTGCTAAAATTAATTCTTCCTCCCCCCTATTCTATCTCCCCTCCCCATAACATTGACTTATACCTATAAGCCAATTATCAGTTGAACAAAAGAAAAACCCATTCATTTTCAGGGGTGCAGATTTACAAGGCAGGTTTGTTAGTTTTACTGCTGTGAACATTAAATTGCAACAAAATGTTCACACGTCATTCACAGCTTTTCAAAATACTCACATACTCCCTTTTCCTGAACACCACAATGGCACTGTTAGTGGGATGCGAGCTTTTTTCCATTTCTCCGTGGGAGTGAAAAATGAGTCAGAATTAAATATGCCCGCATTACAAGCAAATTCATCTTTTATGTATGTGCTGCTGACAACTTAGTAAGGACATTAAAACCATCTTGCACAACCACAGAAAAATACTGTACAGTACTGCTCACTAATGCTACATGTTGCCTGACTACAGTAAGTATAGGAGAAGCAGCAAGACCCTTACAAAGTAAATGTAAAATAGTGCAGATTATATTTGGGAATCAAAGGATCCTCCTATACATATTCCTCATAACCCATGAGATCAGAGGGAGAATGAAGAAATTAAGATGCATGTGATAAATGCACATAGTAGTAGTAATAATAATAATTTATTGCTTGTACCCCAGCCATCTGACTGGGTTGGCCCAGCCACTCTGGGCGGCTTCCAACAAAATATAAAGGCACACACCCAAACATGAGACATTAAAAGCTTCCTGAAATAGGGCCGCCTTCAGATGTCTGTGAAAAATCATATGATTGTTTATCTCTTTGACATCTGATGGGAAGGCATTCCACTACCAAGAAGGCCATCTGCCTGGTTCCCTGCAACTTCACTTCTCACAATGAGGGGACTGCCAGAAGGCCCTCAGAGCTGGACGACGGGGGTGGAGATGCTCCTTCAGGTATATAGGACGGAAGCAGTAAAGGCCAACAACACTCTGAATTGTGCTCAGAAAAGTAAAGGTAAAGGTAAAGGGACCCCTGACTATTAGGTCCAGTCGTGACCGACTCTGGGGTTGCGACACTCATCTTGCTTTATTGGCCGAGGGAGCCGGCGTACAGCTTCCGGGTCATGTGACCAGCATGACTAAGCCACTTCTGGTGAACCAGAGCAGCGCACGGAAACACCATTTACCTTCCCGCCGGAGGGGTACCTATTTATCTACTTGCACTTTGACGTGCTTTTGAACTGCTAGGTGGGCAGGAGCAGGGACCGAGCAATGGGAGCTCACCCCGTCGCGGGGATTCGAACAGCTTCTGATCGGCAAGCCCTAGGCTCTGTGGGCTCACCAGCGCCACCTCACCTGCTCAGAAAAGTACTGGTAGCCAATGTAGGTCTTTAAGGACCAGTGGGCAGGCACACATATCACCTGGTTGTAGTCTTCCCCACTGTTGATGAGGGGTAGCACAGTTGGCAGAACATGAGACTCTTAATCTCAGGTTCATGGGTTTGAGTCCCACGTTGGGTGAAAGGTTCCTGCATTACTGAGGACTGGACTATACATGATCCTCATGGTCCCTTCCAATGGTGACATGTATTGTATTTCTTTTTAAAATATTCCCCTGTCTGCATGTATATGTATAAATTCACATATGCTGCTTTCAAGTCACTGTCATCCTTTTCCTTCTTCTTCTTTTTTTGAGTGTGTGTGTGTGTGTGTGTGTGTGTGTGTGTGTGCACCCTGGAAATAGCACATGTAATTTTAGCCTGTGAAAACAGCTTGTTGGTGAGAATTTTCTGGGTCTTTTCTCTAAAAAACTTGTTGAACATATTTCCTTTAACACATGGGTTGCACTCTCCCAGACGGTTACTCCGCAGCCCCCGCCCCAAGCACCTGTCTTGGAAAAGAACCGAAACACTTTTTCCAAGTCTAAATGCTAGCTGGGAAGGGATAGGGAAGAGTGTGGATGTACATGGTTATAGCGTGTGCACAGTGCTCATAACCTTCTATTCAGTTTGCAGATGTGTCCAAAAGCTTGGAGATGCCTGCTTCGACCAATGCTTATATCAGACTGCCTGGTCACACCAGGTGTCTAAAATCTTATGATGGCAACAATGAATTAGGCAAGTATTTTTCCAGCACAGATTATGCATGGAAATCTATAAACCAGGCATAGGCAAACTCGGCCCTCCAGATGTTTTGGGACTACATTTCCCATCATCTCTGATCACTGGTCCTGTTAGCTAGGGATGATGGGAGTTGTAGTCCCAAAACATCTGGGGGGCTGAGTTTGCCTATGCCTGCTATAAACCTACTGAATGTTTTAAAAAAGGCATTTGCCTAAGCCAAAATCATGGCTTCCTGACAGTAGCTTTGGACATTTTAAAAGAAAGAGTAGGAAAGGAAGCACAAAGTAGTTGCAAAGACTGGGGGGAGGGGCGGCGAACCCATATACCAAACTTTAAAAACTTGCATAGGAGAGGTAGAATGCAGGAGCCCTGGAGACAGGAACAACTTTTCCCCACCCAAATGACATCCTGGAAATTCAGTTCACTTGTCCAAAGCTATCTGAGTAATCAAAATAGCCTGAAACCTCCTGCTGCTACTGTAACTACTGGACAGCCAGATCAACAAAAGATTTAGCTAACACAGCCCCAAACCCTGGACCTGCTACGGAGCTTGATCTGCCTCTGGCTGAGCAAACATTTTTTGGGAGAAGGGGATGTTTTCCTAGAGGAGTCAAAACAATATACTATATATATATTCCTTCTGTGTTTTGACGTGCTTTGTGTATATTATTGCCAGATCTATAGGTAAACATAGTTGTGGAACTCCTAGAGGCTTCTAGGGAAACTTCCAATTTATCCCAGATATTATTTTGTTTTTGGAAAAACAATACGTTAAGCTCTAAAATCAGCATGGATATGAAACTTATATGTAACACCATCAGCTTCCCCTCCAAAGCAAAGGGAACATTTCAGGTTGTTTCTGGAACTGACAAGGCAACCTATTGGCGAAGCTCCCACAGTCCGAAGCCAGTTATTTGTGAGCAAGTCATTCTGACTCTCACGACTGCAGAATCATGCTTCAGACAAATGATGCATCTGTGCTGGTAACCACCATCTAAGCAGTTCAGAGTTAGGAGCGGGAGATAATAATTAGGAGCCATATTAAGAGTTCATTTAGGTGTATAGAAAATGCACCCAGTAATTTTAAGCAGAGAACCAGGGACCCAGTAGGATATTCTGCATTAATAAATGTGTGGAGGTGATTAACATTCTGTATTAATAATGATCTAATTTTGTGTGTCACCATTGATCTGGGAAGAGATTCAAACTGATGACCTAAATAAGACTTTCCTCCCCCAGAACAGTTCTGCAACAGTAGATAGATAAACCTTTTAGTGTTTCCTTTAGCCATTAATGGCTTCTAATACATTGTATTCAGAAATGAACATAACATAAACCTATGGTCTTTGGCAAGGGTAGATACAGTGTTCATTTAAAATGTTCACATTTATGGGAAGTTGCCCCGAGTCAAATTAAAGTGGAAGAATCCTGGTCATTAGGATGAGCGAGATTTGTGTGGGAAGGCAGAACCTGTAGATTTCAGGGAAGGGTGACAGCATCTGTGTTCAGAGCACTCATAGGTCCAACCCCAAAGGGACTCCTATTGGTGGAAATATGGGCCACCCAGAACCTGGCTTCCAGGCTTTGCAGAATTTCCCTCAAGACCAGGGCTCTCAAAAAGCTTTGGATGAATTATTTCACCAAAGTCTCCTGACTATGCTAGCTAACCTGTTGCCCTCTAGCTGCACTGGCTGGGGCTGATGGGAGTTGTAGTCCAAAACTGGCAGAGGGCACCAGGCTGGTGAATACCTATGGCATCCGGAGTTCATGCTCATGCAATTAGCATTGTGTTAGGGGGATAACTGGACTGTGTCTACTGGGTCTTCAGGGGAGGTCTTCAGAGGGCAGTCTTCTCTACAAATGTAGATTCTTGACATGATTTAGCAGCCTGATCATGAAGAGCCTTTGCATGTAAAGATAGTTCCCCTCTTCCCCAAAACATGAGGACAGCAGGGCAGGGGATGCAATTTGAGAAGTGGCAAAAAAGAAAGAAAGAAAGAAAGAAAGAAAGAAAGAAAGAAAGAAAGAAAGAAAGAAAGAAAGATTCTACAAGAAAAAAGATTTCTACAAGAAAGAAGATTCCACCTAAACATTAGGAAGAACTTCCTAACAGTAAGAGTTGTTTGACAGTGGAATTTGCTGCCAAGGAGTGTGGTGGAGTCTCCTTCTTTGGAGGTCTTTAAGCAGAGGCTTGACAACCATATGTCAGGAGTGCTCTGATGGTGTTTCCTGCTTGGCAGGGGGTTGGATTCGATGGCCCTTGTGGTCTCTTCCAACTCTATGATTTCTATGAAAAAAGCACATCTTCCCCTTATTATGGGATGGTAATTGTGCAATTATGATGAATGCCTGAATAGGGCTCTGTTCAATATCACATATATACTGATGGGTTCTGAATTGGTTGTGACTACCCAAGAAATAGTAAAACCTTTTTTTTTTTTTTTTTAGGGGGAAATCAAAGCCTCCCCACTTGAACAATTGGACTTCATGTTCTTCTCCCTTGTCCACATGCCCTCCAAATCCTCTGGCCCTCTCAACCCCCTGGTGCTTGTTTTCAGTGTGTGCTTGGAGGGGGGCCCCTGGAGGGGTTGCATGCATGGAAGCCAGTAGTGTGGGCATATTTGCAGCATCAAATACAGCCCCAACAGTTCCTGAATTCAACAACAACAACATTATTATTATTTATACCCCGTCCATCAGACCTGCCACAAGCCACAGCACCCCTGAAATCAAAACACATGCTTAAAAAACAAGAGGACCAGACTGCATAAATCATTTAAAAGGTCCAGTTTGCTTGCTGCTGAAAAGACCACACAGATGGTGCCAGACGAACATCCCTGAAAGGGATGCTCCTTAAAATTAAGGAAGGTATAGATAAAGAGGAGAAACAATTAGGAGTCACCACTGAAACTGATAGGTAGTAAACTGAGGACAGACGAAAGAAAGTGCTTCTTCACACTGCACGTAATTAAGTTATAGAATTCACCACCATATGATGAGATGGTGGCAGGTGGCTTGGATGGTTATAAAAAGGATTAAACAAATTCACAGATGACCGGCTTGTCAATTAAAATGGAATCTCTCGGCTGACAACCTCTGGGACACACCAGGCGAAGGCTGGTGCCTTCAAGTCCTGCTTCTGGGCTCCCCAGAGGCATCTGGAGGGTCACTGCTGGAAACACAAAGCTGGACTTTGATCTCTTTGGTCTGATCTGGCTCTTCTTTTTTCCTCCCCCAGAGGAGTAAGCAAATCATCCCTAGGCACAATCAGGAGACACATGATGCAGCCTTGATGCTGAAACTAAGCAGGTCTCCTGGGTTGGATTACTGCCTGGATAGAAAAGCATCTGGGGACACTATGGACCTTTGTTCTCAGTTCCATCAAGACAGAAAAGCAGGATATAAATCTAACAAAGGAGTGTGTTCAGGAAATCACCAGGCTGTGAATGCTACCTCTGGTGACCCCATTATCCAGGGCAAAGAACCAGTCTTGCTCCCAGTGTATCCCAAATGCAGCCCATGGAGCCACACTGATAACTGAGCTAGTCTTTACCTTCCAACCTCTTCCTCAGGTTCCGTTCTGTAAGCTGTCCAAGCTAAAATGCTAGTGGGGCTTTAAAAAAATGTAACTACATGGTTTATCATTGATAGTGCACAAAATTCACATTTGTAGCCAGAATTTGTGTTTATTTTTTAATACATTGATGTTCTACATTTGCTCCAAGGAACTGTGGGTGGTATAAGTGGTTCTCTTTTGCCTCTTGGTTTCATGGTGATATGAACCCTGGCCTCTCCTGGGCCCCAGTCCAACGCTTTAACTACTACACCACACTGGTCTCACATTCAGTGGCAATAAAACGATGCCTATTCACTCACCTTACACATACAAAACTGTCTCTAGTTTTTAAAAGCTGCTTCTACACCTAAGAAGGATCCTCTATGCCCATTAAACACGTTCTGTTTGCCCTGATCTGCCAGCACTTTTGCTTGGAGACCATTAGTTCCAGTATCCTCTTCCAACTGCTCATAATTTTGTGAATATTTCATATCACCTTTCAATCTCAGGGTCAGTCACTCATTACGGGTTGTTTCTTAAAGCTTGCACACCTGGGTTTCACCCCCTCAAAGAATTGTGGGCACTGCAGTTTACCCCTCACAGAGTTACAATCCCAGCAACCCTTAAACTACAGTGCCCATAATTCTTTGAGGGGGTGAACTGTGCTTCCAATGTACATGAAAGTTATAGAGCCAGATTCGAGTAAGCTGTGGTGCTAGTGGAAGTTAGAGCAATAAGTCTTGATAGCTCAAGAGGACTTCCCCTCGTTTCTTCCTCAATTCTGCTCAGAAGGGTTGGAAGGTCCCCCAGAATAGCACATGGGGGGGGGGGAGAGGAGAGGTTGTTCCATTAGTGCAAACATTTCTGCTTCCCAGATGGAACTATCTCCTTGGCACAATGGTGAGCATCACCCATGATGTGTACGCAGCCTATGACCTCAGAATAGGCCCAATGAAATCGACATGATTGTCTAAAGCCCACCAATTTCAATGCATCTGCTCAAAGTATGTCTTAGTCAGACACCAGTCATAGCAAGGCACATAAAAGATCAAGCATGTTAGTAACAGTACCATACAGGTATGCTCAGAGAGCCAGGGTCGGCCGCAGTTCCTTGACAAGTATATACTCAGCAGCAAGCACAACATTAGGTGGCAAATGTGGGAAGGCCCTTATTAATCTTTTCTTCTGAATTAAAGGAGAAAGGGGCTCCAATATTTAAACAGCATATCTCTGAAAAGTAGAGTGTGTTACACTTTAACAGGATACAGATATTCTCTGCTAAGGGCAATGAAAAAAAAAAGCTCTGATCTGGCTTACAGTATGATGCAAAACAAGGCATTTATTATTTAACCACAGATGGCACTTGTGACAGCGGCAGCGGCAGCTCCTGACATTTTCCCATCCCCCGCTGAGAGAAGCTGCCCTTATGACCAGGCCTGCTGAAATCTAATCATTTATAGCTTCCAGTGTGATGCTAAAACCCTGGATTCTACATCACAGATGGATTAAAAATGCAACCTTCAGGTTAATGGGTTTGTTGCTTTTGGTGGTTTTTTTTTGCTGTTGGTGAACTGTCTCACCCTAACAAGGTGTTTCACACAAAACACCTTTCCTGCCCCACTTTTCTTTAAAGGCAACAATTTTGTTTTGCAAAGATTTCCCAGGTTCATATGCAGAACTCAGCAAGTGCCCCCACAGCGGAGATGGGTTATGATCAAACACATACATAAAATGTACAAATGTGTCAAAGAGCAGACCATCCCAATATCAGAAGCCGTTCTTGATGGTGTTCAGTGTACCCTTCTCTTAAGCACGGTTGCCAAAGAAGCAACTTCCATTTCAAAGGGAACAATGGGCAACCTTTGACCCCTACCAGATTACAAAATGTGGCTGTGGGGCATTCTTTGTGATGCAGCAACTGGGCTATTTATTAAAATGCCAGGAGGTGTCAAGCCAAAGTGGTGCTATTGACTAAGCAGAACATGGGCTAAAATGTGCAGAAATCCAAAAATGGGAGAAAATGCAAGTGGAAAGATTTTTTTTGGGGGGGGGGCAGTTATCCTAAAACTGTTGCTTGAATGGAAAATCTTGAGACTCACAAAATAAAATTTAAAAAAGCTGGAGCTGCTCATCACTTGGTTCCTATTTTTGCACTTCTACCTTCATTATTCTACAGAGACTAAACATGCTGTTCCCTACAGAGACTTTCCCTCTCCATCTTGGTTCATCCCTTTCCCTACAACACTTGCACTTTTCTGTAAACAACTTACAAATTCAGTATATTTGGTTCCTCTACACCTTTATTTTATTCCTGATTACATGCTGTGCAAAAAATAAAATAGGCTGAATCCAGACTAAGTTAGTCACGCTCTAGCCCCACTGTAATCAATGGGAATTAAGTTCTCCATGACCCTGTTGATTTCAATGGGACAAAAGTGTGACTAATTTAGTCTGGATCAAGTTCAATAAATTTTAGAAGGTGGGAGTTGAAATATATGTGCTAAAGATTGGAGTTGAGCCTATGAAAAGGACTTTGTTCCAAACACAGACTGGGTTAGCACCGACACCAGTGCAACTTTCTGTGTTTCGTTTGGCATTAAATATTCTTTTAACTGTAGATTTAAAATGGTGTATCCCCACTCATGCACCACCAACCACAATAATCAAGCCAGAATCTAAATGAATCACTTCTACTGGGATAGGAAACCAGTCATGTAAAGGTGGCGTGTGAAGATATAAGATGGGTGAAATCCATTTCTCAAAGCAGCTTGAAATCTACACAACTAATATTTTGCTTCTCGTCGTGTCCATGCATACAATAAATGTAAAGCATTTGAAAAACAAATCCCTCCAAAAAGAAGCACCTTTCAGGAAACAAGGAAGCAATATTTCCAGAGGTAGCATGCTAAATGATGTGCTGGCTACAAAACATAGTATCTGGATTCTTTGAGACTACAAACAACAAACATAGACTGAGCTACGTGCATCAGACATGTAAATTCTTACACCTCATCACAGTCAAAACATGCCCACACCAATTGTGCTCACAAGTATAATTTAACATTCAGACTACATTCAGATTACTACATGTATTTTAATGACAATTATTCAGTTGACCATCTTTCCCTAACATGCTCCCCACAGTATCGTCATCCACTAAATGGCACAAACCAAAACATATACTGTTGTTTTGTTTTGTTTTTAAATCTGTATAATGCAGATAAAAAGCTGTTTTTGAAGTGGAGCCTTATCATTTGATATACGGAGCTGCTTTCCTTCCCTGTAAAAACAGGGACACACAGAGACTTGGCAATAGCTGCTTAACAACCTGCTATCTTAAAAGCAAAGTAAGGATTATTTGTCAGCTTTCCTCATTGTGCCCGTTAATAGTAGCCCTGAAAAGAGAACGCCAACAAAACAGCAGCCCAGAAATCCTTCCATTTAGAAAGGTGACCCAATTTTACATAAGCTGAAAGGAAGCAACCTGCTGCATCGAAATAAAAAACAAGTAAAAAAAGGCAGGCCTCTTCCCTCCTCTCTTCTAAAAGGGATGATGCCGATTATGGCAGAAGAGCTTTTAATTCTTACCTGATACGAACAGTTTTCCTGGTGTACCATCTCAGTGCATCATACAGAAACCAGACACCGAGAGCCAAGAATGTTTACAGAAGCTGCACAGTTAATTTTTACAGCATCTGAAGGAGAAAAGAACGCCCTTGTAAACCGAGAGGCTTCCCGCAGATTAAAATGGATGCTGTTTCTGCCGTTTCAACCTGCGCAATGGCACTGGCTTTGCTAGCGAGGAGCGCAGCAGAGCTGTTCTCCTCAGGGAACGAGCAATGAGGTTTAATAACATGTAGCCAAGACTGCTCTGGGGGAATTGCGGGGGGTGGGGGTGGGGGGGAGGCGAGCTCACTCATCACCAGCACAATCAGCCAATTATATTATAGACACAAAGAAAAAAAGACGGGTGTGATGCTGGTGTGACCTTCTGGTGCTTTATGGAGGCGGTTAACTGATGTGGAAACATTCTAGTCCTCATTAAAGAGAAAAGGGAATGCAGAAAGATAGATCAATAGATTGCCTTGAACCGCCAGCCCTGTTCTCCGTGCAGTCATTTTTTCTGACAAAGCACATAAGACAATATTTGACTCTGTACTAGGAGCTTAAAGAGAAAGTAACATTTTTTAAATAAAACATCAAAATGCATAACCCTATCTTTAAGAAGAAATATGCAGATAAAAGGACACATTCAGGCAAATATTATGATAATGAACAACCTTTCCAGATGCAAAACAAAACCACCTGGTATTTCTCTCTGCAGAAAGATCATGTATTTTACTAAGAAATATCCAAGGCATTAAATCACTCAGTAAGACATAGTAGTATGTGCTGGGGTGGGGGTGGGGTTATTACTAATATCTGAAAACCATGATTGAATTTTTGACAACCTCTTTTCATGTCTGACCTGCAGCAATTATAGGGTGCAATGCTATTAATTCAGTTACGCATGCAGTTTCAAATTCATCCTTAAATTTCATATCCTTGTTGGTGGTCATTTTGTTAGCTTCTTTAATGCAAAATTAATGTTGGCTCCTAAAAGAAGAACAAAGGAGCTATCTCCTGTCCCAATTATATTTTGTTTGCTCAGAAAAGACCAGCTGCACATGTGTGTTCAAAAAGAAAAAAAGAAAAAAACAGAAGTACCTTGACCTAGAGATCAGAATGGACCCAGATGTCTCTGCAGCACACACAGTCCACCAAATAAACTTCAACACAATGGGTCAACAGAGAAGTAGGAACCAGGCATTACCAAGCTCAGAGGACCAGTTTGGAAGTAAATTTAAACCATGTGTAAACACTATGCGCATGTGCTTCTGTCGGCTTCACGCTCATATAGGCCTCCGCTCCCGCTTTTCTGGCATAACCACAGGGAAAGTAGAAGCTTTCAGCGGTTCTCAATCTGTGGGTCCCCAGATGTTGTTGGACTACAACTGCCATCATCCCTGAGCTCTGGCCTTGCTAGCTAGGGGTGATAGGAATTGTAGTTCAACATCATCTGGGGACCCACAGGTTGAGAAAGGCTTTAGCTTCTGCTCCCAAACTAACCAGTGTTTCTTGTT
Organism: Podarcis gaigeae; assembly: GCF_964106915.1. NCBI lineage: Eukaryota > Metazoa > Chordata > Lepidosauria > Squamata > Lacertidae > Podarcis > Podarcis gaigeae. The sequence goes on along the minus strand of NC_139681.1, from coordinate 81,376,560 downwards.
ACATCCAAACTCAGAGAACTCTGGTTAACTTGAACTCCAGTTTGTTCAAACAATCAAACCAGAGTTGAACTGCGTTCAGGCATAAACAAAGCAGTTAGTTTAAAAGCAAGTGTTAAAGCTTCCAATCCCATACCCCACCCCTCTGGTTGTGCCAAAGGAGGTGAGAGTGCATGGGCATGAGGTTTGTTGTTGCTCATGCATACAATGCTAAACCAGGGATGACTAAGCTGTGGACCTTCAGATGTTGCTGGAATCTAGGCCTGGGCCATGTATTGATACTAGTTTGAGGGCCAGGGCTCAATGGTGTCTTCACCTGGTGGTATATCGCAGGTGAAACTGCCGCCACCGCTCCTGACTCAGGAGTGGCAGTGGTTCCACCTGCAATATACTGCTTGGGTGAAGACGCCATTGTGCTCTGGCCCTCAAACCGAGGGAAGAACGAGCTGGTAGATGATGGAGCTTGTCCCTCCCTCAGCATGCTGGGTGCTGGTGGCGCAGGGACTCCTTCCACCGCTACGCCTGGAGGAATGAGTTGGATTGGGCCTGGGCCTTCAAGGCACCAGGGTGAAACTGCCAGCCCAATGCAGCTTGTTTCTCCCACTGCGGAGTGCAACCCGAAAATGCTTAACCCAAAGCGTATTCATCCTGAGGTATGACTGTACTTATGTATCCCTCCGGATACATAAACTTCGGGTTGTGAACACGGCAAACCCGGAAGTGTATACTTCCAGGTTTCGCCATGCGCCCATGCACAGAAGCACTCTATTGCATCACATGTGTGCGCAGAAGTGGTGCCTCTGGATACGGAATTTTCAGGTTGCGGATGGATTCCTGGAATGAATTAAGTTTGTATCCAGAGGGTCTACTGTATTGCCCAGCACTGCTGGACTCCATCCCGGACTGCTGGTCGTGCTTGTTGGGGCGGATGCAAACTGCTGCCCATTATATCCAGAGTGCTGCAGGTTAGTCACCAGTGTGCTAAACCATAGTTCAGTGTTACATCCTAAATGGGCCTCTCTGCTGTTGCTGCATGTAGCCTCTTGGACACCTTCCCTCATTTCCCTCAAGCAAGGCAACGGCTATTTGGCAAGGGCAAAGGGGAGACAGATTACTCATCAGTAATGAAGCATGGGTGCTTTGCTATAACCATTCTTTGCATTCTGGTCAATGCACCTGAGCATGCTAAACTGAGAGCAGCAGTCCACCCCAAATTCTGCTAGAACTGAGTTCAACTGAAATCTGTGGGACTGGTACACATAAGAACATAAGGAGAGCTTGCAGGATCCTCTCTTTGCAGGATGACCCTGGAAAGCCCACAAGTGGTAAACTGAGGTTCTGCCTGTAAAGCAATCTGCAGGATTAAGTATTTGCTTCCCAGGCGTTTCTGCTCCTCTCCCTTAAAGCCAAAGACCTCACAAATGGTTCCTCTCTTAAGTGCCCATTAAGCAGAAGATGTGCAGTGCAGTTAGAAGAGGTCATGCCAGTGGAATCCATGCCTTGGTCTCTGAAAGCAGCCTGAAATTATGTATTAAATACAGAACTGTGCAAGGAAGTGAGGCAACTGTTTCCCAGGAAAGGAAGTTGCCTGGAGTACACATAGCAGGTGAAGTATCTTGTTTGGTTTGGAGAAACAGGAAGCAAAAACAGCAAGTTTTCCATATTTATTTTGCTGGCAAACTCTTTTTCTTTCAACTGTGCATGAGAAGGCTTGTTTTATTTACAAGAGAAAGATCTAATTTGTTCTTTAACTATACTTAATTTCTGCTATATCACTGTTAAACTGCCTTCACCAACCTGGTGCCCTCCATATACAGTGGCACCTTGGTTCTCAAACGCCTTGGTACTCAAACAACTTGGAACCCAAACACTGCAAACCCCGATGTTTGAGAGCTTTCTTTGAAAGCTGAACGTGCTCCATTTTGAGTGTTACACTTCTGTTTTGAGTGCCACAGTTCCGTTTTGAGTGTTACGCTAAGGTCTGTCTGTCTTTGCTATTTATTTTGTGTTTTTGCGGCTTTTTAGTTTTGTTTTTAGGGACGCAGGTGGCACTGTGGTCTAGGGCTTGCTGATCAGAAGGGTGGTGGTTCGAATCCCTGCAAGGGGTGAGCCCCCATTGTTCACTCTCAGCTCCTGCCCACTTAGCAGTTCGAAAGCATGTCAAAGTGCAAGTAGATAAATGGGTACTGCTCCAGTGGGAAGGTAAAAGGCATTTCCGTGCTCTGCTCTGGTTCGCCAGAAGCGGCTTAGTCATGCTGCCCACATGACCCGGAAGCTGTCTGTGGACAAATGCCGGCTCCCTCAGCCTATAGAGCGAGATGAGCGCCGCAACCCCCGAGTCGTCCACGACTGGACCTAATGGTCAGGGGTACTTTTCCCTTTACCTAGTTTTGTTTTGTTTTTGTGACTGTGTGGAACCCAGTACATTGTTTACTGCTTTCATTTTATGGATCAATGGTCTTGTTAGATGGTAAAATTCATGTTTAATTGCTGTTTTAGGGGTTGTTTTTAAAAGTCTGGAACAGATTAATCCATTTTGCATTACTTTCTATGGGAAAGCGCGCCTTGGTTTTGGAACGCTTTGGTTTTGGAATGCATTTCTGGAATGGATTAAGTTTGAGAACTAAGGTACCACTGTATTTTGGACTAAAACTCCCATCCGCCCACGCAAAGGCTGAGGTAAAAATCTATTAAAAACAAGGCAGAAGATCACAGTGTGAGAATAACTTCTCCAGTGCTTTTTCTTCAGGCTCATATTACGTAATGCTTTCATGCCAAATATAGGTACTTTTTGTTTTTTTTAAAATCATGATAGAATTTCTCACTTCTTACATCGCTGGCTCATCAACAACTGAAGTGACAGTGACTCAGAGCTGTTTCACACCTAACAAATTTCTGACAAGTGTTACTTTTATCTTTGCAGGATACAGCAATGGTGTGGCAAGGTGCAAAGTAGGAAAGACAGCCATTCACATAACAGCTAATTTCTTTTCTGGCGATCCCTGCAGGATGGGGATTTTCTTCTTATTTCATGCTACAGAAGAATGTGGCAAGCCAGTTTAAATGGGTTGCACTCAGGACCCAATCCAGCAGTGAACTGTAGAAACATCCATTTGCATTCAGATCTTAAAGGGAGACCATGGCTGAGTCTCAAAGTGTATGAAGCAAAGGCTTCTGATACAAATGAACAGTCTCCATCTGGGGTCCAGTCTACCAGTACACCTAGAAATCTAAGGAACTGGCTTGGGTAACACAAGATACTGATTTTACAGAAGAAAACAACATTGTGCTCAGAAATGGCGAATCCTCGTGTTCTTTGCTGACCGCGAAACCCTGCCAGCTAGTGGCTAATGAAAACAAAACAAGTTTCTTGTACTTTTCTCCCCTTCAAGATGGTAGTTTTGAAGTGTGAAGCCACAGTACCATTGTACTGGAACAGAGACCAGCCGGACGGTCACTGGCTCAGTCCCCATTTATGACAAAATTATCTCTCTGCTGATTGGTCAGCAGCCTTCTTGAAAAGTGCATCCCTTGAGGAACCTGCCTCTGAGCTCCTCCATTCACCTCAGTGTCTCTGTTATTGCAAGAGGGAGAAGGAAAGATAGAGCAGGCCTCTTCAATACACTCATGGTCCAGGTAAGGAAAAAGTAAGATCCACCTCCCCTCCCCCTTGGGGAAGGATGAAGCCAATGGGGAAATTAATTGGGGACAACCTGGATGCGACACATATCAAAAGTCAGGCAATGCATTAAATGGGTAGGCATGGGCATCTCTGAGAATTTTTCAGTAGGGGGTGCTCCAAAACACTAAGATGGGGAGTGGGCTAGTCATGAGAATAAGTCATAGGCAGGGCCAGATGACTGTGGGAAGCCCTCAAGCACAAGAGCACCCCTCTCGGTGGATTCCAGCAAATGGTATTCATAAGCTGACCTCTAACCTTGGACATAGACCACAGTCAACCTGGCTAGTAGCAAGGGATAACCCTATTCTCCAAAGTCAAGTAGGACATATGGTCATCCTAATCACTAGTTTTGGAGCATCCACTTGGATTACTGTCCGTTGTATGGCATTAACCTTCATTTTTAGGAAGTCTTGTGTTAGATTTCTTCATTGTCTTATATGGCCTTTGGTTGGCTTCAGTTATGAGGATTTATTTGTTGCTTCCAGTTTATTGCCTTTGTTTTAATTGCTGCTCCCTTTTACTAGCATTTAATTCATGCGTTATACTGCCATGTTTAACTCTTGCTTTTAGTAAATGTTCCTAGCTGTTGGTAGGGATGTGGGTGGCGCTGTGGTCTAAGCCACAGAGCCTAGGGCTTGCTGATCAGAAGGTCGGAGGTTCGAATCCCTGGGACAGGGTGAGCTTCTGTTGTTCGGTCCCAGCTCCTGCCCACCTAGCAGTTCGAAAGCATGTCAAATGCAAGTAGATAAATAGGTACCACTCGGTGGGAAGGTAAACGGCATTTCCGTGCGCTGCTCTGGTTTTTCAGAAGCGGCTTAGTCATGCTGGGCATATGACCCAGAAGCTGTCTGTGGACAAACACCAGCTCCCTTGGCCTACAGAGTGAGATGAGCAAGCAACCCCAGAGTCGTCTGCGACTGGACCTAACGGTCAGGGGTAAAAGGTAAAGGTAAAGGTACCCCTGCCCGTACGGGCCAGTCTTGACAGACTCTGGGGTTGTGCGCCCATCTCACTTAAGAGGCCAGGGGCCAGCGCTGTCCGGAGACACTTCCGGGTCACGTGGCCAGCATGACATCGCTGCTCTGGCGAGCCAGAGCCGCACACGGAAACGCCGTTTACCTTCCCGCTGGTAAGCGGTCCCTATTTATCTACTTGCACCCGGAGGTGCTTTCAAACTGCTAGGTTGGCAGGCGCTGGGACCGAGCAGCGGGAGCGCACCCCGCCGCAGGGATTCGAACCGCCGACCTTTCGATCGGCAAGTCCTAGGCGCTGAGGCTTTAACCCACAGCGCCACCTGCGTCCTAACGGTCAGGGGTACCTTTACCTTTATCTTTCCTGGCTGTTTTCTTTTCTTTTTCCCAGTTACCATGTCCTTTTACGGTAAGGTGGGATATAAACGCTTTAAAGGAAAAGAAGATTGCAAACTCAAGCCAACCTTCCTTAAAAACCTCCACTAATATATTCTTATCTCTTCCTCCCTGAGCCAGGATGTGCTGAGAGCAAAAACAAACACTCTCTCATTGCTTAAATTCACACATGCTTTGAATTCACCAAGCCTGCCGGAATGTTTCACAGCCCTGCAGGCTCTGTTCCACCCTACCCTGGTATTTCAGGTATTTCTATGGCTTGGAAACTCTTAATCCTCTAAGCAGCTGAGAGGGAAAAGAAGGGATATGGCTTTAGTGAATGCAGCTAACATGCAGCAATTATTAAACGCCTGTAGGAATAACTCCACACAAGGGAGGCCTCTAGAGAAATTAGTTCCCTTTAAAATATTATCTAGGTAGCAGTGGCATAACACATGCAGCATATCAGAACTTAACCTTCCATTACTGTGGAATGAAATCCAGTGGAGACTCACTTAGAAACTGAAGGCCTGTGACCTATGCATCAGGATCACTGAAGGCCTGTGACCTATGGATCAGGATCACTAATTAGGAATACCTGAGTGAAAAAGATATGTCTACCAAGGCACAAATCAGGAAATTAATAACGGGTTCATCCGTTTGAGCACAAAAGTTACTGATAAATGCAGCTACAGTAATGCAATTTCAGATGTCTTCTACCTTTGTTTAGTATCAGAAACATTCATTTAATTTTTGTTGGCATAAGTAGAGAGGTAGCAGATTATATAGAGACCAGCATACCCTCCAACATTTCTCTAATGAAAATAGGAATGCCCTATTCAAATAATAATAATAATAATAATAATAATAATAATAATAATAATTTATAACATATCCATCTGCCTAGGATGCCCAATCAACTCTGGGCGGGTTCCAATATATATAAAAACATAATGAAACATTAAACATTTCAAAACATCCCTACACAGGGCTGCATTCAGATGCCTTCCAAGAGTTGTATAGCTACTTATCTCCTCGGCTTGAGGGTCACATAACTCCATACCCTCCAACAATTCTCCGATGAAAATAGGGACATCCTAAGGAGAAGCAGGACATTCTGGGATCAAATCAGAAACTGGGATGGCTTCTGTAAATCCAGGACTGTCCCTGGAAAATAGGGACACTTGGAGGGTTTGGACCAGGGTTGGCGAACCTCAGGCCTGGGGCCCCAATGTGGGTCTCCATGCCTCTCCAACTGCCCCATGGGACTCTCCCCAGACCACATGTCCTCCCCAGCCCCATCATCTTTCCCCAGGCCCACACTGGCCCTGTGTCACATTCTTTAGTGTTTTTGCCTGGCTGGAATGTGTCATTGAACATCAATCTTGCTTGCCCAGATATAGGATATTGAGGGGTGTGCAAGGGTGTTTATAAACTAGCCTACTGCACAAATGTAGAATTTATGTGCATTGCCCCACCTCCTTTTGCCTCAGGCCCCATCTATCGCGTTGACCAGAAGGGAAGGCAGCCTTGGGGTTAAAAACATTTCACTGCTGTATGGAAGGAACACTCTGCTCCCTTGTTCTGATGTCAGGAACCAGTGCTGAGGAACCATCATGGAAGTTCCTTGGCCCAGTACATTGCATTAAGTAATATTTATATTTATGGACATATTGATTCCATACCTAAAAGACAAACAGTGACCACACTGGTGGATAATGCATAGCATTGCTGTATTATTATTGTTTTAAACAATGAAAGTTTCTCTCCAGGGCCTAGCAAACATGTAATTCCAGGTATATGTGCTCCTGTTAACTCAGGACCCTTGTACTGCACATTCTACTCCAGACGCCATGCTTTAAAATTCAGTACAGCTTGGAGTATGGCTCCATTGGCTCAGACCATCCATCATCAGCCTTTCCATCTGATGGCATCGGAGAGAATAAAGCGAGGTTGTGAGGCCCTCTTCAACAACTTGACTGGGACAAACCCCCATTTGGTTCCTCCGCTCCACAAACTTATTCCAGCTGTTTCATTACATAACTCTGTAGATAACTTTCGTAAGACTTTTGAAGACACACCTCTTTACCTGGGTATTCTATTGAACTCTTGACCTGAACCTCCTGCTTTAATTGTTTTTTATACTTTAAAAACTGCTTAGAAGCCTATTTTGGCATTAAGAGATATAATAATAATAATAATAATAATAATAATAATATTAACAACAATTACTACTACTGCTGTTGTGGTCTAAACCACTGAGCCTCTTGGGCTTGCTGATCAGAAGGTTGGCGGTTTGAATCCGCGTGCCGGGGTGAGCTCCCGTTGCTCTGTCCCAGCTCCTGCCAACCTAGCAGTTTGAAAGCACACTAGTGCAAGTAGATAAATAGGTACTGCTGCAGCAGGAAGGTAAACAGCATTTCCGTATGCTGTGGCTTCCATCACGGTGTTCCATTGCGCCAGAAGCGGTTTAGTCATGCTGGCCACATGAGCCAGAAAGCTGTCTGTGGACAAACACTGGCTCCCTCGCCCTGAAAGTGAAATGAGCGCCACAACCCCATAGTCGCCTTTGACTGGACTTAACCGTCCAGGGGTCTTCTACCTTTACCTTTATTGTTGTTATTAGTAGACAAGACAAATATTGGGTTCAACGGTCAATAAGGTAGTTTCTGCCCATGCTATAAAGGGAAGTGAGGGGCAGATGGGCTCATCAATCTGGGAAGGTAGCCCATCTAGGAAAAGGAAAACTCTGATCCTAAACCTCCGCTGCCTTGTGGGATATCTTCAGGAGAAGAAAAGGCTATGGCAGGCATAGGCAAACTCAGCCCTCCAGATGTTTTGAGACTACAATTCCCATCATCCCTGACCATTGGTCCTGTTAGCTAGGGATGATGGAAGTTGTAGTCCCAAAACATCTGGAGGGCCGAGTTTGCCTGTGCCTGGGCTAAGGCGTAAACCCTACACAAATACAGAGTGGAGTCTCTGAGACAGCTGGATGACGTCTTGTACACCTCCTTCTGGCAACTCCTGCAGTCAGGCTAGTGCCAAACGTACTTCTCTGCTTTCCTTTGGACTACATCAGCAAGGCCATGAGAGGGGTCTTGTCATCTCGGCAGCCCAGGACCTCCATACACCCTGCCCAGGCTTGTGGCAAGGGAAGGTCACTTGAGTGCTGCTAATGCCGTGGTTTGACTTCGACCCCGCAGTCACGCTCTTGAGACAGATGGATGCCTACAAAAGTAATGTGAGCTGGCACCTTAATTTTGCTTATTCTTCTTTCCTCCCCCTTGTACGTGTATCTTGTACGCAATTTTAAACAGCCAACTGCCTTGGGTGCTCAGGTAGGAAGGTGGTAAATACATGAAGCAAGCACATAAATCAATCACATGAGAGAGATACTGTGGCCAGGTTTCCTGCTGAGAAGGCATAGCACTACAAGAATATTGATCCGAGGTTCCACACACCCTTTAGAAGCTCACAGATATTCTTCAAGCTTATAATCATTATGTGCTTAAGCGCAATGTGGTTGGCACCGTTCTGCAACTGGCCTCAGGCCATTTTACCACACACACACATTTCATTCCAGGAATGGGGAGCCTCTAAATGCTCTCAGACTGCAACTCCCATCGTCTCTGACCACTGAGCGTACTAGCTGGGGCTGATAAGAGTGGGAGTCCTGCAACAGCTGGAGGGCCACAGGCTCCCAGTTGCAGCTTTATTTTCTGGTTAAAGCAGAAATCTACACTCCAATCTCTCTTATATTGTAATAACAAGTAATAGAGATTAGTCACTGGCTGGCCATTTATGAGACAGTTATATCCACCCAGCCCTTACTCACACAAATGACATATTACATTTTGCTATGCATACCTGCCCATAATTAGTCATACTTTTTTTCACTGCCAGAGGCTAGAGTTTGCACAAACGCCAGGGGAAAGCTATTTATTTAAAGAAGAGGCAGCGCTAGCTTTCAAGGAACTTGGAAATGTATGTAGAGGACAGTCGGGGGGGAAATACTGTTCTTTTACTCATGCTTTAGTTGTAAGGCTGAAGGTCAAAGTATATCCTCATATTTTTTTAAAATAATGCTGAAATATTTTAAAGTGTTTTGAGTGTAACCACTGCTATTTTTCTAGAAAAAAGAGGTGCTGGAACACCTCCCTCTTTCTCTTAGAATGGCAATGGTGCCTACCTAGGAGGTGCCAGAATTCTCATGAGAGTTTGGGTGTGTTCCAGCTGAAAAAAAAGCCCTGCGTGTTCCTGGTAATGCTTTAGCATTAAAATTGGTAACCTTTAGCCAATGGCTAGCCCACAGCCTAATTTTCCTTACAGAAATGTTGTGAGACCCAAATGAGATGTTGAACATGAAACCCTGACTTTGAAGGAAGGGTAGAACTGAAACAAAACTGAACAAGTTTTTTTTTTCCTGTGCCAGACTGAGAATTAGAAACCTGTCATTTAAAAAAAATAATGAAACAAAGACCATGCAATTGAATGTGACCTGCAGGTCATTTGTTATCTGCCCATATTCTGGGCAAAAGAAATATAAAATGTCTTCTGTAAGGAACAACAAAACATGACTCTTGACGGATAACAGTCTTGTTCTCCTAACTAGAAGTATATGAACCACTAAGGTATTAGATACTTATCCAAGGGGTTTACCGTAATCCACATAAAGCTGTTTTGAATGCCTGGAAAAATCACTATCTTGTCTGCAAAACAAAAATAAGTAGATTGCTTCAAGGATTTACACAAGCATGAACCTGACAACAAATGACATTCCAGTGTGGAGCATAACATGTTTTCTCATTTCATTCCCCTGTTGCCAACCTTGCATGCTTCTAACTACAGCATTCCCCTGACGAAGGGCTATCTTCAGCCCCAAACACACTGGGCTTGTTATTGAATATATTTGTCTCTCCACCCTTCTATGAACTTCTTTTGTCTGCTGCTTATTTGGGGAGCCATCTGAAATAAATAAATTGAGGTCTTATATATATATAAAATAAAGGTTTATAAATGTACCAAGCAAACACGTACATAAATATATAAACCACATGTCTGAAGCAGCACAGGAAAACAGCCAAGAAGCCATTTTGGCTCACAAACTGACCAAATGTTTTCTCTGCAAAGTCAAAAGAAAATGGAAAAGCCTCCCCATTGTCTTTTCCTTCACAAATCCTGTCTTAAGGGTCTGTGTATGAATAGGGTGAGCCTGTGACCTGGCTCAGGAACTAAGTATTATTACAAAAGACTGGCCAGGCTCCCCAGGGTATCCAATCAAGTAAGCATTAACAGGTAACCTGCCAGACCGGAGGTAAACAACACACTCAGATTTCTGATGTAGACTGCCCTTTCTGTGATGTAGGTATGATGTGTCTGGGGGGTGGTCTTGAGCTACACCCCTTCTGTGATGTATGTATGATGTTTCTGGGGGTGGTCTTGGACTCCAGGGTGGGCAATTTAAAATGTCTATATATAAGGGCAGGCACACCTTTGTTCTGGGTCCTCCTCCTCTCTCCTGTGTGTGTGGGGAGCACCCTGTTGCAACAGTTCAATAAAGATCAGGCATACTAGCTGCTTTGCTTCTCAATATTCTCTGGCTGGCCTCTGTTCTTTTCTCCAACCAATGGAGAACCTACAAAGGACTCTATAAGGGCTCTTGTGTCCCCCATAAGGGAATAAGGGCAGATTTTCATTTATTACACATCCTTTGGTGGAACCCAGTAAATGTTTCTCATTGCACTCAAGAGATGCAGGTAGAATTTGCAGAAGTCTCAAAGTGCTGCTTCATTTCCATAGTGGAAGCTGCCAAATATTGCTTCTACATTTTACATGCTCCTTCTGTGTCAGTGCTAAAACTCCAGCAATGGTGGAGAAGAAGTTGTTCTCCAACACCACTGCACCATTACAGTATTCTGGAGAGGAACCACATGGAACAAGAATGATGATGATTTATTTATATGCTGCCCATCTGACTGGGTTACCCCAGCCACTCTGGAAAGCTTCCAACTAATTAGAACACAGTAAGACATCAAACATTAACAACTTCTCTATACAAGGTACCCACTTAAGATCAGACAAGGTACCCATTGATGGCAGAGAAAGGGTAGCTCTTAGTCTCTTGGCCTTCCCCCCCGCCCTGCCCCGGAACATCGTAAAACCTGCAAAGGTGAGTGTCAGGGAACTGCCATCGGAGCCAGAAGCGGAGGGAAGGCTCCAGAGGGATGCTGGAGAGGGTCCCAGTAGGGAGAGAGGCAGCCCATCTGCTGGGGAAGGAAATCAGCGTAGCACCAGTGGAGAAGGGGGGCAGATGGGGGAATCGGCGAGGGGGCTCCAGGACTCCTCGCCGGAGACCAGCGGGGAGAGCACGGGTCCTCTGCTGCCCACACTCTCCCTGCGCAGAAGACTTCCGCGCAGGGAGAGTAGGAGGAGACTTGGCGTCAAAGAACTTCTTTGCTGGAAGAAGTTCAAGAAACGCCCACTGACGGATTCTGCCAGCGATTGAGACAGCCACGGGTGAGTGGCTGTCCAGACAGAAAGGGTTCACCCAGGTAGCCCAGCCAGGTGTGGCGACGATTTACGCACGAGCAACCCCTAGAACCATTACAGTGAGCATGTTATTTGGAAATTTGAGTCAACATTTCCAAGAAAGCTAATTTGCCTCTTCCAAAGCAAGCTTCTGTTTGAGTCACATCAGCTAAAGTAGCAGATCTCCTGCCTATAGCCTTGAGTAATTCACTTCCTCTGTGTCAGTTCCCTTGTGGTAAATGAGTAACCCTAAAGGCCAAGATCACAGAGTTGGTGGATGGCTATCCTGAGACAAAGAAATGCTTTTCACCCTCAGTTTTAGAGAGCCTAGACTAAACCTACAACAAACCATGACAACATGTAAAAAGTCATAGCTATAAGCCTTCATTAATGATTCATATATTGTGCAACACCTATCCATGGACAAGAGGAAGCAGGTCCGCACCAATGGCCATACCTCCTGATCCACCAGCACTGCAACTAACATTTGTGCATTTACGCAAAACATTTTCACAGGGGCATATATGCAGGAAGGGCTGAATATGCAGCCCGTGATCGAGATCCCAAGCTCATGTTCATTGCAAACACATGACTGTAGGGAGAGTGTGCAATGGTGAGGACAGGGCCAGCAGGTTGCCAAAGATTCAATTATTCATGCATAGGTTCTATTGTAGAGACTTACCATATTTTTCACTTCATAGGGCGCACCGGATCATAGGGCACACCTAGTTTTTAGGGGGGAAATCAAGAAAAAAAAATCTTATTCTCCCCCCAGCCCCAAAGAGCAGCGTACAGGCTGCGCAACCTCTCCCTTCCGGAGGGGTTGCGCAGAGCTATGGCACAAGCCAAGGCAGCAAGTGGGATGGATCCCACTCACTGTTCTGGCTTCCTCTTTAGCCCCACGCAACCTCTCCCTACCGGGAGAGGCTGCGCGGGGCTAAAGAAGCCATAGCCGCGTGTAGCCTCTCCCTGCCGGAGGGTCTGTGCACGGCTATCCCTGAAGCCTCCAGAGCGAGAGGGGTCGATGCGCGCCGACGCCTCTCACTCTCCAGGCTTCAGCGAAAGCAACACGAAGCCTCCAGAGCGCGGAGGGAGAGCTCCCTCTGCGCTTCGGAGGCTTAGCGTTGCTATCGCTGAAGCCATGGAGCCTGCATTCGCTCCATAGGATGCACACACATTTCCCCTCAATTTTTGGAGGGGAAAAAGTGCGTCCTATAGAGCAAAAAATATGGTAATTACCCTCCCTTCTGCAAGCATACGCAGTCCTACTTGTGTAGAGGGCATGGGGTCATACATGTAGCCTTGCCCCCAACAACATGCCACCCCCATATTCTCTACCCCAATCTTTGCACATTGAGCATGAAGGCCTGAATGGAGAGATTCCAAGCACCATCAGACAAATGTTCTTGGAATCCTGCCTCAGACCTTCCTGCTCAAAGTGGGAAGGTCAGATTGGAGGGAGGTTGGGAGTGGCCTTGGGCTGACGTGGTTCTTCTCAATGTTCCTCTCCTCTACATAGAAGTGAATGCAGAATCTAAGCATGGAGTGTGAAGGGGAGGGAAGGAGAAATAAATACATATATGAAGAGCTGGTATGTTGTAGCAGATCCTCCTGCTTCGGACCAGGTGTGCTGCAAACCATGCTTCCACTCCCACTTATGGCACACATGCTGCAGACTGGCTGCCTGTGAGCCATACAATCATCTTGTTTTGAGTTTGTGGGTGCCAGATTCCCTAAATTACTGGGTTTAGTAAGTGTTAGAATTTAATTAAGGCTTATGTGTTAAAACTGGCTGCTAGAACCATGTGTGTATTTGAGCTGTGCACTAGATGCTTCTAACTCTCTGGAATCAACATTTGTCAAAAGCTAATTAATCCAGGACTAGCCTGGTGGTAACAAGTGATTAGGATGATAAAGGATCAAATGCGTGGGCTCCCTTCCTCCCTCCCTCAACTGAGGGGTAGTTTAAAAGACCATGCCAGCATTTTAGGTTATGATTTTTAGGAATGGAGTTATGCAACGGAGGTAGAAAGCCACAGGCTAGACAGAAGAGTCAGAGAGCAATGTTTGAGAGCAGTGGTTGAGGTCTGCTTAAGTCCAAGTCTGCTGTGTCTATGGGAGAAGCCAGAATCTCTTGGGGGTGTGAATGCTGTGAACCCCTCCAGTGTGGGCTCAGGTTGTATATATGTGTAAATAAGTCATGTATCATAAAGACACCACAGTCTCCGCCATGCCTCATTGTCCAAAAGGAAACTCAAATTCTGGGTGTGCACCTGGAATCTTGCATTGCTATGGAGATGTGGGTGACGTGTAACAGCATTAAAAGAAAAGGCAATCAGTGCCTAAAGTAAGGCATGCTGAGTGTATTCCTGCTGAGTACTCAACATCTATGAGTCTCCCTGGGAAACACAAAAGCATAATGTTTTCCAAACTTACGTCTCCAGCTGTTTCTGGACTACAACTCCCATCATCCCTAGCAAGCAGGACCAGTGGTCAAGGATGATGGGAATTATAGTCCAAAAACAGCTGGAGACCCAAGTTTGGGAAACGCTACAATAGCAGAACAAATGATTTTTCTTTCTCTTTGGAGGCTATGTGCATCTCATTTCCAAATCTCTAAGAAATACACTGATTATCTCCCATCAGGTTAAAAATAAAAGAACTAAAGCAAATTCATTAAGTGGATGGATCAGCTGGATAGTACCAGAGCTCCCAGAGAGAGCTTGCGTGGAACTAATGGAAGAAAAAGAGAAATCTCCACATACTAACTCAACATAATAAAGTCAATACATTGAACCATAATTTATTCTTCTATGTTCATGCCGCTGCATAAAATAGGCTAGCAACTGTAAATGGTCAGGATGAAGGTAGACATGTAAATATCGCCTCCAAGATCAAAGGATGTAATGCAATTTTAATCACTAGAGGTCCCTATGACACAGCGATAAAATACAGTGCTGAAGCAGGTGGAAAGAAACAGCGTTTAAGCTGCTTCTTTCCTAAGGAAAAGAACGATTAAACTTAATATTGATTTATCCTAGTTTGATAAGCATACAAGCTTTACATGACTAAAAGGTAAAAGGTAAAGATACCCCTGCCCGTACGGGCCAGTCGTGTCCGACTCTGGGGTTGCGCGCCCATCTCGCTTAAGAAGCCGGGGGCCAGCGCTGTCCGGGTCACGTGGCCAGCGTGACAAGCTGCATCTGGCGAGCTGTGCAGCACACGGAAACGCCATTTACCTTCCCGCCAGTAAGCGGTCCCTATTTATCTACTTGCACCCGGGGGTCCTTCCGAACTGCTAGGTTGGCAGGCGCTGGGACCGAGCAACGGGAGCGTACCCCGCCGCGGGGATTTGAACCGCCGACCTGACGATCGGCAAGTCCTAGGCGCTGAGGTTTTACCCACAGCGCCACCCGCGTCCCAAATGCCTTGTATGTATACATTAAACCTTTGTTTCCTTTCTCCCATCTAATATTACAGAGAAGCAAGAAACATCACCTTGCTTTAGAGCTAGCAGAGCACTTTGCCAGCATTTAGAACAGGGTTCCCCAAACTCGTCAGGTTTTCAACGTCAAGATGTCTCACCAGCCAAACATTGTGATCTGGTGACACACCACGATGTTAAACAAGAAGCTGCATTGGCCCCTGCTTGCGAGGCTTTTTTTTTTTATAATATTTTTTATTGAATTTGTAAAGTACAGAAAAAAGAATAAAGAACATATTATAAGAGTGAAGTAGAAAGGTTACAAATTTTCTTGTTCTTTTTTCCAAATCTACTGGACTTCCCCACATCCTCCCAACCCTGCATTCTCTGTAATACATAACATCAGCAATTTGTTAACTTATTTCATTACTTGTTGTATCCTTCGTTTTATCATGTTACCCAATTTCAAATGTGTTATAACCCAAATCATGTACATTTTCATTTAAACACAATAAAGTTATTTCATTATTCTATCTCAGACTTCTTGTACCTTAATTTTCATTTCTTTAGTTTAACCTTACTGAAGCTAGAGTTTCCTAAAAGATGCATTTTTTAACATTCATACAGCTTATAGTGTTTTTCCAGATAGTCCTTAAATTTTTTCCAGTCCTCCTCGATTGTTTCTTCTCCCAGGTCTCGGATTCTGCCAGTCATTTCGGCCAGTTCCATGTAGTCCATCAACTGCGTGTGCCATTCCTCCAGTGTGGGTAGATCTTGTGTCTTCCAATGCTTTGCAATCAGGATCCTTGCTGCTGTAGTAGCATACATAAAAAAAGTTCTGTCCTTCTTAAGCACTCTCTGGTCCACCATGCCCAGAAGGAAGGCCTCTGGTTTCTTAGGTAAGGTAAATCTAAGTACCTTTTTAAGTTCATTATGAATCATCTCCCAAAAGGCCTTCACTTTCGGGCAGGTCCACCAGAGGTGAAAGAATGTCCCTTCCGCCTCTTTACATTTCCAACATTTATTATCAGACAGGTGATATATCTTAGCAAGCTTGACTGGGGTCATGTACCACCGGTATATCATTTTCATAATGTTTTCCTTCAAGGCACTACATGCCGTAAATTTCATTCCGGTGTTCCATAACCTTTCCCAGTCTTCAAACATAATGTTATGCCCCAAATCCTGCGCCCACTTTATCATGGCGGATTTGACTGTCTCATCCTGGGTATTCCATTTAAGCAGCAGGTTATACATTCTCGAAAGTAGTTTACTTTTTGGTTCTAACAGTTCTGTCTCTAGTTTCGATTTTTCCACCTGGAATCCAACCTTCTTGTCTACTTTAAAAACTTCTTGAATTTGTGCATAATGCAACCAATCTCGCACCTTGTTTTTTAATTTTTCCAAGCTCTGCAACCTCCAATTGTCTCCAATCTTTTCAATTATTTCCCCATATTTAGGCCAATTGGCCTCCATGTTAGGTCTCTTACGTGCCTTGGCCTCCACCGGTGAGAGCCACCTCGGAGTCTTACTCTCCAATAAGTCTTTATATTTTGTCCAGACCGTTAAAATTGCTCTCCTAACAATGTGGTTTTTAAACAATTTGTGCACTTTAACCTTGTCATACCACAAATATGCATGCCACCCAAAAGCATTGTCAAACCCTTCCAGATCTAGGACATGTGTTTTCCAGTAAAATCCAATCTTTCAACCAGCAGAAGGCTGCAGATTCATAATATAACCTCAAGTCTGGCAGGGCAAATCCCCCTCTTTCTTTCGCATCAGTTAATATTTTAAACTTTATTCGGGGCTTTTTGCCCTGCCAAACAAACTTAGAAATATCCTTCTGCCACTTTCCAAAACATTCCACCTTGTCCACGATCTGTAGGGTCTGAAACAAAAATAACATTTTTGGCAATACATTCATCTTTATAGCTGCTATTCGGCCCAACAAGGAAAGTTTCAATCTTGACCACGTTTCCAAATCTCTTTTGATTTCTGACCAACATTTCTCGTAGTTGTCTTTAAACAAATTCAAATTTTTGGAGGTCAGATACACCCCTAGGTATTTTACTTTTTTAACCACATTTAATTCTGTTTCTTTCAGGAACTCATCTGTTTCTGCAGTTGTCAAATTTTTTGCTAAAACCTTAGTTTTTTGCTTGTTCAACTTGAATCCCGCCACCCGACCAAAGTCAGAAATTAATTCTAGCACTCTTTTAGTACTAGAGACTGGCTCCTGTAATGTTAATACCAGGTCATCTGCAAATGCTTTCAATTTGTATTGTTTCACTCCGACCTCAATTCCCTGTACCAACCCCTCAAGCCCCTGCTTGCGAGGCTTGAGGTGAAACTACCGCCCAGCGCCTCAAGGGCCCGGGATGACTCAGCTCCCACACCACACCTGAGCCGAGCCTTAGTATCGCACCCCTGCTCAAGCACAATCAGCAGGGACCTTGGGGCTCTTTGCAGGGATCTGGCCCTCATACCATAGATACTTCGCCCAGGCCTAGTACACAGACTGTACACTCACTGAACATTACATGTGAATAACTGTAACAGCTCAAAAATGTGTGCGCACAGATGGTGCACTTGTTGACTGTAACTTGTACCGAATGAACTTGAGTAATTTTTATTTATTTATTTATGTTAATACATTTCTGAATCTTTAAGCCACTTAAAACTCTACTGCGAATGGAAACTGATAAGTTCCAGAGGGATAGCTGCATTAGTTTGTTTGTTTTTTGCTTCAAAGAGTCTCTTGGCTCCCTAAGGACTAAAATTCATGTACACACATAGAGAAATACTGGGAACAGTGGGGGCAAAGGGCCATGGAAGATGCTGGGCCTGTGATGTTTCTATGCAGAAACCAAATGCATCAAATGTAAGAAAGGAGCAGCTCATTCACAAAAACAATCTCTGCGATAATGCTAATGGTCAATTCTAATCGTAGGAGATAAACGACAGGACGAAATTTCTTGATGTTTGTGAACTAACCCCCCCCCCCCATTGTGTAAAACTTCCTTCAACATACTGTTTTCGCAGATAACTGCCTAGCTACAAAAGATGGTGGCAGGCTTTCTGGGCTGTTCAGAGAAACCGCTTGTGCATGCAGTGGTTATAGAAGAAAGTCTATCTATATTGAGGATGCCATGTTAGGTTTTCCAATCAAGCTGAAAGCCAAATTCTGTACGTGGCCTTGTATGTAAAAACATGCTACCATTTACTGAACGTTTTGTATGAGCAAAAGTTTGTGTCTCCGATGTTCTTCCTACTCAGAGTAGACCTGCTGAAAATAATGGACTTGATTAAGTTAGGTCCATTAATTTCAGTGAGTCTGCTCCTGAGTATAACTGGATACGACCCAGAGTTCTTGAGCAAAATCAACCAACGCTTCCCGCCCCCCCCCAGCACAGCTTTCAGTGGAAATTGTTGAATGGCTTGAAAAAGCCAGGAAGACAACAGCTGTGCGAAAACAGCAAATGAACAATGCATGCATTACTGAGACTCTTTGGGATAATTCACAGACTAATGTTCTGGAAATGAAATGAAATTCACAATATCGTGAAAATAAACATCCCTGTAGTTTTGGAAAGACAGGCCAACTAAGCGGTTGGATGAATAAAACTAAAAACCAGCAGGAAGCGTAAGGGTGAGTCTCAGCCTTGCCCCTTATATCATAGAACAAACAAGTGTGTGTGCGCGCGTGTGTGTGTCTGTATTTGTTGTTCATGCTCTGACAAGCAGGTACTAGACATGACCAGGCAGTGACGTCTTGTTTTCCTCTGCCAGTTATTTCATCTAAAAGATTTCTGCCCACTTAACCCTATTTTTAGAAGCCAAAACATTTCTTTGTGCCAAAATAGTTGCTCTAATTTGCTTCTCTTATCTGCATTGAAATAATGGATGCTGCTACTGGCACCCAAGTGGAGTTATGTTGGCGTAGCTGCTGGATCCTAACCTCACTCATTCTTGTGAATCTAGTATTAGGACGGTGCCCTTAAATAACTGGGATTAAAGAATATGGAAACAAACATAAGCTTCTTTTATGCAAAAAAATAAATAAATCATGAAGGGGTCTTCATGCAGTTAGACTGGAAGAAGACTGTGGTTCTGGACCCCGTAGGAGCTGCTCCTGTATTTGTCTACATGTTGGAGCTAGCAAATGCACTGTCTAAGTTTGCATGCTCCCATGTGCACAGGCTCTGGGAGTCCACTGGGTGGGGAAGCAATTTGGCCCTTCTATCCAGCAACTGAGTGGAAGCATCTATCTGCATGGGTAATTGCAATTAACACATGAAGGGGGCTATAGCTTTGATGAGTTTTGGAAAAGTTACACTCACTGCAGTATTCAAATCCTGCTGCCGGTCCAGTTATCCACCCCAAAGTGGCATTTTTAAGGGACTTTAATGAGACCCATCTCACTGGGTTTCCCTAGGGAAGAATGAGCCAGAAGCTGAACTCTGTGGTCCCTGTTGCTAGGATGGAGCCAGACACAACAGCCAACCACAGTGGGGGAAGCACTTTACCTATCAGCTCACTCAAAAGGAACACACATGGAAGAGAGATAAGGACATTCCATGCTGCTATTTTTCTAACTGGGTCAAAGGAGCAGATGCTTCTTCTTGAAATCCGTTTCATGCTCAAAATTGACTTGTGATGTTGATGACGATTTTAATATAAATATGTATCTATTCCACGTTTCACATCTGGGACCTTCAGGGCAGTCAACAAACTCCACAGTACCGGATTGAAAACAACCAGACAAAATCAAAACAAAACCACAGTGAAACCTAAATTGAAGAGTGCATGAACCGAACGTGCGCCTCAACCTGAACATACACCAGCATATGGAGGACATGACCACACCCCAGGTTTCTGAGGAACCACTTTCAGCTGCTTTATGTCAATGTTTGTCAGAGACTGGCAGGACTCCACTGTGTGGAGGAGGCAGGGGACCAGAAGAGTGACCCAGGAGTAAGGACAAGTGATCTATGAAGATGGGTGCCACCCACAAGGCAGGAGCCAGGAGAGGAGGAGAGTGAGGGCAGTCCAAGAAGGAGGAAGGTTCACAGGATGTGGCTGAAGAAGGAGAAGCTGTTCTGGAATAGACAGGTCAGTAGACTCACACCCTTTCCCCACCCTAATGTCTCCTGGAAGCTTGAGAGACTGGAAATGAGAAGAGCAGCTACAACTTCAGTGCAGAAGTCTCAGGTTACAGGCACAAAACCTGTCAAGGGAGGGTATATAAGTTTGGCAAGTAGGTGGGCCTAGAACTGTGGACAACTGCCTAGAGACATATGTGCCTGTGTATCCGGAGCACCATGAAAGCTGCTGTAAGTGCTTTTCTTGTCAATGAAGGGTCAACTACCTGGTGTGTGTCTTCCTTGGCTGGAGAGGACCAGGACAATGTTGAAGAGAATGGGGGACAAATGGAACCCTGCAGAACCTCAAGAGGCCCCCAAGAGGCCCCCATCCTTACTTTCTAAGACTACAGTGGTACCTCAGGTTAAGTACTTAATTCGTTCTGGAGGTCCGTACTTAACCTGAAACTGTTCTTAACCTGAAGCACCACTTTAGCTAATGGGGCCTCCTGCTGCTGCCGTGCCGCCAGAGCACGATTTCTGTTCTCATCCTGAAGCAAAGTTCTTAACCTGAAGCACTATTTCTGGGTTAGCGGAGTCTGTAACCTGAAGCATATGTAACCCGAGGTACCACTGTACTCCCAAATAAATTATCAGAATCACTGTAGCAGAACCACCAAATTGCAACTGAAACCGATTTCATAGTTTTAACTCTTTTTAAATTACCTTTTCTGTATTGTATTTCTTGTATTGCATTTAGAGACAATTGCAGCTCAATAGTGTGTATACACACACACACAGCAAGATGCCCCCCAAAACTCATCCCCATCTGGTGGCTCAGAAGGTACAATATTGAACTGCATATGTAGGTGAGTTTGTCTTTAAAAGATAATATGAATGAACGAAGGATGACAAATGAAAGAACACTATATTTCAGAAAAATATCTGCAAGATAATGTGTCAATATGTGCATGTCTCTGAATGCAAGAGTATGAATGCACAGACTTCATTTTCTCTCTGATGCTGTCTAGTGGCCATGGGTTCCCCAGACCAGCATGCAAAACAGGCATTAAGTACAGTCTGCAAAACTAGTATCCATTTCCCATTCATTAGGGATTTAGCATCTCTCTCTCTCTCTCTCTTTTTTTAGATACACAGAAGAAAATCAGAAAAAGCAGCCTTCTACTTTTTGCAAGGCAAAATGATTATTAAAAATTATAATATTAAAACCAACTGAAGGGAGATCCCTTTATAATCCGTCACTAGTGGGGAGTATTTCGAATCTTTAGCAGAAGTAGCAGTTGGCACAGAGCACCACAGAGGCTCTTAGCTGCTAATGATCAAGCACAAGATGTACGAAATGTACTTGAACACACACATTTTAAGAAACCCCACTTGCTTCGCCACGTGTCACTCGCCCAGCCAATTCCCACAAACAAAAGTGTGTTCTACAAAAACCAGACATTATCCAATCGTTTTAAGAGATGTAACCATTATGCTTAATGAAAACATTTAAAGGGAGGGGGAGATGAGGCGTTCTACATCTTAGGTGCGAAAAATCAACAAATATAAAACTCCTAAATTATACAAAATATAAAACTCCTAAGTTAGAGAAACTGCAAACGATAAGGATGGTTTGTCTTTAAACCCCCCAACAAATCAGAATGGCCTTGTATTAAACACAAGTATGCAGTTCTGATATTCCCTAACTCCCTGCTTAATAAATTCAATATAGAACTTACATTAAATAAAAACATGTTTAAACTAAATTTTTAATAATGCACTAAAAGCATTTTTATTCTCTGTAGAGCAAGATGCACTGCTGAAACAAGCCATTTTATATGTCCAAACAGGAGGGGGGGGTGTTGGCCAGATTCTGCTAACTACCGGACCATTTAAGGCTTTTTCATCACCCTTCTCTGGCACTGCTCTGAGCTTCCAGCATTCCATTTCTCTGAGCTACAGCATGCCAAGTTATGCAGCCATAAAAGCAACTGCTGCTATCCAGATTATTTGCCAAGATTAAGGAAGGGCGAAGCAGCTTCTGCTCCATTCTACCTAGAAAATCTTATTGTTTACCACTACAGCTGTCTCCCCCCCCCCCCACATTTTTTTGAGGGGGCACAATACATTGGTACCTTCTACAAGATACTATGGTTCCATTTAAGAGGTGGTGGAGAAACCTCTGTTTCTTTATCCTCTCTGGACCCCGTTGTATTTCCTGCCACTCTCCAATATTCTGTTCTGCATAAAGCAGCTGTTACAGATTCATGCCTTGATTAATAAGACCTAAGCTGGCACCTAAATGGCACTGACGTAGGGCCCCTCCCTCATTTCCTTGGAGAGGGCATTAAGCATGGAGCCACCACCAAAAAGACCCTCAGACTAATCACCTGAACCTCTGAAGGTGGAGGCTCCAGAACAGAAGCCTCTGTGGAAAATCTTAATTGGGTACATATGGAAGAAGGCAGTCCCAGAAATACCAGTTGCTGCAACCTTCAATAGTAGTGGTGGTGGGGATGCTTTGGTCTTCATGCCCTGCTCAAAGACTTGCTGGAGGCACTGCTCAGTCCTGGAATACCTGCTCCCTGCATTGCAAGACTTTTCCCACCTGGCCTGGGAGGGCAGCGCCCTGACTGACTCTGTATACAAAAGCTGAGGCTGATGAAAAGACTCGGGCTGTGGTACTGTTGGGGGGGGGGCGTTGTTGCTGTTATTTATTTTTTGTATCTTTATTTTAGGTGTTATGGTTGATGTGGAAAGTTGTCTGGTAGTGTGCTTTTTGATGTTTCATTTATTTTTTTATGACTACTTTTGTTATGTTTGTAATTGCGTTCTTATTTCATGTTGCAAACTGCCTGGGGCGTGGTTTTAACTATGGAAAGGCGGAATACAAATAAAATAATGCATAAAAGGTAAAGGTAAAGGGACCCCTGACCATTAGGTCCAGTCGTGGCCAACTCAGGGGTTGTGGTGCTCATCTCGCTTTATTGGCTGAGGGAGCTAGCGTACAGCTTCCGGGTCATGTGGCCAGCATGACTAAGCCGCTTCTGGCAAACCGGAGCAGCGCACGGAAACGCCGTTTAGCTTCCCGCCGGAGCGATTCCTATTTATCTATTTGCACTTTGACGGGCTTTTGAACTGCTAGGTTGGCAGGAGCAGGGACCGAGCAACGGGAGCTCACCCTGTCGCGGGGATTCGAACCGCTGACCTTCTGATCGGCAACTCCTAGGCTCTGTGGTTTAACCCACAGCGCCACCCGCGTCCCATATTATACATACTTCGGGGGGGGGGGGAGGAGCACTGTTTATATCAGAGTTGGGTACACTCTGCTCACAGTCCTAAGTTGGCCTGGCCCATGAGGCCATTTCCCCAAGCCATGCCCACCTGAAGTCCTATGTGATGTCAGGTGAGGGGCAGGTGCAACTGCCAGGTACCATCAATATTCTTAAGGTGTGCTCCCTGCTGTGCACTGGCAAGCAAGGCTTGCTGACACCACCAATCAGCTGATGAAACTGATAGCCAATAAGGTAACTGGCAGTGAGAGCAAGTCAGCTATTACTGGTTGTGCTATGGAATTCCCCATGGGATAGCCAGCCTATCCTAGCAGGTAAACAAGCTCCCTAGGCTGTCACAGTCTCCTCCATGGGGACTCCATTAGTCTCTCATATGTACAATGTAGCTCTCATGCTTGTCACAAGTCACTCACAGTTTTCATTAAGTGTCTTGATTGAAAAAGCACCAAGAAGGAGTAAAAGAGGCCTGGATATTTATTTTTATTTTAAAAGATAAACAAGCAAAAACTCATCATGATATTAATACCTGCGCACAAAATACAGTGGTATTTTGTTAAGAACTTATTTTGTTCTGGAGGTCCGTTGTTAACCTGAAACTGTTCTTAACCTGAGGTACCACTTTAGCTAATGGGGCCTCCCACTGCCGCGCAATTTCTGTTCTCATCCTGAAGCTTAACCTGAGGTACTATTTCTGTGTTAGCGGAGTCTGTAACCTGAAGCGTCTGTAACCAGAGGTACCACTGTATTTCAGATGACTGATCACACCTTTGCTGATAGCCAAGTAATCATAAGTGGACAAAACCATCAACCAAATAATGTTTCAGAATAATTGATGATTTGTACTTCAGCATACACCACACCTCAGGAAGTAATATATATGTATCATCTTCATCACATGCCACCATCACATGCAAATTGACTTTAACCTTCCTGCTCATGATAAATTTGCAAAGGGACTTCACCCCCTGCTCTTCTCCCTACTGTCAAGAATAGAGGTGAGGTACAGAGTCAGTCTGCTGATTTAAAATTAGGCATGCATCACTGCAAGGACCCCAGAGCAGGAAGGTAATCTAGGAGGAGAGGATACCCTCTCTCCGTTGCAATCAATTCACATAAGAAGTGAAAGTACTCATGTCTGACTGCTGACTGGCAATTGTCAGTGCAAACCAAGAAGAGTGAGTGCCCAACTAGATCTTTTTGTCACACATTAACCCTTGAATTTTGAGTACATTTATTGAACCAGACAAGAGATGTTGCCACTATATTCTGGTGCAGACATACTCTGCACCAGACTGTAGCCCATCCTGCCTCCTGAAGGAGACCAGGGAAGCAAACAGATCCACAACAAAAGATAAAAAGGACTCTAAAACAGTTACCATTATAAACTTTCGAAAAACAGTTTTAAACATTATCTCATCCTTCAAACAATCAAATGCCGCGGTTATAAACAAATACTACTTTTGGAAAAGCTGTTCAGCTTTAGTGAATGATAGAACACCCAAAAATTCAGATGTGGACCTGCCATAGCATCACATTATGGGATTACAGTATTTGCTGAGGAGGTACCCAACAAGCACCATGGTGCATCTGCAGTAGCACAACCAGACGCCTTCATCTGCCCCAACTGCAACAAAACATGTCTCTCCTGATTCAACCTCTACAGCCACAGCAGGTGCTACAACCTTCCAACAGCTTGACCTCACCCCCAAAGGCAAATTTCTCCATTGTTTCCCAAGACATTGCTGTCTCAGGGTTTGGCAGCTATAATAAGACTTGCACCAGCTGCTGGAAGTTCCATCAGGTTGAGGCTAGAGCACTCGCCATCACTGCCCATCCCAGCAATTCCCTTTTTATGCTGGTAGTATCCTCTGGAGCAGCCTTTCTCAACCTGTGGGTCCCCAGATGTTGTTGAACTACAACTCCCATCACCCCTAGCTAGCAAGGCCAGAGCTCAGGGATGATGGGAGTTGTAGTCCAACAACATCTGGGGACCCACAGGTTGAGAACCGCTGCTGGAGCCAACTGCAAGACATCTAACTTGATGAGAAGATCACTCCCCTCTGATCTGTATTTAAAACCAGGCTGCCAGCACCAGCAGCTTGAACTTATTGTGTCAACTTTCTTTTTGCCTTGTACTTCTTGGATTTAATCCTAGATTATTTCTGATACAATACTGAATTCATTCTATGCTTGCTAAATTGTTTTGTAAAATGCTTTCTCACCTGTTCTCCACCCCCACCAATGTTTTGCATCTCATAATAGGTGGGTGTTTGTTTCCAGCTGCTCTGGGCACAGCTCACTGTGGAAAAGAGGCATATAAATGACCTAAACCAAATCAACCAAATTATGAACCCCAGCCTGAAATATGAACACAAGCTTGGATAGCTTGGCTGGTTAGAGCATGGTGCTGATAATGCCAAGGTTGCAGGTTCGATCCTCGTATGAGACAGCTGCATACAGTGGTACCTCGGGTTACATACGCTTCAGGTTACAAACTCCACTAACCCAAAAATAGTGCTTCAGGTTAAGAACTTTGCTTCAGGATGAGAATAGAAATCGTGCTCCGGCGGCGCGGTGGCAGCGGGAGGTCCCATTAGCTAAAGTGGCGCTTTAAGTACTTAACCCGAAGTACTTAACCCGAATTAAGTACTTAACCCGAAGTACCATTGCAGGGGGTGGACGTCACTAGATGATCCTCAGGGTCCCTTCCAACTCTACAATTCAGTGATTCTATGTCTGAAAAGTTACGTTAGGAAAGCCCAGCCAACAAACCTAGCCTTCACTACAAAAGTATATATGGTAGCTTTTAATTACTGGGCTCCTATAAAATACACCTTGACAGGCCAAGTGCGAGTCTGCAGTCATGCACTGTAGCTTTCGAGATGTCTGGAAGTTGCTTTGGGATGCTTTTTGTATGAAAAGTGGTAGATAAATAGCCAAATGACTGCTAAGCAGCCAAAACACAACAGCAAGAGGTTGAGACCCTCTTGGTGGGCCACCGCAGATGGCTGTTGGGTTCCATTCATAGAATCATAGAGTTGGAAGAGACCACAAGGGCCATTGAGTTTGGTGTTCACAAGGCAGCCAGGTCTAGAATTAGTAATATATACCTGCAATGTCTTTATGGAGCTGACGCTCATAATAAAAAAGCAATTATATTGAAGAAGTGTTCATCATAATACAAGGCATAAACCAAATTATATGGAGATCAAAATTTTAAACACAATTCCTGGAAGACTCCAGATAGATGCTCAAATGATGTATCATGTGGCTGATCTTTGCACGATTCCATTTTTTTAGAAGGAAGAGTTCATAACAGTACCGTGTATCCATAGTAACTCAGCGCTTACAGCAACAAATGTCGCGAAGCACTAACGCAGCAGGGCAAGTTTAAATAGTTTGTTTTTATAAAACCAGAAAACACCATTTTAGGGAGCAATCCTACGCAAAAGAAGCTGGGACAAAGCAAGCTGGTGTAAATTAAGCCGGCACAAAGATACAACAGATCCAAACCCCGTTCAGCAGTGGGGCTGCTGCTTTGCCTAGGCCTGGCATCAGGAAAACAAGCCTTTAAAATAGTGTTCTATGTCAGGTTTCCAGGTCACATGACCAAGGTGAATGGGCTCAGGATCCAGCCTAAATCCTGCCCCCCCCCTGCTCCCACCCCTGCCACACTTCCAGATTGTCTCTTGTGGGGAGACTTATACCAGCTGTGGTCCAGCTGCCTGCGTCCCAGCTGAGTTGGGATGAGCAAGTTACACTGGCATATCTTTGGCTGGGCTGTGGTTGGGGACCTAATGATGGCTGAGTCATGAATCAGCCAGCTGAGTCTTCGACCTGCTGCATCCTAAGGATCCAGGTCTTTCTCAGGATCCGTGAATAGCAACCACTTAACATACCACATTTTCATGACCGATTAAAAATATTCGCAGAGCTGCATAAATATGCATCATGGATATTGTCGTGTGACATTAATTATAGAAATCACTACCAACTATCAAAACCTTGGAGGCGGCAGCAACCTAGTTTCCATCGCACTATATCAGGAGAGCAAATTATAACATCTTTAAGTAATTGCATTCAGAGCAAAGATCCAACATTGTCTGCAAAGGCAGGCAAGTTAAGAGAAAGGCAGAAAAGAGGGGGGATGATACTTTGCAGAATTATAATAAGTGTGCAATCTTGGAGAGCACTCATGAGAACATGTGATACAGCAACACTGATGGAGATCTTAGAGCTCTGGGTGCTACAGGAATTGTAGTCATAAAACTGGCTTCAACCACTTAAATGAGGGGTAGCAAACATGGCAGCCTCTAGCTCTTGAACTCCAGTTTCAATCAGCCCCAGCTAGCATGACCAATGGTCATGGATGATGAAAGTTGTAGTCCAATGATTTCTGGAGGGCATTATGCAGACTACCCCTGATTTAAATCAATCTTTCAACATGGATAATAACTTTTTTCCCCTTCCCAAGAAGGAGGCACTGGGCATTAGCAAAATAAAAATGCAGCTCCACAGAAGTAAGGTTTTCATGTCTAAAACCAAACCTTGTGATAATTTGGCTCAACTCTAGTTAATGTGAACAGAATCAATTTTACTGTCATATCCAAAGGTCTTCGAAGTTCAGGAATAAAATCTACCCCACAGGAAAGGAGTTTCTCCCTTTGAATGTAGCAAAAAGTCAAACCAAGTTTGTGGAAGAATCCGTTCACACAGGCTCAACTGATGCAAATTATTCCATTTGGATCACTGGGCTACTGGTTTAAAGGTTAAAAGACTGAAGTTCATCATGCTTTATTTTGAGACTTTAACTTTTGTCAACTGCCTGTGGCAGAAATGCATTAAATAAAGATGCTGGTCCACAATTAAGCAAATGCTGAAATACCATGCATCAACATAATTTGCTTCTTTTGTTTTGATACAACAGTTTTAAAAGCCACTGATTTTATTTTTAGAAGCTGTTCATTTTTTGCCTCTGGTAAGAGGAAAAGGGCAACGTCTAGACAAGAAGATTCACAACATACCTTCTTAAAGGTAAGACATATAAACCATTTCATTTTTCCTCTTTCTACACTTCCAAAGGGGGAAAGGTAGACATGAGATCTGTAAAAGAGAATCTTGTGAACTGCCCTGAGATTTCTGGATGAAGAACAGTACTATTACTATTACTATTACTATTACTATTACTATTACTATTACTATTACTATTACTATTACCATTACTATTACTATTACTACTACTATGTATTCCTGACATAGGTAATGGTCTTTGGAATCTTTACCAATTTTAGCTAACAAATATTGCAGATTTCTAGTGCAAAAAGCTGCTTTCCGTCAGGTCTACCAAAGCTAACAAAAAGCATTCAATTTGCCACAAGGGAAGTTCCACATTTTATTGAACTGAAACATATATTGATGTATAGATGCACATATGCAATGTAATATGTGCCTCTAGGCTGATCAATGAAGTACTAAAGAAGATAATAATTTCCACTCAGATTGTTAATGTGTGGTTGTGACCAGTTAAATTAAGTCAGATCTAGTATGGTATACTGGATAATGCTGCTTTGGCAAAGAGTTCACTCGGCTGTGAAAATCTGGTCCAGGCACTATCTCTCAGCCTAAACTACCCTACAAGGTTGTTGTAGAATAAAATGAAGGTGGGCGGGTTCCTGAGCATATCCAGTGTCCATTGGTTCTAGAACAAAATGTTGTCTGTGTGCAGACCCAGAGTTTCTTAAAATGTTATTATTTGGCACAAAGTTCTGCTTCATTTTTAAAACTTTATTTTTTAAAAATAAACTTTATTGAACAGTTTAAAAACAACTGCGAAACAGAAAGTTCTGCTTCACTACAGCTCCCTGATAATCCTAACTTTTCCGACTACATCTCTAAATAACATTTTATATTTTACAAGGGAAGAGTGGGGAAAGAACGCCTTTAAAGCAGAGGTTCTTGGAAGTGCAGGAATTCAAAGAACATGTGATTCTTGAGTTCATTTAATGAGTAGCATTAACATATGGTTGATGGAGCCATTACCCAAAGACACAGAACAAGAAAGATATATGTTCGTATGACCAACTGCCTCTTTCTGTATTTTGATGACTAAAGCATGTTTCAACAGATTTCTTAACTAAGCAAAGAAAAGCACTCCAGATTGCTTCAAAACTCTGGCCTGATGTTCCCCCAGATAACAAACCAGTCATTGACTTGTACTACTTAAAAACAGATAGCGTTTGACATGATTGAATGCACCTCAATACAAAATAATTAGGGGTTATGATACAAACAGAAGGAAATTTGCAGAAGGAAAGCTTCTTGTGCCCTCTTCCCTTTTGTAGCAACCTGGAACTTGGCAAAAAGAGAGAGCATCTCTTGTGGTCAGGGAGCCCTGCTGAACAATGTAGGTATAGGCATTACTCACATTTAACTTTATCTTAGTTCTACATGAATCACCCTAAAAGCCTGCAGAACATTTCCCCACCCCTGAGCTCAACCCTAGACAGAAAAAAGTGTGCATGCATGCCAAGGGCCACAACGCCTCTATCAGGCATCTTAAAATGTAACATCTGTCATTATCCTTTTATTTGTGGTTTAGCAGTTTTGAAAGGGGGGAGGAAAAAACAACAACCTTTCTCCAGCTGTATGTGGGCCATGCTGCTTTCCTGCTTGTAATATTTATTTTATCATGTTGTGTTAGGTACCCTAAGGACTTTGGGCATGGTGAATCATATTTATTATTTACAAGCTTTGTCAGCAGCAGTTAACCTGTTTACTCTGGACCTGCAATTATTCCCAATACAAGACCGGCCTGGCATTTTCAATGATGATTGCTACATATGGAAGACGCTTCATGCTTCGCTGAAACTACATTTTCATTAAACTACTTCTAGCTTATAAATGATTGTTAAAAAGGATTTACTGCGCAGTTTTTATACTATGGCAGGTGGTGTTTGTGCTATTCTGCTGTTGCAAGACTGAAAGTTACTACTTTCCTTTCATAACCCATTCCTTCCCTTTTCATTCAACAGTAATAATAATAATAATAGCAACCCAATAGCTGTCTGATATGTATCATAGCTTAAAGTATTCTAATTCATTATCATTTTACAGTTACAGAATTTTCTCCCAAGACATTACATGTTATTTCCCCAACCCTTTACTCCAAATCCCTCCCACAACCCCCCCAATTTCTGCAAAATCCTTCCTTAATCCAATATATTAATTGCATTATTTATTCTGTACATGACTAAGCCATGATTTTATCCAAAAATACATTCCAAGTGATATATTATGATATCAATACGATATAAAAAACAGTAAAAACCAAACTGATATCCCAAAGAGCCTCATTTGAATGTCTGGCACAACTACTCATCATTCACCTGAAGACCAAGACCACAGCCAGACTTAGTGACTGAAACATCAGTCAACAATTTCTCTCTCCCCTTTTTCCTTCTCCTCTCCTGTTCTACATTCACATTATTCTGTTTCTTGTTACTCATGATTAAGAGTTCTTGGAAGGTTGCACAGTATTTTGTGATTTGTTTGTTCAGCCTAAAAAGGGAACTGTCCTAATATGGATTTTTGTAATCTTTCTTATGGGCCATTTAAAGACAACAACAGCAATGAAAACCTAATAAAACCTGTGTGACCAAAGAGCATGAACCTTTTCCAGGATTCAACTGATGAGTCCCACTAACAGAAGCCAGTGGAAGGCCTTCTGCTAACACAATGCGGTTTTTCATCTACTCTCCTCCCCCCAACTTGCTCAGGGGTTCAGGGGAACCCCCAGAATAGTGGAGAGGGGAGAAGAGAGAATTCCTTCAATGCAAGCATGTCTGATATCATTCCAGCTTCCAGAGGTATCTCTTCTCTGCTCCCCTGCACTATTGGCCACGATGGCTGAGGATGACGGGGGCTGATGTAAAAAAAATACTTACAGTCTGCTCTCAGAAAACAGACTGAAGATTAGCACATTTTGCTTGCAAAATATCTCCCAGTATTAATGCAATGCACAGCTACTTTTCTTTCAGTTATTTCAACGATAAGTGCAACCGTTTTCCCTATTGCAAACTATATTTAGATGACATTTATTGTAGATGCATCTTGAATAGTTTTATCAAGGCGTCCCTCAGTACACAATCTTTCATTATGTACTATATGAAATTGTCACTTATCAAGCGATGATGAAGTGCAGTCAACTGATTTGCTGCCACACTGCATAGTCAATACACAATTTGCAAAGGATGCTTATGTGGCCATGCACGTCCATTTCTAATAAGTGCTTAGTTCACACAGAATCCAACATCACCTGGAAGGCCACAATTTGCCCACCTCTGCCCTAGTTTGTGGCTACAGCAACTTGTGCACAAACTTATATGGAGTAAAAGACCATATAATTATTCCAACATCTTCATTTTTACAAGTCCCTGCAGAGTTTTTCATACATGCATCATTTCCTGAAAATATATCTATTGATTATCATTATGAGTCACAGAGAAATGATGAAAAGAATGAAGCTAACCCTATTAGAGCTAGTGTTGATTTTGTAAGAAATATTATTGATGATGAGAATATAAGAGGGTTATTTCCTATTCACTCAAGATGATCTTATTACACATGCTACTAAGTATAATAAATCATGCAATGACATTTTTGCTATTATTTCTAATGCAAGCTAAAAACGTGGAGTTGATGATAAAAAAAGAAATAATGGCAGCAGTTTGCTATTACTTAGAATCATAGAATAGAATCGTAGAGCTGGAAGGGACCCCAAGGGTCATCTAGTCCAGCCCCCTGCAATGCAGGAATCTCAGTCAAAGCATCCATGACAGATGGCCATCCAATCTCTGTTTAAAACCTCCAAGGAAGGAGAGTCCACCACCTCTTGTAGGAGTCTGTTCCACTGCTGAACAGCTCAAGTTTTTTCTGAATGTTTAGTCAGAATCTCCTTTCTTGCAACTTGAAGCCATTGGTTCAAGTCCTATCCTCCAGAGCAGGAGAAAACAAGCATGCTCCATCCTCCATGTGACAGCCCTTAAGATTTTTGAAGATGGGAATCATATCTCCTCTCAAGTCTCCTCTTTTCCAGGCTAAACATACCCAGCTCCTTCAAGTGCTCCTCATAAGGCTTAGTTTCCAGACCCCTGATCATCTTGGTTGCCCTCCTCTGCACACACTCCAACTTGTCAACATCCTTCTTAAATTGTGCTACCCAGAATTGGACACAGTATTCCAAGTGTGGTTGGACTACGGCAGAATAGAGTAGTACGATTACTTCCCTTGATCTGGACACTATACTTCTGTTGCTACAGCCTAGAATAGCACTAGCCTTTTTTGCTGCTGCATCACACTGTTGCCTCATGTTAAGCTTGTGGTCCACCAAGACCCCTAGGTCCTTTTCACATGTACTGCTAGTAAGCCAGGTGTTCCCCATCCTATATTTGTGCATCTGGTTCTTCCTGCCTAAGTGTAGAACCTTACATTTGTCCCTACTGAAATTCATTTTGTTGGCTTGTGCCCACTTCACCTTCATTTTCATGAATCATTAGGAATAAGGTTGGGATGGGGTTGACAGAAATGAAATTGATATTCAATAAGTGATTAGCTATCCATTGTGTTTAGGCACCTAGGACCAGCTCGGAAGGTTTGTGTTTTGACACTATCTGGGGTCAAGTGACTTCTAAGGACCAAAATAGAAGTGACAGGGCAGTCACAAGTATTTTATCCATATTTCTCTCCAGTTCTGTAAAAAGAAAAGGATTGAATCTATTATTTAGTAAAGAGTACAAGATCAGGGTAGGAAGGAGCTGCATCCCTGGCACTACCCACAAGGTTATCACATACAAACTTTTGCAGAATGACATGGGCAGAAGCTCTTAGATCACTTCAATAAGTTATTGGTCTATACACACTATACATTTAAAGCAGTACCATGACTCCTCTCAAAGAATCCTGGGAACTGTTGTTTGTTACAGGTGCTAAAAGTCATTAGGAGACCCCTCTTCCCTTCACAAAACTACAATTCTCCGAATTTGCTGAGGAGAGAGATTGGCTGTTCTAAGAACTGCAGCTTTGGCAGGGAAAGACGGGTCTCCTAATGACTTTTAGCACCCTTAACAAACTACAGTTTCCATAATTTTTTTTTAAAGTGGTATGATAGTGCTTTAAATGTGTAGTATAGATTGGGCCTAAAATACCAGGAGAGGTGAGGAAAAACTTTTGCAATTCAAATAGTGGGTAGATGGCTTTACAGCGTCAAAGTTCAATAGCAAATATGATGGTTGCTGCAAATTAGCAGATCTGCAAGGTTTGTTATGCATTTAATTGAACCTAGCCAAATTTAAACCTTGTTGACCTGGGAAAGCTTTTTTTATATGAGAGCAGCCCAGAGGTTATGCCGAAGCCCCCACTTTGTCTCATGAATATTCAAGTTAAATTAACATGACATTGAAATGAATGATCAATAACATAGCCATGCAGACATTTGGTTCCCTCAGATTTGGTTACTGTAGACTTTCTGATGAGCCAGCAGACTTCTTCCTGCACAGAACCTATTATTTCAAATATTTAGTAGAAGGCAGCAGCAGCAGCCCCATGATTAAATTCACCAGAAGTAACACCTGACCAGCTGCAGATGCAAAAATTTTCAGTCAGCAAAGCCACTAAACCTCATCCCATGAAACATCTGATTGCTGGACAGTAGGATCAATAGAGGTTTACTACAAAGTATTAACGCGGGTGGCGCTGTGGGTTAAAGCCTCAGCGCCTAGGGCTTGCCGATCGAAAGGTCGCTGGTTCGAATCCCCGCTGCAGGGTGCGCTCCCGTTGCTCGGTCCCAGCGCCTGCCAACCTAGCAGTTCGAAAGCACCCCCGGGTGCAAGTAGATAAATAGGGACCGCTTACTGGTGGGAAGGTAAACGGTGTTTCCGTGTGCAGCTCTGGCAGCGATGTCACGCTGGCCACGTGACCCGGAAGTGTCTTCGGACAGCGCTGGCCCCTGGCCTCTTGAGTGAGATGGGCGCACAACCCCAGAGTCTGTCAAGACTGGCCCGTACGGGCAGGGGTACCTTTACCTTTACCTTTATTAACCATGCTATGCTGCCTATCTCCAAGATATGCATTTTCTTCATGCATTTTCTCAAAAGGTTACTTCCTCTTCCAGTTTACTTGGGAAATGGCAGTGCCTCAATAGCTTGGGTTCAAAGCTGACTTCAGATTTAAAGAGCCAATGGCAGAATGACTTATGGTGGACCCCTTGATATGCTGAAGGGCCTGCCCCCCCTCCACAGACAAGCCTGACAGCAAGGGTGCCCCCTGTCAATGACCTGATGCTACAATGGCACCAGGTGACCCATTATTGCCACTCCAAGTAATGTAACTGTGAGGGGAACAGGGGTTTCCTATGAACTCTCAGCACCCTTCACAAACTACACTTCCCAGGATTCTTTGGGAGACACTGTGGCTGTTTAAAGCGGGATTGTGCTTCTTGGCTGTGTGTCCTGGAAGATCTGCTCCCTGCCTTGCAGACCTTTTTACACCTGGCCTGGCGCCCGACTGACTCCAGCTACAAAAGCTGAAGCTGCTGAATAGACGGGCTGGGGCATGGTGTGGTTTTTCTGTTGATGTTTTTGATATACAGTCATACCTTGGGTTACAGATGCTTCAGGTTGTGTTTTTTTGGGTTACGGGCCGCCAAAACCTGGAAGTACCGGAACGGGTTACTTCCGGGTTTGGGCGGTCGTGCATGCGCAGAAGCGCTAAATCACGCTTTGCGCATAAGCACCGACTCGCAACCCACACGTGCGCAGACGGGGGTTGTGAACGTGCATCCCGCACGGATCATGTTCGCAACCTGAGCGTCCACTGTATATACATGTTTGTATCTTTCTTTTAGTTCCTTTATATAGAAATTGTTTTAATTTGGTAGTGTGCTTTTCGATGTCTTAGTTATCCTTGCTGCTTTTGTTATGCTTGTAACTGTGTAACTTTTTTTCATGTTGTAAGCTGCCGTGAGCATGGTTTGAACTATGGAAAGGAGGCATACAAATAATATTATTTTTTGTATTTTTTACACCGGTAAAATTATCAAAAATGTATAAGACGTGCAACAAATGTTGGAAATGTAAAGAAAAAGAAGGTACGTTTTATCATATGTGGTGGGAATGTAAGAAAGTGAAGGGTTTCTGGGAGATGATTTATAATGAAATGAAAAAGATGTTAAAATATACATTTGTAAAGAAACCAGAGACCTTTCTTTTAGGAATTACAGGGAATGAAATTAGAAGAAAAGACTGTAAACTTTTTCAATATGCAGCCACAGCAGCAAGAATTCTACTGGCCCAGAAATGGAAACAAGAGGAAATACCGACAATAGAAGAATGGAGACTGAAGCTGACTGACTATGCAGAATTGGACAGATTAACTGGAAAAATTAGATATCTTCAAGACCAAAAGTTCATCGAGGACTGGGGGAAATTTGTTGAATATCTGAAAAGAACATGTGATGTGCAAACAACACTGGTGGGATTTCAAGAAGCACTGTGAAAGCAGAGATATATTGTTAAAAACAAATAGGAGTGGGAGGGAAGTTTAATGGCAATATAAACAGAGGAATGCGTAAACTGAGAAGTAATTATGAATGATTGTCAGAGAAGCCGAAGGAAGTCTAAAAAGAATCAAATTTGTGAAAATCTGTGAAAATTTGACATAATTGTATATTTGTGTTGGAAAATAATAAAAATTATTTTAAAAAACCAAAAACAAATAATATTATGGAATGTATGGTGCAGATAAGGGCCTAAGACTGAGGAAACAAGGTTCATATCCCCACTAAGCTAACCTTGAGCTAGCTACAATCTCTCTGCCTAACTTACCTCACAGGGTTGTTCTGAAGATAAAATGACACGGGGGCAGGGGGAGGACCGTGCAGGCATTCTGGGACAAAAGGTGAGACAGACATGAAATGAGTGTATGGGAATAACAACCTCAAACGGCCAGGGCTTGGCTGAGGTTCACAGATGCATCGTTTAACACTCTATCCAGAAACAAATCTGGCAAGCCTCTTCTTTAGTCACACTGAATCATGTTTTAAAGATGCTTTTATTTATGAGAGCTTGTTATGATTAGTTTTAATCTAGATGTGCTGGCATGAATTTAAACTGAGATGTTTTATATTATTTCATGATATGACAGTGTTATTTTATTTTTTTTATTATTGATTAGTCAATGTTTTAACATCTCAGTTTCTGTAAGGCACTTCTGTCAGGAGTAATCCTAAAAGACAAGGTATAAATATAAATGAGTATCATACAAACGATAAAATGTGTTAGGTTGAGGGTCATGTGGTGCAGTGATTAGGGCAGGAATAGGCAAACTCCCGCCCTCCAGATGTTTGGGACTATAATTCCCATTGTCCCCTAGCTAACAGGACCAGTGGTCAGGGATGATGGGAATTGTAGTCCCAAACATCTGGAGGGCCAGACTTTGCCTATGCCTGGGTTAGGGTATCAGACTAGGACCTGGGAGACCAGGTTTCAAATCTCCACTCAGCCATGAAGCTCACTGGGTGACCTTGTGGCAGTCTCTGCCTCTCTGCCTAACCTGCCTCACAGAGTTGTTGCAAGTATAAAATGGGAAGGAGGAGAACTCTGTACGCCACCTTGAGCTTCTTGAAGGAAAGGTGGGATATAAATACAATACAATAAATAAAAATAAATTTGACTGTGCACAAAGATCTTACATCTTTTCTTGACAGGATGAAATACACGCTGCAGCGCAAAACCTATCAGAGAAGTGTGCAATGCATCAAATCGATATGCACCAAGAATGAATAGGACCTTTTAGTCTAATTGCAGAACTTGATAGTTCTTATACTGCAACATCTGTTCCTATGCCATTTACAGTTTTCCTGTTGTAAATATTTACAGTTTCCTTTTTAACTTGACATGTATATTGTAAGCTGCCAGTCCTGTTTATTTATGCTATTGTCATTTTGAAGTAGCAGAGAGGCTCCAATCTGATGTACATGCCCCTATGAGTCAGCCCTACTGGACCTGGTAAACATACAAAGGATTGCACTGAAAGTCAGTTATCATTTATTCAGCAAACACTCTTATGGCAGCCATTGATATCTAGCACACATTAAGTACATGTCCCTCTGCCTTACGGGTATGCATTTTCTCTTCATACTTTCTGGAATTCTGCAGCTATGTACAACTTTTGTGTGTGTGTGTGTGTGAGAGAGAGAGAGAGAGAGAGAGAGAGAAAAGAAAGAGAGAGAATGTCTATATATCCTCCTATATAAATTTGTGTAAGGCTGTCATCAGGCTTGTAGTTTGTGTGGCCTCTCGCAGGCAGCACTATGAATTATAGTATGGTAATGGGCTTCTGAGAGCTGCTGTCACCTGCTGCTGGGTGACACCAACGTTAGAGCCAAATAGTTCCCCACCCCTGATCTAAGGGTTTAGTGTGGGTGGTTTGGTAGAATTCCTGAGGAATGCAAAGAGAAATCTAGCCCCTAGCAGGTGTATATGTGTGTCTTTGCGTGTGTGCGTGTGTGTATGAGAGAATATGAATGAATATGAGAGAGATCTGATCCAGCAGAAGTTCAGCAACATCTGGAGGGCCAAAATTTCCCCACATCTGATCTAGTCAAAACCAACCCCATTCTAAGTATAAAGAAATCA
This sequence comes from Podarcis gaigeae, assembly GCF_964106915.1. Lineage (NCBI taxonomy): Eukaryota > Metazoa > Chordata > Lepidosauria > Squamata > Lacertidae > Podarcis > Podarcis gaigeae. Next base: position 81,338,510 of record NC_139681.1, on the reverse strand, counting down.
ACAGACCAGGCTCATCATTGTTTATCATTCTAGTTCTCTCTTCCTCTGTTCCCACAACAGCCTTTGCCTGACCAGTTCACACAGGTGGGAGGAACAATTTTTTTGCATGAGTGACATGGATCCATGTTACCCCAAATACACATAAAAGTGTACATGGCATATCCTGCTCAGCATAAAATCAGAGCTAGCCATACTGCTATGAAAACGGCATACCAGATAGGAATGAAATCCAAGAGAAGAAGACCATTAACTGCATTTTGACATTTCATTTATGTCAAGGTTTTTAAACTGCTGGTATACACTCACAGCTAACATCCTAAGCATGCATTAATTTGTAGTTATTCTTTGGATATAAACTTGCAATTGATTGTTTCCAAAATGTAAAGAGTGACAGGGGAGAGTGGCTCTTCCCAAGTTCTGGAACTCCTTGCCAAAAGACTTTAAATGGATTTGCAAATGTGCTGCAATTTATTTTTGTTGGTTACTTTTATTAATGCTTTTTCCAGCTTAAAAACCCCCAAGGGTTTTATTTTATTTTATTTGCGCTATTGTTTGTAAGCTATCTTGAGCACCATTTAGTGGAAATGTGAGATACAAATTTAACAAATAAATATGACTGGTCGTGCCAGAAGTTTTATAGGTCAGCTTAAGGATTCAAATGAACTAGTTTAAGCATATTTAATCACAACACTTGTTAAAGGTTCTGGACACAGTTAGAACCAATGTGTCAAAACAGTTCAACATGATTAGTGAATCAATATTGCAAGCCAGTGCATGCCTACTCAGAAGTAACCCCCACTGAGTTCAACAGGATTTACTTCCAGGTAAGCGTGTACAGGACTGCAGGCTAAAGAAACTCAAATTATTTACACCACACACTGAAACATGTATAAGCAGAAAAGAAATACAAGTCTGTTCCATTCTGACAAATCTACTATTCATAAATTCCTCCTCCAGGTGATTTATACGTTGCAGCTGAACAAAAAGGAATTGCTTGTGCTCCAGACTGGAGCCAGGATGCTACAATTGTTGCAGGAGAAACACATTAAAGTGGTAAAAGGAATCGTGCCAAAAGGATATGAAGAACTGTAATCTCCTTCCAGCACAGGCAGTGGAGCTGGGAAGAGAAGGGTATCCAATTCACTTGAATAATATAAGAGGAAATAACAGGCATATCTGAGGAATGCTTGATTTGCTGTTTTTTGAGTCTCCAATCAGTACTTCTTCCATTTAAGTTGGACGTAACCAATGGAATCGCTTCTAGATGATTTGGACTATGACACCCATCACCACTAGCTATTCACCATGCTGACTAGGACTGATGGGAGTTGAAGTACAACAATAGCTGGAGGGTGGCACATTATCTATCCTAGGTTTAAGTACTCCTATTATTTACATATTTTGCGGGGTGTGCATCAAATTTACATGTCAACATCTCAAACAAGTGGCATGCAACTAGAAGGAATGGTATTTTATTTGAATTCAGCACCTGACAGCAACTTGGAATTTATGTAAGCAAATTTTGATTGTTTAAAATTGCTTCAAATTCATTATCTCAGCGATCCTTACAACAGTCCTATAACTCCAGCCATAATACTATGGGTATTATGATGCCCATAGTACTAACAGATACAAATCTGAACCAGGGACTTCTCAGCTCACACCTCCTGGATAATGGTGGGGGCATTTACAGGGTGCATTAACCCATTCACTATACCACCAAATCATTGGCGCAGTTGCAGTTCCACACATTCCTTCAGATGACCATATCTGCAAACTACAGTGTTTCCTAAGCGGGTGACAGAGCTCAGAAGTATCAAGAAGCCACACAATCCAAAATGCCACCTGGTTATCACAGTGGGGGAAATGCTTTGCATCATTTTACGTTCCTGGACTACAAGAAACAAAAGCCTTTAATGCCTCAACCCACATGTCCCAAGGGCAGCTGGTGAAAACAACAACAAAAACAGCCAGCTGGCAACCCACAGCCCAATTAACATATTTGTGAAATGCCATGGGTGCTGATATCCCGTTGTTTAATCCTACGCAGCTCTGGCAAGCATCTATGAGAAGAACCACATGGGCACCACTGAATGGCTTGGTTCATTCCTACACCATTATGCTTCTGGTGTGGGGAGGAACTATGCCACTCACCTGCCTTGTGTGGTCCTTCTTCTACACACTGCCAAACTAACCTGAAACGGGACCTTTACAAGCTTCAACTGAGGTCCCTTTGTGTGTTGCAAGTTCATGTTCAGGACACATATAGTTAGAAGCCAGTTAACCTGCTGAATTGCCCTGCCACATGCTGTATATACCCATTCAATCATTTCCTGGTACAGCTTTGGTGCTGTTAACACAGTGGTTTGACTTCACCCCCGGTGGTGCACTCCAATGTCTCCCAAGACAGATGGATGCCAATAATAATAATAATAATAATAATATGCTCAACCAAGCCAAGGGTCAAGTCTAACTCTCTTCTCCAGGAGCAGCCAACCCAAGATGTGCAACAGAGCTTCAGGCTGTGGTAAGTCAGATAGCATCAAAGGCATGTGTCATCTCACCCACCCACCTCACTGTGCACTAAGCCAGAACACACTTCCCAGAGACTTCCTTGTGTGCCATCCGAACCCCCCAAGCCCACTATGCCCATGGGCTTCATGCAGGTTTCATCAATTTGATGTGAAATGTGGAGCGGTGAGTCAACGGAGAAGTCTCCCTCAGGAGGTCGTGGACTCTCCTTCCTTGGAGGTTTTTAAGCAGAGGTTGGATGGCTATCTGTCATGGGTGCTTTAGCTGAGATTCCTGCATTGCAACTCTACAATTCCACGATTCTATGTGTTAATCCCCCCCAAGAAAGATTCAGGGCAGACAAAACAAAGCACCTCTTCACACAGTGCACAGTTAAACTGTGGAATTTGTTGTCATAAGGTGTAGTGAAAGCCACTAACATGGATTGGTTTAAAGGAGGATTAAGCTAATTCATGGCGGGTCAATTGCTACTAGCCACAATGGCTATATTCTACCTCTACCAACAGAGGCAATGTGTCTATGAATATCAGTTGCAGGGCATCCCAAGTAGAAGACTTAATAGAAGATTGTTGCACTCAGATTCTGCTTCTGGGTTTTCCACTGGCATCTGGACAGCCACTGTGAGAACAGGAAGGTGGCCTAGATGGGCCTTTGGCCTTATTCTGAAGAACATAATCCTTCTTGGAAAGGGGGTTTAATCCTAAATAAATGGGGTTAGGATTGCAGCCTTTGCAAGGAGTAGCTCCAACCAAATTCAGCTTGGTTTAGTTCTGAGTAGACATGCACAGGATTTCACCATTTGCGTAACAACTAGCTGAAATAAGAATAGAATTGTAGATTCTATTCAGTGGTGCCCATGTGGATGATCTATTCTAGCGCAACCCCCTGCAATGCAGGAATATGCAGCTGTTCCATATGGGGGAATGGGGATCAAACCTGCAACCTTGGTGTTTTGAGCACCACACTCTAACCAGCTGAGCTATCAGGAAGGAGATCCATGAGAACAGAGGAAGCCCAGCAGATTTCCACAGGAAGGGTACTGTTATTATTTCAATTTACATCCTGCCCTTCCTTCCTAAAGGAGTCCAAGGCAGCCAACACAACAGTAACAATAAAATTAAAACATTCTAAAACCAGTTGCATACCATTACATTCTCTTAATACAGTGATTTCGGGATTGCCAGGAACCACATCTTTCTCCCATCAAACTAGGCCATTTTGGCCCTACCAACGAAAAGGCCTTGTCTCTTTACATCTGATCTCATGTAAAGAGAAGATGGAAAGCACAGTGTCAGGTGCTATCTTGAATCTCAATAAGGTGTGTACACAAGGCGGCTGTTCTTGAGGCAATTAAAGGCTGCCTCAAAAGTTACTGAATCCCTTCTTCTGCAATCTCAGAGGCCGAGCATCTTCCAGAAGTGCTGTACAAGTGAGTTTACATGTGCATATTTATCCTTGGTGCTTGCAACATCAGGAAAGAAATTGCCTGTCTCAATGACTATCACTGAAGATCTACCTCAGATGGCACTTTCCTTCTGCCCCCCACTGAAGCTTTTCAACAGGGGAATCACTGAGTGATAACAAGCCATGCCTTAATTTTGCATGTGCAAATGAACCTTTGAATATTCTAGTTTTGGGGCTAGGAACTGACCCCAATTCTACCACATTAGAGGCGACAGTATAAAATGGGTTTTCATGATAAAAAGTGCAGCATGACCACAGAGAGGGGGTGGCGACCCACAACCCTAGGGCTGACTGTTGCCCTTGGCCAAATTTTATGTCGCCTTTGGCTTACTTTCAAAAATAATCACTTCAGACCTAAGGCAAGGGTGATTTCTCCTACTCTGGCAATCTCCTGGAGGGGAGAGGCAAATTGAGGTGGCAGAAAGAGAGAGGGGAAAGGAGTAGCTCCACTCACTGCTGGTTTGGGCCCTGCTCACAATCAGCATACAGTCCTACCCTGAGGGAATGTAGCTCTCAAAATATTGCCCACTCCTGACTTCTACAAGTCTAGGCCAAGGGGTCCTCATACCAAGTGGGCCACAAGAGTACTTCCACATGGGGCACACACTGCCTTGTGGGGGGGGCATGAGGCCAAAATCTGACATCCCCCCAGCCCTCATGAGGAGCTGGGCTTTGCAAAGGAGGCATAAGGCTCTGGCTGGGTCCTAGAACTCTTCCACCATCTTCCCAAAGCTGGAAAAGTGCTAAATAGGCTTCGGCAAGGAGAGGAATCTAGGACCTTGTCAGAGCCCTCACTCCTCCTTCCCAAAGCCCAGTGCCTTGCTTACCGTCATGGGCGTAACCAGGAATTTTTGGGGGGGGGCAGCCAAAGTTGTTGAGCTTCTTTTAGGAGATTGCCCTAAGTTATTGAATTTTCTTGGGGAAATCATGGGTAAAAATACCCCCATTGCAGGGAGCAAGCTTTCATAGGGGGGTAGGCATCTGCTGGGGGGGGGCAGAACCTCAGTTAATTGAGTACTTTCAATGCTTTCCAATAATTTTGGGATGGGCTACACTCATGGGCAGCATAAGGGCTGTGGGGGGTGTCAATTGTAGCTGAGGGCCACAAAAAAGGCCGCATGTCCACCCTGGTCTAGTCTGCCTCTGGAGGTACTTAATTATTTCCACAATATCTCCAGTTTAGGGGCCAGAGTGGGGAGTGCTTTCAAATAAGAATTCACCAACATGAAATCTATACTTGCCTGCACCCTAACACTTTCTGAACTTCTGAATTAGCCAGCACCAAGCACAGTTAAACTTGGAAGTTAGGTCAGGAGAAGACAATATAATTGGGGTGTTAAACCTTGCTGGTATTTCATGGAGCTTCTCTTTCAAATATTTATCCTGACTTGTTTCCCCCCCCCCAACTTGTTTAGCACCTCCCTTTTAACACTGGCTCCCTTACAACACAAGCCTCAAACTGATATGTTTTGGTGAATGTGTTCACATGCAGGGATTCCATAAAAATGACAACAAATTGATGCTTCTAGACAGATAATGTGGGGCCTTTTTGCTGATGGAACCCTGAATCAGGATATCCATCCAATTCTGACTCAGGATACTCAAATTCGAAGTCAGGATAGCTGCCAGTATGAATTTATACATTCCTCCCTTCCAATTCATTATCAAGCACCTGCTTATCTTAAAGACTGGCTGAAGGGGGGGGGGGGGGAATCAAACACCAAATCAACCACTCCAGATCAGGCCACATGGCATCTGTCCAAAAGGCTTCCCAAACCTCCAAATCTGAATAATATTTTTGGTTGGTTGGAAGTAGTCTGTTTGCAGAACAACATAGGGAAATCTTGTCCCAGCAGCAAACAAAGCAAGACATTTGAGTCCTGCAGTTCTCTCTGCAGGCAAAACAGTCTCCCTCAAAGCGCATGCAATCTCCAAAACTACAAGATACTTAAAATGCAGTGTCATCAGCACTGCTGAATCGAAACCTCGCAGTATTTATCATTACAGTGGCAAATGCAAATATATACAGCTGCATGATTTGACTTTATACTCGATCTGCTTTTTAAAAAACGGTTTTAAAATACAACACAGGAGCTCAAAAGGACATGTTTTCTCCCCTGGAATCTAGTAGATATTATTTTCTCCCTTCCCCCCTTTCTAATTAAAAGAAATACACAGGGTACCTAGAAAAAGGACAAGCAAGTAGCAGCTATTAAGAGCAGTTGGGGGGATCTTTCCCAGCAGTTCCATTATATTAAGGGGAAAGGAAGGCAACCCCCTCTTTATTGCCCCCCCTCGTACTGAAAGCAGACAATTACGTTGCAACCCCCCTGTCCCCTCCCAATAACCCTGAAGTTACTTATGCCCATGCCCTAAAGTCAAAGTGCATTGCACCCAATTTCCAGAAGGCTATGGATTCTCAAGTCACACCCCAAGGCATATTGTGATGTTAGCATATTCATTAGCTAGACTCAGCAAAGCATCCTTAATAGGCCAAGGTGCACTTAAAGAGGGGGGAAACAACAACCAGCCAATAGCACAAATAACTGCAACTTACTGCTATTTGAAAGGCAGCATAGGAAACGAAACAACAGCAATGCATCTAAATCGTACAAACCCTTCTCACTGGGGCAAATCCACACTGGGACATGTACCAGCTTGGCAAGGGTTCCTCCTTATGTTCCACCCCCCTTTTCCCCCCCTTCGTTCCTCTCCTTCTCTCTGGATGCCACCCACACTGTCTGGCAGTCTCCGAATGCAGCCAGGTGTCCTTCTGATAAGAAACAGGAAGTAGCGCCAAGCCCCCCCCCCCTGCCACACAGAGGGTCACCTGCCTAACTCCTTCCTATTCCTTAAATCCTCTCTCGGCCAGGTCAGGTCAGAGACTCAAGCAACTCCTTCCCTTGCTGGAACAAAGAGGCAAGAGGCAATTCCAAGCCCTTCTTCCAAAATAAAATAGCTGAGTAAGAAAGCTGGTCTCTCTCTCTCTCATGCGCAACACACACATCATGCAGCTTCTCTACAAGCACCAGTGGTGACATATTTGGGAGGAGGGGGCCAGGACATGCATCCCAAACCCAGGAGAGCCACAGCTGTCCCTTTTGCAACAACTGTGTGCAAATTGCCTTCTATGGGAAAGCCAAATCCATCCCTCCCCCAGCGAGGGAAGTGACTCACCGCCTGCTCGACCTAACTAATAATTCCCATTGAAATTAACACTTCCCTTGCCATTCACCTCCGCAAAGACAGAGCCGGGAAGATATAAGGAGACGGGGGAGGGGGAGGAGGGCGCCAACTTACGGAAGTGTAGTTGCTCTTCTGGCTCCGGATCTCCTGCTCCTGGAACTGCAGCCCCGCCAGGTGCTTCTCCAGGGCTTCCCAGTCCATGGTGGGCAGCGGGGGCTCCTGCTCTTGCCAAGCCGTGCCCCCTCCTCCTCCTCCCCCCAAGGAGTTCTCCAAGGGGTGGAAGGCTACCAGCGAGCCCCCGTTGCTCAGCCTGCCCATGCCGCCCCCGGGCTGCCCTTTCTGGAGGCGGGGGGCTTTGCCGTAGCCGCCGCCGCCCCCTTTGTGCCCAGTCCTGCGGCTAGAGGGCACCACGTTGGCATTGTGCCGGAGGTCCAGCGGGTGGTGCGGCTGGCGGTGCTGGCGCTGGGGATGCTGAGGAGCCGGGTGGCCGTGGGGAGCCGGGGGTGGCATAGCAGGGGTGGCGGTGGCGGTGATGGTGGGGAGGGCGAGGCGGGCGCTCCTCGCCTCCTCCAGCTCTTGCGCTAAACTCCTCCTGGCAGGGGCGGTTCGGGCACAGCGGCGGGCATCGTCCCTGTCCTCCGCCCACGCATCAGTCACCTTCCTCTGGTACACCTGGAAGTCCTCCTCCCCCTCTTCTTCCTCCTCCTCTTCCTCGTCTTCCTCCTCCTCCTCCTCCTCCGAGTCCTCCAAAGCAGCCAAGTCCAGGCTGGTGGGCGAGGGGGAAGATTTGCATTCCGAGCAAGGGGTCACTTTGCTGGAACTCGATTCCGAGCTGGAGCGGCTGCTGCAAGGGTCGCTGCCTAGATCCATGCCATCCTAGAGGACAGAGAAAGAGAGAGCGTTAGAAAAAGACCTATAGCCCAGCTCTCCTTTCCTGCCTTGGCTGCTGCTGCTGTTGGAAGAACATCCCCGCCAGGCACTGAAAGAACCAGACAGACGGTTTCCCTCTCTCCAGATGCTGCCAGACTCTTAAAGGGAAAAGCGGGCGAAGGAAGCGAATCTTGGGGAAGGGGGGTGAGAGAAGCCAAGGGGTGGGGAGGGGAGATCTCCGGCACTTCCCCGAAGTTTCCCACCCCACCTAGGCAGGGCATCCGCTTTGCGAGGAGAGGGCAGGGAGAGGTCTCCCAAGCAGGGGCGGTCCCTCTTGAGCCCCACCTAACGAGGAGGAAGGGGGGCGCGCAGCAGCACCGGCAGCGCTCCGCCTGGAGAGCTCAGGCGCCGCCGCCGCCGCCAACAGTTTCCTCTCCAGCACCGGCCGGGAGTCCTTCCTTGCCCTGCGACGGCTCCGGAAAGTTCCCGGCTCCCTCGCGCCCCCACTTGCGAATACAGAGCGCGAGCTACGCCGGTAGCGCGAGGGAAGAGGGGGGGGGGGAGGAGGGAGTCTGGGAGCCCCACGCAGCCGGCGTAAAACTGGAAAAAAGTGAATGAGACAATGCCGGCCCCACACCGCCCCCTACGGTACAGCCGGAGAGATCCTGGTGGCCGAAAAGGAGCCAAAAGCGTGGCCCCGGCAGGAGCTGAGCCACCTCTTTCCCCGAATTCTTTTCAGGGGGTGCTGCGCAGTTATGCCTCCTCCTTCGCACATGTAAAAGCAGCAGGGGTTTATTGGAGGGGAGGGGGAGTTTGGCATTTCGCAGGGGAAGCCTGAGTTTGAATTTGAAAAGTGGTGCAGCAGAGCCTCTGCTACTGCCAGATGCGATTGGCACGTGGCACCATCAGCCTCCACGGCACTTTCATGAATTGGGGTTTGAGTGGGGTGACCGTGGGGGGGGGGGGACGGGACACACATCACCCATTGGGCTGCATCATGTTAAAGAGGCTGAGAAGCCGGACCCTATTCCATTTCCCACTCTTGAGCGAATGGTGGATTGAGATTAACTTGTTTCCACGTGATGATGATTAATAATAATAATAATAATAATAATAATAATAATAATTTATTTGTACCCCGCCCACTCTGGGCGGCTTCCAACAAAAATTAAAAATACATTAAAATGTCACACATTAAAAACTTCCCTGAACAGGGCTGCCTTCAGATGTCTCCTAAATGTCAGGTACAGTGGTACCTCGGGTTAAATACTTAATTTGTTCCAGAGGTCTGTTCTTAACCTGAAACTGTTCTTAACCTGAAGCAACCACTTCAGCTAATGGGGCCTCCTGCTGCTGCTGCGCCGCCGGAGCACAATTTCTGTTCTCATCCTGAAGCAAAGTTCTTAACCTGAGGTACTATTTCTGGGTTAACGGAGTCTGTAACCTGAAGTGTATGTAAACTGAAACGTATGCAACCCGAGGTACCACTGTAGTTGTTTATCTCTTTGACATCTGATGGGAGGGCGTTCCACAGGGTGGGTGCCACTACAGAGAAGGCCCTCTGCCTGGTTCCCTGTAGCTTTGCTTCTCGCTATGAGGGGACCGCCAGAAAGCCCTCGGCGCTGGACCTCAGCCTCCGGGCAGAACGGACATGAGGGGTAAAAGTGTCCCCTCCTAGCAAGACCTTTAAGCTTCCTCTGAGAGCTGCAACCTCAGCACATCTGAGTTTCTAAAATAATTTACAGTGCAATCTAAGGCGTATTTACTCATAAATGATGGAGCAATCCTATAGCAAGATCTACTGGAATGAGCCACTTTAGGATGTAGTGGATCTCCAGCTAAGTTTGCTTAAACCTTCAGCTTGAACATCTATTCAAAAGCAGTTCCATTGAATTCAATGGGGCTTTCTCTTGAACAATTGGACCGCAGTCTTCTACATAGAAGTAAGCCTGCAGTTCAGTAGGGCTTCCTCCCATTACATTATATTTTATTTTTTCATGTTGATATGTTTTTTATTAGAGTTTTTCATAATACAATAAAGTCCAGGGTTTGTACATTTTAGTAAAAAAGCCAAATTATTTTTGTGCTTCCTTGGTCAAGATTTTTAGCAAGCCACAGAAAGCCCTCTAGACTTCACAGGTGTTAGCTCCTCAATGCAAAGATAAATGGAAAAGAGTAGCCTGCAAAGGTTGTTTTTAAATATACAAATCAATTTTTAACACACCTATCCAGAACTCTAGGCATCCTGCCAGTTTTTTTTTTAAGTAAATCCATAGCATAAGAAAAATGCCACCATATAACCTGGCACTCATAATAATAAAGCACTTCAAACAAGTCAATACAGGGGAAGCATTTCAACTTCTTCCAAAATAACGATAACAGTGGAAAAATAAATAAATAAAATCCCAGGAAGGGGAAAAAAATGTCACATTCATATATTCAAAGTTCTTCCCCTCTCCACAATCCCTCTTTCCTTGCAAAACAGTCTGAGGAAATGGATGAGCTTTGCAACATGCCCAGAAGGTCAACGGATTCAGACTTCTTATAAATCAAGACAAGTCGCACCAAAGACATCTTTGTTGATTCACAAAACAGCTGTATAACTCAGAAACAAGTCCCAACAGGTAGACAAACTTGTAACATTCAGGAGCGTACAGATAAAACCTAACACTTCGATCTCCATCAGAAACTAGCTAGTAGTCACTAGACTATTTTCACAAACTCAGTAAGAGGAGGTCATGGTAAGCAACAGAAATGTGATACAGCTACTATAGACCATGATGGTCAATGCAATGCACGACCTTAGCATCAAAATTTACTTTTTTTTACAAAAAATAGTATATTTTTCAGTATACAGTGGTACATCGGTTTAAGAACAGTCCTGTTTATGAACGATTTGGTTTAAGAACTCTACAAAATCAGAAATAGTGTCTTGGTTTGCAAACTTTACCTCGGTCTAAGAACAGAATCCGAATGGTGGAAGGGCACCAGCGGCAGGAAGCCTCATTAGGGAAAGCGTGCCTCAGTTTAAGAACAGTTTTGGTTTAAGAATGGACTTCCAGAAAGGATTAAGTTCATAAACCGAGGTACCACTGTACTGACATAAAAATGTTTCTCCGAAATAGTAATAATGTTTTGCTTGGAATTTAAAACCTCAGTATGCACAGACTTAGTTGTGGGGAAACCCAGCCAGTTGTTGTTGTTGTTGTTTAGCAGCATTTTGTACTCAGATGGGGACATCTACTAGGGTGCAATTCTATAGATGTTTACTTAGGAGTTATCCCACATTGAATACAGTGGGACTGACTTTTTAGTAAACATACTGGATTGCATTGTTTGCTTCAAAAATAAGTGTACCCAATTTATTTTATGTGCATCCTGCCTTTTTCCAATCAGGAAATGTAGGGGGTGTATAGGTAAATTTCCCAGGTGATTCCCCTATCTAGGCATTGGCCAGAACTAGATTTGCCTGGCTTTTGCAAAGTTGCCTTATCCTGTAACCCATGCCCAACTTCAATAGCGGAAAGATACTGATTAGCATCTTCAAAAGCAACAAACCAACTAGTTATATCTTAAATGGTTAGCTAAAATGTATAAAGCAAAATCAGATGCATGCTGGAAAGGTAAAGAGAAAAAGGGTACCTTCTATCTTATGTGGCGGTAGTAAAAGAATTTTAGGAGATGATATATAATGAATTCGGGAAAGTAGTAAAAGAATTTTAGGAGATGATATATAATGAATCGGGGTAAATGTTTAAAATAACCTTTTCTAAAAAACCAAAAGCTTTTCTTTTAGGAATTGTAGGTGTCAAAATTCCAAGTGACCAGAAGAGACTATTTCTGTACGTGACTACTGCTGCCCGGACACTATTAACTCAGAGATGGAAAGAAGGTACAGTCCCTACCAGGGAAGAATGGCAGATTAAACTGATGGACTATGCAGAAATGGCAACACTGACCAGAAGAATTAGGAATCAGGAAGACCAAAATTTCAATAAGGAATGGGGAAAATATATAATTTATTTAAAAAACAACATTGTAAACAATTAAAATTGTTGGTAGGATTGGAATGATACTTGTAGTTAAAAGTTGGACTATGGTTTTATTGAAGATTTAATAGAATTGGATTAACAGAGAAGATGCAGGAGAAAAAGTTAACATAAGGACCCACAAAAGGGGAGGAAAGAAGTCCAAGGGGAATTATGGATATTGTCTTATTGGCTCCCTTTGTGGTTGTTTGTAAATCAGAAAACCCAAAAATAAACTTATTATTATTTTTTTAAAAAAAATCTTAAATGGTTGCCAGACTTGCATCTTGATTATAGAGAGCCAGTGTGGTGTAGTGGTTAAGAGTGATAGACTCGTAATCTGGGGAACCGGGTTCAATTCCCCGCTCCTCCACATGCAGCTGCTGGGTGACCTTGGGCCAGTCACACTTCTCTGAAGTCTCTCAGCCCCACTCACCTCACAGAGTGTTTGTTGTGGGGGAGGAAGGGAAAGGAGAATGTTAGCCGCTTTGAGACTCCTTCGGGTAGTGATAAAGCGGGATATCAAATCCAAACTCTTCTCTTCTTCTTCTTATACTTACCATCAAAATATTGGCTATAAATATTTATAGCCACATCCTGGAAATACCAGCTGATACTTTCTGACAAGTCCATCAGAGACAGCTTCTGCTTTGCACTTCTTTAGCCCCACTCATGAGCACAGTTTGGATCTGGTGTACTCTACACTGGCTTAACTTAACTTCCCATAATTAGGACTGCTCCTTTAACTTACTTTCAGGAAAATATTTATAGGGCTGCTGCCTAAACGGAGCTGCTGGTTTAGCATAATGGCTAACAGCATATATCAGTGCTTGTTTACTCAGAAGGAAGTAGCCCAAACAAGCATTAGGGAACACACTTTTTAAATCTTACAACATATATCTTTGCACTGATAGTGTTGCTGCTGCATCCCTCTTAAGGCAGGCCATGACCAGTTCTCTGAAGACCAGTTCTCTGGTAAATGTGCTTAGGACTGCTTGGTGGTTTGAAAATGGCGGCAAAAGGTTCTTATACACTCACAGCCACGCCAGAGGAAGAGAGGGAAGGTGGGAATGTATGAGCACAGGCTTGTTCACATAACGCTAAACCCAGACCCTCCAAGTGTCCCTATTTTCCAGGGATGTCCCTGATTTAGAGAAGCCACCCCAGTTTCTGATTTGATCCCGAAATGCCCCACTTTTCCTTAGGATGTCCCTATTTTCACTGGAGAAATGTTGGAGGGTATGGAGTTACGCAACTCCTGAGTCGTCTGAAGGCAATCCTGTATAGGGAAGGTTTTTTAAAACGTTTAATGTTTTATTGTGGTTTTTATATATGCTGGAAGGTGCCCAGAGTGGCTGGGGCAACCCAGTAAGATGTGTGGGGTATAAATAATAAAATTATGGAATGGGACATCCCTGTTTTCATTGGAGAAATGTCAAAGGGTATGTAAACCATTGCTTAGCATTACATACAAACCAATGTGAAGTGGTTTTACCACTTGAAATGTACAATATGAGGACTAAATATTAATATTATTGCTATTAAACATTTCTGGAAAATATATTCATGGTTTTGAAAAACCAATTAAAATACAAAGAAGTAGCCCACTCCTCAATTTCCCATGCTACAATAATAATAATAATAATACTAATAATTTATTATTTGTACCCCGCCCATCTGGTTGGGTTGCCCCAGCCACTCTGGGCGGCTTCCAACAAAGATAAAAGATACACTGAAATGTCACATATTAAAAACTTCCCTGAACAGGGCTGCCTTCAGATGTCTTCTGAATGTCAGGTAGATGTTTATCGCTTTGACATCTGATGGGAGGGCATTCCACAGGGCGGGCGCCACTACCGAGAAGGCCCTCTGCCTGGTTATTGGTGTTTTTTTTAATGCAGACTCCCTTCACAAGCCAGTGTTGGATAGTGTCTTTAGATCACCTGTAGTTTTCAAGAGTAGGCTTTGAAGGAATTATAACTCCAGGGATACTGAGTGCCAATTGCACCAGAGGGTGTATATTAATACAGGTACATCCACATAATTATCAGTTTGCACTAACTTGATGATTTAGCCATTTTTTAAAAAATTGCAACTAATTACCAGTAGCCTATAAATAATATCTCGGTTAAAAAGCTAATCTGTTTTATTATATCCTGGTTCACTGAAGCCTGCTCTATAATACAAATTTGAGGCCTTCAAAGAACAGTGTTACAAAGGAAGGCTTTCCGTAGCGTCAACTTAATCATCTTTCCGTTTCAGCAACACTTTCAAATTTTAATTTGCAGAAATGAAAAGCATGTGTGTTAACAGGCAGAGCTCGCAAAGTTTATAATACTGATATTTATCTTTGAAATAATCAAAGTTCATTATGGGCTGTTAGAATTGGATTGTTACAAGAACTTCTGGGATAGCAAAGGGATGTTTCTGAATGCATTCTAAAGCATGAGCTATACCAGCAGTCAGACCTCAGTGCCTGTCCCAGGCAAAAATGGTTCTGAGTGGGAGATCCAGAAAGTTTGCCTGAAAATAAATAAATAAAGGAGGCTGTGAGGTGGAGAAGTGAAAGGCAGATCTGTGTGCTGCTTTTCCTATTTGTCTTGACGTTAGCATCCATGGACAGCAGTTTTAGACAGGGGCACAGGCCTTCTGAGCGCCTACCTCTTTTATGGTCCTATAAAGTCAAACGATTTCATGACACTGCAGCTCAAAAATCATTTGGAGAACATTATGCTAGTAATTACATGATCCTCTGTAGCTGTTTATAACATGTTAAGCAATTAATGGCTATCAGCACACACTTATGGGCTCTGGGAACCAGCTTAGCTGCAATTTGTGCCATGCAGTTTAGAGGGTGTTATTTTATTTCTCAGTGTTCTGTTCCTAGACTCATAGCAGATTAAAGAAAAGAAAAGAAGAAAGAAAACCTTGCTTACTGTGTCTAGAATGCAAAGTTAAAATATAGTAAACATAACCCTCAAAGTCCTCAATAACTGAATGCTAAATATATATAAATATATTATACAGTGCCATAGTACTTGGGAAATCATGGAAGCCATCAGTTTGCATTTTTCTTTAAAATAATACATCCCTAGCTCTTAGGAGTACAAGAACAGAGAAAGTGGGTTTCAGATATTTCCCTATTACCCACACTTGTTCATTTTGTCCCACAGATTTACACCTTCCAAATGTGGCCCAAACTACTCTGAAAACACCTGCCCAAGTTTCTGCCCTAAGTTTAGACGCTCCCCCCCCCAAAAGGGAGAGAGACAAATTCTTTCATTCTCCTGAATTCCATTCCATACATCTCATGCCATACAAAGTAAACAAGCATGCAAACTAAGTACAATATAAACCTCCCTGGTTAAGCCGTTATCTGTGAGCCAAACGAGGGCAGAATCGAAGGCCAAGTATCTGCCTGGTAGAACAAAGCCTCTAATCCCTTAGTACTACTTTGGAAGAGGAAACATGATGCACGCGTGCTCAGGATTGGGGCCCTGATGACATGCAGGAAGGGGGTGAGGAAGCATGACCACTACAAAGCTGATCAGCTGGTGTCCATCTATTGCTTACACAACACCCTATCTTGCTCAGCACTGTGACTCTTCGGGTGTTATTGGACTGCAACTCCCATCAGCCCAAGCCAGCATGGCCCAATGGCCAGGGATGATGGGAGTTGCAGCCCAACAACATCTAAAGGGCTGCAGGTGCCCCATCCCTCCTTTAGCTGAATAGCTCCCTTGACCTCTTGAAAAACTCATTTGTTTACTTACTGACTTATTTCATAAAAGGTATGTACCGCTTGATTACAGAACAAACCTCAAAGTGGTTTCCAGAAAGGATAAAACAATACAATTATCGCTAAAATATTCACAACCATAATTTAAGGAAGTTAAAACTGTGGTGTAGTGGTTGAGAGCGGTACTCTCCTAATCTGGGGAACCGGTTTCGGAACTCCGCTCCTCCACATGCAGCTGCTGGGTGACCTTGGGCTAGTCACACTTCCTTGAAGTCTCTCAGCCCCACTCACCTCACAGAGTGTTTGTTGGGGGGGGGGGAGGGAAAGGAGAATGTGAGCCGCTTTGAGACTCCTGAAGGGGAGTGAAAGGCGGGATATCAAATCCAAACTCTTCTTCTTCTTCTAAGACAAATTAAGACTCGTACAAACTTTCTAAACATCCTAAACTTTACAGTTCAGCATGCAAGTGGTGTACAAGGGTAAGGAGGGGGCAAATGAGACAGGGTTGGGATTTTCTCTCTCCAAAGGACAATGATTTAAATGAGTTTTGCAACATAAATACTGTGCCTATTCAGTGTGGAGCATGATGGTGAAAATAAAGGAATTACAGTGAAGTGTTGAATCAATTTGAAAGTAAAAATGCCTTGCTTGAAGAGAGATGGTACTTGATGTTGTAAAATAATTGTACTTTTGCATCTGTAGTGTTTCCAGCGCATCAGCATAATGAAAACCAAAGCACCCAGGGTAGCTGTTAATACTCGAGACACAAGGTTGCATTTTGCCAATTGTTCATAAATCAGTTACTCTCTTTGAAGTGAGCTACTGTATTATATATATAAAAAAACAATTTATATCCAGAACTTTGGATAATGTTAACACTGTTTGGGAAGATAAGTGGACTCAAATCATCCCCCACCCCACAATTTCATTATTCAAATAGCACCTTTTTCTTTGACCCATAGAGATGCCATGGGAAACAATAGGTTTTTGTTCTGACAGATAGTTTTTGTTCTGTTGTGGAGGATGACATAACCAGTGGCAGGGCCCCCCTCCCCCCCACTTGGAAAATTAACGGCCTCATGAAAGATGATGCATCTGATACTCAGTTTAAGAAGAAAGGGTTCTCTGTTAATCAAGAAATGCCCTTTGTATGTCAGGAGTCGCAACAATTCTTTCAAGCTCCATTATTCAGCAACAGCAACAATGCATTTCAGTGCCTGCTGCTGACACCTTGTCCTTCCCCCTCAATCTCTGATGGGTAGTTGATGCAACATCTTGCAATTCTGGCACTGCTGTATCAGAAACTCTGCATTACTGAATACAGTTGCTAGTATTATGGAACACAGGAAGCTGCCTTGCAGTGAGTCACACCACAGGGCTCTCCAGGATACCGCAGCTTTCCTCAGCCCGGCCTGAACGTGTAGGGCAGCAGTAGCAACCTTTTTCAGCCATGAGCTGGTCCACCGTCCCTCAGACTATGTGGGGGGCCAGACTATATTTTTTTGGGGGGAACGAATTCCTATGCCCATTGGCGTAGCGTGGGGGTGCAGGAGGGGCTGGCCGCACCAGGCACAACTCGGGGGGGGGGGGGCGTGCTCGCACTCGCAGCTCTCTGCCCCTACTAAAATCCACGGGTTAGGGGGTACAAATTACTTGCCTTGCCCCGGGTGCTGATACCCCACGCTACGCCACTGCCTATGCCCCACAAATAACCCAGAGATGCATTTTAAATATAAGCGCACATTCTACTCACGTAAAAACATGCTGATTCCCGGACCATCTGTGGGCTGGATTGAGAAGGCGATTGGGCCGCATCCAGCCCCTGGGTCTTAGGTTGCCTACCCCTGATGTTGGGTGTTGAACCTCGTGCAGGCAAGGTGGGTGTTCCACCACCGCAGAGCAATAGTGGAGGAAAAGGGTTGCCTTCAAGCTTGTGGGCTTCCCAGAGGCATCTGGATGGCTGCTGTGGGTGGTGTGGGTGGGGCAGGATGCTGAACCACATGGACATTGGGTTTGAGCCACCCGAGCTCTTCTTGTGTTTTTGAAACACTGAGCAGGGCATTTCACAATTTGGGACTGGGGTGTGTTTGCATGGTAGCAGCCAGGGCTCTTGGTTCAATGGTGGCAATGAAGCACAGCAGAGAGAGGAGGCCAGTAGCTCTCTGCTGTTATTTATCAAGGGCTCTGTGTGTTCTTGTGTGCACACATGTAGAGAACCCGAGTACCAGCTTGGAAGTCTCTTGATTCCTTTCAAAGAATCAGTCAAGGTACTGTAGTCTGGCATCCCTCTAGATGTTGCTGAGCTACAGTTCTCATCATACCTGACCATTGGCTATGCTGGCTGGTGCTTATGGAAGTTGGAAGGTCAGCAAGAACTGAACTGAATACAAGAGTAGGTTCCCCACTCTTGTCTTCAAATGCTGGATTTGGTACAGCTTGACATGAAACCTTCTGAGTGATCTTGGTCCGGTCACACCTGGTCAAACCATCCTACCTCGCAGGGTTGTTGTGAGGACCAAATGGAGCATATGTGTTACTCTGAGCATACCAGGTGACATTTTATAGGGTCCCCTCTGAAATCGCAGTGAATACTAGGATGCAGTGTGTGGCATGTGGAAGGCAAGCACCTGTGCCGGCAAAATGTATTGTGTTCTCTATCCTGACTAAGCAAAGAAGCACTGCAGATGTCCCAGCAAAATGTCATAAGGGACACATTAGTAGGTTATTAAATCTATTTGCCTCATTCATCACTGGCAAAGATGTGAACTTGTGTTAAGAAAATAAAGTAGATAAGGTGAACAGGATATGAATCTTTCTAACAGCGGGCTCCACTACTTTTTGTTTGTCTTGGTCGGATTCTGATGCTTCAGTTAGGCAAGAAACTGTGCCTGGAATGGATTGCTGACCCAGGCTTTGAGCAGGAAGGTCAAGTCCTGGCCAATGAAGTAATTGTATGTTGACAGAATGGGAAGGGTATCCCCGTTCTGGTTTTTAACCACTCTGGTTGTGAGTACGAAATAGAAGTTAAAGCCCTGAGGTAGCAATCTTAATTTTTTTTTGTATCTAAAACATGCCCTCAAGAGATATTTCCAGTTGACATCCATCGGTTTTGCCAGCCTCAGTCAGTTTGGCCAATGGTCAGGGGTGAAGGAAGTTGCAATGCAACATCATCTACTGGGCTGCAGGTTCAATGCCTCTGCTTTTAAAGTGTGTGTTATCAGTTCAGGCCAAATTTGCTGCTGCATCCTGAATTGTTTGCAACTGTGCAGGTAGGACCGGAATGGGGAACCTATGGCCCTCCTGATTTTGTTAGACTAAAGCTCCCGAAATTTTTGCTCACACTCAATTCTGTTTCTAAGGCTAACTGGAGATTTACATATCCTTCTTTTGTGCCTCCTTGGAATATAGCTCTCATCAGCTGCAGCCAGCATGGCCAATGGTCAGGGATAGGGGCGGGGGGGGGGGATGTTATTCAGTTTCCATTTAAAGGCACATCTAGCTAATTTGAACTTTCTGAAATGACACATGCCAAAATGCACACTTCTCCATAAGTCCGTACATATGAATATTTTAGTACTAAAGTACGTTAAGAGAAATTCACACACAAATGCTGATGATATTCATGAGGACTTTAGATTAAGGTTACCAGATTTTTTTCAATGAATCCGGGGACACTTGTCAACTTCAATGGATTTTGTATGGGGACTGATTTGTAAATCTGGGGACTGTCCTCAGGAAACGGGGACATCTGGTAACCTTACTTTAGATCAAACAAACAAACCACAAATTATTGTGTGAAATGCAGAGAACTAAATTTAAGGTTGGCAAAAATCAGAAACACAGAGAAATCAAAATTGGCAGGTTTGTTCATCCCTGGTCAGAGATAATGGATGCTGCAGTCCAGAAACATCTGCTAGGCTGCAGGGGCCCCATCCCTGTGGTACAATGTGGTATGGATGCTTTAGCTGATATTCCTGAATTGCAGGGGGTGGACTAGATGACTCTTGGGGTACCTTCCAACTGTACAATTCTATGATTCTGTCATCTATTGCTCCCAGTATTTAAAAGAATGCAGATTTGGGCCTTGTTATATACAATTGAGCGGGAGACAGGAAGAGGAGAAGAAGAGTTTGGATTTGATATCCAGCTTTATCACTACCCGAAGGAGTTTTAAAGCGGCTAACAATCTCCTTTCCCTTCCTCCCCCACAACAAACACTCTGTGAGGTGAGTGGGGCTGAGAGACTTCAAAGAAGTGTGACTGGCCCAAAGTCACCCAGCAGCTACATGTGGAGGAGCGGAGATGCGAACCCGGTTCCCCAGGTTATGAATCTATCGCTCTTAACCACTACAGCACAGAGGAATCACAGACCCTTATGACTGAGATTTGGAAACTTTTTTTTTAAAAGAGTGGCAGACTTTATTTTCAGATCAGTTTGTCACAGGATGATTATGTTAAGTGTTACCCTTCAACTTAGAAGAACGATGAGAACATTTTGTTCCGTGCTTCGATTTTTCCAACTTTATGAAGGTTCTATTGAAATTCAAGGAGGATTTCCTGACTTGGAGCTGTTATTTTCTTCCAGTAAGCAATCCTGCTCAGTCCCCCAAATAAATAAGCAAATAAAAGAGATAATGAATTGTCCTCAATTTACAGAGGAGAAGCTGTATTTGGGGGGTGAGGTGGAGCCTCCTGATATTAATATGTTTTAATGTATCACATTCTTGTCTATCACAGAAAGATACAGAGCAGTTGTGTTTTCAAATAAATATCCCTTGGTATTTATCAAACAGATAAATATTATTCCAAAGGGATGTGGTATGTAAGGAATTTTAATATAGTCTTACTTTCACTCCCCAGCATGACTGCTGTAGAGAAATGACTCGTCTTTGAGTGATTTATGATACTTAAAGCACACAACCAAATAATAATAATAGTAAGAATTACTTGGGAGGGGAAAAAATACAAACTTTTTTCCTGCTAAAAATCCATCTGCCTGGCATTTTCCTTAACTGTTAATGAAGATGGATGATAGCAGATTTGGAAATGATCTTGCACCACACATTGTGGTCTGTATTATAACCATTATAATTAATCCATTGCTATTAGCAACCTATATAGAAAGCAAGTATTAAAATACATGTAATAATAGAAGTGAGGGACGCAGGTGGCGCTGTGGGTTAAAGCCTCAGCACCTAGGACTTGCCGATCGAAAGGTCGGTGGTTCGAATCCCTGCGGCGGGGTGCGCTCCCGCTGCTCGGTCCCAGCGCCTGCCAACCTAGCAGTTCGAAAGCACCTCCGGGTGCAAGTAGATAAATAGGGACCGCTTACCAGCGGGAAGGTAAACGGCGTTTCAGTGTGCGGCTCTGGCTCGCCAGAGCAGCGATGTCACGCTGGCCATGTGACCCGGAAGTGTCTCCGGACAGCGCTGGCCCCTGGCCTCTTAAGTGAGATGGGCGCACAACCCCAGAGTCTGTCAAGACTGGCCCGTACGGGCAGGGGTACCTTTACCTTTACCTAATAATAGAAGTGTGTCTGTTTTGCTAGCTATGAAATGCAAAGGACTGTCCATTTTATCAAAGCATAAATAATACAGGAGCATACTTGAGACTTCCTAAACTTACAAGCCCAACCATGTCTATTGGGAGGTAGGTCCCATTGAATTAAATGGGGCTTACTCTCAGGTAAGTGGGGTAAGGACAGCAGCCTTATCTATGGTACAGTGAGACTTCAACCTATCTGATATTTATATAATTTCATTGTGTTTGGCATTGCCAAATAGAATTCATTTTATTTTATTTTAGAAGATTTATAAACTGCTCAATTAAAGAACTCTTTAAGTATGATAAAGGTGTAGATAAAACAACAGCTAAAAACTCAATGCAATGGAAAATACAAATATACATAAAACCACCAACAATAAACCACAGATGCAAATCAGCAAAAAAATTTGAGAGAAATATAGGTAAAGAAACAATATGTCTGTGTAAACTTGCCAAAACAAAAAAAGAAGTCAGCAGGTACAGGGCACCTGCCAAAAGGTTCCAGAATCAGAGGATCACAGAATTGGAAGAAACCGGAGCTTTTTTCAAAAAATAAAATAAAAATAAAAATGTTTTGGGGTACTCTCATTTTCCTACTCATATTGAAATACTGCCCCTCAATGAGGCCAAACTAAGATGCACAAATGTTTAGGGGAATGCGTCTCCCCAGAAAAAAAGCACTGGAAGGAACCACAAAGTTGATGTAAGAAATCTATTGCTTAGCATCCTTGATAGCTGGCCATCCAGCCTCTGCTTAAAAACCTCTTACAAGGCAGCTTGGAAAGTCCAAAAAGTGAACGGATGGAATAAGGTTGTGTTGAAATGACTTTTCACATCACAGGTAATCTTTGTCAATTTCTGACTTTGACTGCAGCTCCTAGCTGCCATTGCTTCTCATTTGGGCTACAGTCGCACCATACATGTAAATCACTGGGATCCCATTTGAAACAGTTGTGGTTCCCGCAAAAAATTCTGGGAGTTTGTTAAGGGTGCTGAAAGTGGTGTAACCAGCCCCAGATTTAGGGCAGTGTGGGTGGTTCCCTTGTACAGGGCAATCAAGGGGGTTCAAAATTTAGAAGATCTGTCATTCAGAAGATCCATTTTGGGGTGCCAATTTTTGGCTTCGCTCTGGGCGCCATATTACCAAAGATTAGCAAAGTCCACCTCTGGGTGTAACAATCAATTCCTCTTCCTAAAAAATGCTCAAAATTGTGTCTCTGGGAGGGGAATAGGGGTCTCCTAACATCTCTCAGCACCTTTAACAAACTACAGATTCTGGCACCTACAGTTTTCAGAGTTCCCTCAGAGTGTTTGTCAAACCACTCTGAGCATTGTAGCTCTGTGAGGGGAATGGGGCCTAGTCCAAACACCTCTCAACGCCCTTAACAAACTACACTTCCCAGGATTCTTTGAGGGAAGACACAGGATCATAGAATACAGTTATACCTTGGGTTGCGATTGCTGCAGGTTGCGCGTTTTCGGGTTACGGCCGCGCCGAACCCGGAAGTACCGGAATGGGTTACTTCCAGGTTTTGGTGCTCGCACACACACAGAAACACTAAATTGCGCTTTGCGCATGTGCAGAAGAGCCGAATCGCATCACACGTGTGCGCAGACGCGGTGCTGCAGATTGCGAACATGCCTCCCTCAAGGATCACGTTCGCAACCCGAAGTTCCACTGTAGTAGAATTGTTTAAAGTGCTAAGATACTGCTTTAAATGCATAGTGTGGACAGGGCCAATAAAATTTCAACATAGCAAGAGAGAAGTCGGATGAAAATAGTATGAAGGTAGATGGACCAGTGATTTGACCTAATACAGTGGTGCCTCGGGTTACATAGGCTTCAGGTTACATACGCTTCAGGTTACAGACTCCACTAATCCAGAAATAATACCTCGGGGTAAGAACTTTGCTTCAGGATAAGAACAGAAATTGTGCTCCAGCGGTGTGGCGGCAGCAGGAGGCCCCATTAGCTAAAGTGGTGCTTCAGGTTAAGAACAGTTTCAAGTTAAGAACAGACCTCCAGAACGAATTAAGTACTTAACCTGAGGTACCACTGTATAACAGTAGCTTCCTGTGTTCCCCAAGTACCTTGAGTGAGCAGGGTATGGATTTCTTCACAACTCATCCCTGTTGTTTTGTGAATAACTGGAGATGGTTTTTCCTCGGTGAGCCACTGGATTTATGGCAGGTTAGCAATATAAGAGGCAATTATAAAAAATAGACTTTAGGAAGGTTTTAATTTAAATGAATATCACTCAAGTACAGCATGCCTTGAGGACCTCCCCTGTCTCTGGTAAGCAGTACATGATGAGGTCTCTTTCAGCTGAGCTATCTTTTCTTCACCCACCGATGCCTCCCCCCCCCCCCAATCAAGGTCAATATTCCCTAGATCCCAAGAGCATGAGGTATTATGTGCCCACAGAGCTTTCATTTCCTTTGAACAGTTAAGATCTTAGTCTGAATGAGCCAATACATAATGTTGACAGCTGTGTTCCTTCAAGCCATGATGCACATTCATGCTACAGTGACATAAAAGAAGTATATGAAACGGAAGAAATCCATAGGCATTTGCCAGTCTATACAGTGGGGGGGGGGGGGGAGAGACTTATTCTCTCTTGACATTTGGGTGGGTGAAAAGAAAAAGGTTCCAGGGCATGGCCTGTGAGCAAGTGATATAGTAATCTTGCTTAATCAAAAGAGATTGGGCATCTGATTAGTACCTGGGTGGGAGACCTCCTATATACTCTGTTTTGACTTCCATCACGGAGGAAAGGCAGGATAAAAATGGAATAAGTAAATACAAATATGGAGTTGGATGAAATGGTCTGAGGCTTTTATATATGACGAGTGTGTATATTTTGCTTGCATACCTGATGGTCTGTCAGCACATATATTGAGGGACACAATGTCTGGGAAGATGTAATGCAAGAATACATGTAAGGCAAAGTAATAATTGTTTCTTTTTCCAGGCAGAACTGAAGGCCTATTCTGTTTGGCAGGCTGAACCGATTCACACACAGAGGCTATGGCAGTGAAACCACTTCTCCATGGTGCGACCCCATGCTGCAGTGGGGTGTGTATGTTAAAACTGAGACCATTTTCTGGCCTGGTGGTTCCTGTAAGTTAGCTACAAAACTGCTGTGTTACTTTCCTATCTCCTATAGATAATTTTCTGTAATGAAATGTTACTGTACTTGATGCAGCATCTGAAGCCGCAAGAAAACAGTTGAATTAATTCTTTTTTGGGGTCTAAATGCAAATGCAGTTTGAGAAGATAACTGTTGATAATTCACTGTCTGGAATTGGGCTGTTTTTCTCCCTTTCCCTTATCCAAAGGTATTCAGCTGCATTCTTCGGCTTCAGAAAGCTTATCTGGTAGCTGCTTCAAAGAAAACAGCCTTTCTGAGAATCTGAATGCCAGGCGATTTTATTCCTAATGAATCAACCTTTAAGGTTGACGTGTCTATTGCATACCTCCAATCTTAGATAGAGGTTGCTGTGTATTAAGCGCATAAGGTTTTCATGATGACAGCCAGATAGCCAGGAAATACAAGAAGCCAGTTGCTTGCATAAGGTCTGGTGTCTGGCATTTTGTGCCAAAGAATTCTTGAAATGAGCAACACAGCCATAAGCTCCATGTTCACATTGTATGCACACATCTATTACTACTATTGCTACTTTTTGTTGTTACACACTGACTGCATTTGGACATAATGAGTTAGCATTACAAGAATGAACCTGTTCTCACTCAGACTCACGTACTTGCCCCTTTCCCTTCTTTCTCCATCATAATCATAAGGAGGAGATCAGAAACTTCTGCTTCTGTTGTTAGATTAACCACCCTTTAGTATGTTAGGGACACGGGTGGCGCTGTGGGTTAAACCACAGAGCCTAGGACTTGCTAATCAGAAGGTTGGCGGTTCAAATCCCTGCAACGGGGTGAGCTCCTGTTGCTCAGTCCCTGCTCCTGCCAACCTAGCAGTTCGAAAGTATGTCAAAGTGCAAGTCGATAAATAGGTACCACTCCGACGGGAAGGTAAACGGCGTTCCGTGCGCTGCTCTGGTTCACCAGAAGCGGCTTAGTCATGTTGGCCACATGACCCGGAAGCTGTCTGCGGACAAACGCCAGCTTCCTCGGCCAATAAAGCGAGATGAGCGCCGCAACCCCAGAGTCGGCCACGACTGGACCTAATGGTCAGGGGTCCCTTTACCTTTACCTTTAGCATGTTATTGAATCCCTAAACTGTGGTTAATCTTGGTTATGGTTAGTGAAAACAAGACAGCTTCAGGCTGAAGTTGGTTTGTTTACACTAACATAGTTAAGAATAACCACTGCTTGCCCAGGTTCCAATCATATGTCAAGTTGCACTTGATAAAAAATGAAAGTGAAAGCTCCCAGATTCCACTTTGTGCCTGCGATGGAGAAGTAAGGAGGAGCACACAAGCCCAGTGGGAGGCTAGGCTCAGTTTCATAACTGTAAACTATAGATTAGCATCACAACCATTCTTGGCCATGTTGCCCCCCCCCCCCCCGGCAAAACAGTCAGGATCCAGACAATTAAGGTATAGCTGGGCAATTAAAATCCAGCCTAGCATACACATGCAGTGTGTGTGAGCATTATTGGAGACACTCACTAGATAACACACATACTAGGGAATAAAGCCCCACTGAACACCGTAGAAGTTGCTTCTGAGTAAATATAGCTTATGCTGCAAGTTCTTTCTTCCTCCACCGTGGGTTATGTCCTACAGTTAAGGTTGGACCACTTTCTCAGTCCCAACTGAGGCCTAGTCTTCCAATACTAATACAACCTTCATACGAGATACCCTACATAAGACCTATGCACAATCCTGTCACATGCACACATCATCCTCCAGAAAGTCTATGCACCAAGATGTGCTGGATTCCAGAAGGGAATGGAAACAGGTTGACTCAGGTCCCTTAGGATTTGTGTCCTACTCTACTTTTTGACTCATCCCTAGTCCCATGGGAACCAGCTAAACCCACTAACTGCAATAGACGCAGCTGGAGATGTGCTTCTTTGTGGGTAGGTGTACACTGCTTTCTAAGCAGCTTTTAAGTTAAATGGTTTTCAAAAGCCATTCATTGTACGAAACTGCTTTAGGTATACATGCCTCCTTATCGTTAATTGTGCTTTGTAGAGTGCTGAATATCTTGACTGTGCTTGCGGCATCCACCTTTCCCCAGACAAGTTATGATCATGCAACTTATTCTCTACGCTTTAATAGCACCAAACTATAAAGCTGCTCAATACATTGCTTACATTAGAGAAAACAGCCTCTTTAAGTGTTCTAAGCATTCGAATCCCAAGAAACAGAAACATTTCCTAGAAACAGTCTTGAAAAATGATTAAAGCACCATGGGATGTGTATTTTTAAGAATGATGCTTCTTATTCTCCATATCATTAGCTCTGTATAACCATCACAACCACAAGCTTAAATCATATTAACAGTGTAATCCTGACCGTGTCTGCTCAGAAGTATGTCCTACTGAATTCAGTGGAACTGCCTCCCAAGCTTACACTCGTTTAATGAGAGAGTAGACTCCATTGAGCAGAATAGGATTTACCTCTTCCAAGCATATACCGTATTTTTTGCTCTATAAGCTGCACCAGACCATAAGATGCACCTAGTTTTTGGAAGAGGAAAAAATTCTGAATTCCAGAAGCCAGGACAGCAAGCGGGATCACTGCGCAGCGATCACTGGGCAGCCCTTCTCCCTCCTCAGGGAAAAGCCCCGAAGAGCCACACACACACTCCATGCGGCTCTTTAAAGGGAGCGCTGAGCAGAGCCTCCCGCCTGCATTCGCTCCATAAGATACACACACATTTCCCCTTACTTTTTAGGAGGGAAAAAGTGCATCTTATAGAGCGAAAAATACAGTAATTGTGTTGCAAACTGCATTAGCCAACTCGAAGCTGCAATTCTAAACACATTTACTCGAGAGTAAGCTCTACTTCTGAGTGATCATGCCTAAGATTTGTTGTCAGCCTTTAACTCAGACCCCAAAAACAAAATACAGCCTTCTCCATCAGGCTCTCGGGACTCATCCCAGGCCACACCCCTTTCCATGACACATCGCTCAATGGCCTTCTTTGGTGCTCTCCTTGAGTGCTTTTGCCTGGCTGGAATGTGTCCTTGAATTGCAATAATACCTCTTTGGGCTTATTCGCCCTTACCTTTTGCTCTGCTCTTTCCAGGCACATGTCCATGCTTTACAGATCTGGGTCCAAGCATTTTATTTCTATTTTTGCCTTGGAGCTTCCCCCATGAAAACCCACTCTTTACCAACATCCAATATTGGTATGCAGCTCCTAAACCACGAGAGAATATGCCTCTTGGGCTGAGAAAAGGTTCCCCATCCCTGCTGTAGCCGATCAGTTGGTAGGGGCTAACATTTGTCAGAAAGTGCAAATTTTAATAGGTGGGGCTGAAATCTAAGAGACTGACTTTTTCAAAGGCAATTTTTTGGCATTTTATTGTAAGGGCAGTGAATGACTATGAAACATATTAAAGATACCCTTTCTTTCTAATGATGAACGGCAACTTTTGCTTATTAACCGGTCAATTTTCTCATGTCAGCATGCGCATTTATTTAAACACAAAGATTTAAGGAGTCAATTAACCAGCTGATGGTATATGATGAATTAGTGACAATTCTACTTTGGTTGATTAATCAAATAGAATCACTTGACAGCTTTGCGAATTAGGTATCGATGCAGGTCCACTTGCTCTGCCCACACTATTGAGATAGACTCCAATTCAGAGATGCTCACGCGCCCCAAAGAATTGCGCAGGAGTGTTTCCATGTGTGGAATCCATAAAAGGGGCAGCCACAAACCAGAGACAGACAGGTGTTTGTATCTGAATGCAGAGGTAAATATCCATCTACTGTTAAGATAAGAGAATTTGCACATTTTGAGAACTGGAAGCACTCTTACATTCCATTCATACAGCATGCTCTTGTTTTCTACATAGAGTGGATGTAGGGTCAGAATGCACATGCTGAAGAAAGAAGAAAGAATCAGCTGGATATCCACTGGATCCTAATCCTGCTCATCCTGGTGGATCAATAATAATAATAATAATAATAATAATAATAATAATAATAATAATAATAATTTATTTATACCCCGCCCATCTGGCTGAGTTGCCCCAGCCACCCTGGGTGGCTCCCAATCAAGTGTTAAAAACAGTACAGCATTAAATATTAAAAACTTCCCTAAACAGGGCTGCCTTCAGATGTCGTTTAAAAATAGGATAGCTGCCTATTTCCTTCACATCTGAAGGGAGGGTGTTCCACAGGGTGGACGCCATTACCGAGAAGGCCCTCTGTCTGGTTCCCTGTAACCTCACTTCTCGCAATGAGGGAACCGCCAGAAGGCCCTCGGCGCTGGATCTCAGTGTCCGGGCTGAACAATGGGGGTGGAGACGCTTCTTCAGGTATACTGGACCATGGCCGTTTAGGGCTTTATAGATCAGCACCAACACTTTGAATTGTGCTCGGAAACGTACTGGGAGCCAATGCAGATCTCTCAGGACCGGTCTTATGTGGTCCCGGCGGCCACTCCCAGTCACCAGTCTAGCCTTAGGATTGCATCTTAAGCCAGCAATACTAATCCCATTTATTTGAGAGTAACTCCACTGAATATTTCTGAGTAGACATGGCAAGGATTTCGCTGTAAGTCTGGAATGTCACCTTAAGGCTCACTGTTATTCTGGTAGAGCCCCCGTCTCTTTATTTTACATGCACAAAAGGGAGGTTTGGAAACCTACCCTTTCCCCTGTGTGCAGCAGCATACACATTTGCAATGGTCCCACCATATGAGATGGGAGATTCCCGGGTTGGGATGAAAATGCCTGTTCTAGCCTAGAAATAATCATTCTATGGATCGCTGAGCATTTGTACCAAAAAAGAGCACATTTATTTATTTGTAAAATTCATGTGTTGCTTCCCCACAAAATCAGTTGCTGCAAACCAGCTGGGAAAACAACAAGGCTCTGCAACTTTTATACCTGCTAGCTCCTTTCAAACCACCACCCTACAATTCAGCAATCTGCCTCAATTTTGCTCCAACACCTTTATTTGCAATTGTTGCTGATTCCTGGTTTTGACTCTCAAGTGCACCTGTGCAGTGGGATATATTCATGTGGTTTTGACTTTGCATCTTTAGGAGCTATTATACTCGCATTCGTGTGCCCTATTTGGATTTTTCATTGATGCCAGTCATGCTTTGCCTTTCTCTAGAGACCCTAGGAATGCTTTATGAGTTTTTCTGTGTGAGGTACAGCCCTGTCATCTTGGTGTTTTAAATCGACTATGAATATATTTTTTGTTGCGGTTTGTTTTTTTTTAAACGGCAGAAACGTAAACTCAATTCTCCAGGCTACATTTGCTGAAATGGTATGTATTTATATTTTAATGTAGCATCTCCAGACGATTATGCCAGGTGGACAGCAGTACTATTTTCATACACAGAGACTCAAATACAATGCTCCCGTAGCCATTCTTCATCTCCACAGAAGAGGCTGAGCATTGGGAAATTATCTTTGCACTGAAAAAGAGATCTGGGTGTTATGCAGATTTGAACCTGGTTGAATGGACAAAAATAACGAGGTGTGCCTCATGGCATTGCACGGCTGGGTTCTTTTGATAGGCTAAGGGAGTGTATGTGTGTGTGTCAAATGTTCCATCAATCCAGTCTCTGATTCAGCTTTAATGCAATCTCTGAATAGGCTGCACATTGATGGACTCCATAGTCAGCTTTACTATAAGACAAGAACATAATCATTGAGGGCCTGGACATTTTGGTGCCTGAGGTGAACCACAAAATGGTACCCACCCCCCACGCAACCAGGAAAGGAGGGTTGAGTAGAGATCTACATTAGGAACAAGGGGAAAATAATATACATTGGGATCTGCTGGCCCTGTGGATGCTGCCGCCTGAGGTGGTTGCTTCACCATGCCTCGTGGGTGGGCCGGCTCTGGCCTGCCCACAGGGCATAATTAAGCAAGGAAAAAATGTCAGGAAAAGATGATGCAGAGCAGGGCCGGTGAGAGGTATAGTCTGGGCAGAATGCCAGGAGGCAAATGAAGAGGCTTAGGTCACATTCACACGACACATTTAAAGCACTATGATGCCACTTTAAATAGTCACGCCCCTTCCCGAATTCTGGCAGCTGTAATTTGTTAAAGGTGTTGAGAGTTGTCAGTCCCCCATAGGGTTGCCATATTTTCAAGTGCAAAAAAAGAGGAAACATTTGCCGACTTCTACTTTTAACTATGGATTGCTATGATGACTCTCATTTTACATACCCATGAAAAGGAGAATGTTTCCTGGAAAAAGAGGACATGTGGCAACCCTACAGTGAGATTCCCAGAGTTCCCTGTGAAGAGGCATTGCATGCTAAAACACTCTGAAAACTGTAGCTCTGGGAGGGAACTAGGGGTCTCCTAACAACTCTCAGTGCCCTCAACAACTGCCAGAATTATCTGACGGAAGCCATGACTGTGGTATCATAGTGCTTTAAATGTATGGTGTGAATGTGGCTTTTTCAACCCTGGGCCTGAAGTTCCCCACCGTTGCCTCCAAGGTACTGGGGTCTAGTTGAGATGTATGCAGTTCTGTAGGACTTGCTAGATATGAACAAACAGAAATCCAGTTTAGCCATCTCAAGGCACTGGGGAAAACCCTGAACTGTCTGGGTGAGTTCCAAATATCTTTCAGGACTAAAGAAGGCATCACTAGAGGGAATCAGAAATTTCACCTGAAAGTTGGTATGTCCAACCAACTAAGGGATAACCCACATCCCTCATCTCCCAACTAATTGTTTATGTGGCATTTGTCATTGGGGAAAAGGTTTTATGATTTTGCAGATGGAGAACTGAGGTGGAGACATTTTGGCCTTAAAGCCAGGTCCCCCATTATAAATATCTCCCTGCACTCTGCTTTCTCTCCTGATGCAACTTTGCAAGAAACAGATGTGCCAAAATACAAAGAGCTGCCTGAGGATAAATATCAAGTTTAGAAGGTCTCTGTCATTCACCTGCTTGTGTCACTAAGCGAGCACTAAGCAGAAGGCAGTATGATAAAAGCCCTGAAATGCACCATTGAAATAGCAAATGCAAGGTTTGCACTAAAGGTTTATAAGGCCACGGATGCCTCTGATCTGCAGCTAACCTTCCATTCACGAGAAATGCAAAACAAAACAGAAAATGTGATAACATTTAAAAATAATTACAATGCCTAGGAGGATGAAATACATAATTACAACACTTATATTTATATCTGAATGGATACAATCTTGTTCTTGGTGTATTTTTGCTTAGAACAGATGCAGCAAGCCCCCCCTTTTTATTCTGGTCCCCCGCATAAATTACCATATTTGCCTGAGAGCGACTGTAGGCACCATTCTATTTCTGATTTTCATTCTTGCACACATTTAAACAATGAGATTGGAAGGAAGTACAGTTCTTATTTACACCTGCATTTTTTAATCCATGCAAAATCCTGTTTAGGCAGTGCTGGGCTGAAGGATAAGGGAATATTACAGTATCTTCAAAGCCAACATGCCTCAGGCCCAATGGAGTAGTGTGGCTGACACTTAGCCAGCGAGGATAAATCAATCAATTCATTAGCTGTATGAAGCCTCAGTTTCTGAGGTAGTATGTCCTTAAATACACTTGGTAAGAAACAACAAGGAGAGGGAACTATTGCCCTTATGCTTGTGGGCTTCCTCTGGTTGACCACTGTGGAAAAAGGATGTCAGACCCATCAAAACTGCTGTTATGCTCAAAACTGGATCTCATGCCACTCCGCTAGTGTTTGAAGGAAGGATTTTCTGTACAGTCTCAAAGTTTAGCTACTACCCGTATCTGTGCTGGCAACCCAGACTGGAGAGGTAAGGAATGCCAGCATGGATAGGACCTATGTCCCACTAGAGGTCCAGCCCTACTTTCATGCAAGATGAGGTGGTCCCATGGTCATATTATGGGGGAAAGGGTGCAGGCCTTAATGCAATGCAGTCTCCACTGCCCCATTACACTTTATCTCAGACCTTCAATTATATAAAGAGTCTGGCTGGCAACTGGTATTTTAAATTTCCCAGTTACAATTGCTACTTAGATATCATTGGTGCTGACCTTCTCCTGGTCTGGTTGCTGGAGAGAGCATAGAAATGACATCATCTTAGCCTGCATTGTTCCATAGTGAATGAAACATTAACTTGCATGCATGAAAGAGACTACAGTGGTACCTTGGCTCCCAAACGCCAGAAACCCGGAAGTAAGTGTTTCAGTTTGCAAACATTTTTTGGAAGCCGAAAGTCCGTTTTGGCTGTTTCCGGGGCCAATCAGCCAATCAGAAGCCATGCCCTGGTTTGCAAACGTTTTGGAAGTCGAGAATGGATTGAGTTCAAGAACCAAGGTACCAGTGTACTTGTAGACTGTATCATCTCAAGCATGGGCAGAGTTCACACAGAGTTCAGCTGCTGTTCACTGAGTGAGGTACACACTTGTGTGAATATGCCCATATAGCAAGCAAGATGAAAGAGGTTAAGTAGCTTTTTTGTTCTATTTACAAATGCAGGAAATGTCCCTTCCTGAACAACCAGGTACAGCCGTACCTCTGGTTGCAAATGGGATCCATTGTTTGTATGATAAGTTGATCTACAGAACCACGTATTTTGATATGACATGTTGAATTGTATTTTAAAAAGAATTAAATAAGATTTTTAAAAAAAATAATAATCATATAATTACATACAGCCTGTCACATTGTATGTGTTGTTCAGTTTTGCATTTACGTGACAAAGGGTTTGATAGTGTTTTGGCCTACAGCTAGAAATAGGCAAAGCTGTCAACTTTGGTTCCTCTCAGTTTCTCAGTTTTCCAATCTTAAGTTCAAATTTTCCATATTCTCACATCAGTTTGCCATTGCTGGTTTTTTTTAGAGGTCTCCTGAAAGGTTGTCACTGTTCTCTACATTTGCCATGGCTCCTTAACCATTGGCTATGATGGGTGAAGCTGATGGGGGTTGCGTCCAACAACATTCAAAAAATGTTATGTTAGCTACGCTTCTTGTAACCACCACGCCATACCAGGTATCTGGTTGTCAGACATCAGGCTTTAACACTCCAAAGAGAAATGCCAGATAAAACGATGGTAGGAATCTAACTGCTGCTTGTTTTGGTAGTGGGGAAGGAAATATTTTACAACTTGATCTGAGAGAAAAGAGAGCAGCATAGGTATCAAGTGTAATTATGTTATTAAACTGTGAGCGTTCCTTCAGTTTTTCATAATCTCATTTAGTGTTTCTGATGTCAAGCTAAATTATTTTTAATTGCTTTTATGAAAAATATTAGATGCATTAATGGTTTTCTGAACTAGCTCTGAGAGTGCAATTTTGTGAGAGAATTTCTTTATCTTCTCCAAAGAGTTTTAGTTAATGTGCATGTATCGGTAATTGGAGTGACTAAGCTAGTAAGTAATCACAGTGTTATTATCATTAAGGAAAGCACACAATGTCACACCATTGTAATATTCCTCCTCCGCACCGTTTCTTGTTGGGCATGATGGTGTTAGCATTAAACATTCATGCTGGCTCTCTCCTATTGTTCAGCTTCAAATATGCTGAGAGTCATTCATAACTAAAGCAATGGGGTAGCTGCATGCACGATCATGTGGTGGGCAACACACACAAGTGAAAGCATGGGTGATGGTTAAATGACAAAGCTCATGCTACAAAATCAGAAACAGGAGTAAGCATGTACCCACACTGTCGCAATGTAGAAATATGTGAATGATACACTGTCCCCAAAGCATAATGGGGCATATGATTCACACCTAGCCCAATTAAAGATCCTCTTGCAGATGCAGCTCACCTTGCCGACAAAAAATGTTAAAACTGTTGCTATGCGATTCATCCCTAAGGATGTAAGAAGAACCCTGCTGGATCAGACCAGCTTCCTGTTCTCACAATGGCCAGCCAGAAGCCAACCAGCAGGACCAGGACCTGAGCACAACAGCAGTTTCCACCACACTTGTGATTCAGGTGCAGTGTGCAGGAAAAGGCTGTCCTCAGGTGTGGTGGAAGATTTTGTCCCAATGCTAGTGTTGAAGTAATAAGATTCAACAGCAAGTTGGCTTGGCTTTGTACATGGAATTGGGAGGCCTTGGGCACCACATTCTCTTGGTCTAACCCTGGCCTTCAGATGATCAGGTGCAAAATGGTGAAATACGTGGGAGAGGGAAAGAGGGAGAGGGAGGGAGAGGGAGAGGGAGAGGGAGAGAGAGAGAGAGAGAGAGAGGCTATTCACCAGGTGGAAAAGAAGTGCTCACAACGAAGGAGACATCAACCTTTGCAGTATGAAAAAGAACCAAGTAGCATTTTGTGGCTGTATAATATTTCTGCTTTGCTTTAGATGCTATATGTTGTTCCTCCCCTCTACCTTTTATTTTGGCAGTGTTTCTTCTGAATCACGAACACCACATGCAGAGTATGTGCTCCCAAGAGGCTGCAAGCAAATGTTTCCAGGAAAATAAAAACCACCCTGAATTTATAAGTGTGACATTTCTAAATCCCAGTGAATTTCTAATCTGGGGGTGGGGAAGGCAGCAGCTAACAAAATGGAAACCTTTCCTGCTTTTTGTTCCCTTCAGTGCTTCTAGGAGGGATGGGCAGAATAAGGGGCATAGTTTATAACCCCTGAGCAGTACAGAGCAGCCATCACTGGGAAACCTTATCTTGACTGTTCTTGTAAGGCAGCAATTTCTGAGCTTGAAGCAGAGATAAGGAGAGAAAGACAGACTGACAGACATAGCAACTTCAGAGGAGACTGAATGACTGAGAAAATTCAGATTCAAGGAGAAGAATTAAAGCTAGTTAAATGAAATAACCAGGAGAGTTGCTAGGTTATTTGGGGCTAGAGCTCTGCTAGATTGGACCAAGGGTCTATATAGTCCAAAATCCTGCTCCCATAGTGGCCAAGCAAATGTGTACTGGAAGCCTGCAAGCTGAACCCGAACGCATCAGCATTCTTCCCGCTGGCAATTTCCAGAAACTAGTATAGCCTTATCCTCCACGAATTCATCTAATCCTCTTTTAAAATATATGGATTGATGGGAAAGCAGCCAGGGTCTGTCCTGGCGAAAAATATGAAGAGAAGTGTATTTGTGAAGTACTGGCTAGAAAGTATTCACTTTCCTACAGACAGCAGTGCCTAGCATCTTGAATAAACCAGCTCTATTTGAAATGCCTTCATAATCAGCATTCAACGTGTGGCACTTCAATTATATAAGGATCAGTACAAATTTAATCCAGCTCTTGATAGCTTTATCTATTTACTTTACACAGCTGTTGCAAGGCTGAAGCCTCATCTTTCAACAGCTCCTGAACTGCAATGTAGGCGGATTGCATATTTTGGAAAGCACAGCCCGGCATGTGTGATTTCAACATTTGCATTCCTTTGTAGGAAAATTGTTTCGTCTAGATGAGCAGAAGTAGATGCTTTAATAAACACTCACAAGTGAAATATACTGATCCAGCTTTACATTAATAGCCAGCCTGAAGTAATCATTCACAATATGTCAGAGCCATAGCTTAAGAGGTAAACATGAATGAGAAACATGACTATGGAGAAACTGCTTCCCTGTAATCTTTGTAGAGATTGGGGTGTGTTCTTGTGAATCATGCATGTGAGAAAATCAGATATATGGCAAAGCAGGGTATGAATTTTCATGCAACAGGACCTTAAACAAGATCTATGCTTGGCAAAGCTCTGGAAATGGCTCCTGGGACTGCATCTCTCTTTCCAAAGACAGATAAGTTCATTTTCACATCAGTCTTCAACATGTTTTGTGGTACAGGAGTAACTTATTTTTTAAAAGAGACAATCCTGAAAAGGAAGTGGAAAAACTGTAGCACCTGCCTCCAGATGTTTACTGGCTGAAAAACATTACTTTCTTTTCTGTCATTCCCTTTCCTCTAAAGATATATTCATAGCAATGACATCTCTGCAACTCAGTTTTTAGTTGCTGAAATGAAACACTTCATACCATGCCAACAATGCATGTTATCAAGGCCAGCCCACTACATTTTGGCACCTGAGGTGGACACCAAGATGGTGCTAGGGAAGAAGGGGACCGGAACAAAGGGGGTGGGTGAAGAAAGATAGATATTGGGATCCACTACCATGAGGCAGTCACTCCACCTTGCCTCATGGGATGGCAAGACCCTGCATGCCGTGACAATCGCCTCTTGATTGGAATGACAGAATTTTAACAAAAAGACACCCTGTATTCTTTCTGTCAAAGCCCAAGCAGACATTTTAAAATATTAGAAATGGACAGGCTGTACCAGTTAATAGTTCCCATCATTTTGTAAATGCAAAATAGGGATTCTCTTGTATACATGAGACACCCCATTTCTTATCCTCCCCACATACTATTGCAATGAAGGTTCATCTCTTTCCCACTGTACAGATGTATTCTGAAGTGGCTTGTTCTGCACTGGGTTCTGAATACAGTGGACACTCGGGTTGCAAACATGATCCGTGCGGGAGGCATGTTCACAACCTGCAGCGTTCGCAACTGCGCACGCACAGGTTGGCACTTCTGTGCATGCACAAAGCGCAATTTAGTCCTTCTGCGTATGCACGAGCACCGAAACCTGGAAGTAACCCGTTCCAGTACTTCTGGGTTTTGGCGCGTCCGTAACCCGAAAACGCACAACCTGAAGCGTCTGTAACCCGAGGTATGACTGTAACAGAATCATAGAATTGTAGGGTTGGGAGGTACCCTGGGTTCATCTAGTCCAACCTGCTGCAGTGCAGGAATCCTGCCCACAGCAGCCCCTGGGTGGGCTTGAACCACCAGTCTTCCAGTTAACAGGCCACACACACTGACTCACGAGCTGGGCATGTTTGTAAAAGTGAACCAGTTTCAACAGTTAGGTTTATTAACAAATTTATAGTACAATCCTTGTAAGCCTCATTGAGTTAAGTCATCTTTGATTGAAGCCTGTGACCTCCTGACAAAAGAACAAATTATTATTTTTCCTCCAACACTGTAGAGTGGAAATTGGGCAGATTCACTGCTAAGAGAAAACTGAATCAAATTTCTTCCCCCCACCCCTAACTCTGAGTAAGCACAGGGTGGATCCACTATGTAACTAATGAAGCTTAAGCTTCAGGGCCCCTCGTTTTGGAGGGCCCCCAGAAGTGGCTTTACTTCATGTTGCTTTTTTTTAAAAAATGGGTCTAGTAGACTCACATGACTCAAATTCATTAATTTTTTTGCTGTAGATATATTTCAATAATACTTACCGTATTTTTTGCCGTATAGGACGCACTTTCCCCCCTCCAAAAATGAAGGGGAAATCTGTGTGCATCCTATGGGGCGAATGCAGGCTTTCGCTGAAGCTTGGAGAGCGAGAGGGGTCGGTGCGCACTGACCCCTCTCACTCTCCAGGCTTCAGGAAGCTATCCGCAAGCCTGGGGAGCCTGCGGGAGTTCCCGCTGGGCTCCCTAGGCTGCGGATAGCAGCCTGCTGCCAGGAGCGCGGGGCGCACTGAAAGCAGAGCGCCCGGCGCTTCGGGAAGACATCCGCAGCCTAGGGAGCCCTGCGGGAGTTCTCGCAGCTGGGGAGGAAATAATTTCCCCCCCTTTATTCCCCCCCCAAAAACTAGGTGCATCCTATGGGCCGGTGCGTCCTATAGGGCGAAAAATACGGTAAATTTGAGAGTCAGTGGCACAGATGTTGTAAAGGAGATAACAGCAGTTACCCAGACCTTGTTGCTGGTTGTGAAGGGGCTCCCATAACAGTTCAAGTTTCAGGGCCCCCAAAATGTAGGTCCACCACTGAGTATGGATCCTAAAATACACTGGGCACAGCAAGGACTGCTCAAACACCTGTACAACTCATTTATTCGTTTTTCAGGCATGTTTGGAGATTGTTAACTAGCATGGTTTAGGTGACATAAACATCTAATTCTGCAGGGGCAAGAAACCCAGGGCGCCACTCAACAGACGAAATGGCAGTTAACTGCAAACCAACTGGAGCATGCCCACAAATGTATCCTTTGGGCCTCTTATTGCCATCTCGTTCATTACCTGGTGTTTACATTATGCTCTGAGCTGCCTGATTTAAAGAGATTGGACTCAATGAGCCAATAATATGTTAAGTACAGCAGTTTCACTTGCGTTACAAGATCTCTAGAACCGGTGATTAATTGCACTGCTCAGTTTATACAGAAAGCCACAGCGTAGCCACGCTTAAGCCGGGTCACCTTGGCAAACAAAATGTCTAGTCATGGGTTAGAACGAAAATGTAAATGTTCAAAACAGCCAGAGCAGCTAACGACAGTATCCAGGTCCATACCTTTCTTCACAACAGAACATTGGTCCATCGTAGTAAAAGCAGCATTGAGTAGCATAGTATGGGAGCCAGTGTGCTGCAGTGGTTAGAGTGCTGCACCTGGGAGACCAGGGTTCAAATCCCCACTCAGCCATGAAGCTCACTGGGTGACCCTGGGCCAGTTAGTGTCTCAAAGCCTAAGCTACCTTTACAGCGGGCACAGGCAAACTCAGCCCTCCAGATGTTTTGAGACTACAATTCCCATCATCTGTGACCACTGGTCCTGTTAGCTAGGGTTGATGGGAGTTGTAGTCCCAAAACAACTGGCGGGCCGAGTTTGTCTATGCCTGCTTTACAGGGTTGTTGTGAGGATAAAATGGAGAGGGAGAGAACTATGGAGGAAAGGAGAGATGATAGAATGAAAAAAAAAATCACCTTCTCCAGTTCCTTAGCCCAGGCATCCCATCATGATGAACAACACACTGAACCATTTTCCCCAGTCAGGCTGGATGTATTTATATACTGAAAGCAGGATAAAGCTTTAGCTCGGCAACCCTATCTTCAAATAACTTTGACAGCTTGACCTGAAGTACTATCAACGGGCCTGTTTGACTATTGACTTGACACAGGATATCAGATCTACATGGATTTACAGGAGGCGGCTCTGCGACAGGTTAGAGAGGTTGACGAAACCCACAAGAAAATGCAGTAGCACAGAATACAGGAATGGTGTTACTATGGTTATGCCTGGCTAATTAAGAACAGTGAACCATTACCTGCTGGCACCCATGTACAGTTATGTACGCCATGTACAATTTGTGTGAATAGTCTACACACAAAAATACTTGGGGGCGGACGAGGGAATTCTTCAGGTCAACTTGGCCTTTTGAATTCTGCTCCGTTTGTGGTTGATTGGAGCCGGGGTTAAACCTCAGAAGCTGTTTTGTGAGGCGGTGGGAGAAGAATTCCATGTGCAGAGTGCACTTCCTGCAATGTTAAGCAGCCATAGCTTCCCCAACAAATGAGCATTTAGTGGTGCTCTTAGAGTGAGTTATATGGTCAAAGTCCAAGGTCTATACCATACAGCCTGGGTGGGTGCGGGGTCCGCACCTAACAGAGAGAATGGAGAGCCAACAAGTAGCAGCATGTTAGGAAGTGAAGTGTCCCACTGGTTAATTCTGCCTTAAGTTGCCCGCTATTACCTAGACAGCATCTTAAAAAGCAGAGACATCACCTTGCCAACAAAGGTCCGTATAGTTAAAGCTATGGTTCTCCCAGTAGTGATGTATGGAAGTGAGAGCTGGACCATAAAGAATGCTAATTGCCGAAGAATTGATGCTTTTGAATTATGGTGCTGGAGGAGACTCTTGAGAGTCCCATGGACTGCAAGAAGATCAAACCTCTCCATTCTTAAGGAAATCAGCCCTGAGTGCTCACTGGAAGGACAGATCCTGAAGCTGAGGCTCCAATACTCTGGCCACCTCATGACAAGAGAAGACTCCCTGGAAAAGACCCTAATGCTGGGAAAGATGGAGGGCACAAGAAGAAGGGGACGACAGAGGACGAGATAGTTGGATAGTGTTATCGAAGCTACCAGCATGAGTTTGACCAAACTGCAGGAGGCAGTGGAAGACAGGAGTGCCTGGCGTGCTCTGGTCCATGGGGTCATGAAGAGTCGCACGTGACTAAACGACTAAACAACAGCAGCAACATTTTAATTTCAATCATTGCCACCCCAGGATGAGTGGCAGCGAGCTCAGTCAATCAGATGCTACCTTTGGGGTGTGTGAGCTCCAGAGCAGTGACAAAAGGAGCAGGGCAACCCCACCTCACCAGCCTCTCTCCTCAGACCTGGTAGTGTTTCTGAGAAAACGAGTATGTGAAGTATGTAACTCCCAAATCATTTTTAACCACACACAACGCTGTCATTTTAGATGTTAAGCACTGCACAGGCCTTGCTGAAAAGGCGATGTGTTCTGAAAATGAAGGAAGAACAGGTAACGAAAACAATACCCTCCAAAATAACGAAAATGATAAAATAAATATATAAGCAACACAAACCCTTACACAGCCCCACAAGCCCTCATAGCAGGATAGTGTCTGGATAACTCAGTATCCAGTCATTACTCTGCCTGAATAATATATCAGCACCATTTACTAGATGCCCGATCAGCAAGATCTTTTTTTAATAAAATTAGTCAATTGCCGCAGGGTTATAATTTTATCTCAAAGCATAGGGATTCATGCATGTTAACTCCAGTACACCCAGATGAATATATATCCCTGAGGCTTTTCTGAAACTATATCAAGGACGCACCAGAAAATTGCTTTATCATTCTCCAAGATAATTGCTAACCTCTAACCACATAAATGCTGCTGCTTCTGCTCACCAAGCTTCCTACATTTTCACAATACTTTGAAAGTCTGAGTACATGATGTTATAAGTTTGGGTGGGGGGGCAAAACTCCCCTAAAATATCTGGATTCAGTAACGGGTTGGAATTTAAGCAAACAACTAAATTCTTGGGTTTAGTGGGGGCTGGAGTTTAAACCAGTTTTTCTGTGTCCAGGAAACCGCCTAACAGAAGAACCATCAAGAGATAATCACCGGAATGGCCGATCCATTAACCCTTTAAGAAGGCCGTTAAAAGAGAGTCTCTGGGCCAGACACAAAATGGGGAAAGCCCCTCCCTCAGGTGATAGTTAGCAGAGACAAAAGGTCAGAGTTCCAGGGCGGGTGGCGGCAGAATTGCATTGGGCAATGAGGTAGGCAAACAGGGGGAAAGAGTTCTGCAAGCTGGAGAATGGGGCAGAGCAGAAGGCAGGATGTCTGTTTTAGGCTGCAAAGAAGGTCAGAACTATGACTGAGGTCTCTTGGAATTTGAGGCTGCAGCAATGGAAGGAACAGAACCCTCTTAGGATGTGAATGCTCTGCACTCTCTTCATCTAGGTTCAGGTTGTATATATGTGTAAATAAATCATATATCACATACCTAGCAAGTGCTCTGGAAAAACGGGACAGCCCATTTTTTTCTCATGAGAGAAACGATGGCCATTTCGGGCGCTGTGATCTCATGTGATTTCATGCCATGATTCCCTCCCCACCCCCAAATGTGTTTTTTCCAAGGCCAAGTTCTCACACGGCACCTGTGCCTGAAAAAACACTTTTTCAGGGGGAAACCACAATGCAAAATCGCACGAGATCATGGCGCCCAAAATGGCTGCCATCCACTCGTGAG
The DNA here is from genome assembly GCF_964106915.1 of Podarcis gaigeae. Taxonomy (NCBI): domain Eukaryota; kingdom Metazoa; phylum Chordata; class Lepidosauria; order Squamata; family Lacertidae; genus Podarcis; species Podarcis gaigeae. Next base: position 81,296,530 of record NC_139681.1, on the reverse strand, counting down.
AAAAAAATTGGAAGATGGCATACCGGAAGATGATGTTCTGGTTTTTGCCTTTAATATGTTGGAGCCTTTATGTTCCAAAAGGAAACACGGTTCCTGATAAGTGTGCCAGATACCCCTGAAATCTTGTACCGCTTGGAGATTGGGGTGATGTGTAGCAGTACTAAGGAAATGTGCTAGTCTACCTGATAGGATGATGTAAAGGGCTTAACAAGGTATGACATGTGTAAGGGCACGTTAGCAGGAGTCATAGGCGCCGACTCCATGGGGCCTGAGGGGGCCCGAGCCCCCTCAAAAATTCGTTTGGGGGGGCAGAGCCCCCCCAATAATTTAAGAAAATTATTACCGTAAATTTCGCTCTATAACACACAGATTTTTTCTCCTAAAAAGTAAGGGGAAATGTCTGTGCGTGTTATTGAGCGAATGTGTGGTCCCTGGAGCTGACTCGCCGGAGCGCAGGGGCAAAAATAGGCAAAAATCAGGCAAAAATAAGATCGGTCGGGCGGGCGGAGGGAAGGCGGAAGCTGCTGCTTTCCTGCATTCTGCCTCAGGGTCTTACTGCCCACCCGCTTCTGTTGCTGCGTTTGCTCAAACTCAACAAAGAGCAGGGAATCCCCTGCCCTCCTGGCAAGCAGAGGGTTAAGGAAAGGATCGAGACCTTCCTTCTAATTCTTTCCTAGTCACACTGCGTGCAGGCTCCAGCCCACCACCTCCTCCTCTCCGTGCTCTAGGGATGCAGGTGGGAGAGAGAGAGAGAGGGCTGGCTTGGGGGGGGACTTTTGCCTTCCTTTCCTCCCCCCCCACCCCGTTAAACTCCTCCCCTGCATTCTTAGCCAGCTGCTTCTCTGCACACCCCTCTTGTGCTTCTTGTCCCTTCTGTGTTTTTCCTTCCCTCCCCATTTAAAACGTGGTGACAAAGCACGGATCCACATGGATCCTCAGGATTTTTGCATTGGGTCACCCCAAATTCACCATCAGATCACATAGCATGTCCATGGCTACATCTTGCACCAAAAAAATCACGCACCCACTGTTGCCTAGGGTCACAGTGGTGCAAAAACGTGGTTACAAAGCACGGATCCACATGGATCCTCAGGATCTTTGCATTGGGTCACCCCAAATTCACCATCAGATCACATAGCATGTCCATGGCTACATCTTGCACCAAAAAAATCACGCACCCACTGTTGCCTAGGGTCACAGTGGTGCAAAAACGTGGTTACAAAGCATGGATCCACATGGATCCTCAGGATTTTTGCATTGGGCTATTCCAAACTCACTGTCAGATATTAAAAATCTTTATAAAATAGAGAATTAAATACATACAGAATGTTAAATTTTCAGTTTTGAAATATTAGTACTAGTTTAGTACTGTATTTCTATATTACTATAGTACTGTATTAGTTATTTTCAAATACTTAAATATTTTTAGGGTGTAAGACCCAATTAAAGCCCGTTATTTACATACAGTATTACAGTATTTACATACAGTATTAGGCATACTGTATTAACTTTATTAACTGTATTAAAGCATTAACTTTGAGATATTATATTTATTTAATGAACCCTCAGCCTTATTCAAAGTAAGCTTAAATTAGCTATTTCACTTATTAATCAAAGTGCTATTACTGTGCGACAGCAATATTTTATGTTTTATTCTTTTAATGATAGTTTAGGATTTATTTAAATATCATTTCAGTCTTTTCAGAGCTATATATTCACTGCTCTGTAATAGTCTATAAGCATAATTGTTACTGTAAATTAAATTAGCTTTTTACGAAAATACCGTGCGTGTTTTTGTTTTGTTTCTTTTTTCAAAGCCAAAAAGTGTTTCAGGCTTGTCGAGTTTCCCGGAGTGTGGAGTTATAGAGTCGAGTTTTCGGGGTTCTAATGTTGATCATATGACTCTAAAATACTTTTAAAAAACTTTAAAACTCACTAATTTTCATCTAAAATTTAGAAAACTTCCCGGGGCAGGACCCCGGTATGGGCCCCCCCAATATTTTTTATAAGTCGGCGCCCCTGGCAGGAGTAAACACATCTAAAATCTCACAAGCGGGAAAAGTTTGGGGGGGGAGAGTAGGGAGTGGGGGGGGGAAAGAGCTGAAGTGTAAACGGTTAGCAGTGAAAAAGTAAGCACCCTTCCACTCAAAATGCAACCTCCCTGAACTGCTTTTCCTTATTTCATCAGAGTTTAAATATGTGCATGTCATAACCTAAAGTGGATGTGATGATTTTATGGCCAGTGACCAGTGAAGGCGGTGAAGGTCCTGTGTGAGTGTCTGGAGGCAGTTGGAGGATGGATGGTGGCTAACAGATTGAGTTTGAATCCTGACAAGACAGAAGTACTGTTTTGGGGGGACAGGAGGCAGGCAGGTGTGGAGGACTCCCTGGTCCTGAATGGGGTAACTATGCCCCTGAAGGACCAGGTGTGCAGCCTGGGAGTCATCTTGGGCTCACAGCTGTCCATGGAGGCACAGGTCAAAGTTACAGGGAACCAGGCAGAGAGCCTTCTCGGTGGTGGCGCCCTCCCTGTGGAACGCCCTCCCAGCAGATGTCAAAGAGAACAACAACTACCAGACTTTTAGAAGACATCTGAAGGCAGCCCTGTTTAGGGAAGCTTTTAATGTTTGATGTATTACAGTATTTTAATATTTTTTTGGAGTGGCTGGGGAAGCCCAGCCAGATGGGCGGGGTATAAATAAAAAATTATTATTATTATTATTATTATTATTATTATTATTATTATTATTATTATCTATAACAGCAGCAAAAGCAACACAGACAAGCCAAAGGACAGAAGAAGAGGTTGACCTTGTTGATTAGAAAGGCCCCCTGCACAGTTTTCAAGGCCAGTAAATTTTGGGATGGAGGGGGGGAAAGACCCATTTGATGATGCAGCAAATGAAGGATAGCATAAGAACTCTCAGCCCAGTGAATGCCATCACTAGGAGGTTGCTGGGGAGGTGGGGAAATGAAGTCCAGGTGAATGGCGCACATAGATTCCAAGCGTTATTTCAAGTGGAAGCTTGAGATCAGGCATCTCCAACCTTCGGCCCTCCAGATGTTTTGGACTACAATTCCCATCATCCCTGACCACTGGTCCTGTTAGCTAGGGATCATGGGAGTTGTAGGTCAAAACATCTGAAGGGCCGCAGGTTGGGGATGCCTGCTTTAGATATAACAGAGGTTGGCAGCAGTAGCTGGGCCGCAGGAAGCAGACAGATGCCAAGAGCAGAAGTGTCTGGTTTCAAAATTTGCTGGGATGGGTAGGACCAAACTCATATTTGCTCTCGTCCCATAAATCTGATCAACAGAGGAAACAGGAGTTATGAGCAGCTCCTTGAAAACTCTCTGTGTGTATTTGGGGACTGGAGAGAGCCTCCTGTACCAACTTAATGTTTTATTTATAGTGCCAAAACACTCAAGGTCTGGCCCTGACCTACACACATGCAATCTTCAAAGGCATTTTATTTATTAAACCATATGCTAAGAAAGTCCTACCGTCCTACATCCTTCGCTCTGAGGAACTGAAACTTTTACAAGTGCCACATAATGTTCAGTCTGCATTTGTCTGGTGTCAATCTTTTAGCCTGGCGTCACTTGTGCTTTGGAATTTGCTGCCTTTTGACATTAGGTAGGCAACCTCACTATATTGTTTTAGAGATCCGCTGGAAGCTTTTATTTTTTATTTCAGCACACCTACCCAGAACTCTAATTTAGTTACCTAGATTTGTTTTAAATGTTTTACTGATTTAATCTGTGCTCTACTGATAATTATCTTGCGTGTCTGTGCACGCGCATTAGTTTGGTGGATTTTAGCTGGACTATAATTATGTACTCTGCTTAAAGGGCTCATCGATCAAGTGGTTTACAAATCCTTCTAAAGAAAAATTAAACAACAATTAGGCATTTGACAGCAGTGTGTCAATGTTCCTATACTTCAGAGGTGTGGGATTATTATTATTTTAACAGATCTGTGTACACACCATAAATTTAAAGGACATGCACTTCCCCAAAGGTTTATGGGAACTGTAGTCAGTTAAGGGCACCGGGAATTTTAGCTCTATAAACTCCATTGCTTCTCACTGCTGTGAAGAAGTCAGTTCAGATTGACAAAAGACTGCATCTTCCTATCGCTGAAAATTGTGTGTGTGTGTGTGTGTGTGTGTGTGTGTCTTTGTCTGGCCCAGCCAGGAAGAGGGAATGCACTCATTGGACATGCTTCTGGGGGACTGCCTACATGAGAAGGGGAATGGTGGAGATGTATAGATCAACATCACATACACCACTGGGGGAAGATGATATTCTACATGGAGAGAGCGAAAAAGCCAGAGATAGAGATGCAAGACATCCAGTGGGTCCCAGTTCCAAGGGATGGGAAAGAGCTCTACTTGAGACTCTGGAGAATGTGTCTAAAGTGGTATGCATGATTTGCCACTGTGGTGTAGTGGTTAAGAGCAGTAGTCTTGTAATCTGGTGAACAGGGTTCGCGTCTCCGCTGCTCCACATGCAGCTGCTGGGTGACCTTGGGCTAGTCACACTTCTTTGAAGTCTCTCAGCCCCACTCACCTCACAGAGTGTTTGTTGTGGGGGAGGAAGGGAAAGGAGAATGTTAGCCGCTTTGAGACTCCATTGGGTAGTGATAAAGCGGGATATCAAATCGAAACTCTTCTTGAGAGCCAGTGTAGTGTAGTGGTTAAGAGTGGTGGACTCGTAATCTGGTGAACCGGGTTCAAGTCCCCGTTCCTCCACATGCAGCTGCTGGGTGACCTTGGGCTAGTCACACTTCTCTGAAGTCTCTCAGCCCCACTCACCTCACAGAGTGTTTGTTGTGGGGGAGGAAGGGAAAGGAGAATGTTAGCCGCTTTGAGACTCCTGAAGGGGAGTGATAAAGCAGGATATCAAATCCAAACTCCTCCTCCTCTTCCTCCTCCTCTTCTTCTTCTTCTTCTTCTTCGCCTCCTCCTCATTTTATCCTCACGACTACCTTGTGAGGTAGCTTAGGCTGAAAGATAGTGACCAGGATCACCCAGTGAGATGCATGGCGGAATGGTTGATGATGATGATTTATTATTGATAATTTATATCCCACCTTTTGTTCAAGAAGCTCAACGTGGCATGCACACCTCTCATAACAACTCTGTGGGTAGGACAGGCTGAGAGATAGTGACAGGCCCAAGGTCACTCACTGCTGAGTAGGTATTTGAACTCTGGTCTGCCAGGTCTAGTCTGGCACGGCACCTTAGTCACTTTCATTTTGTCTGGGATCTCCTCAGACCTTATCCATCACTCCTGGCCACTGTTAGACAACACTGTGCTAAGATGGGTCAGTAGTCTGACTCCGTATAAGGCAACTTCATATCTTCCTTCAGATGGTTTGTAAACAGTTGTTCTTAGTCCCAGCAAAGTGCCACTGTTGCAGATGGCTTGGCTGCCGAGATGGCCATTTGAGCTACTACGCTCCGCAGTACCCCACAAGATAAGTGGGAAATGTAGCCAGGAAAAATGTAGCCATCTTGGCAGTATTCCTTCAGTGATTAGCACATCTCACAACACAAAAGAATTTATGCAAATGTTATCTTTGCACACAATAAAATATAAATTATCATTTTCCCTGGAGTACAACATATCTAAAACTCTGGAGTTTTCTTCTGAGTTATGAGTGAGGGGTGCAAGGAAATCTTGAATGGCAGGATATATATATACAGGATATTCCTGTACCCGTGAAAATCTACGAAAGCAAATATATATATATATATATATATATATATATATATTGCAGGTTTTGGTGTCCTCGGGTGTCTTCCCGTGTAAAAGTTGGGGTGTCTAGGCGACGTTTCGACGAGGTCTCACTGAAGATGACGAGTGAGACCTCGTCGAAACGTCGCCTAGACACCCCAACTTTTACACGGGAAGACACCCGAGGACACCAAAACCTGCATTATATATATATATATATATATGCTTTCGTAGATTTTCACGGGTACAGGAATGCAGGTTTTGGTGTCCTCGGGTGTCTTCCCGTGTAAAAGTTGGGGTGTCTAGGCGACGTTTCGACGAGGTCTCACTCGTCATCTTCAGGCTGGTGCTTTCGGCTTCTTGTTACTGGAACAGAGCGGGATCTCAATGTTTGAGTTCCTATAAATACTGTAGAGGGGGTGTGGTGTCTAGCCTCCAATGTTCTGGGCAGAGAGGAAGTTCCCAGGCTAGTGTGCCTTTTCTTCTTTTGTTCCTTAATTACTTGAGAGATACCTTGAGTGATTTCTTGAGTGATATCCTGAGTACCACTTAGGTGGGTCATTAGGTGTGGATTAGTTGCTAAAGTCTTTGTGTCTTGACCTCTTGAACTTTGTGAAGAGTTTTCCTGAGAAGATGGCTGTATTGCACTTAGTTGTGCTTTGGCTTGGCTTCGTGTATAGGGGCGAGCTGTGGTTTTGTGGCTTGTGTCAGCCAGATCTGTGTAGGGATTGCAGGGGGGTGCAGCATCCGGAGGTGCCACCATGGATTGGCTACTGGATGGTGTCAGTAGTTCATCTGTGGAGAGGGTCTGGGTTTGGGTCTGGTGTGGTTGATTGGTGTTGGCGTTCTGTGTGCCTCTGGATCTGGTGTCAGTTTTTGTGGGGAGGGCTAATTTCCAGATGTCTGGCAAGCGGGATGTGTCGTCACGCTTGTTCATGTTGTGAGGGTGTTTCTCTATCTCGATGGCTTCCATGATTATTCTCTTGTGGTGATGTTCCGTGTTAAAGAGCAATTTGGAATCTGCAAAATTAATTTCGTGTCCTGTTTCTTTCATGTGTTGGAAAAGAGAGGAAGTTTTTTCTTCTTTTTTGACGGCATTCTTGTGTTCTGCGATACGTGCATTTATTCGTCTGTTTGTTTGTCCAATGTACGTGGCTGGGCAGACTTTGCAGGGTATTTCATAGATCCCTTGGTTTTCCAACTGGATTTTATCCTTGGGGTTTCTGAGGATATTGGCTATTTTTTGGTTGGTGCAAAAGGCAGTTTTGATATTGTGTTTATGGAGGATTTTGCTAATTTTATCTGTAGTGCCCTTGATATAAGGAAGGAGGGCCATGCCATTGTTTTCTTCTGTGTCTTGGTTTTTGGAGGGTGTTTCCTTTTGGATTAGCTTCGTAATCCTGTTTTGCTGGTATCCATTGGCAATTAACACATTTGAGAGATTCTGTAACTCAGTTGTCAAGTGGTCTTTGTCAGCCAGGCGTTTGGTTCTGGAGATGAGAGTCTTGGCTACGGAGTTTATTTGTGCAGGGTGGTGGTGTGATTGTGCATGTAAGTAGCGGTTGGTGTGTGTTTTTTTCTGGTAGATAGTGTGTCCTAGGGAGCCATCAGGTTTTTTGTAGATTAGGACGTCAAGGAAGGGAAGTTGGTTGTTGGCTTCTATTTCCATAGTGAATTGTATTTTGGGGTGTAAGTTGTTGAGATGTGTGAGGAAGCTATCCAGTTTTTCCTTCCCGTGTGGCCAAATTACAAAGGTGTCGTCAACATATCTGAGCCAAAGTTTGGGTTTGTGTTCTGATTTGTCTAAAGCATTGGTTTCAAAGTGTTCCATGTACAGGTTTGCGATGACCGGTGAGAGGGGTGATCCCATAGGTGCTCCTTCTATCTGTTTGTATCTTTGTCCATTGTGGATGAAGTACGTGTTGGTTAGGCAGTGGTTGGTCAGGTCCAAGATGTATTCGGGGGGATTGTATTTGTTTTGAATAGCTGTCAAGGCTTCATTAATGGGCACTTGTGTGAAGAGAGATACAACATCGAAGCTCACAAGTAGGTCATTAGGATGTAGGTTTTGCTTCTTTATTGTTTCTATGAACTGGAAGGAGTTTGGTACGTGTGAAGAGATGGATTCTGCATAGGGCTGAAGTTGCTTGGCGAGAAATTTAGCGAGATTTTGTAGAGGTGAGCCTATGGAGCTGACTATTGGTCTGAGTGGTGTTCCTTCTTTGTGTATCTTGGGGAGGCCGTAGAGTTTGGGGCATCTGGATGATTTTTCTCTGGGGATGATTCTTAGCTGGATTTCTTCACTGATAGGAGAGGCTTTTATTTTGGATTTGGTGGTTTTTTCCAGATAGGTGGTGGGATCTGTTTTTATAGGTTTGTAGGCAGGATCTTGGAGTAGCTTTGATAGTTTTGCTTGGTAGTCCGATGTGTTCATCACCACTGTGGCATTACCTTTGTCTGCTGGGAGAATGATTATGTTGTTGTCTTTCCTCAGGTTGGTGAGTGCTTTCTGTTCTTCTTTGTGTAAATTGCTTCTGGGTGGTTTGCTGGAGCAGAGGATGTTGGTGACTTCAAGTCTGATTTTATTGGCTTCATCTGGGTTGAATTTGGTTAGGCTAGCTTCGACTCCGCATATGATGTTTTCCGTGGGGATGCGTCTCGGGGCGACTTCACACGTACCAAACTCCTTCCAGTTCATAGAAACAATAAAGAAGCAAAACCTACATCCTAATGACCTACTTGTGAGCTTCGATGTTGTATCTCTCTTCACACAAGTGCCCATTAATGAAGCCTTGACAGCTATTCAAAACAAATACAATCCCCCCGAATACATCTTGGACCTGACCAACCACTGCCTAACCAACACGTACTTCATCCACAATGGACAAAGATACAAACAGATAGAAGGAGCACCTATGGGATCACCCCTCTCACCGGTCATCGCAAACCTGTACATGGAACACTTTGAAACCAATGCTTTAGACAAATCAGAACACAAACCCAAACTTTGGCTCAGATATGTTGACGACACCTTTGTAATTTGGCCACACGGGAAGGAAAAACTGGATAGCTTCCTCACACATCTCAACAACTTACACCCCAAAATACAATTCACTATGGAAATAGAAGCCAACAACCAACTTCCCTTCCTTGACGTCCTAATCTACAAAAAACCTGATGGCTCCCTAGGACACACTATCTACCAGAAAAAAACACACACCAACCGCTACTTACATGCACAATCACACCACCACCCTGCACAAATAAACTCCGTAGCCAAGACTCTCATCTCCAGAACCAAACGCCTGGCTGACAAAGACCACTTGACAACTGAGTTACAGAATCTCTCAAATGTGTTAATTGCCAATGGATACCAGCAAAACAGGATTACGAAGCTAATCCAAAAGGAAACACCCCCCAAAAACCAAGACACAGAAGAAAACAATGGCATGGCCCTCCTTCCTTATATCAAGGGCACTACAGATAAAATTAGCAAAATCCTCCATAAACACAATATCAAAACTGCCTTTTGCACCAACCAAAAAATAGCCAATATCCTCAGAAACCCCAAGGATAAAATCCAGTTGGAAAACCAAGGGATCTATGAAATACCCTGCAAAGTCTGCCCAGCCACGTACATTGGACAAACAAACAGACGAATAAATGCACGTATCGCAGAACACAAGAATGCCGTCAAAAAAGAAGAAAAAACTTCCTCTCTTTTCCAACACATGAAAGAAACAGGACACGAAATTAATTTTGCAGATTCCAAATTGCTCTTTAACACGGAACATCACCACAAGAGAATAATCATGGAAGCCATCGAGATAGAGAAACACCCTCACAACATGAACAAGCGTGACGACACATCCCGCTTGCCAGACATCTGGAAATTAGCCCTCCCCACAAAAACTGACACCAGATCCAGAGGCACACAGAACGCCAACACCAATCAACCACACCAGACCCAAACCCAGACCCTCTCCACAGATGAACTACTGACACCATCCAGTAGCCAATCCATGGTGGCACCTCCGGATGCTGCACCCCCCTGCAATCCCTACACAGATCTGGCTGACACAAGCCACAAAACCACAGCTCGCCCCTATACACGAAGCCAAGCCAAAGCACAACTAAGTGCAATACAGCCATCTTCTCAGGAAAACTCTTCACAAAGTTCAAGAGGTCAAGACACAAAGACTTTAGCAACTAATCCACACCTAATGACCCACCTAAGTGGTACTCAGGATATCACTCAAGAAATCACTCAAGGTATCTCTCAAGTAATTAAGGAACAAAAGAAGAAAAGGCACACTAGCCTGGGAACTTCCTCTCTGCCCAGAACATTGGAGGCTAGACACCACACCCCCTCTACAGTATTTATAGGAACTCAAACATTGAGATCCCGCTCTGTTCCAGTAACAAGAAGCCGAAAGCACCAGCCTGAAGATGACGAGTGAGACCTCGTCGAAACGTCGCCTAGACACCCCAACTTTTACACGGGAAGACACCCGAGGACACCAAAACCTGCATTCCTGTACCCGTGAAAATCTACGAAAGCAAATATCTTACCTCTACGGGGAGGAAACCTTCCAGCTGACAAGAACCTACGAGAAACTAGAAGTCCGAAGAGCCACCATCTTATGTGATCTCTTGTTCCTACGCAACTGCCGAGACAACAAATTAATTCCCACATGCTTCCAACTTAAATTCCATTCTAAAACCCCAGCCACCGAAAGGATCCTGAAACGAACTGAACTATCCCTAATCAGAAACGAACTACACAAGAAAAGATACCTACTAGACCAAACCAACAAAGATCTACTCACTCTTCACCTCAAACTCTGTAACAAAATCCACCCTGCACTCTGGGACAAATGCAAACAACTAGCCGTCTGGAGAGCTGAAACGGAGACCTCACATAAGACAGACACACACACCAACAAACTCCACAAACTAGAGAAACGCCAGAAGCCCGGCCACCCTCCACAGCAACCCATGAAACAAACAGTACATAACATATCAGACAGGATCCTCACCACAACTGAAACCAAAGTACTCTCCAAAGGTTTCAACTTTGCAGTCGCCCCGAGACGCATCCCCACGGAAAACATCATATGCGGAGTCGAAGCTAGCCTAACCAAATTCAACCCAGATGAAGCCAATAAAATCAGACTTGAAGTCACCAACATCCTCTGCTCCAGCAAACCACCCAGAAGCAATTTACACAAAGAAGAACAGAAAGCACTCACCAACCTGAGGAAAGACAACAACATAATCATTCTCCCAGCAGACAAAGGTAATGCCACAGTGGTGATGAACACATCGGACTACCAAGCAAAACTATCAAAGCTACTCCAAGATCCTGCCTACAAACCTATAAAAACAGATCCCACCACCTATCTGGAAAAAACCACCAAATCCAAAATAAAAGCCTCTCCTATCAGTGAAGAAATCCAGCTAAGAATCATCCCCAGAGAAAAATCATCCAGATGCCCCAAACTCTACGGCCTCCCCAAGATACACAAAGAAGGAACACCACTCAGACCAATAGTCAGCTCCATAGGCTCACCTCTACAAAATCTCGCTAAATTTCTCGCCAAGCAACTTCAGCCCTATGCAGAATCCATCTCTTCACACGTACCAAACTCCTTCCAGTTCATAGAAACAATAAAGAAGCAAAACCTACATCCTAATGACCTACTTGTGAGCTTCGATGTTGTATCTCTCTTCACACAAGTGCCCATTAATGAAGCCTTGACAGCTATTCAAAACAAATACAATCCCCCCGAATACATCTTGGACCTGACCAACCACTGCCTAACCAACACGTACTTCATCCACAATGGACAAAGATACAAACAGATAGAAGGAGCACCTATGGGATCACCCCTCTCACCGGTCATCGCAAACCTGTACATGGAACACTTTGAAACCAATGCTTTAGACAAATCAGAACACAAACCCAAACTTTGGCTCAGATATGTTGACGACACCTTTGTAATTTGGCCACACGGGAAGGAAAAACTGGATAGCTTCCTCACACATCTCAACAACTTACACCCCAAAATACAATTCACTATGGAAATAGAAGCCAACAACCAACTTCCCTTCCTTGACGTCCTAATCTACAAAAAACCTGATGGCTCCCTAGGACACACTATCTACCAGAAAAAAACACACACCAACCGCTACTTACATGCACAATCACACCACCACCCTGCACAAATAAACTCCGTAGCCAAGACTCTCATCTCCAGAACCAAACGCCTGGCTGACAAAGACCACTTGACAACTGAGTTACAGAATCTCTCAAATGTGTTAATTGCCAATGGATACCAGCAAAACAGGATTACGAAGCTAATCCAAAAGGAAACACCCCCCAAAAACCAAGACACAGAAGAAAACAATGGCATGGCCCTCCTTCCTTATATCAAGGGCACTACAGATAAAATTAGCAAAATCCTCCATAAACACAATATCAAAACTGCCTTTTGCACCAACCAAAAAATAGCCAATATCCTCAGAAACCCCAAGGATAAAATCCAGTTGGAAAACCAAGGGATCTATGAAATACCCTGCAAAGTCTGCCCAGCCACGTACATTGGACAAACAAACAGACGAATAAATGCACGTATCGCAGAACACAAGAATGCCGTCAAAAAAGAAGAAAAAACTTCCTCTCTTTTCCAACACATGAAAGAAACAGGACACGAAATTAATTTTGCAGATTCCAAATTGCTCTTTAACACGGAACATCACCACAAGAGAATAATCATGGAAGCCATCGAGATAGAGAAACACCCTCACAACATGAACAAGCGTGACGACACATCCCGCTTGCCAGACATCTGGAAATTAGCCCTCCCCACAAAAACTGACACCAGATCCAGAGGCACACAGAACGCCAACACCAATCAACCACACCAGACCCAAACCCAGACCCTCTCCACAGATGAACTACTGACACCATCCAGTAGCCAATCCATGGTGGCACCTCCGGATGCTGCACCCCCCTGCAATCCCTACACAGATCTGGCTGACACAAGCCACAAAACCACAGCTCGCCCCTATACACGAAGCCAAGCCAAAGCACAACTAAGTGCAATACAGCCATCTTCTCAGGAAAACTCTTCACAAAGTTCAAGAGGTCAAGACACAAAGACTTTAGCAACTAATCCACACCTAATGACCCACCTAAGTGGTACTCAGGATATCACTCAAGAAATCACTCAAGGTATCTCTCAAGTAATTAAGGAACAAAAGAAGAAAAGGCACACTAGCCTGGGAACTTCCTCTCTGCCCAGAACATTGGAGGCTAGACACCACACCCCCTCTACAGTATTTATAGGAACTCAAACATTGAGATCCCGCTCTGTTCCAGTAACAAGAAGCCGAAAGCACCAGCCTGAAGATGACGAGTGAGACCTCGTCGAAACGTCGCCTAGACACCCCAACTTTTACACGGGAAGACACCCGAGGACACCAAAACCTGCATATATATATATATATATATGCTTTCGTAGATTTTTTCTCATATGAATATGAGAAGCCTCCAAATGCATGAAATGTGAAACACATTATATTGTTCCTTTGATTTCCCTAGATCATATTACCAAAGACAGAGACACAGACTGACAATGATAGCTGCCTACAGATTTAATTTAGAAAAGGACAGTTTTAAAGCCTGCTTCCTTTTCGTTCTTGGCTCATTGTATAATGTCTCCCAGGCGTTCGTCTGTATCATTTTGCCTGCACCAAGTAACAGTAAAAAGGAAAGTGAAAGCATTAGGGCTGGAGTCTTGACAACACCTTTTACTTAGGAGTAAGTCCCATTGAATTAAACAGGACTTACGTATGAGTAGTGAGGGTTAAGATCACACTGCTATCTATCGCTCCATCATAGGAATGAGTATTGCACTGAGAGGAAAGAATCTGCAAGTGAGGTGTAATCTGTATAAATTTATATATGTGCAAATGTGTTTCATGCACACTCTCTCACACAGCAAATTATGTCACAGACAGCTTTCTCAGGAACTGCCAACATGGCGCTCATGGTGCACATGCACCCATAGCTAACATTTTAGGCATTCACAGGTTCCCCTTCCCCCACTGATATTATGCTTGGAAGAACATTTTTGGTTTTCAAAAACAGACCCCAAAAGGTTGGCGATCCTGGCTTATTGAATGGATGTTTGGAGAAGGGAAATTTGAGAAGGTTAGAGTGAATGATTTGTGGATATTAGCAGTGTTTTCATCTATAGTGTATTACATACACTACTTTGATTGAGTGATGTATAAGTGCTTCTAAAAAACAAATAAAAAACTAGACATTCAAAAGCAATTGCTTCCTGTGACAGATTCAGGTGGTTCTTTGACTAGTATTCTCATTGCTGGTCCTCATCGCTGAAAGATGCCAGTCCTGGTCTACCATAGGCTTTCCACCATTATGCTTAAAGTGGCATACATGGCTCTCAGCCTCCCTACATTATCCTCAGAACAGCCCTATAGCTTAACTTCTTCACGAATTTCCCTCTATTCATAGTGCTAAATGTGTAGCGGAGGAGGAGGATCATGCAGTGCCTCTCCAGCACTGCAACCTTCTCTTCCTATGTTCACATATTCAGTGTGGGCATCTGAAAAGCTGTAGCACAGTGGTACCTCAGGTTACATACACTTCAGGTTACATACGCTTCAGGTTACAGACTCCGCTAACCCAGAAATATTAACTCAGGTTAAGAACTTTGCTTCAGGATGAGAATAGAAATTGTGTTCCAGCGGCGTGGCGGCAGCAGGAAGCCCCATTAGCTAAAGTGGTGCTTCAGGTTAAGAACAGTTTCAGGTTAAGAACAGACTTCAGAACGAATTAAGTACTTAACCCGAGGTACCACACTGTATAGGCTTCCTTCCATGTGACCAAAAATCCTGCACGATCCAGCTCCTCAACTGAGTGGAAGCCTACGTGGACACAATTACGTATACACGGGCCCTTTTTAAATGATAATATAATAATAATTTATTATTTATACCCCGTCCATCTGGCTGGGTTTCTCCAGCCAATCTGGGCAGCTTCCAACAGAATATTAAAATACAATAGTCTATTAAACATTAAAAGCTTCCCTAAACAGGGCTGCCTTCAGATGTCTTCTAAAAGTTCGGTCGTTGTTTCTCTCTTTGACATCTGGTGGGAGGGCGTTCCATAGGGTGGGTGCCACTACCGAGAATGCCCTCTGCCTGGTTCCCTGTAACTTGGCTTCTCGCAGTGAGGGAACCGCCAGAAGGCCCTTGGCACTGGACCTCAGTGTTCAGGTAGAATGATGGGGCTGGAGATGCTCCTTCAGGTATACTGGACCGGGGCCGTTTAGGGCTTTAAAGGTCAGCACCAACACTTTGAATTGTGCTTGGAAACATACTGGGAGCCAATGTAGGTCTTTCAAGACCGGTGTTATGTGGTCTCAGCGGCTGCTCCCAGTCACCAGTCTAGCTGCCGCATTCTGGATTAGTTGTAGTTTCCGGGTCACTTTCAAAGGTGTTCCCCACATAGAGTGCATTGCAGTAGTCCAAGCGAGAGATGACTGGAACATGCACCACTCTGGTGAGACAGTCTGTGGGCAGGTAGGGTCTCAGCCTGCATACCAGATGGAGCTGATAAACAGCTGCCCTGGACACAGAATTGACCTGCACCTCCATGGACAGCTGTGAGTCCAAAATGACTCCCTGGCTGTGCACCTGGTCCTTCAGGACTAGGGAGTCCTCCATACCTGCCCGCCTCCTGTCCACCCAAAACAGTACTTCTGTCTTGTCAGGATTCAACTTCAATCCGTTAGCCGCCATCCATCCTCCAACCGCCTCCAGACACTCACGCAGGACCTTCACTGCCTCCACTGGTTCTGATTTGAAAGAGAGGTAGAGCTAGGTATCATCTGCATTCTGATGAACACCCAGCTTAAACCCCCTGATGATCTCTCCCAGCAGCTGCATGTAGATGTTAAAAAGCATGGGGGAGAGGACAGAACCCTGAGAGCCCAGGGGTCTGAACACTCATCCCCCCCACCACTTTCTGAACACGGCCCAGGAGGAAGGAGTTGAACCACTGTATAACAGTGCCCCCAGCTCCCAGCCCCTCTAGACAGTCCAGAAGGATGTTATGGTTGATGGTCTCAAAAGCCACAGAGAGATCCAGCAGAACTAGGAAACAACTCTCACCTTTGTCCCTAGCCTGCTGAAGATCATCGACCAGTGTGAGCAAGGCAGTTTCAGTCCCATGATGAGGTCTGAATTCCGACTGGAAGGGATCTAAATGGTCCCCTTCTTCCAGGAGTGCCTTCCAGATGTCCTCAATGAATATGCAACCATAAGGGCAATGCCAGCAGAGGGCATGACATCAGGCGGGTGGCCACGAGAAGTGGTCCTGCTTTCCATAAATTTAGCCCCTATGGATGGTCATAGGTTTGTGAAGCAAGCTCTTATCTTATTGCAAAATGCAGCGGTAATTAGGGGTCACGAGGAGGAAGGTTATGTGCCTCTGCTATTCATGAATTTGGGAAGTGAACAAGAAAGAAAAAAATTGATGTAGGAAAGCCAGCTCCATCACAACAATTCTTTACAGCAGCTTCTCGCCACAAAGGCTGATGGGCAACCTCCCTTTTCAGTACAAGACTGAATTGCTTGCATTGGAAACTGTGGTTTGCATAAATGAGCTTTACAACCCATGACTTGAAAACTAGCATAACATAATAGGGTGTGGGACACTAAATAGGAAGCCCATGCTTCAAATTTATTTCCTTTGCTATACAGTAGGCAGCCTTAGGGGACCCACTCCCAGACTTAACCAGACACTTGGAATTTGGGGATAATATTACTAAACTACCTTGCACAGATAAGTTTTAAGGCTAACTTTAGAGGAATGTGGACAGTGCCTTCACTTTATTTCATGGACAGCACTATCCTATACATGCCAAAAAGCAAGTCCCATTCAATTCAATGGGGGCTTTCTTCCTGTTAGGGATAATGAACTGCATCCAGAATCATTTTAACAGTGTAATGTACATAACACCAAAACTAGCAGTACATAACACCAAAACTGGGGTTTGGGGATATTTTCCGTTGGCATCCAGAAAAATTTGGCTTCATGTTAATGTTTGGTTCACAGGCTGCAATGCGAAGATGGCCCCCCCCCCCCAGGGGTTGGGGAAGTAATCAACCTTTTCACCTATTCCTATGGAAATTGGACTAATTGATAGAAGCTAACTTTGTTTTCATGCATTTCAAAGGCCACATATCCAAATGGTATTATTTCATGTAAATACACACAAGTTGATTCATTAGGACATTTCCTCTGATAAAACTCTGTTAGCAACTTTGAATTAAAGCCCCATCATTCATATCTCCAGCTAGCTCTGGGTATAGGGCGGTATTTAAATTCTATTATGATGATGATGAAGATGATGATGATTAATAATAATAATAATAATAATAATAATAGCAGCTGTGGTAGAATGTAAATCTAGCTGGAAGAAAGCTACTTATAGGCATTTTTATAAAGTACAAAATAAATCCAGTTTAAAATGTGTGACCCATAATTATTTCCAATACCAAAATTATTGGATCACAAAATAACCCAGCCAAAGCCTGAAAGCCAAGGGTTTATGAATCCTCTTGCATACCCAGTATTTAGAAACACCATGAGTAATAGATCAGATCAATCCAGCCAAGAAAATCACATTTAATAGAAGGAGTTAGGATTTATCCCTAAATGAATCTTGCATATATTGTTCAAACTGTACCTAATTTTTAAATTTTCCAATTCTAACACTATTTCCCTATACGTAATTAGCAACTGCCCTTCTAAATTAGCATAGCCGCAGGCTTCAGCTTTCCTGCCTGTCAAAGTTGCAAAGCCTGCATAATTGATTATGAATAGCACTAAATCATAATTTTTGCTATTTGCTTCCTGCCTTTTCAAGCAGCCTAGAAAGCTAACCAGGGTATATTTTTGTGCTGGGCCACTTTAGGCATTTGAAAATCTAAAAATAAAAAGTGTTCTCTTTCAGATTAGGTACCACCGAGATCCAATTAAAGAGTGCAAAAATCTGAAATGCATTCATGGGGCTGTGGCTTTTATTTGTTCCCATGCCTTCAGTTTCTGTTCAGACCCTGAGATGGAATATCTGTGGACATAGTTTGCAACAAAGCCAAGCAAAAAGTTCCATTCTAAGAGGCTGGAAGAGTCCATGCACCGTTTAAACACGTTGCCTCCTACAATTGCTATTGTCGTCAGTTTCAGGGGAAATCAAATGGCCATTATTAAAGGCAGAAATGATTTGAAAGCACTTCTCCCCCCCTCCCCAAACCCTTTAGCAATACTCACATTCATCTTACACAAACAGACCTTCTCTTTCAAGCCATTTTGTAAGACATTCCAGTCATTTCAATGGAATAAATAAAGTAGGGTCCTGTTCTCCGTACCGGCTGCCTGGGGTATTGTTCATCGCCTCTCTTTCCTTTTGATAACCATTCCTTCAGGATATGGAAGTTGAGTTCAAAAATAGACTCCAATTCACTTGGCATCAAGCATGCAGGCTTCAACCCTTCCCAGAAGCTGTTAGGCTCCCACTGAACCACAACCTGGTGCCAATAGATTTCAATATAATCTTTTCTTGGAGCTGGTACGCTGCGTCGCATGAACTTGCCTTAACCCTCCAGATGGATGGTGATCTCTCAACAGCGCTGAAAGAATATGAGCTGATCTGTCCTAAAGCCTTGTCTTTTTCATTCATCGACCTTGCAAGGAAAATCCCGTCTCTCTTCTGAATTATTCATGATGCCTTCGCTTCCACCACTCCCAGTATATATGCTTCAAATCATTTAATGCAGCACGACTTTTTTCATTTTGCCTTTCTTTTTAAAAAGAAGAAATAGCTGTGTTGTACGCCTTTAACAATACACTTTGAAGACATATGTCACAGGTTTTCCCCCTCCCTTTTCTCTTTTCAGTGATATTAATTATATACTCTTCTGTAAACTGACCTCTCTGGTTGCAATCCTATACACATGCATAGGATTGGGCTCTGAAGATAACAAATGCCATTTGAATAGAGCCGGCTATTATGTGAAAGTGGTTGGAAATAAAGTAATCATTACTCATTCAGCTTGCATACTGCTTATGTGCGAAATGCAGTTTGGAAGTATACAGTCAGTTATGAAATCCATATGTAATTAATGTGCTTGAGAAACTTGAGATCTCACTTTTCCTTTTTTAAAAAAAAATACAATTAATTTCCTTTATCTTTTGCAATGTTTTCAAAGTTCAGACAACTGAACCCCCCCCCATAATTTTTATTTTTAAAGGGGGAGAGCAAAGAAATACTCTACAAACTCACAGATATGTTCTAGTTTTCTACATTGTTCACGTACACCTCATATCATGCACATGATAAACCTCTCCTGCAAGTTCCATAGATCCCACAAGCCCTCTCCATCAGT